>NW_026061853.1:1221612-1832418 GCF_023897955.1 Schistocerca gregaria
AGGCACCAAAGCCAGCTAAAAAGTCTATAATCGATACCTAAAACTTGAATTGTACTACTTCTTACTGGCTATTACATTAACTTAGAAGGTTCATCTGTGTTCTACTATGGTGCTTTTAGTGTCTCCGCATACCGCAGCACGCGACATAGCTTAGTAGACGATAAGTACAACCGTTTCAGAGAGAAGAGCGGCCAATGTGACGATCTGGCTTTAAGTCGATTCGATAACAAATGACGAAAACGGACGGATTTCTCAGGTTTTTATTACATATGAACACTTTTCACATTCTCCCATGCAACTCGGCTGCTAGTCCTCCTTTCATGCTGAATCTTAAGGTCCTAGCTCATGTCCAAGGCACCAAAGCCAGCTAAAAAGTCAATAATCGATACCCAAAACTTGAATTGGATTACTTCTTACTGGCTATTACATCAACTTAGATGCTTCATCTGTGTCCTACTTCGGTGATTTTAGTGTCTCCGCATACCGCAGCATGCGACATAGCTTTGCAGACGATAAGTACAACCGTTTCAGAGAGAAGAGCGGCCAATGTGATGATCTGGCTTTAAGTCGATTCGATAACAAATGACGAAAACGGACGGATTTCTCAGGTTTTTACTACATATGAAGACCTTTCACATTCTCCCGTGCAACTCGGCTGCTAGTCCTCCTTTCATGCAGAATCGTAAGGTCCTAGCTCATGTCCAAGGCACCAAAGCCAGCTAAAAAGTCAATAATCGATACCTAAAACTTGAATTGTTCTACTTCTTACTGGCTATTATATTAACTTAGAAGCTTCATCTGTGTTCTACTATGGTGCTTTTAGTGTCTCCGCATACCGCAGCACGCGACTTAGCTTAGTAGACGATAAGTACAACCGTTTCAGAGAGAAGAGCGGCCAATGTGACGATCTGGCTTTAAGTCTATTCGATAACAAATGACGAAAACGGACGGATTTCTCAGGTTTTTATTACATATGAACACTTTTCACATTCTCCCGTGCAACTCGGCTGGTAGCCCTCCTTTCATGCAGAATCTTAAGGTCCTAGCTCATGTCCAAGGCACCAAAGCCAGCTAAAAAGTCAATCATCGATACCGAAAACTTGAATTGGATTACTTCTTACCGGCTATTACATCAACTTAGATGCTTCACCTATGTTCTACTATGGTAATTTTAGTGTCTCCACATACCGCAGCACGCGACATAGCTTTGCAGACGATAAGTACACCCGTTTCAGAGAGAAGAGCGGCCAATGTGACGATCTGGCTTCAAGTCGATTCGATAACAAATGACGAAAGCGGACGGATTTCTCAGGTTTTTACTACATATGAACACTTTTCACATTCTCCCGTGCAACTCGGCTGCTAGTCCTCCTTTCATGCAGAATCGTAAGGTCCTAGCTCATGTCCAAGGCACCAAAGCCAGCTAAAAAGTCAATAATCGATACCTAAAACTTGAATTGTACTACTTCTTACTGGCTATTACATTAACTTAGAAGCTTCATCTGTGTTCTACTATGGTGCTTTTAGTGTCTCCGCATACCGCAGCACGCGACATAGCTTAGTAGACGATAAGTACAACCGTTTCAGAGAGAAGAGCGGCCAATGTGACGATCTGGCTTTAAGTCGATTCGATAACAAATGACGAAAACGGACGGATTTCTCAGGTTTTTATTACATATGAACACTTTTCACGTTCTCCCGTGCAACTCGGCTGCTAGTCCTCCTTTCATGCAGAATCTTAAGGTCCTAGCTCATGTCCAAGGCACTAAAGCCAGCTAAAAAGTCAATAATCGATATCTAAAACTTGAATTGTACTATTTCTTACTGGCTATTACATCAACTTAGAAGGTTCATCTGTGTTCTACTATGGTGCTTTTAGTGTCTCCACATACCGCAGTACGCGACATAGCTTTGCAGACGATAAGTACAACCGTTTCAGAGAGAAGAGCGGCCAATGTGATGATCTGGCTTTAAGTCGATTCGATAACAAATGACGAAAACGGACGGATTTCTCAGGTTTTTACTACATATGAAGACTTTTCACATTCTCCCGTGCAACTCGGCTGGTAGCCCTCCTTTCATGCAGAATCTTAAGGTCCTAGCTCATGTCCAAGGCACCAAAGCCAGCTAAAAAGTCAATAATCGATACCGAAAACTTGAATTGGATTACTTCTTACCGGCTATTACATCAACTTAGATGCTTCACCTATGTTCTACTATGGTAATTTTAGTGTCTCCACATACCGCAGCACGCGACATAGCTTTGCAGACGATAAGTACACCCGTTTCAGAGAGAAGAGCGGCCAATGTGACGATCTGGCTTCAAGTCGATTCGATAACAAAAGACGAAAACGGACGGATTTCTCAGGTTTTTACTACATATGAACACTTTTCACATTCTCCCGTGCAACTCGGCTGCTAGTCCTCCTTTCATGCAGAATCGTAAGGTCCTAGCTCATGTCCAAGGCACCAAAGCCAGCTAAAAAGTCAATAATCGATACCTAAAACTTGAATTGTACTACTTCTTACTGGCTATTACATTAACTTAGAAGCTTCATCTGTGTTCTACTATGGTGCTTTTAGTGTCTCCGCATACCGCAGCACGCGACATAGCTTAGTAGACGATAAGTACAACCGTTTCAGAGAGAAGAGCGGCCAATGTGACGATCTGGCTTTAAGTCGATTCGATAACAAATGACGAAAACGGACGGATTTCTCAGGTTTTTATTACATATGAACACTTTTCACATTCTCCCGTGCAACTCGGCTGCTAGTCCTCCTTTCATGCAGAATCTTAAGGTCCTAGCTCATGTCCAAGGCACCAAAGCCAGCTAAAAAGTCAATAATCGATACCCAAAACTCTAATTGGATTACTTCTTACTGGCTATTACACCAACTTAGATGCTTCATCTGTGTTCTACTATGGTAATTTTAGTGTCTCCACATACCGCAGCACGCGACATAGCTTTGTAGTCGATAAGTACACCCGTTTCAGAGAGAAGAGCGGCCAATGTGACAATCTGGCTTTAAGTCGATTCGATAACAAATGACGAAAACGGACGGATTTCTCAGGTTTTTACTACATATGAACACTTTTCACATTCTCCCGTGCAACGCGGCTTCTAGTCCTCCTTTCATGCAAAATCTTAAGTTCCTAGATCATATCCAAGGCACCAAAGAAGGGTAAAAAGTCAATAATCCATAACTAAGACTTGAATTGTACTACTTCTTATTGGCTATTACATCAACTTTGAAGCTTCATCTGTGTTCTACTACGGTGCTTTTAGTGTCTCCGCATACCGCAGCACGCGACATAGCTTTGCAGACGATAAGTACAACCGTTTCAGAGAGAAGAGCTTCCAATGTGACGATCTGGCTTGAAGTCGATTTGATAACAAATATCGAAAACGGGCGGATTTCTCAGGTTTGTACTACATATGAACACTTTTAACATTCTCCCGTGCAACGCGGCTGCTAGTCCTCCTTTCATGCAGAATCGTAAGGTCCTAGCTCATGTCCAAGGCACCAAAGCCAGCTAAAAAGTCAATAATCGATACCTAAAACTTGAATTGTACTACTTCTTACTGGCTATTACATTAACTTAGAAGCTTCATCTGTGTTCTACTATGGTGCTTTTAGTGTCTCCGCATACCGCAGCACGCGACATAGCTTAGTAGACGATAAGTACAACCGTTTCAGAGAGAAGAGCGGCCAATGTGACGATCTGGCTTTAAGTCGATTCGATAACAAATGACGAAAACGGACGGATTTCTCAGGTTTTTATTACATATGAACACTTTTCACATTCTCCCGTGCAACTCGGCTGCTAGTCCTCCTTTCATGCAGAATCTTAAGGTCCTAGCTCATGTCCAAGGCACCAAAGCCAGCTAAAAGTCAATAATCGATACCCAAAACTTGAATTGGATTACTTCTTACTGGCTATTACACCAACTTAGATGCTTCATCTGTGTTCTACTATGGTAATTTTAGTGTCTCCACATACCGCAGCACGCGACATAGCTTTGCAGACGATAGGTACACCCGTTTCAGAGAGAAGAGCGGACAATGTGACGATCTGGCTTTAAGTCGATTCGATAACAAATGACGAAAACGGACGGATTTCTCAGGTTTTTACTACATATGAACACTTTTCACATTCTCCCGTGCAACTCGGCTGCTAGTCCTCCTTTCATGCTGAATCTTAAGGTCCTAGCTCATGTCCAAGGCACCAAAGCCAGCTAAAAAGTCAATAATCGATACCTAAAACTTGAATTGTACTATTTCTTACTGGCTGTTACATCAACTTAGAAGGTTCATCTGTGCTCTACTATGCTGCTTGTAGTGTCTCAGCATACCGCAGCATGCGACATAGCTTTGCAGACGATAAGTACAACCGTTTCCGAGAGCAGAGCGGCCAATGTGACGATCTGGCTTTAAGTCGATTCGATAACAAATTACGAAAACGGACGGATTTCTCAGGTTTTTACTACATATGAACACTTTTCACATTCTCCCCTGCAACTCGGCTGCTAGTCCTCCTTTCATGCAGAATCTTATGGTCCTAGCTCATGTCCAAGGCACCAAAGCTAGCTAAAAAGCCAATAATAGATACCTAAAACTTGAATTGTACTACTTCTTACTGGCTATTACATCAACTTAGAAGCTTGGTCTGTGTTCTACTATGGTGCTTTTAGTGTCTCCGCATACCGCAGCACGCGACATAGCTTTGCGGACGATAAGTACAACCGTTTCAGAGAGAAGAGCATCCAATGTGATGATCTGGCTTTAAGTCGATTTGATAACAAATGACGAAAACGGACGGATTTCTCAGGTTTTTACTACATATGAAGACTTTTCACATTCTCCCGTGCAACTCGGCTGCTAATCCTCCTTTCATGCAGAATCGTAAGTTACTAGCTCATGTCCAAGGCACCAAAGCCAGCTAAAAAGTCAATAATCGATACCTAAAACTTGAATTGTACAACTTCTTACTGGCTATTACATTAACTTAGAAGCTTCATCTGTGTTCTACTATGGTGCTTTTAGTGTCTCCGCATACCGCAGCACGCGACATAGCTTAGTAGACGATAAGTACAACCGTTTCCGAGAGCAGAGCGGCCAATGTGACGATCTGTCTTTAAGTCGATTCGATAACAAGTGACGAAAACGGACGGATTTCTCAGGTTTTTATTACATATGAACACTTTTCACATTCTCCCGTGCAACTCGGCTGCTAGTCCTCCTTTCATGCTGAATCTTAAGGTCCTACCTCATGTCCAAGGCACCAAAGCCAGCTAAAAAGTCAATAATCGATACCCAAAACTTGAATTGGATTACTTCTTACTGGCTATTACATCAACTTAGAAGCCTCATCTGTGTTCTACTATGCTGCTTGTAGTGTCTCAGCATACCGCAGCATGCGACATAGCTTTGCAGACGATAAGTACAAGCGTTTCAGAGAGAAGAGCGGCCAATGTGACGATCTGGCTTGAAGTCGATTCGATAACAAATGACGAAAACGGACGAATTTCTCAGGTTTTTACTACATATGAACTTTTTTCACATTCTCCCGTGCAACTCGGCTGTTAGTCCTCCTTTCATGCAGAATCTTAAGGTCCTAGCTCATGTCCAAGGCACCAAAGCCAGCTAAAGAGTCAATAATCGGTACCTAAAACTTGAATTGGATTACTTCTTACTGGCTATTACATCAACTTAGATGCTTCATCTGTGTTCTACTATGGTAATTTTAGTGTCTCCACATACCGCAGCACGCGACATAGCTTTGCAGTCGATAAGCACACCCGTTTCAGAGAGAAGAGCGGCCAATGTGATGATCTGGCTTTAAGTCGATTCGATAACAAATGACGAAAACGGACGGATTTTCCAGGTTGTTACTACATATGAAGACTTTTCACATTCTCCCGTGCAACTCGGCTGCTAGTCCTCCTTTCATGCAGAATCGTAAGGTCCTAGCTCATGTCCAAGGCACCAAAGCCAGCTAAAAAGTCAATAATCGATACCTAAAACTTGAATTGTACTACTTCTTACTGGCTATTACATTAACTTAGAAGCTTCATCTGTGTTCTACTATGGTGCTTTTAGTGTCTCCGCATACCGCAGCACGCGACATAGCTTAGTAGACGATAAGTACAACCGTTTCAAAGAGAAGAGCGGCCAATGTGACGATCTGGCTTTAATTCGATTCGATAACAAATGACGAAAACGGACGGATTTCTCAGGTTTTTATTACATATGAACACTTTTCACATTCTCCCGTGCAACTCGGCTGCTAGTCCTCCTTTCATGCAGAATCTTAAGGTAATCTTGCTCATGTCCAAGGCACCAAAGCCAGCTAAAAAGTCAATAATCGATAACCAAAACTTGAATTGGATTACTTCTTACTGGCTATTACATCAACTTAGATGCTTCATCTGTTTCCTACTATGGTGATTTTAGTGTCTCCGCATACCGCAGCTCGCGACATAGCTTTGCAGACGATAAATACAAGCGTTTCAGAGAGAAGACCGGCCAATGTGACGATCTGGCTTTAAGTCGATTCGATAACAAATTACGCAAACGGACTAATTTCTCAGGTTTTTACTACATATGAACACTTTTCACATTCTCCCGTGCTACTCGGCTGCTAGTACTCCTTTCATGCAGAATCTTAAGGTCCTAGCTCATGTCCAAGGCACCAATGCTAGCTAAAAAGTCAATAATCGATACCTAAAACTTGAATTGTACTACTTCTTACTGGCTATTACATCAACTTAGAAGCCTCATCTGTGTTCTACTATGCTGCTTGTAGTATCTCAGCATACCGCAGCTTGCGACATAGCTTTGCAGACGATAAGTACAAGCGTTTCAGAGAGAAGAGCGGCCAATGTGACGATCTGGCCTTAAGTCGATTCGATAACAAATGACGAAAACGGACGAATTTCTCAGGTTTTTACTACATATGAACACTTTTCACATTCTCCCGTGCTACTCGGCTGCTAGTACTCCTTTCATGCAGAATCTTAAGGTCCTAGCTCATGTCCAAGGCACCAATGCTAGCTAAAAAGTCAATAATCGATACCTAAAACTTGAATTGTACTACTTCTTACTGGCTATTACATCAACTTAGAAGCCTCATCTGTGTTCTACTATGCTGCTTGTAGTATCTCAGCATACCGCAGCTTGCGACATAGCTTTGCAGACGATAAGTACAAGCGTTTCAGAGAGAAGAGCGGCCAATGTGACGATCTGGCCTTAAGTCGATTCGATAACAAATGACGAAAACGGACGAATTTCTCAGGTTTGTACTACATATGAACACTTTTCACATTCTCCCGTGCTACTCGGCTGCTAGTCCTCCTTTCATGCAGAATCTTAAGGTCCTAGCTCATGTCCAAGGCATCAAAGCTATTTAAAAAGTGAATAATCGATGCCTAAAACTAGAATTGTACTACTTCTTACTGGCTATTACATCAACTTAGAAGCTTCATCTGTGTTCTACTATGGTGCTTTTAGTGTCTCCGCATACCGCAGCACGCGACATTGCTTTGTAGACGATAAGTACAACTTTTTCAGAGAGAAGAGCGGCCAATGTGACGATCTGGCTTTAAGTCGATTCGATAACAAATGACGAAAACGGACAGATTTCTCAGGTTTTTACTACATATGAACACTTTTCACATTCTCCCGTGCAACTCGGCTGCTAGTCCTCCTTTCATGCAGAATCTTAAGGTCCTAGCTCATGTCCAAGGTACCAAAGCCAGCTAAAAAGTCAATAATGGATACCTAAAACTTGAATTCTACTACTTCTTACTGGCTATTACATCAACTTAGAAGCTTCATCTGTGTTCTACTATGGTGCTTTTAGTGTCTCCGCATACCGCAGCACGCGACATAGCTTTGCAGACGATAAGTACAACCGTTTCAGAGAGAAGAGCGGCAAATGTGACGATCTGGCTTTAAGTCGATTCGATAACAAATGACGAAAACGGACGGATTTCTCAGGTTTTTACTACATATGAACACTTTTCACATTCTCCCATGCAACTCGGCTGCTAGTCCTCCTTTAATGCAGAATCTTAAGGTCCTAGCTCATGTCCAAGGCACCAAAGCCAGCTAAAAAGTAAATAATCGATACCTAAAACTTGAATTGGACTACTTCTTACTGGCTATTACATCAACTTAGAAGCTTCATCTGTGTTCTACTATGGTGCTTTTCCTGTTTCCGCCTACAGCAACACGCGACATAGCTTTGCAGACGATAAGTACAACCGTTTCCGAGAGCAGAGCGGCCAATGTGACGATCTGGCTTTAAGTCGATTCGATAACAAATGACGAAAACGGACGGATTTCTCAGGTTTTTACTACATATGAACACTTTTCACATTTTCCCCTGCATCTCGGCTGCTAGTCCTCCTTTCATGCAGAATCTTAAGGTCCTAGCTCATGTCCAAGGCACCAAAGCCAGCTAAGAAGTCAATAATCGATACCTAAAACTTGAATTGTACTACTTCTTACTGGCTATTACATCAACTTAGACGCTTCATCTGTGTTCTACTATTTTGCTTTTAGTGTCTCCACATACCGCAGCACGTGACATAGCTTTGTAGACGATAAGTACAACCGTTTCAGAGAGAAGAACGGCCAATGTGACGATCTGGCTTTAAGTCGATTCGATAACAAATGACGAAAACGGACGGATTACTCAGGTCTTTACTTCATATGAACACTTTTTACATTCTCCCCTGCAACTCGGCTGCTAGTCCTCCTTTCATGCAGAATCTTAAGGTCCTAGCTCATGTCCAAGGCACAAAAGCTAGCTAAAAAGTCAATAATCGATACCTAAAACTAGAATTTTACTACTTCTTACTGGCTATTACATCAACTTAGAAACTTCATCTGTGTTCTACTATGCTGCTTGTAGTGTCTCAGCATACCGCAGCATGCGACATAGCTTTGCAGACGATAAGTACAAGCGTTTCAGAGAGAAGAGCGGCCAATGTGACGATCTGGCTTTAAGTCGATTCGATAACAAATGACGAAAACGGACGAATTTCCCAGGTTTTTACTACATATGAACACTTTTCACATTCTCCCGTGCTACTCGGCTGCTAGTCCTCCTTTCATGCAGAATCTTAAGGTCCTAGCTCATGTCCAAGGCACCAATGCTAGCAAAAAAGTCAATAATCGATACCTAAAACTTGTATTGTACTACTTCTTACTGGCTATTACATCAACTTAGAAGCTCCATCTGTGTCCTACTATGGTGATTTTAGTGTCTCCGCATACCGCAGCACGCGACATAGCTTTGTAGACCATAAGTACAACCGTTTCAGAGAGAAGAGCGGCCAATGTGACGATCTGGCTTTAAGTCGATTCGATAACAAATGACGGAAACGGACGGATTTCTCAGGTTTTTACTACATATGAACACTTTTCACATTCTCCCGTGCAACTCGGCTGCTAGTCCTCCTTTCATGCAGAATCTTAAGGTCCTAGCTCATGTCCAAGGCACCAAAGCCAGCTAAAAAGTCAATAATCGATACCTAAAACTTCAATTGTACTACTTCTTACTGGCTATTACATCAACTTAGAAGCTTCATCTGTGTTCTACTATGGTGCATTTAGTGTCTCCACATATCGCAGCACGCGACTTAGCTTTGCAGACGATAAGTACAAGCGTTTCAGAGAGAAGAGCGGCCAATGTGTCAACCTGGCTTTAAGTCGATTCGATAACAAATGACGAAAACGGACGGATTTCTCAGGTTTTTACTACATATGAACACTTTTCCCATTCTCCCGTGCAACTCGGCTGCTAGTCCTCCTTTCATGCAGAATCTTAAGGTCCTAGCTCATGTCCAAGGCACCAAAGCCAGCTAAAAAGTCAATAATCGATACCTAAAACTTGAATTGTACTACTTCTTCCTGGCTATTACATCAACTTAGAAGCTTCATCTGTGTCCTACTACGGTGCTTTTAGTTTCTCCGCATACCGCAGCACGCGACATAGTTTTACAGACGATAAGTACAACCGTTTCAGAGAAAAGAGCGGCCAGTGTGACGATCTGGCTTTAAGTCAATTCGATAACAAATGACGAAAACGGACGGATTTCTCAGGTTTTTACTACATATGAACACTTTTCACATTCTCCCGTGCAACTCGGCTGCTAGTCCTCCTTTAATGCAGAATCTTAAGGTCCTAGCTCATGTCCAAGGCACCAAAGCCAGCTAAAAAGTAAATAATCGATACTTAAAACTTGAATTGGACTACTTCTTACTGGCTATTACATCAACTTAGAACCTTCATCTGTGTTCTACTATGGTGCTTTTCCTGTTTCCGCCTACGGCAACACGCGACATAGCTTTGCAGACGATAAGTACAACCGTTTCCGAGAGCAGAGCGGCCAATGTGACGATCTGGCTTTAAGTCGATTCGATAACAAATGACGAAAACGGACGGATTTCTCAGGTTTTTACTACATATGAACACTTTTCACATTTTCCCCTGCATCTCGGCTGCTAGTCCTCCTTTCATGCAGAATCTTAAGGTCCTAGCTATGGCCAAGGCACCAAAGCCAGCTAAAAAGTCAATAATCGATACCTAAAACTTGAATTGTACTACTTCTTACTGGCTATTACATCAACTTTGAAGCTTGGTCTGTGTTCTACTATGGTTATTTTAGTGTCTCCGCATACCGCAGCACGCGACATAGCTTTGCAGACGATAAGTACAAGCGTTTCGGAGATAAGAGCGGCCAATATGACTATCTGGCTTTAAGTCGATTCGATAACAAATGACGAAAACAGACGGATGTCTCAGGTTTTTACTGCATATGAACACTTTTCACATTCTCCCGTGCAACTCGGCTGCTAGTCCTCCTTTCATGCAGAATCTTAAGGTCCTAGCTCATGTCGAAGGCACCAAAGCCAGCTAAAAAGGCAATAATCGATACCTAAAACTTGAATTGTACTACTTCTTACTGGCTATTACATCAACTTAGACGCTTCATCTGTGTTCTACTATTTTGCTTTTAGTGTCTCCACATACCGCAGCACGTGACATAGCTTTGTAGACGATAAGTACAACCGTTTCAGAGAGAAGAACGGCCAATGTGACGATCTGGCTTTAAGTCGATTCGATAACAAATGACGAAAACGGACGGATTACTCAGGTCTTTACTTCATATGAACACTTTTTACATTCTCCCCTGCAACTCGGCTGCTAGTCCTCCTTTCATGCAGAATCTTAAGGTCCTAGCTCATGTCCAAGGCACCAAAGCTAGCTAAAAAGGCGATAATCGATACCTAAAACTAGAATTTTACTACTTCTTACTGGCTATTACATCAACTTAGAAACTTCATCTGTGTTCTACTATGCTGCTTGTAGTGTCTCAGCATACCGCAGCATGCGACATAGCTTTGCAGACGATAAGTACAAGCGTTTCAGAGAGAAGAGCGGCCAATGTGACGATCTGGCTTTAAGTCGATTCGATAACAAATGACGAAAACGGACGAATTTCCCAGGTTTTTACTACATATGAACATTTTTCACATTCTCCCGTGCAACTCGGCTGCTAGTCCTCCTTTCATGCAGAATCTTAAGGTCCTAGCTCATGTCCAAGGCACCAAAGCCAGCTAAAAAGTCAATAATCGATACCTAAAACTTCAATTGTACTACTTCTTACTGGCTATTACATCGACTTAGAAGCTTCATCTGTGTTCTACTATGGTGCTTTTAGTGTCTCCACATACCGCAGCACGTGACATAGCTTTGTAGACGATAAGTACAACCGTTTCAGAGAGAAGAACGGCCAATGTGACGATCTGGCTTTAAGTCGATTCGATAACAAATGACAAAAACGGACGGATTACTCAGATCTTTACTTCATATGAACACTTTTTACATTCTCCCCTGCAACTCGGCTGCTAGTCCTCCTTTCATGCAGAATCTTAAGGTCCTAGCTCATGTCCAAGGCACCAAAGCTAGCTAAAAAGTCAATAATCGATACCTAAAACTAGAATTGTACTACTTCTTACTGGCTATTACATCAACTTAGAAACTTCATCTGTGTTCTACTATGCTGCTTGTAGTGTCTCAGCATACCGCAGCATGCGACATAGCTTTGCAGACGATAAGTACAAGCGTTTCAGAGAGAAGAGCGGCCAATGTGACGATCTGGCTTTAAGTCGATTCGACAACAAATGACGAAAACGGACGAATTTCCCAGGTTTTTACTACATATGAACACTTTTCACATTCTCCCGTGCTACTCGGCTGCTAGTCCTCCTTTCATGCAGAATCTTAAGGTCCTAGCTCATGTCCAAGGCACCAATGCTAGCTAAAAAGTCAATAATCGATACCTAAAACTTGTATTGTACTACTTCTTACTGGCTATTACATCAACTTAGAAGCTCCATCTGTGTTCTACTATGGTGATTTTAGTGTCTCCGCATACCGCAGCACGCGACATATCTTTGTAGACGATAAGTACAACCGTTTCAGAGAGAAGAGCGGCCAATGTGACGATCTGGCTTTAAGTCGATTCGATAACAAATGACGAAAACGGACGGATTTCTCAGGTTTTTACTACATATGAACACTTTTCACATTCTCCCGTGCAACTCGGCTGCTAGTCCTCCTTTCATGCAGAATCTTAAGGTCCTAGCTCATGTCCAAGGCACCAAAGCCAGCTAAAAAGTCAATAATCGATACCTAAAACTTCAATTGTACTACTTCTTACTGGCTATTACATCAACTTAGAAGCTTCATCTGTGTTCTACTATGGCGCATTTAGTGTCTCCACATATCGCAGCACGCGACTTAGCTTTGCAGACGATAAGTACAAGCGTTTCAGAGAGAAGAGCGGCCAATGTGTCGATCTGGCTTTAAGTCGATTCGATAACAAATGACGAAAACGGACGGATTTCTCAGGTTTTTACTACATATGAACACTTTTCCCATTCTCCCGTGCAACTCGGCTGCTAGTCCTCCTTTCATGCAGAATCTTAAGGTCCTAGCTCATGTCCAAGGCACCAAAGCCAGCTAAAAAGTCAATAATCGATACCTAAAACTTGAATTGTACTACTTCTTCCTGGCTATTACATCAACTTAGATGCTTCATCTGTGTTCTACTACGGTGCTTTTCGTTTCTCCGCATACCGCAGCACGCGACATAGTTTTACAGACGATAAGTACAACCGTTTCAGAGAAAAGAGCGGCCAGTGTGACGATCTGGCTTTAAGTCGATTCGATAACAAATGACGAAAACGGACGGATTTCTCAGGTTTTTACTACATATGAACACTTTTCACATTCTCCCGTGCAACTCGGCTGATAGTCCTCCTTCATGCAAAATCTTCATTTCCTAGCTCGTGTCCAAGGCACCAAAGAAGGGTAAAAGTCATTAACCGATACCTAAAACTTTAATTGTACTACTTCTTACTGGCTATTACATCAACTTAGAAGCTTCATCTGTGTTCTACTATGGTGCTTTTATTGTGTCCGCATACCGCAGCACGCGACATAGCTTTGCAGACGATAAGTACAACTTTTTCAGAGAGAAGAGCGGCCAATGTGACGATCTGGCTTTAAGTCGATTCGATAACAAATGACGAAAACGGACGGATTTCTCAGGTTTTTACTACATATGAAGACTTTCCACATTCTCCCGTGCAACTCGGCTGCTAGTCCTCCTTTCATGCAGAATCTTAAGGTCCTAGCTCATGTCCAAGGTACCTAAGCCAGCAAATAAGTCAATAATCGATACCAAAAACGTGAATTCTTCTACTTTTTCCTGGCTATTACATCAACTTAGAAGCTTCATCTGTGTTCTACTATGGTGCTTTTAGTGTCTCCGCATACCGCAGCACGCGACATAGCTTTGCAGACGATAAGTACCACCGTTTCAGAGAGAAGAGCGGCCAATGTGACGATCTGGCTCTTTGTCGATTCGATAACAAATGACGAAAACGGACGGATTTCTCAGGTTTTTACTACATATGAACACTTTTCACATTCTCCCGTGCAACTCGGCTGCTAGTCCTCCTTTCATGCAGAATCTTAAGGTCCTAGCTCATGTCCAAGGCACCAAAGCCAGCTAAAAAGTCAATAATCGAAACCTAAAACTTGAATTGGACTACTTCTTACTCGCTATTACATCAACTTAGAAGCTTAATCTGCGTCCTACTATGGTGCGTTTCCTGTTTCCGCCTACGGCAACACGCGACATAGCTTTGCAGACGATAAGTACAACCGTTTCAGAGAGAAGAGCGGCCAATGTGACGATCTGGCTTTAAGACGATTCGATAACAAATGACGAAAACAGACGGATTTCTCAGGTTTTTTCTACATATGAACACTTTCCACATTTTCCCCTGCAACCCGGCTGCTAGTCCTCCTTTCATGCAGAATCTTAAGGTCCTAGCTCATGTCCAAGGCACCAAAGCCATCTAAAAAGTCAATAATCGATACCTAAAACATGAATTGTACTACTTCTTACTGGCTATTACATCAAGTTAGAAGCTTCATCTGTGATCTCATATGGTGCTTTTAGTGTCTCCACATACCGCAGCACGTGACATAGCTTTGTAGACGATAAGTACAACCGTTTCAGAGAGAAGAGCGGCCAATGTGACGATCTGACTTTAAGTCGATTCGATAACACATGACGAAAACGGACGGATTTCTCAGGTTTTTACTACATATGAACACTTTTCACATTCTCCCGTGCAACTCGGCTGCTAGTCCTCCTTTCATGCAGAATCTTAAGGTCCTAGCTCATGTCCAAGGCACCAAAGCCAGCTAAAAAGTCAATAATCGATACCCAAAACTTGAATTGTACTACTTCTTACTGGCTATTACATCAACTTTGAAGCTTGGTCTGTGTTCTACTATGGTTATTTTAGTGTCTCCGCATACCGCAGCACGCGACATAGCTTTGCAGACGATAAGTACAAGCGTTTGAGAGAGAAGAGCGGCCAATATGACTATCTGGCTTTAAGTCGATTCGATAACAAATGACGAAAACAGACGGATGTCTCAGGTTTTTACTGCATATGAACACTTTTCACATTCTCCCGTGCAACTCGGCTGCTAGTCCTCCTTTCATGCAGAATCTTAAGGTCCTAGCTCATGTCGAAGGCACCAAAGCCAGCTAAAAAGGCAATAATCGATACCTAAAACTTGAATTGTACTACTTCTTACTGGCTATTACATCAACTGAGACGCTTCATCTGTGTTCTACTATTTTGCTTTTAGTGTCTCCACATACCGCAGCACGTGACATAGCTTTGTAGACGATAAGTACAACCGTTTCAGAGAGAAGAACGGCCAATGTGACGATCTGGCTTTAAGTCGATTCGATTACAAATGACGAAAACGGACGAATTTCCCAGGTTTTTACTACATATGAACACTTTTCACATTCTCCCGTGCTACTCGGCTGCTAGTCCTCCTTTCATGCAGAATCTTAAGGTCCTAGCTCATGTCCAAGGCACCAATGCTAGCTAAAAAGTCAATAATCGATACCTAAAACTTGTATTGTACTACTTCTTACTGGCTATTACATCAACTTAGAAGCATCATTTGTGTTCTACTATGGTGATTTTAGTGTCTCCGCATACCGCAGCACGCGACATAGCTTTGTAGACGATAAGTACAACCGTTTCAGAGAGAAGAGCGGCCAATGTGACGATCTGGCTTTAAGTCGATTCGATAACAAATGACGGAAACGGACGGATTTCTCAGGTTTTTACTACATATGAACACTTTTCACATTCTCCCGTGCAACTCGGCTGCTAGTCCTCCTTTCATGCAGAATCTTAAGGTCCTAGCTCATGTCCAAGGCACCAAAGCCAGCTAAAAAGTCAATAATCGATACCTAAAACTTCAATTGTACTACTTCTTACTGGCTATTACATCGACTTAGAAGCTTCATCTGTGTTCTACTATGGTGCTTTTAGTGTCTCCACATACCGCAGCACGTGACATAGCTTTGTAGACGATAAGTACAACCGTTTCAGAGAAAAGAACGGCCAATGTGACGATCTGGCTTTAA
This sequence comes from Schistocerca gregaria, assembly GCF_023897955.1. NCBI lineage: Eukaryota > Metazoa > Arthropoda > Insecta > Orthoptera > Acrididae > Schistocerca > Schistocerca gregaria. Next base: position 1,237,665 of record NW_026061853.1, read on the forward strand.
GTCGATTCGATAACAAATGACAAAAACGGACGGATTACTCAGATCTTTACTTCATATGAACACTTTTTACATTCTCCCCTGCAACTCGGCTGCTAGTCCTCCTTTCATGCAGAATCTTATGGTCCTAGCTCATGTCCAAGGCACCAAAGCTAGCTAAAAAGTCAATAATCGATACCTAAAACTAGAATTGTACTACTTCTTACTGGCTATTACATCAACTTAGAAACTTCATCTGTGTTCTACTATGCTGCTTGTAGTGTCTCAGCATACCGCAGCATGCGACATAGCTTTGCAGACGATAAGTACAAGCGTTTCAGAGAGAAGAGCGGCCAATGTGACGATCTGGCTTTAAGTCGATTCGATAACAAATGACGAAAACGGACGAATTTCCCAGGTTTTTACTACATATGAACACTTTTCACATTCTCCCGTGCTACTCGGCTGCTAGTCCTCCTTTCATGCAGAATCTTAAGGTCCTAGCTCATGTCCAAGGCACCAATGCTAGCTAAAAAGTCAATAATCGATACCTAAAACTTGTATTGTACTACTTCTTACTGGCTATTACATCAACTTAGAAGCTCCATCTGTGTTCTACTATGGTGATTTTAGTGTCTCCGCATACCGCAGCACGCGACATATCTTTGTAGACGATAAGTACAACCGTTTCAGAGAGAAGAGCGGCCAATGTGACGATCTGGCTTTAAGTCGATTCGATAACAAATGACGAAAACGGACGGATTTCTCAGGTTTTTACTACATATGAACACTTTTCCCATTCTCCCGTGCAACTCGGCTGCTAGTCCTCCTTTCATGCAGAATCTTAAGGTCCTAGCTCATGTCCAAGGCACCAAAGGCAGCTAAAAAGTCAATAATCGATACCTAAAACTTGAATTGTACTACTTCTTCCTGGCTATTACACCAACTTAGAAGCTTCATCTGTGTTCTACTACGGTGCTTTTAGTTTCTCCGCATACCGCAGCACGCGACATAGTTTTACAGACGATAAGTACAACCGTTTCAGAGAAAAGAGCGGCCAGTGTGACGATCTGGCTTTAAGTCGATTCGATAACAAATGACGAAAACGGACAGATTTCTCAGGTTTTTACTACATATGAACACTTTTCACATTCTCCCGTGCAACTCGGCTGATAGTCCTCCTTCATGCAAAATCTTCATTTCCTAGCTCGTGTCCAAGGCACCTAAGAAGGGTAAAAGTCATTAACCGATACCTAAAACTTTAATTGTACTACCTCTTACTGGCTATTACATCAACTTAGAAGCTTCATCTGTGTTCTACTATGGTGCTTTTATTGTGTCCGCATACCGCAGCACGCGACATAGCTTTGCAGACGATAAGTACAACTTTTTCAGAGAGAAGAGCGGCCAATGTGACGATCTGGCTTTAAGTCGATTCGATAACAAATGACGAAAACGGACGGATTTCTCAGGTTTTTACTACATATGAAGACTTTCCACATTCTCCCGTGCAACTCGGCTGCTAGTCCTCCTTTCATGCAGAATCTTAAGGTCCTAGCTCATGTCCAAGGTACCAAAGCCAGCAAATAAGTCAATAATCGATACCAAAAACTTGAATTCTACTACTTTTTCCTGGCTATTACATCAACTTAGAAGCTTCATCTGTGTTCTACTATGGTGCTTTTAGTGTCTCCGCATACCGCAGCACGCGACATAGCTTTGCAGACGATAAGTACAACCGTTTCAGAGAGAAGAGCGGCCAATGTGACGATCTGGCTCTTTGTCGATTCGATAACAAATGACGAAAACGGACGGATTTCTCAGGTTTTTACTACATATGAACACTTTTCACATTCTCCCGTGCAACTCGGCTGCTAGTCCTCCTTTCATGCAGAATCTTAAGGTCCTAGCTCATGTCCAAGGCACCAAAGCCAGCTAAAAAGTCAATAATCGAAACCTAAAACTTGAATTGGACTACTTCTTACTCGCTATTACATCAACTTAGAAGCTTAATCTGCGTCCTACTATGGTGCTTTTCCTGTTTCCGCCTACGGCAACACGCGACATAGCTTTGCAGACGATAAGTACAACCGTTTCAGAGAGAAGAGCGGCCAATGTGACGATCTGGCTTTAAGACGATTCGATAACAAATGACGAAAACAGACGGATTTCTCAGGTTTTTTCTACATATGAACACTTTCCACATTTTCCCCTGCAACTCGGCTGCTAGTCCTCCTTTCATGCAGAATCTTAAGGTCCTAGCTCATGTCCAAGGCACCAAAGCCATCTAAAAAGTCAATAATCGATACCTAAAACATGAATTGTACTACTTCTTACTGGCTATTACATCAAGTTAGAAGCTTCATCTGTGATCTCATATGGTGCTTTTAGTGTCTCCACATACCGCAGCACGTGACATAGCTTTGTAGACGATAAGTACAACCGTTTCAGAGAGAAGAGCGGCCAATGTGACGATCTGACTTTAAGTCGATTCGATAACAAATGACGAAAACGGACGGATTTCTCAGGTTTTTATTACATATGAACACTTTTCACATTCTCCCGTGCAACTCGGCTGCTAGTCCTCCTTTCATGCAGAATCTTAAGGTCCTAGCTCATGTCCAAGGCACCAAAGCTAGCTAAAAAGTCAATAATCGATACCTAAAACTTGAATTGGATTACTTCTTACTTCCTATTACATCAACTTAGATGCTTCATCTGTGTTCTACTATGGTGCTTTTAGTGTCTCCACATACCGCAGCACGCGACATAGCTTTGCAGACGATAAGTACAACCGTTTGATAGAGAAGAGCGGCCAATGTGACGATCTGGCTTTAAGTCGATTCGATAACAAATGACGAAAACGGATGGATTTTTAAGGTTTTTACTACATATGAACACTTTTCACATTCTCCCGTGCAACTCGGCTGCTAGTCCTCCTTTCATGCAGAATCTTAAGGTCCTAGCTCATGTCCAAGGCACCACAGCCAGCTAAAAAGTCAATAATCGATACCTAAAACTAGAATTGTACTACTTCTTACCGGCTATTACATCAACTTAGGAGCTTCATCTGTGTTCTACTATGGTGCTTTTCCGTTTCCGCCTACGGCAACAAGCGACATAGCTTTGCAGACGATAAGTACAACCGTTTCCGAGAGTAGAGCGGCCAATGTGACGATCTGGCTTTAAGTCGATTCGATAACAAATGACGAAAACGGACGGATTTCTCAGGTTTTTACTTCATATGAACACTTTTTACATTCTCCCCTGCAACTCGGCCGCTAGTCAACCTTTCATGCAGAATCTTAAGGTCCTAGCTCATGTCCAAGGCACCAAAGCCAGCTAAAAAGTCAATAATCGATACCTAAAACTTCAATTGTACTACTTCTTACTGGCTATTACATCAACTTAGAAGCTTCATCTGTGTTCTACTATGGTGATTTTAGTCTCTCCGCATACCGCAGGACGCGACATAGCTTTGCAGACGATAAGTACAAGCGTTTCAGAGAGAAGAGCGGCCAATGTGACGATCTGGCTTTAAGTCGATTCGATAACAAATGACGAAAACGGACCGATTTCTCAGGTTTTTACTACATATGAACACTTTTCACATTCTCCCTTGCAACTCGGCTGCTAGTCCTCCTTTCATGCAGAATCTTAAGGTCCTAGCTCATGACCAAGGCACCAAAGCCAGCTAAAAAGTCAATAATCAATACCTAAAACTTGAATTGTACTACTTCTTCCTGGCTATTACATCAACTTAGAAGCTTCATCTGTGTTCTACTACGGTGCTTTTAGTTTCTCCGCATACCGCAGCACGCGACATAGTTTTGCAGACGATAAGTACAACCGTTTCAGAGAGAAGAGCGGCCAATGTGACGATCTGGCTTTAAGTCGATTCGATAACAAATGACGAAAATGGACGGATTTCTCAGGTTTTTACTACATATGAACACTTTTCACATACTCCCGTGCAACGCGCCCGCTAGTCCTCGTTTCATGCAGAATCATAAGGACCTAGCTCATGTCCAAGGCACCAATGCCAGCTAAAAAGTCAATAATCGATACCTAAATCTTGAATTGGACTACTTCTTACTGGCTATTACATCAACTTAGAAGCATCATTTGTGTTCTACTATGGTGCTTTTAATGTCTCCGCATATCGCAGCACGCGACATAGCTTTGTAGACGATAAGTACAACCGTTTCAGAGAGAAGAGCGGCCAATGTGACGATCTGGCTTTAAGTCGATTCGATAACAAATGACGAAAACGGACGGATTTCTCAGGTTTTTACTACATATGAACACTTTTCACATTCTCCCGTGCAACTCGGCTGCTAGTCCTGCCTCATGCAAAATCTTAAGTTCCTAGCTCGTGTCCAAGGCACCAAAGAAGGGTAAAAAGTCAATAACCGATACCTAAAACTTTAATTGTACTACTTCTTACTGGCTATTACATCAACTTAGAAACTTCATCTGTGTTCTACTATGGTGCTTTTAGTGTCTCCGCATACCGCAGCACGCGACATAGCTTTGCAGACGATAAATACAACCGTTTCCGAGAGCAGAGCGGCCAATGTGACGATCTGGCTTTAAGTCGATTCGATAACAAATGACGAAAACGGACGGATTTCTCAGTTTTTACTTCATATGAACACTTTTTACATTCTCCCCTGCAACTCGGCTGCTAGTCCTCCTTTCATGCAGAATCTTAAGGTCCTAGCTCATGTCCAAGGCACCAAAGCCAGCTAAAAAGTCAATAATCGATACCTAATACTTGAATTGTACTACTTCTTACTGGCTATTACATCAACTTAGAAGGTTCATCTGAGTTCTACTATGGTGCTTTTAGTGTCTCCGCATACCGCAGCACGCGACATAGCTTTGCAGACGATAAGTACAAGTGTTTCAGAGAAAAGAGCGGCCAATGTGACGATCTGGCTTTAAGTCGATTCGATAACAAATGACGAAAACGGACGGATTTCTCAGGTTTTTACTACATATGAACACTTTTCACATTCTCCCTTGCAACTCGGCTGCTAGTCCTCCTTTCAAGCAGAATCTTAAGGTCTTAGCTCATGTCCAAGGCACCAAAGCCAGCTAAAAAGTCAATAATCAATACCTAAAACTTGAATTGTACTACTTCTTACTGGCTATTACATCAACGTAGATGCTTCATCTGTGTTCTACTATGGTGCTTTTAGCGTCTCCGCATACCGCAGCACGCGACATAGCTTTGCAGACGATAAGTACAACCGTTTCAGAGAGAAGAGCGGCCAATGTGACGATCTGGCTTTAAGTCGATTCGATAACAAATGACGAAAAAGGACGGATTTCTCAGGGTTTTAATACATATGAACACTTTTCACATTCTCCCGTGCAACTGGGCTGCTAGTCCTCCTTTTATGCATAATATTAAAGTCCTAGCTCATGTCCAAGGCACCAAAGCCAGCTAAAAAGTCAATAAACGATACCTAAAACTTGAATGGCATTACTTCTTACTGGCTATTACAGCAACTTAGAAGTTTCATCTGTGTTCTACTATGGTGCTTTTAGAGCCTCCGCATACCGCAGCACGCGACATAGCTTTGCAGACAATAAGTACAACCGTTTCCGAGGGCAGAGCGGCCAATGTGACGATCTGGCTTTAAGTCGATTCGATAACAAATGACGAAAACGGACGGATTTCTCAGGTTTTTACTTCATATGAACACTTTTTACATTCTCCCCTGCAACTCGGCTGCTAGTCCTCCTTTCATGCAGAATCTTAAGGTCCTAGCTCATGTCCAAGGCACCAAAGCCAGCTAAACAGTCAATAATCAATACCTAAAACTTGAATTGTACTACTTCTTCCTGGCTATTACATCAACTTAGAAGCTTCATCTGTGTTCTACTACGGTGCTTTTAGTTTATCCGCATACCGCAGCACGCGACATAGTTTTGCAGACGATAAGTACAACCGTTTCAGAGAGAAGAGCGGCCAATGTGACGATCTGGCTTTAAGTCGATTCGATAACAAATGACGAAAATGGACGGATTTCTCAGGTTTTTACTACATATGAACACTTTTCACATACTCCCGTGCAACGCGGCCGCTAGTCCTCGTTTCATGCAGAATCATAAGGTCCTAGCTCATGTCCAAGGCACCAAAGCCAGCTAAAAAGTCAATAATCGATACCTAAATCTTGAATTGGACTACTTCTTACTGGCTATTACATCAACTTAGAAGCATCATTTGTGTTCTACTATGGTGCTTTTAGTGTCTCCGCATATCGCAGCACGCGACATAGCTTTGTAGACGATAAGTACAACCGTTTCAGAGAGAAGAGCGGCCAATGTGACGATCTGGCTTTAAGTCGATTCGATAACAAATGACGAAAACGGACCGATTTCTCAGGTTTTTACTACATACGAACACTTTTCACATTCTCCCTTGCAACTAGGCTGCTAGTCCTCCTTTCATGCAGAATCTTAAGGTCCTAGCTCATGTCCAAGGCACCAAAGCCAGCTAAAAAGTCAATAATCAATACCTAAAACTTGAATTGTACTACTTCTTCCTGGCTATTACGTCAACGTAGAAGCTACATCTGTGTTCTACTACGGTGCTTTTAGTTTCTCCACATACCGCAGCTCGCGACATAGTTTTGCAGACGATAAGTACAACCGTTTCAGAGAGAGATGAGCGGCCATTGTGACGATCTGGCTTTAAGTCGATTCGATAACAAATGACGAAAACGGACGGATTTCTCAGGTTTTTACTACATATGAACGCTTTTCACATTCTCCCGTGCAACTCGGCTGCTAGTCCTCCTTTCATGCAGAATCATAAGGTCCTAGCTCATGTCCAAGGCACCAAAGCTAGCTAAATGTCAATAATCGATACCTAAAACTTGAATTGTACTACTTCTTACTGGCTATTACATCAACTTAGAAGCTTCATCTGTGTTCTACTATGGTGCTTTTAGTGTCTCCGCATAACGCAGCACGCGACATAGCTTTGCAATCGATAAGTACAACCGTTTCAGAGTGAAGAGCGGCTAATGTGACGATCTGGCTTTAAGACGATTCGATAACAAATGACGAAAACGGACGGATTTCTCGGGTTTTTACTACATATAAACACTTTTCAAATTCTCCCATGCAAATCGGCTGCTAGTCCTCCTTTCATGCAGAATGTTAAGGTCCTAGCTCATGTCCAAGGCACCAAAGCCAGCTAAAAAGTCAATAGTCGATACCTAAAACTTGAATTGTACTACTTCATCCTGGCTATTACGTCAAATTAGAAGCTTCATCTGTGTTCTACTATGGTGCTTTTATTGTCTCCGCATACCGCAGCATGTGACATAGCTTTGCAGACTATTAGTACAACCGTTTCAGAGAGAAGAGCGGCCAATGTGACGATCTGGCTTTAAGTCGATTCGATAACAAATGACGAAAACGGACGAATTTCTTAGGTTTTTACTACATAAGAACACTTTTCACATTCTCCCGTGCAACTCGGCTGCTAGTCCTCCTTTCATGCTGAATCTTAAGGTCCTAGCTCATGTCCAAGGCACCAAAGCCAGCTAAAAAGTCAATAATTAATACCTAAAACTTGAATTGTACTACTTCTTACTGGCTATTACATCAACTTAGAAGCTTCATCTGTGTTCTACTATGCTGCTTGTAGTGTCTCAGCATACCGCAGCATGCGACATAGCTTTGCAGACGATAAGTACAATCGTTTCAGAGAGAAGAGCGGCCAATGTGACGATCTGGCTTTAAGTCGATTCGAAAACAAATGACGAAAACGGACGAATATCTCAGGTTTTTACTACTTATGAACACTTTTCACATTCTCCCGTGCAACTCGGCTGCTAGTCCTGCCTCATGCAAAATCTTAAGTTCCTAGCTCGTGTCCAAGGCACCAAAGAAGGGTAAAAAGTCAATAACCGATACCTAAAACTTTAATTGTACTACTTCTTACTGGCTATTACATCAACTTAGAAACTTCATCTGTGTTCTACTATGGTGCTTGTAGTGTCTCCGCATACCGCAGCACGCGACATAGCTTTGCAGACGATAAGTACAACCGTTTCAGAGAGAAGAGCGGCCAATGTGACGATCTGACTTTAAGTCGATTCGATAACAAATGACGAAAACGGACGGATGTCTCAAGTTTTTAATACATATGAACACTTTTCACATTCTCCCGTGCTACTGGGCTCCTAGTCCTCCTTTTATGCAGAATCTTAAAGTCCTAGCTCATGTCCAAGGCACCAAAGCCAGCTAAAAAGTCAATAATCGATACCTAAAACTTGAATGGTATTACTTCTTACTGGCTATTACAGCAACTTAGAAGTTTCGTCTGTGTTCTACTATGGTGCTTTTAGAGCCTCCGCATACCGCAGCACGCGACATAGCTTTGCAGACGATAAATACAACCGTTTCCGAGAGCAGAGCGGCCAATGTGACGATCTGGCTTTAAGTCGATTCGATAACAAATGACGAAAACGGACGGATTTCTCAGTTTTTACTTCATATGAACACTTTTTACATTCTCCCCTGCAACTCGGCTGCTAGTCCTCCTTTCATGCAGAATCTTAAGGTCCTAGCTCATGTCCAAGGCACCAAAGCCAGCTAAAAAGTCAATAACCGATACCTAAAACTTGAATTGTACTACTTCTTACTGGCTATTACATCAACTTAGAAGGTTCATCTGAGTTCTACTATGGTGCTTTTAGTGTCTCCGCATACCGCAGCACGCGACATAGCTTTGCAGACGATAAGTACAAGTGTTTCAGAGAAAAGAGCGGCCAATGTGACGATCTGGCTTTAAGTCGATTCGATAACAAATGACGAAAACGGACGGATTTCTCAGGTTTTTACTACATATGAACACTTTTCACATTCTCCCTTGCAACTCGGCTGCTAGTCCTCCTTTCATGCAGAATCTTAAGGTCTTAGCTCATGTCCAAGGCACCAAAGCCAGCTAAAAAGTCAATAATCAATACCTAAAACTTGAATGGTATTACTTCTTACTGGCTATTACAGCAACTTAGAAGTTTCATCTGTGTTCTACTATGGTGCTTTTAGAGCCTCCGCATACCGCAGCACGCGACATAGCTTTGCAGACAATAAGTACAACCGTTTCCGAGAGCAGAGCGGCCAATGTGACGATCTGGCTTTAAGTCGATTCGATAACAAATGACGAAAACGGACGGATTTCTCAGGTTTTTACTTCATATGAACACTTTTTACATACTCCCCTGCAACTCGGCTGCTAGTCCTCCTTTCATGCAGAATCTTAAGGTCCTAGCTCATGTCCAAGGCACAAAAGCCAGCTAAAAAGTCAATAATCAATACCTAAAACTTGAATTGTACTACTTCTTCCTGGCTATTACATCAACTTAGAAGCTTCATCTGTGTTCTACTACGGTGCTTTTAGTTTCTCCGCATACCGCAGCACGCGACATAGTTTTGCAGACGATAAGTACAACCGTTTCAGAGAGAAGAGCGGCCATTGTGACGATCTGGCTTTAAGTCGATTCGATAACAAATGACGAAAACGGACGAATATCTCAGGTTTTTACTACTTATGAACACTTTTCACATTCTCCCGTGCAACTCGGCTGCTAGTCCTGCCTCATGCAAAATCTTAAGTTCCTAGCTCGTGTCCAAGGCACCAAAGAAGGGTAAAAAGTCAATAACCGATACCTAAAACTTTAATTGTACTACTTCTTACTGGCTATTACATCAACTTAGAAACTTCATCTGTGTTCTACTATGGTGCTTGTAGTGTCTCCGCATACCGCAGCACGCGACATAGCTTTGCAGACGATAAGTACAACCGTTTCAGAGAGAAGAGCGGCCAATGTGACGATCTGACTTTAAGTCGATTCGATAACAAATGACGAAAACGGACGGATGTCTCAAGTTTTTAATACATATGAACACTTTTCACATTCTCCCGTGCTACTGGGCTCCTAGTCCTCCTTTTATGCAGAATCTTAAAGTCCTAGCTCATGTCCAAGGCACCAAAGCCAGCTAAAAAGTCAATAATCGATACCTAAAACTTGAATGGTATTACTTCTTACTGGCTATTACAGCAACTTAGAAGTTTCGTCTGTGTTCTACTATGGTGCTTTTAGAGCCTCCGCATACCGCAGCACGCGACATAGCTTTGCAGACGATAAATACAACCGTTTCCGAGAGCAGAGCGGCCAATGTGACGATCTGGCTTTAAGTCGATTCGATAACAAATGACGAAAACGGACGGATTTCTCAGTTTTTACTTCATATGAACACTTTTTACATTCTCCCCTGCAACTCGGCTGCTAGTCCTCCTTTCATGCAGAATCTTAAGGTCCTAGCTCATGTCCAAGGCACCAAAGCCAGCTAAAAAGTCAATAATCGATACCTAAAACTTGAATTGTACTACTTCTTACTGGCTATTACATCAACTTAGAAGGTTCATCTGAGTTCTACTATGGTGCTTTTAGTGTCTCCGCATACCGCAGCACGCGACATAGCTTTGCAGACGATAAGTACAAGTGTTTCAGAGAAAAGAGCGGCCAATGTGACGATCTGGCTTTAAGTCGATTCGATAACAAATGACGAAAACGGACGGATTTCTCAGGTTTTTACTACATATGAACACTTTTCACATTCTCCCTTGCAACTCGGCTGCTAGTCCTCCTTTCATGCAGAATCTTAAGGTCTTAGCTCATGTCCAAGGCACCAAAGCCAGCTAAAAAGTCAATAATCAATACCTAAAACTTGAATGGTATTACTTCTTACTGGCTATTACAGCAACTTAGAAGTTTCATCTGTGTTCTACTATGGTGCTTTTAGAGCCTCCGCATACCGCAGCACGCGACATAGCTTTGCAGACAATAAGTACAACCGTTTCCGAGAGCAGAGCGGCCAATGTGACGATCTGGCTTTAAGTCGATTCGATAACAAATGACGAAAACGGACGGATTTCTCAGGTTTTTACTTCATATGAACACTTTTTACATACTCCCCTGCAACTCGGCTGCTAGTCCTCCTTTCATGCAGAATCTTAAGGTCCTAGCTCATGTCCAAGGCACAAAAGCCAGCTAAAAAGTCAATAATCAATACCTAAAACTTGAATTGTACTACTTCTTCCTGGCTATTACATCAACTTAGAAGCTTCATCTGTGTTCTACTACGGTGCTTTTAGTTTCTCCGCATACCGCAGCACGCGACATAGTTTTGCAGACGATAAGTACAACCGTTTCAGAGAGAAGAGCGGCCATTGTGACGATCTGGCTTTAAGTCGATTCGATAACAAATGACGAAAACGGACGGATTTCTCAGGTTTTTACTACATATGAACACTTTTCACATTCTCCCGTGCAACTCGGCTGCTAGTCCTCCCTCTTGCAAAATCTTAACTTCCTAGCTCGTGTCCAAGGCACCAAAGAAGGGTAAAAAGTCAATAACCGATACCTAAAACTTTAATTGTACTACTTCTTACTTCCTATTACATCAACTTAGAAGCTTCGTCTGTGTTCTACTATGGTGCTTTTAGTGTCTCCGCATATCGCAGCTCTTGACATAGCTTTGTAGAGGATAAGTACAACCGTTTCAGAGAGAAGAGCGGCCAATGTGACGATCTTGCTTTCAGTCGATTCGATAACAAATGACGAAAACGGACGGATTTCTCAGGTTTTTGCTACATATGAACACTTTTCACATTCTCCCGTGCAACTCGGCTGCTAGTCCTCCTTTCATGCAGAATCATAAGGTCCTAGCTCATGTCGAAGGCACCAAAGCTAGCTAAATGTTAATAATCGATACCTAAAACTTGAATTGTACTACTTCTTACTGGCTATTACATCAACTTAGAAGCTTCATCTGTGTTCTACTATGCTGCTTGTAGCGTCTCAGCATACCGCAGCATGCGACATAGCTTTGCAGACGATAAGTACAAGCGTTTCAGAGAGAAGAGCGGCCAATGTGACGATCTGGCTTTAAGTCGATTCGATAACAAATGACGAAAACGGACGAATTTCTTAAGTTTTTACTACATATGAACACTTTTCACATTCTCCCGTGCAACTCGGCTGCTAGTCCTCCTTTCATGCAGAATCTTAAGGTCCTAGCTCATGTCCAAGGCACCAAAGCCAGCTAAAAAGTCAATAATCAATACCTAAAACTTGAATTGTACTACTTCTTCCTGGCTATTACATCAACTTAGAAGCTTCATCTGTGTTCTACTATGCTGCTTGTAGTGTCTCAGCATACCGCAGCATGCGACATAGCTTTGCAGACCATAAGTACAAGCGTTTCAGAGAGAAGAGCGGCCAATGTGACGATCTGGCTTTAAGTCGATTCGAAAACAAATGACGAAAACGGACGAATTTTCCAGGTTTTTACTACTTATGAACACTTTTCACATTCTCCCATGCAAATCGGCTGCTAGTCCTCCTTTCATGCAGAATGTTAAGGTCCTAGCTCATGTCCAAGGCACCAAAGCCAGCTAAACATCAATAATCAATACCTAAAACTTGAATTGTACTACTTCTTCCTGGCTATTACATCAACTTAGAAGCTTCATCTGTGTTCTACTACGGTGCTTTTAGTTTCTCCGCATACCGCAGCACGCGACATAGTTTTGCAGACGATAAGTACAACCGTTTCAGAGAGAAGAGCGGCCAATGTGACGATCTGGCTTTAAGTCGATTCGATAACAAATGACGAAAATGGACGGATTTCTCAGGTTTTTACTACATATGAACACTTTTCACATACTCCCGTGCAACGCGGCCGCTAGTCCTCGTTTCATGCAGAATCATAAGGACCTAGCTCATGTCCAAGGCACCAAAGCCAGCTAAAAAGTCAATAATCGATACCTAAATCTTGAATTGGACTACTTCTTACTGGCTATTACATCAACTTAGAAGCATCATTTGTGTTCTACTATGGTGCTTTTAATGTCTCCGCATATCGCAGCACGCGACTTAGCTTTGTAGACGATAAGTACAACCGTTTCAGAGAGAAGAGCGGCCAATGTGACGATCTGGCTTTAAGTCGATTCGATAACAAATGACGAAAACGGACGGATTTCTCAGGTTTTTACTACATATGAACACTTTTCACATTCTCCCGTGCAACTCGGCTGCTAGTCCTGCCTCATGCAAAATCTTAAGTTCCTAGCTCGTGTCCAAGGCACCAAAGAAGGGTAAAAAGTCATTAACCGATACCTAAAACTTTAATTGTACTACTTCTTACTGGCTATTACATCAACTTAGAAACTTCATCTGTGTTCTACTATGGTGCTTGTAGTGTCTCCGCATACCGCAGCACGCGACATAGCTTTGCAGACGATAAGTACAACCGATTCAGAGAGAAGAGCGGCCAATGTGACGATCTGGCTTTAAGACGATTCGATAACAAATGACGAAAACAGACGGATTTCTCAGGTTTTTTCTACATATGAACACTTTCCACATTTTCCCCTGCAACTCGGCTGCTAGTCCTCCTTTCATGCAGAATCTTAAGGTCCTAGCTCATGTCCAAGGCACCAAAGCCATCTAAAAAGTCAATAATCGATACCTAAAACATGAATTGTACTACTTCTTACTGGCTATTACATCAAGTTAGAAGCTTCATCTGTGATCTCATATGGTGCTTTTAGTGTCTCCACATACCGCAGCACGTGACATAGCTTTGTAGACGATAAGTACAACCGTTTCAGAGAGAAGAGCGGCCAATGTGACGATCTGACTTTAAGTCGATTCGATAACAAATGACGAAAACGGACGGATTTCTCAGGTTTTTATTACATATGAACACTTTTCACATTCTCCCGTGCAACTCGGCTGCTAGTCCTCCTTTCATGCAGAATCTTAAGGTCCTAGCTCATGTCCAAGGCACCAAAGCTAGCTAAAAAGTCAATAATCGATACCTAAAACTTGAATTGGATTACTTCTTACTTCCTATTACATCAACTTAGATGCTTCATCTGTGTTCTACTATGGTGCTTTTAGTGTCTCCACATACCGCAGCACGCGACATAGCTTTGCAGACGATAAGTACAACCGTTTGATAGAGAAGAGCGGCCAATGTGACGATCTGGCTTTAAGTCGATTCGATAACAAATGACGAAAACGGATGGATTTTTAAGGTTTTTACTACATATGAACACTTTTCACATTCTCCCGTGCAACTCGGCTGCTAGTCCTCCTTTCATGCAGAATCTTAAGGTCCTAGCTCATGTCCAAGGCACCACAGCCAGCTAAAAAGTCAATAATCGATACCTAAAACTAGAATTGTACTACTTCTTACCGGCTATTACATCAACTTAGGAGCTTCATCTGTGTTCTACTATGGTGCTTTTCCGTTTCCGCCTACGGCAACAAGCGACATAGCTTTGCAGACGATAAGTACAACCGTTTCCGAGAGTAGAGCGGCCAATGTGACGATCTGGCTTTAAGTCGATTCGATAACAAATGACGAAAACGGACGGATTTCTCAGGTTTTTACTTCATATGAACACTTTTTACATTCTCCCCTGCAACTCGGCCGCTAGTCAACCTTTCATGCAGAATCTTAAGGTCCTAGCTCATGTCCAAGGCACCAAAGCCAGCTAAAAAGTCAATAATCGATACCTAAAACTTCAATTGTACTACTTCTTACTGGCTATTACATCAACTTAGAAGCTTCATCTGTGTTCTACTATGGTGATTTTAGTCTCTCCGCATACCGCAGGACGCGACATAGCTTTGCAGACGATAAGTACAAGCGTTTCAGAGAGAAGAGCGGCCAATGTGACGATCTGGCTTTAAGTCGATTCGATAACAAATGACGAAAACGGACCGATTTCTCAGGTTTTTACTACATATGAACACTTTTCACATTCTCCCTTGCAACTCGGCTGCTAGTCCTCCTTTCATGCAGAATCTTAAGGTCCTAGCTCATGACCAAGGCACCAAAGCCAGCTAAAAAGTCAATAATCAATACCTAAAACTTGAATTGTACTACTTCTTCCTGGCTATTACATCAACTTAGAAGCTTCATCTGTGTTCTACTACGGTGCTTTTAGTTTCTCCGCATACCGCAGCACGCGACATAGTTTTGCAGACGATAAGTACAACCGTTTCAGAGAGAAGAGCGGCCAATGTGACGATCTGGCTTTAAGTCGATTCGATAACAAATGACGAAAATGGACGGATTTCTCAGGTTTTTACTACATATGAACACTTTTCACATACTCCCGTGCAACGCGCCCGCTAGTCCTCGTTTCATGCAGAATCATAAGGACCTAGCTCATGTCCAAGGCACCAATGCCAGCTAAAAAGTCAATAATCGATACCTAAATCTTGAATTGGACTACTTCTTACTGGCTATTACATCAACTTAGAAGCATCATTTGTGTTCTACTATGGTGCTTTTAATGTCTCCGCATATCGCAGCACGCGACATAGCTTTGTAGACGATAAGTACAACCGTTTCAGAGAGAAGAGCGGCCAATGTGACGATCTGGCTTTAAGTCGATTCGATAACAAATGACGAAAACGGACGGATTTCTCAGGTTTTTACTACATATGAACACTTTTCACATTCTCCCGTGCAACTCGGCTGCTAGTCCTGCCTCATGCAAAATCTTAAGTTCCTAGCTCGTGTCCAAGGCACCAAAGAAGGGTAAAAAGTCAATAACCGATACCTAAAACTTTAATTGTACTACTTCTTACTGGCTATTACATCAACTTAGAAACTTCATCTGTGTTCTACTATGGTGCTTTTAGTGTCTCCGCATACCGCAGCACGCGACATAGCTTTGCAGACGATAAATACAACCGTTTCCGAGAGCAGAGCGGCCAATGTGACGATCTGGCTTTAAGTCGATTCGATAACAAATGACGAAAACGGACGGATTTCTCAGTTTTTACTTCATATGAACACTTTTTACATTCTCCCCTGCAACTCGGCTGCTAGTCCTCCTTTCATGCAGAATCTTAAGGTCCTAGCTCATGTCCAAGGCACCAAAGCCAGCTAAAAAGTCAATAATCGATACCTAATACTTGAATTGTACTACTTCTTACTGGCTATTACATCAACTTAGAAGGTTCATCTGAGTTCTACTATGGTGCTTTTAGTGTCTCCGCATACCGCAGCACGCGACATAGCTTTGCAGACGATAAGTACAAGTGTTTCAGAGAAAAGAGCGGCCAATGTGACGATCTGGCTTTAAGTCGATTCGATAACAAATGACGAAAACGGACGGATTTCTCAGGTTTTTACTACATATGAACACTTTTCACATTCTCCCTTGCAACTCGGCTGCTAGTCCTCCTTTCAAGCAGAATCTTAAGGTCTTAGCTCATGTCCAAGGCACCAAAGCCAGCTAAAAAGTCAATAATCAATACCTAAAACTTGAATTGTACTACTTCTTACTGGCTATTACATCAACGTAGATGCTTCATCTGTGTTCTACTATGGTGCTTTTAGCGTCTCCGCATACCGCAGCACGCGACATAGCTTTGCAGACGATAAGTACAACCGTTTCAGAGAGAAGAGCGGCCAATGTGACGATCTGGCTTTAAGTCGATTCGATAACAAATGACGAAAAAGGACGGATTTCTCAGGGTTTTAATACATATGAACACTTTTCACATTCTCCCGTGCAACTGGGCTGCTAGTCCTCCTTTTATGCATAATATTAAAGTCCTAGCTCATGTCCAAGGCACCAAAGCCAGCTAAAAAGTCAATAAACGATACCTAAAACTTGAATGGCATTACTTCTTACTGGCTATTACAGCAACTTAGAAGTTTCATCTGTGTTCTACTATGGTGCTTTTAGAGCCTCCGCATACCGCAGCACGCGACATAGCTTTGCAGACAATAAGTACAACCGTTTCCGAGGGCAGAGCGGCCAATGTGACGATCTGGCTTTAAGTCGATTCGATAACAAATGACGAAAACGGACGGATTTCTCAGGTTTTTACTTCATATGAACACTTTTTACATTCTCCCCTGCAACTCGGCTGCTAGTCCTCCTTTCATGCAGAATCTTAAGGTCCTAGCTCATGTCCAAGGCACCAAAGCCAGCTAAACAGTCAATAATCAATACCTAAAACTTGAATTGTACTACTTCTTCCTGGCTATTACATCAACTTAGAAGCTTCATCTGTGTTCTACTACGGTGCTTTTAGTTTATCCGCATACCGCAGCACGCGACATAGTTTTGCAGACGATAAGTACAACCGTTTCAGAGAGAAGAGCGGCCAATGTGACGATCTGGCTTTAAGTCGATTCGATAACAAATGACGAAAATGGACGGATTTCTCAGGTTTTTACTACATATGAACACTTTTCACATACTCCCGTGCAACGCGGCCGCTAGTCCTCGTTTCATGCAGAATCATAAGGTCCTAGCTCATGTCCAAGGCACCAAAGCCAGCTAAAAAGTCAATAATCGATACCTAAATCTTGAATTGGACTACTTCTTACTGGCTATTACATCAACTTAGAAGCATCATTTGTGTTCTACTATGGTGCTTTTAGTGTCTCCGCATATCGCAGCACGCGACATAGCTTTGTAGACGATAAGTACAACCGTTTCAGAGAGAAGAGCGGCCAATGTGACGATCTGGCTTTAAGTCGATTCGATAACAAATGACGAAAACGGACCGATTTCTCAGGTTTTTACTACATACGAACACTTTTCACATTCTCCCTTGCAACTAGGCTGCTAGTCCTCCTTTCATGCAGAATCTTAAGGTCCTAGCTCATGTCCAAGGCACCAAAGCCAGCTAAAAAGTCAATAATCAATACCTAAAACTTGAATTGTACTACTTCTTCCTGGCTATTACGTCAACGTAGAAGCTACATCTGTGTTCTACTACGGTGCTTTTAGTTTCTCCACATACCGCAGCTCGCGACATAGTTTTGCAGACGATAAGTACAACCGTTTCAGAGAGAGATGAGCGGCCATTGTGACGATCTGGCTTTAAGTCGATTCGATAACAAATGACGAAAACGGACGGATTTCTCAGGTTTTTACTACATATGAACGCTTTTCACATTCTCCCGTGCAACTCGGCTGCTAGTCCTCCTTTCATGCAGAATCATAAGGTCCTAGCTCATGTCCAAGGCACCAAAGCTAGCTAAATGTCAATAATCGATACCTAAAACTTGAATTGTACTACTTCTTACTGGCTATTACATCAACTTAGAAGCTTCATCTGTGTTCTACTATGGTGCTTTTAGTGTCTCCGCATAACGCAGCACGCGACATAGCTTTGCAATCGATAAGTACAACCGTTTCAGAGTGAAGAGCGGCTAATGTGACGATCTGGCTTTAAGACGATTCGATAACAAATGACGAAAACGGACGGATTTCTCGGGTTTTTACTACATATAAACACTTTTCAAATTCTCCCATGCAAATCGGCTGCTAGTCCTCCTTTCATGCAGAATGTTAAGGTCCTAGCTCATGTCCAAGGCACCAAAGCCAGCTAAAAAGTCAATAGTCGATACCTAAAACTTGAATTGTACTACTTCATCCTGGCTATTACGTCAAATTAGAAGCTTCATCTGTGTTCTACTATGGTGCTTTTATTGTCTCCGCATACCGCAGCATGTGACATAGCTTTGCAGACTATTAGTACAACCGTTTCAGAGAGAAGAGCGGCCAATGTGACGATCTGGCTTTAAGTCGATTCGATAACAAATGACGAAAACGGACGAATTTCTTAGGTTTTTACTACATAAGAACACTTTTCACATTCTCCCGTGCAACTCGGCTGCTAGTCCTCCTTTCATGCTGAATCTTAAGGTCCTAGCTCATGTCCAAGGCACCAAAGCCAGCTAAAAAGTCAATAATTAATACCTAAAACTTGAATTGTACTACTTCTTACTGGCTATTACATCAACTTAGAAGCTTCATCTGTGTTCTACTATGCTGCTTGTAGTGTCTCAGCATACCGCAGCATGCGACATAGCTTTGCAGACGATAAGTACAATCGTTTCAGAGAGAAGAGCGGCCAATGTGACGATCTGGCTTTAAGTCGATTCGAAAACAAATGACGAAAACGGACGAATATCTCAGGTTTTTACTACTTATGAACACTTTTCACATTCTCCCGTGCAACTCGGCTGCTAGTCCTGCCTCATGCAAAATCTTAAGTTCCTAGCTCGTGTCCAAGGCACCAAAGAAGGGTAAAAAGTCAATAACCGATACCTAAAACTTTAATTGTACTACTTCTTACTGGCTATTACATCAACTTAGAAACTTCATCTGTGTTCTACTATGGTGCTTGTAGTGTCTCCGCATACCGCAGCACGCGACATAGCTTTGCAGACGATAAGTACAACCGTTTCAGAGAGAAGAGCGGCCAATGTGACGATCTGACTTTAAGTCGATTCGATAACAAATGACGAAAACGGACGGATGTCTCAAGTTTTTAATACATATGAACACTTTTCACATTCTCCCGTGCAACTGGGCTCCTAGTCCTCCTTTTATGCAGAATCTTAAAGTCCTAGCTCATGTCCAAGGCACCAAAGCCAGCTAAAAAGTCAATAATCGATACCTAAAACTTGAATGGTATTACTTCTTACTGGCTATTACAGCAACTTAGAAGTTTCGTCTGTGTTCTACTATGGTGCTTTTAGAGCCTCCGCATACCGCAGCACGCGACATAGCTTTGCAGACGATAAATACAACCGTTTCCGAGAGCAGAGCGGCCAATGTGACGATCTGGCTTTAAGTCGATTCGATAACAAATGACGAAAACGGACGGATTTCTCAGTTTTTACTTCATATGAACACTTTTTACATTCTCCCCTGCAACTCGGCTGCTAGTCCTCCTTTCATGCAGAATCTTAAGGTCCTAGCTCATGTCCAAGGCACCAAAGCCAGCTAAAAAGTCAATAATCGATACCTAAAACTTGAATTGTACTACTTCTTACTGGCTATTACATCAACTTAGAAGGTTCATCTGAGTTCTACTATGGTGCTTTTAGTGTCTCCGCATACCGCAGCACGCGACATAGCTTTGCAGACGATAAGTACAAGTGTTTCAGAGAAAAGAGCGGCCAATGTGACGATCTGGCTTTAAGTCGATTCGATAACAAATGACGAAAACGGACGGATTTCTCAGGTTTTTACTACATATGAACACTTTTCACATTCTCCCTTGCAACTCGGCTGCTAGTCCTCCTTTCATGCAGAATCTTAAGGTCTTAGCTCATGTCCAAGGCACCAAAGCCAGCTAAAAAGTCAATAATCAATACCTAAAACTTGAATGGTATTACTTCTTACTGGCTATTACAGCAACTTAGAAGTTTCATCTGTGTTCTACTATGGTGCTTTTAGAGCCTCCGCATACCGCAGCACGCGACATAGCTTTGCAGACAATAAGTACAACCGTTTCCGAGAGCAGAGCGGCCAATGTGACGATCTGGCTTTAAGTCGATTCGATAACAAATGACGAAAACGGACGGATTTCTCAGGTTTTTACTTCATATGAACACTTTTTACATACTCCCCTGCAACTCGGCTGCTAGTCCTCCTTTCATGCAGAATCTTAAGGTCCTAGCTCATGTCCAAGGCACAAAAGCCAGCTAAAAAGTCAATAATCAATACCTAAAACTTGAATTGTACTACTTCTTCCTGGCTATTACATCAACTTAGAAGCTTCATCTGTGTTCTACTACGGTGCTTTTAGTTTCTCCGCATACCGCAGCACGCGACATAGTTTTGCAGACGATAAGTACAACCGTTTCAGAGAGAAGAGCGGCCATTGTGACGATCTGGCTTTAAGTCGATTCGATAACAAATGACGAAAACGGACGGATTTCTCAGGTTTTTACTACATATGAACACTTTTCACATTCTCCCGTGCAACTCGGCTGCTAGTCCTCCCTCTTGCAAAATCTTAACTTCCTAGCTCGTGTCCAAGGCACCAAAGAAGGGTAAAAAGTCAATAACCGATACCTAAAACTTTAATTGTACTACTTCTTACTTCCTATTACATCAACTTAGAAGCTTCGTCTGTGTTCTACTATGGTGCTTTTAGTGTCTCCGCATATCGCAGCTCTTGACATAGCTTTGTAGAGGATAAGTACAACCGTTTCAGAGAGAAGAGCGGCCAATGTGACGATCTTGCTTTCAGTCGATTCGATAACAAATGACGAAAACGGACGGATTTCTCAGGTTTTTGCTACATATGAACACTTTTCACATTCTCCCGTGCAACTCGGCTGCTAGTCCTCCTTTCATGCAGAATCATAAGGTCCTAGCTCATGTCCAAGGCACCAAAGCTAGCTAAATGTTAATAATCGATACCTAAAACTTGAATTGTACTACTTCTTACTGGCTATTACATCAACTTAGAAGCTTCATCTGTGTTCTACTATGCTGCTTGTAGCGTCTCAGCATACCGAAGCATGCGACATAGCTTTGCAGACGATAAGTACAAGCGTTTCAGAGAGAAGAGCGGCCAATGTGACGATCTGGCTTTAAGTCGATTCGATAACAAATGACGAAAACGGACGAATTTCTTAAGTTTTTACTACATATGAACACTTTTCACATTCTCCCGTGCAACTCGGCTGCTAGTCCTCCTTTCATGCAGAATCTTAAGGTCCTAGCTCATGTCCAAGGCACCAAAGCCAGCTAAAAAGTCAATAATCAATACCTAAAACTTGAATTGTACTACTTCTTCCTGGCTATTACATCAACTTAGAAGCTTCATCTGTGTTCTACTATGCTGCTTGTAGTGTCTCAGCATACCGCAGCATGCGACATAGCTTTGCAGACCATAAGTACAAGCGTTTCAGAGAGAAGAGCGGCCAATGTGACGATCTGGCTTTAAGTCGATTCGAAAACAAATGACGAAAACGGACGAATTTTCCAGGTTTTTACTACTTATGAACACTTTTCACATTCTCCCATGCAAATCGGCTGCTAGTCCTCCTTTCATGCAGAATGTTAAGGTCCTAGCTCATGTCCAAGGCACCAAAGCCAGCTAAACATCAATAATCAATACCTAAAACTTGAATTGTACTACTTCTTCCTGGCTATTACATCAACTTAGAAGCTTCATCTGTGTTCTACTACGGTGCTTTTAGTTTCTCCGCATACCGCAGCACGCGACATAGTTTTGCAGACGATAAGTACAACCGTTTCAGAGAGAAGAGCGGCCAATGTGACGATCTGGCTTTAAGTCGATTCGATAACAAATGACGAAAATGGACGGATTTCTCAGGTTTTTACTACATATGAACACTTTTCACATACTCCCGTGCAACGCGGCCGCTAGTCCTCGTTTCATGCAGAATCATAAGGACCTAGCTCATGTCCAAGGCACCAAAGCCAGCTAAAAAGTCAATAATCGATACCTAAATCTTGAATTGGACTACTTCTTACTGGCTATTACATCAACTTAGAAGCATCATTTGTGTTCTACTATGGTGCTTTTAATGTCTCCGCATATCGCAGCACGCGACATAGCTTTGTAGACGATAAGTACAACCGTTTCAGAGAGAAGAGCGGCCAATGTGACGATCTGGCTTTAAGTCGATTCGATAACAAATGACGAAAACGGACGGATTTCTCAGGTTTTTACTACATATGAACACTTTTCACATTCTCCCGTGCAACTCGGCTGCTAGTCCTGCCTCATGCAAAATCTTAAGTTCCTAGCTCGTGTCCAAGGCACCAAAGAAGGGTAAAAAGTCATTAACCGATACCTAAAACTTTAATTGTACTACTTCTTACTGGCTATTACATCAACTTAGAAACTTCATCTGTGTTCTACTATGGTGCTTGTAGTGTCTCCGCATACCGCAGCACGCGACATAGCTTTGCAGACGATAAGTACAACCGTTTCAGAGAGAAGAGCGGCCAATGTGACGATCTGACTTTAAGTCGATTCGATAACAAATGACGAAAACGGACGGATGTCTCAAGTTTTTAATACATATGAACACTTTTCACATTCTCCCGTGCAACTGGGCTCCTAGTCCTCCTTTTATGCAGAATCTTAAAGTCCTAGCTCATGTCCAAGGCACCAAAGCCAGCTAAAAAGTCAATAATCGATACCTAAAACTTGAATGGTATTACTTCTTACTGGCTATTACAGCAACTTAGAAGTTTCGTCTGTGTTCTACTATGGTGCTTTTAGAGCCTCCGCATACCGCAGCACGCGACATAGCTTTGCAGACGATAAATACAACCGTTTCCGAGAGCAGAGCGGCCAATGTGACGATCTGGCTTTAAGTCGATTCGATAACAAATGACGAAAACGGACGGATTTCTCAGTTTTTACTTCATATGAACACTTTTTACATTCTCCCCTGCAACTCGGCTGCTAGTCCTCCTTTCATGCAGAATCGTAAGGTCCTAGCTCATGTCCAAGGCACCAAAGCCAGCTAAAAAGTCAATAATCGATACCTAAAACTTGAATTGTACTACTTCTTACTGGCTATTACATCAACTTAGAAGGTTCATCTGAGTTCTACTATGGTGCTTTTAGTGTCTCCGCATACCGCAGCACGCGACATAGCTTTGCAGACGATAAGTACAAGTGTTTCAGAGAAAAGAGCGGCCAATGTGACGATCTGGCTTTAAGTCGATTCGATAACAAATGACGAAAACGGACGGATTTCTCAGGTTTTTACTACATATGAACACTTTTCACATTCTCCCTTGCAACTCGGCTGCTAGTCCTCCTTTCATGCAGAATCTTAAGGTCTTAGCTCATGTCCAAGGCACCAAAGCCAGCTAAAAAGTCAATAATCAATACCTAAAACTTGAATGGTATTACTTCTTACTGGCTATTACAGCAACTTAGAAGTTTCATCTGTGTTCTACTATGGTGCTTTTAGAGCCTCCGCATACCGCAGCACGCGACATAGCTTTGCAGACAATAAGTACAACCGTTTCCGAGAGCAGAGCGGCCAATGTGACGATCTGGCTTTAAGTCGATTCGATAACAAATGACGAAAACGGACGGATTTCTCAGGTTTTTACTTCATATGAACACTTTTTACATACTCCCCTGCAACTCGGCTGCTAGTCCTCCTTTCATGCAGAATCTTAAGGTCCTAGCTCATGTCCAAGGCACCAAAGCCAGCTAAAAAGTCAATAATCAATACCTAAAACTTGAATTGTACTACTTCTTCCTGGCTATTACATCAACTTAGAAGCTTCATCTGTGTTCTACTACGGTGCTTTTAGTTTCTCCGCATACCGCAGCACGCGACATAGTTTTGCAGACGATAAGTACAACCGTTTCAGAGAGAAGAGCGGCCAATGTGACGATCTGGCTTTAAGTCGATTCGATAACAAATGACGAAAATGGACGGATTTCTCAGGTTTTTACTACATATGAACACTTTTCACATTCTCCCGTGCAACTGGGCTCCTAGTCCTCCTTTTATGCAGAATCTTAAAGTCCTAGCTCATGTCCAAAGCACCAAAGCCAGCTAAAAAGTCAATAATCGATACCTAAAACTTGAATGGTATTACTTCTTACTGGCTATTACAGCAACTTAGAAGTTTCGTCTGTGTTCTACTATGGTGCTTTTAGAGCCTCCGCATACCGCAGCACGCGACATAGCTTTGCAGACGATAAATACAACCGTTTCCGAGAGCAGAGCGGCCAATGTGACGATCTGGCTTTAAGTCGATTCGATAACAAATGACGAAAACGGACGGATTTCTCAGTTTTTACTTCATATGAACACTTTTTACATTCTCCCCTGCAACTCGGCTGCTAGTCCTCCTTTCATGCAGAATCTTAAGGTCCTAGCTCATGTCCAAGGCACCAAAGCCAGCTAAAAAGTCAATAATCGATACCTAAAACTTGAATTGTACTACTTCTTACTGGCTATTACATCAACTTAGAAGGTTCATCTGAGTTCTACTATGGTGCTTTTAGTGTCTCCGCATACCGCAGCACGCGACATAGCTTTGCAGACGATAAGTACAAGTGTTTCAGAGAAAAGAGCGGCCAATGTGACGATCTGGCTTTAAGTCGATTCGATAACAAATGACGAAAACGGACGGATTTCTCAGGTTTTTACTACATATGAACACTTTTCACATTCTCCCTTGCAACTCGGCTGCTAGTCCTCCTTTCATGCAGAATCTTAAGGTCTTAGCTCATGTCCAAGGCACCAAAGCCAGCTAAAAAGTCAATAATCAATACCTAAAACTTGAATGGTATTACTTCTTACTGGCTATTACAGCAACTTAGAAGTTTCATCTGTGTTCTACTATGGTGCTTTTAGAGCCTCCGCATACCGCAGCACGCGACATAGCTTTGCAGACAATAAGTACAACCGTTTCCGAGAGCAGAGCGGCCAATGTGACGATCTGGCTTTAAGTCGATTCGATAACAAATGACGAAAACGGACGGATTTCTCAGGTTTTTACTTCATATGAACACTTTTTACATACTCCCCTGCAACTCGGCTGCTAGTCCTCCTTTCATGCAGAATCTTAAGGTCCTAGCTCATGTCCAAGGCACAAAAGCCAGCTAAAAAGTCAATAATCAATACCTAAAACTTGAATTGTACTACTTCTTCCTGGCTATTACATCAACTTAGAAGCTTCATCTGTGTTCTACTACGGTGCTTTTAGTTTCTCCGCATACCGCAGCACGCGACATAGTTTTGCAGACGATAAGTACAACCGTTTCAGAGAGAAGAGCGGCCATTGTGACGATCTGGCTTTAAGTCGATTCGATAACAAATGACGAAAACGGACGGATTTCTCAGGTTTTTACTACATATGAACACTTTTCACATTCTCCCGTGCAACTCGGCTGCTAGTCCTCCCTCTTGCAAAATCTTAACTTCCTAGCTCGTGTCCAAGGCACCAAAGAAGGGTAAAAAGTCAATAACCGATACCTAAAACTTTAATTGTACTACTTCTTACTTCCTATTACATCAACTTAGAAGCTTCGTCTGTGTTCTACTATGGTGCTTTTAGTGTCTCCGCATATCGCAGCTCTTGACATAGCTTTGTAGAGGATAAGTACAACCGTTTCAGAGAGAAGAGCGGCCAATGTGACGATCTTGCTTTCAGTCGATTCGATAACAAATGACGAAAACGGACGGATTTCTCAGGTTTTTGCTACATATGAACACTTTTCACATTCTCCCGTGCAACTCGGCTGCTAGTCCTCCTTTCATGCAGAATCATAAGGTCCTAGCTCATGTCCAAGGCACCAAAGCTAGCTAAATGTTAATAATCGATACCTAAAACTTGAATTGTACTACTTCTTACTGGCTATTACATCAACTTAGAAGCTTCATCTGTGTTCTACTATGCTGCTTGTAGCGTCTCAGCATACCGCAGCATGCGACATAGCTTTGCAGACGATAAGTACAAGCGTTTCAGAGAGAAGAGCGGCCAATGTGACGATCTGGCTTTAAGTCGATTCGATAACAAATGACGAAAACGGACGAATTTCTTAAGTTTTTACTACATATGAACACTTTTCACATTCTCCCGTGCAACTCGGCTGCTAGTCCTCCTTTCATGCAGAATCTTAAGGTCCTAGCTCATGTCCAAGGCACCAAAGCCAGCTAAAAAGTCAATAATCAATACCTAAAACTTGAATTGTACTACTTCTTCCTGGCTATTACATCAACTTAGAAGCTTCATCTGTGTTCTACTATGCTGCTTGTAGTGTCTCAGCATACCGCAGCATGCGACATAGCTTTGCAGACCATAAGTACAAGCGTTTCAGAGAGAAGAGCGGCCAATGTGACGATCTGGCTTTAAGTCGATTCGAAAACAAATGACGAAAACGGACGAATTTTCCAGGTTTTTACTACTTATGAACACTTTTCACATTCTCCCATGCAAATCGGCTGCTAGTCCTCCTTTCATGCAGAATGTTAAGGTCCTAGCTCATGTCCAAGGCACCAAAGCCAGCTAAACATCAATAATCAATACCTAAAACTTGAATTGTACTACTTCTTCCTGGCTATTACATCAACTTAGAAGCTTCATCTGTGTTCTACTACGGTGCTTTTAGTTTCTCCGCATACCGCAGCACGCGACATAGTTTTGCAGACGATAAGTACAACCGTTTCAGAGAGAAGAGCGGCCAATGTGACGATCTGGCTTTAAGTCGATTCGATAACAAATGACGAAAATGGACGGATTTCTCAGGTTTTTACTACATATGAACACTTTTCACATACTCCCGTGCAACGCGGCCGCTAGTCCTCGTTTCATGCAGAATCATAAGGACCTAGCTCATGTCCAAGGCACCAAAGCCAGCTAAAAAGTCAATAATCGATACCTAAATCTTGAATTGGACTACTTCTTACTGGCTATTACATCAACTTAGAAGCATCATTTGTGTTCTACTATGGTGCTTTTAATGTCTCCGCATATCGCAGCACGCGACATAGCTTTGTAGACGATAAGTACAACCGTTTCAGAGAGAAGAGCGGCCAATGTGACGATCTGGCTTTAAGTCGATTCGATAACAAATGACGAAAACGGACGGATTTCTCAGGTTTTTACTACATATGAACACTTTTCACATTCTCCCGTGCAACTCGGCTGCTAGTCCTGCCTCATGCAAAATCTTAAGTTCCTAGCTCGTGTCCAAGGCACCAAAGAAGGGTAAAAAGTCATTAACCGATACCTAAAACTTTAATTGTACTACTTCTTACTGGCTATTACATCAACTTAGAAACTTCATCTGTGTTCTACTATGGTGCTTGTAGTGTCTCCGCATACCGCAGCACGCGACATAGCTTTGCAGACGATAAGTACAACCGTTTCAGAGAGAAGAGCGGCCAATGTGACGATCTGACTTTAAGTCGATTCGATAACAAATGACGAAAACGGACGGATTTCTCAGGTTTTTACTACATATGAACACTTTTCACATTCTCCCTTGCAACTCGGCTGCTAGTCCTCCTTTCATGCAGAATCTTAAGGTCTTAGCTCATGTCCAAGGCACCAAAGCCAGCTAAAAAGTCAATAATCAATACCTAAAACTTGAATGGTATTACTTCTTACTGGCTATTACAGCAACTTAGAAGTTTCATCTGTGTTCTACTATGGTGCTTTTAGAGCCTCCGCATACCGCAGCACGCGACATAGCTTTGCAGACAATAAGTACAACCGTTTCCGAGAGCAGAGCGGCCAATGTGACGATCTGGCTTTAAGTCGATTCGATAACAAATGACGAAAACGGACGGATTTCTCAGGTTTTTACTTCATATGAACACTTTTTACATACTCCCCTGCAACTCGGCTGCTAGTCCTCCTTTCATGCAGAATCTTAAGGTCCTAGCTCATGTCCAAGGCACCAAAGCCAGCTAAAAAGTCAATAATCAATACCTAAAACTTGAATTGTACTACTTCTTCCTGGCTATTACATCAACTTAGAAGCTTCATCTGTGTTCTACTACGGTGCTTTTAGTTTCTCCGCATACCGCAGCACGCGACATAGTTTTGCAGACGATAAGTACAACCGTTTCAGAGAGAAGAGCGGCCAATGTGACGATCTGGCTTTAAGTCGATTCGATAACAAATGACGAAAATGGACGGATTTCTCAGGTTTTTACTACATATGAACACTTTTCACATACTCCCGTGCAACGCGGCCGCTAGTCCTCGTTTCATGCAGAATCATAAGGTCCTAGCTCATGTCCAAGGCACCAAAGCCAGCTAAAAAGTCAATAATCGATACCTAAATCTTGAATTGGACTACTTCTTACTGGCTATTACATCAACTTAGAAGCATCATTTGTGTTCTACTATGGTGCTTTTAGTGTCTCCGCATATCGCAGCACGCGACATAGCTTTGTAGACGATAAGTACAACCGTTTCAGAGAGAAGAGCGGCCAATGTGACGATCTGGCTTTAAGTCGATTCGATAACAAATGACGAAAACGGACCGATTTCTCAGGTTTTTACTACATATGAACACTTTTCACATTCTCCCTTGCAACTAGGCTGCTAGTCCTCCTTTTATGCAGAATCTTAAGGTCCTAGCTCATGTCCAAGGCACCAAAGCCAGCTAAAAAGTCAATAATCAATACCTAAAACTTGAATTGTACTACTTCTTCCTGGCTATTACGTCAACGTAGAAGCTACATCTGTGTTCTACTACGGTGCTTTTAGTTTCTCCACATACCGCAGCTCGCGACATAGTTTTGCAGACGATAAGTACAACCGTTTCAGAGAGAGATGAGCGGCCATTGTGACGATCTGGCTTTAAGTCGATTCGATAACAAATGACGAAAACGGACGGATTTCTCAGGTTTTTACTACATATGAACGCTTTTCACATTCTCCCGTGCAACTCGGCTGCTAGTCCTCCTTTCATGCAGAATCATAAGGTCCTAGCTCATGTCCAAGGCACCAAAGCTAGCTAAATGTCAATAATCGATACCTAAAACTTGAATTGTACTACTTCTTACTGGCTATTACATCAACTTAGAAGCTTCATCTGTGTTCTACTATGGTGCTTTTAGTGTCTCCGCATACCGCAGCACGCGACATAGCTTTGCAATCGATAAGTACAACCGTTTCAGAGTGAAGAGCGGCTAATGTGACGATCTGGCTTTAAGACGATTCGATAACAAATGACGAAAACGGACGGATTTCTCGGGTTTTTACTACATATAAACACTTTTCAAATTCTCCCATGCAAATCGGCTGCTAGTCCTCCTTTCATGCAGAATGTTAAGGTCCTAGCTCATGTCCAAGGCACCAAAGCCAGCTAAAAAGTCAATAGTCGATACCTAAAACTTGAATTGTACTACTTCATCCTGGCTATTACGTCAAATTAGAAGCTTCATCTGTGTTCTACTATGGTGCTTTTATTGTCTCCGCATACCGCAGCATGTGACATAGCTTTGCAGACGATTAGTACAACCGTTTCAGAGAGAAGAGCGGCCAATGTGACGATCTGGCTTTAAGTCGATTCGATAACAAATGACGAAAACGGACGAATTTCTTAGGTTTTTACTACATATGAACACTTTTCACATTCTCCCGTGCAACTCGGCTGCTAGTCCTCCTTTCATGCTGAATCTTAAGGTCCTAGATCATGTCCAAGGCACCAAAGCCAGCTAAAAAGTCAATAATTAATACCTAAAACTTGAATTGTACTACTTCTTACTGGCTATTACATCAACTTAGAAGCTTCATCTGTGTTCTACTATGCTGCTTGTAGTGTCTCAGCATACCGCAGCATGCGACATAGCTTTGCAGACGATAAGTACAATCGTTTCAGAGAGAAGAGCGGCCAATGTGACGATCTGGCTTTAAGTCGATTCGAAAACAAATGACGAAAACGGACGAATATCTCAGGTTTTTACTACTTATGAACACTTTTCACATTCTCCCGTGCAACTCGGCTGCTAGTCCTCCTTTCATGCAGAATCTTAAGGTCCTAGCTCATGTCCAAGGCACCAAAGCCAGCTAAAAAGTCAATAATCAATACCTAAAACTTGAATTGTACTACTTCTTCCTGGCTATTACGTCAACGTAGAAGCTACATCTGTGTTCTACTACGGTGCTTTTAGTTTCTCCGCATACCGCAGCACGCGACATAGTTTTGCAGACGATAAGTACAACCGTTTCAGAGAGAAGAGCGGCCATTGTGACGATCTGGCTTTAAGTCGATTCGATAACAAATGACGAAAACGGACGGATTTCTCAGGGTTTTACTACATATGAACACTTTTCACATTCTCCCGTGCAACGCGGCCGCTAGTCCTCGTTTCATGCAGAATCATAAGGTCCTAGCTCATGTTCAAGGCACCAAAGCCAGCTAAAAAGTCAATAATCGATACCTAAATCTTGAATTGGACTACTTATTACTGGCTATTACATCAACTTAGAAGCATCATTTGTGTTCTACTATGGTGCTTTTAGTGTCTCCGCATATCGCAGCACGCGACATAGCTTTGTAGACGATAAGTGCAACCGTTTCAGAGAGAAGAGCGGCCAATGTGACGATCTGGCTTTAAGTCCATTCGATAACAAATGACGAAAACGGACCGATTTCTCAGGTTTTTACTACATATGAACACTTTTCACATTCTCCCTTGCAACTAGGCTGCTAGTCCTCCTTTCATGCTGAATCTTAAGGTCCTAGCTCATGTCCAAGGCACCAAAGCCAGCTAAAAAGTCAATAATCAATACCTAAAACTTGAATTGTACTACTTCTTCCTGGCTATTACGTCAACGTAGAAGCTACATCTGTGTTCTACTACGGTGCTTTTAGTTTCTCCGCATACCGCAGCACGCGACATAGTTTTGAGACGATAAGTACAACCGTTTCAGAGAGAAGAGCGGCCATTGTGACGATCTGGCTTTAAGTCGATTCGATAACAAATGACGAAAACGGACGGATTTCTCAGGTTTTTACTACATATGAACACTTTTCACATTCTCCCGTGCAACTCGGCTGCTAGTCCTCCCTCATGCAAAATCTTAAGTTCCTAGCTCGTGTCCAAGGCACCAAAGAAGGGTAAAAAGTCAATAACCGATACCTAAAACTTTAATTGTACTACTTCTTACTGGCTATTACATCAACTTAGAAGCTTCGTCTGTGTTCTACTATGGTGCTTTTAGTGTCTCCGCATATCGCAGCTCTTGACATAGCTTTGTAGAGGATAAGTACAACCGTTTCAGAGAGAAGAGCGGCCAATGTGACGATCTTGCTTTCAGTCGATTCGATAACAAATGACGAAAACGGACGGATTTCTCAGGTTTTTGCTACATATGAACACTTTTCACATTCTCCCGTGCAACTCGGCTGCTAGTCCTCCTTTCTTGCAGAATCATAAGGTCCTAGCTCATGTCCAAGGCACCAAAGCTAGCTAAATGTTAATAATCGATACCTAAAACTTGAATTGTACTACTTCTTACTGGCTATTACATCAACTTAGAAGCTTCATCTGTGTTCTACTATGCTGCTTGTAGCGTCTCAGCATACCGCAGCATGCGACATAGCTTTGCAGACGATAAGTACAAGCGTTTCAGAGAGAAGAGCGGCCAATGTGACGATCTGGCTTTAAGTCGATTCGATAACAAATGACGAAAACGGACGAATTTCTTAAGTTTTTACTACATATGAACACTTTTCACATTCTCCCGTGCAACTCGGCTGCTAGTCCTCCTTTCATGCAGAATCTTAAGGTCCTAGCTCATGTCCAAGGCACCAAAGCCAGCTAAAAAGTCAATAATCAATACCTAAAACTTGAATTGTACTACTTCTTACTGGCTATTACATCAACTTAGAAGCTTCATCTGTGTTCTACTATGATGATTGTAGTGTCTCAGCATACCGCAGCATGCGACATAGCTTTGCAGACGATAAGTACAAGCGTTTCAGAGAGAAGAGCGGCCAATGTGACGATCTGGCTTTAAGTCGATTCGAAAACAAATGACGAAAACGGACGAATTTCTCAGGTTTTTACTACTTATGAACACTTTTCACATTCTCCCATGCAAATCGGCTGCTAGTCCTCCTTTCATGCAGAATGTTAAGGTCCTAGCTCATGTCCAAGGCACCAAAGCCAGCTAAACATCAATAATCAATACCTAAAACTTGAATTGTACTACTTCTTCCTGGCTATTACTTCAACTTAGAAGCTTCATCTGTGTTCTACTACGGTGCTTTTAGTTTCTCCGCATACCGCAGCACGCGACATAGTTTTGCAGACG
Source organism: Schistocerca gregaria (assembly GCF_023897955.1). Taxonomy (NCBI): domain Eukaryota; kingdom Metazoa; phylum Arthropoda; class Insecta; order Orthoptera; family Acrididae; genus Schistocerca; species Schistocerca gregaria. The sequence continues at coordinate 1,270,318 of NW_026061853.1, forward strand.
ATAAGTACAACCGTTTCAGAGAGAAGAGCGGCCAATGTGACGATCTGGCTTTAAGTCGATTCGATAACAAATGACGAAAACGGACGGATTTCTCAGGTTTTTACTACATATGAACACTTTTCACGTACTCCCGTGCAGCGCGGCCGCTAGTCCTCGTTTCATGCAGAATCATAAGGTCCTAGCTCATGTCCAAGGCACCAAAGCCAGCTAAAAAGTCAATAATGGATACCTAAATCTTGAATTGGACTACTTATTACTGGCTATTACATCAACTTAGAAGCATCATTTGTGTTCTACTATGGTGCTTTTAGTGTCTCCGCATATCGCAGCACGCGACATAGCTTTGTAGACGATAAGTACAACCGTTTCAGAGAGAAGAGCGGCCAATGTGACGATCTGGCTTTATGTCGATTCGATAACAAATGACGAAAACGGACCGATTTCTAAGGTTTTTACTACATATGAACACTTTTCACATTCTCCCTTGCAACTAGGCTGCTAGTCCTCCTTTCATGCAGAATCTTAAGGTCCTAGCTCATGTCCAAGGCACCAAAGCCAGCTAAAAAGTCAATAATCAATACCTAAAACTTGAATTGTACTACTTCTTCCTGGCTATTACGTCAACGTAGAAGCTACATCTGTGTTCTACTACGGTGCTTTTAGTTTCACCGCATACCGCAGCACGCGACATAGTTTTGCAGACGATAAGTACAACCGTTTCAGAGAGAAGAGCGGCCATTGTGACGATCTGGCTTTAAGTCGATTCGATAACAAATGACGAATACGGACGGATTTCTCAGGTTTTTACTACATATGAACACTTTTCACATTCTCCCGTGCAACTCGGCTGCTAGTCCTCCCTCATGCAAAATCTTAAGTTCCTAGCTCGTGTCCAAGGCACCAAAGAAGGGTAAAAAGTCAATAACCGATACCTAAAACTTTAATTGTACTACTTCTTACTGGCTATTACATCAACTTAGAAGCTTCATCTGTGTTCTACTATGGGGCTTTTAGTGCCTCGCATACCGCAGCACGCGACATAGCTTTGCAATCGATAAGTACAACCGTTTCAGAGTGAAGAGCGGCTAATGTGACGATCTGGCTTTAAGACGATTCGATAACAAATGACGAAAACGGACGGATTTCTCGGGTTTTTACTACATATAACACGTTTCACATTCTCCCATGCAAATCGGCTGCTAGTCCTCCTTTCATGCAGAATGTTAAGGTCCTAGCTCATGTCCAAGGCACCAAAGCCAGCTAAAAAGTCAATAATCAATACCTAAAACTTGAATTGTACTACTTCTTCCTGGCTATTACATCAACTTAGAAGCTTCATCTGTGTTCTACTACGGTGCTTTTAGTTTCTCCGCATACCGCAGCACGCGACATAGTTTTGCAGACGATAAGTACAACCGTTTCAGAGAGAAGAGCGGCCAATGTGACGATCTGGCTTTAAGTCGATTCGATAACAAATGACGAAAACGGACGGATTTCTCAGGTTTTTACTACATATGAACACTTTTCACATATTCCCGTGCAACTTGGCTGCTAGTCCTCCCTCATGCAAAATCTTAAGTTCCTAGCTCGTGTCCAAGGCACCAAAGAAGGGTAAAAAGTCAATAAACGATACCTAAAACTTTAATTGTACTACTTCTTACTTCCTATTACATCAACTTAGAAGCTTCGTCTGTGTTCTACTATGGTGCTTTTAGTGTCTCCGCATATCGCAGCTCTTGACATAGCTTTGTAGAGGATAAGTACAACCGTTTCAGAGAGAAGAGCGGCCAATGTGACGATCTTGCTTTCAGTCGATTCGATAACAAATGACGAAAACGGACGGATTTCTCAGGTTTTTGCTACATATGAACACTTTTCACATTCTCCCGTGCAACTCGGCTGCTAGTCCTCCTTTCATGCAGAATCATAAGGTCCTAGCTCATGTCCAAGGCACCAAAGCTAGCTAAATGTTAATAATCGATACCTAAAACTTGAATTGTACTACTTCTTACTGGCTATTACATCAACTTAGAAGCTTCATCTGTGTTCTACTATGCTGCTTGTAGCGTCTCAGCATACCGCAGCATGCGACATAGCTTTGCAGACGATAAGTACAAGCGTTTCAGACAGAAGAGCGGCCAATGTGACGATCTGGCTTTAAGTCGATTCGATAACAAATGACGAAAACGGACGAATTTCTTAAGTTTTTACTACATATGAACACTTTTCACATTCTCCCGTGCAACTCGGCTGCTAGTCCTCCTTTCATGCAGAATCTTAAGGTCCTAGCTCATGTCCAAGGCACCAAAGCCAGCTAAAAAGTCAATAATCAATACCTAAAACTTGAATTGTACTACTTCTTCCTGGCTATTACATCAACTTAGAAGCTTCATCTGTGTTCTACTATGCTGCTTGTAGTGTCTCAGCATACCGCAGCATGCGACATAGCTTTGCAGACGATAAGTACAAGCGTTTCAGAGAGAAGAGCGGCCAATGTGACGATCTGGCTTTAAGTCGATTCGAAAACAAATGACGAAAACGGACGAATTTCTCAGGTTTTTACTACTTATGAACACTTTTCACATTCTCCCATGCAAATCGGCTGCTAGTCCTCCTTTCATGCAGAATGTTAAGGTCCTAGCTCATGTCCAAGGCACCAAAGCCAGCTAAACATCAATAATCAATACCTAAAACTTGAATTGTACTACTTCTTCCTGGCTATTACATCAACTTAGAAGCTTCATCTGTGTTCTACTACGGTGCTTTTAGTTTCTCCGCATACCGCAGCACGCGACATAGTTTTGCAGACGATAAGTACAACCGTTTCAGAGAGAAGAGCGGCCAATGTGACGATCTGGCTTTAAGTCGATTCGATAACAAATGACGAAAACGGACGGATTTCTCAGGTTTTTACTACATATGAACACTTTTCACATACTCCCGTGCAGCGCGGCCGCTAGTCCTCGTTTCATGCAGAATCATAAGGTCCTAGCTCATGTCCAAGGCACCAAAGCCAGCTAAAAAGTCAATAATCGATACCTAAATCTTGAATTGGACTACTTATTACTGGCTATTACATCAACTTAGAAGCATCATTTGTGTTCTACTATGGTGCTTTTAGTGTCTCCGCATATCGCAGCACGCGACATAGTTTTGCAGACGATAAGTACAACCGTTTCAGAGAGAAGAGCGGCCAATGTGACGATCTGGCTTTAAGTCGATTCGATAACAAATGACGAAAACGGACGGATTTCTCAGGTTTTTACTACATATGAACACTTTTCACATACTCCCGTGCAGCGCGGCCACTAGTCCTCGTTTCATGCAGAATCATAAGGTCCTAGCTCATGTCCAAGGCACCAAAGCCAGCTAAAAAGTCAATAATCGATACCTAAATCTTGAATTGGACTACTTATTACTGGCTATTACATCAACTTAGAAGCATCATTTGTGTTCTACTATGGTGCTTTTAGTGTCTCCGCATATCGCAGCACGCGACATAGCTTTGTAGACGATAAGTACAACCGTTTCAGAGAGAAGAGCGGCCAATGTGACGATCTGGCTTTAAGTCGATTCGATAACAAATGACGAAAACGGACCGATTTCTAAGGTTTTTACTACATATGAACACTTTTCACATTCTCCCTTGCAACTAGGCTGCTAGTCCTCCTTTCATGCAGAATCTTAAGGTCCTAGCTCATGTCCAAGGCACCAAAGCCAGCTAAAAAGTCAATAATCAATACCTAAAACTTGAATTGTACTACTTCTTCCTGGCTATTACGTCAACGTAGAAGCTACATCTGTGTTCTACTACGGTGCTTTTAGTTTCACCGCGTACCGCAGCACGCGACATAGTTTTGCAGACGATAAGTACAACCGTTTCAGAGAGAAGAGCGGCCATTGTGACGATCTGGCTTTAAGTCGATTCGATAACAAATGACGAATACGGACGGATTTCTCAGGTTTTTACTACATATGAACACTTTTCACATTCTCCCGTGCAACTCGGCTGCTAGTCCTCCCTCATGCAAAATCTTAAGTTCCTAGCTCGTGTCCAAGGCACCAAAGAAGGGTAAAAAGTCAATAACCGATACCTAAAACTTTAATTGTACTACTTCTTCCTGGCTATTACATCAACTTAGAAGCTTCATCTGTGTTCTACTACGGTGCTTTTAGTTTCTCCGCATACCGCAGCACGCGACATTGTTTTGCAGACGATAAGTACAACCGTTTCAGAGAGAAGAGCGGCCAATGTGACGATCTGGCTTTAAGTCGATTCGATAACAAATGACGAAAACGGACGGATTTCTCAGGTTTTTACTACATATGAACACTTTTCACATATTCCCGTGCAACGCGGCCGCTAGTCCTCGTTTCATGCAGAATCATAAGGTCCTAGCTCATGTCCAAGGCACCAAAGCCAGCTAAAAAGTCAATAATCGATACCTAAATCTTGAATTGGACTACTTATTACTGGCTATTACATCAACTTAGAAGCATCATTTGTGTTCTACTATGGTGCTTTTAGTGTCTCCGCATATCGCAGCACGCGACATAGCTTTGTAGACGATAAGTACAACCGTTTCAGAGAGAAGAGCGGCCAATGTGACGATCTGGCTTTAAGTCGATTCGATAACAAATGACGAAAACGGACCGATTTCTCAGGTTTTTACTACATATGAACACTTTTCACATTCTCCCTTGCAACTAGGCTGCTAGTCCTCCTTTCATGCAGAATCTTAAGGTCCTAGCTCATGTCCAAGGCACCAAAGCCAGCTAAAAAGTCAATAATCAATACCTAAAACTTGAATTGTACTACTTCTTCCTGGCTATTACGTCAACGTAGAAGCTACATCTGTGTTCTACTATGGTGCTTTTAGTGTCTCCGCATATCGCAGCTCTTGACATAGCTTTGTAGAGGATAAGTACAACCGTTTCAGAGGGAAGAGCGGCCAATGTGACGATCTTGCTTTCAGTCGATTCGATAACAAATGACGAAAATGGACGGATTTCTCAGGTTTTTGCTACATATGAACACTTTTCACATTCTCCCATGCAACTCGGCTGCTAGTCCTCCTTTCATGCAGAATCATAAGGTCCTAGCTCATGTCCAAGGCACCAAAGCTAGCTAAATGTTAATAATCGATACCTAAAACTTGAATTGTACTACTTCTTACTGGCTATTACATCAACTTAGAAGCTTCATCTGTGTTCTACTATGCTGCTTGTAGCGTCTCAGCATACCGCAGCATGCGACATAGCTTTGCAGACGATAAGTACAAGCGTTTCAGAGAGAAGAGCGGCCAATGTGACGATCTGGCTTTAAGTCGATTCGATAACAAATGACGAAAACGGACGAATTTCTTAGGTTTTTACTACATATGAACACTTTTCACATTCTCCCGTGCAACTCGGCTGCTAGTCCTCCTTTCATGCAGAATCTTAAGGTCCTAGCTCATGTCCAAGGCACCAAAGCCAGCTAAAAAGTCAATAATCAATACCTAAAACTTGAATTGTACTACTTCTTCCTGGCTATTACATCAACTTAGAAGCTTCATCTGTGTTCTACTATGCTGCTTGTAGTGTCTCAGCATACCGCAGCATGCGACATAGCTTTGCAGACGATAAGTACAAGCGTTTCAGAGAGAAGAGCGGCCAATGTGACGATCTGGCTTTAAGTCGATTCGAAAACAAATGACGAAAACGGACGAATTTCTCAGGTTTTACTACTTATGAACACTTTTCACATTCTCCCATGCAAATCGGCTGCTAGTCCTCCTTTCATGCAGAATGTTAAGGTCCTAGCTCATGTCCAAGGCACCAAAGCCAGCTAAACATCAATAATCAATACCTAAAACTTGAATTGTACTACTTCTTCCTGGCTATTACATCAACTTAGAAGCTTCATCTGTGTTCTACTACGGTGCTTTTAGTTTCTCCGCATACCGCAGCACGCGACATAGTTTTGCAGACGATAAGTACAACCGTTTCAGAGAGAAGAGCGGCCAATGTGACGATCTGGCTTTAAGTCGATTCGATAACAAATGACGAAAACGGACGGATTTCTCAGGTTTTTACTACATATGAACACTTTTCACATACTCCCGTGCAGCGCGGCCGCTAGTCCTCGTTTCATGCAGAATCATAAGGTCCTAGCTCATGTCCAAGGCACCAAAGCCAGCTAAAAAGTCAATAATCGATACCTAAATCTTGAATTGGACTACTTATTACTGGCTATTACATCAACTTAGAAGCATCATTTGTGTTCTACTATGGTGCTTTTAGTGTCTCCGCATATCGCAGCACGCGACATAGCTTTGTAGACGATAAGTACAACCGTTTCAGAGAGAAGAGCGGCCAATGTGACGATCTGGCTTTAAGTCGATTCGATAACAAATGACGAAAACGGACCGATTTCTCAGGTTTTTACTACATATGAACACTTTTCACATTCTCCCTTGCAACTAGGCTGCTAGTCCTCCTTTCATGCAGAATCTTAAGGTCCTAGCTCATGTCCAAGGCACCAAAGCCGGCTAAAAAGTCTATAATCAATACCTAAAACTTGAATTGTACTACTTCTTCCTGGCTATTACGTCAACGTAGAAGCTACATCTGTGTTCTACTACGGTGCTTTTAGTTTCTCCGCATACCGCAGCACGCGACATAGTTTTGCAGACGATAAGTACAACCGTTTCAGAGAGAAGAGCGGCCATTGTGACGATCTGGCTTTAAGTCGATTCGATAACAAATGACGAAAACGGACGGATTTCTCAGGTTTTTACTACATATGAACACTTTTCACATTCTCCCGTGCAACTCGGCTGCTAGTCCTCCCTCATGCAAAATCTTAAGTTCCTAGCTCGTGTCCAAGGCACCAAAGAAGGGTAAAGAGTCAATAACCGATACCTAAAACTTTAATTGTACTACTTCTTACTGGCTATTACATCAACTTAGAAGCTTCATCTGTGTTCTACTATGGTGCTTTTAGTGTCTCCGCATACCGCAGCACGCGACATAGCTTTGCAATCGATAAGTACAACCGTTTCAGAGTGAAGAGCGGCTAATGTGACGATCTGGCTTTAAGACGATTCGATAACAAATGACGAAAACGGACGGATTTCTCGGGTTTTTACTACATATGAACACTTTTCACATTCTCCCATGCAAATCGGCTGCTAGTCCTCCTTTCATGCAGAATGTTAAGGTCCTAGCTCATGTCCAAGGCACCAAAGCCAGCTAAAAAGTCAATAATCAATACCTAAAACTTGAATTGTACTACTTCTTCCTGGCTATCACATCAACTTAGAAGCTTCATCTGTGTTCTACTACGGTGCTTTTAGCTTCTCCGCATACCGCAGCACGCGACATAGTTTTGCAGACGATAAGTACAACCGTTTCAGAGAGAAGAGCGGCCAATGTGACGATCTGGCTTTAAGTCGATTCGATAACAAATGACGAAAACGGACGGATTTCTCAGGTTTTTACTACATATGAACACTTTTCACATATTCCCGTGCAACGCGGCCGCTAGTCCTCGTTTCATGCAGAATCATAAGGTCCTAGCTCATGTCCAAGGCACCAAAGCCAGCTAAAAAGTCAATAATCGATACCTAAATCTTGAATTGGACTACTTATTACTGGCTATTACATCAACTTAGAAGCATCATTTGTGTTCTACTATGGTGCTTTTAGTGTCTCCGCATATCGCAGCACGCGACGTAGCTTTGTAGACGATAGGTACAACCGTTTCAGAGAGAAGAGCGGCCAATGTGACGATCTGGCTTTAAGTCGATTCGATAACAAATGACGAAAACGGACCGATTTCTCAGGTTTTTACTACATATGAACACTTTTCACATTCTCCCTTGCAACTAGGCTGCTAGTCCTCCTTTCATGCAGAATGTTAAGGTCCTAGCTCATGTCCAAGGCACTAAAGCCAGCTAAAAAGTCAATAATCAATACCTAAAACTTGAATTGTACTACTTCTTCCTGGCTATTACGTCAACGTAGAAGCTACATCTGTGTTCTACTACGGTGCTTTTAGTTTCTCCGCATACCGCAGCACGCGACATAGTTTTGCAGACGATAAGTACAACCGTTTCAGAGAGAAGAGCGGCCATTGTGACGATCTGGCTTTAAGTCGATTCGATAACAAATGACGAAAACGGACGGATTTCTCAGGTTTTTACTACATATGAACACTTTTCACATTCTCCCGTGCAACTCGGCTGCTAGTCCTCCCTCATGCAAAATCTTAAGTTCCTAGCTCGTGTCCAAGGCACCAAAGAAGGGTAAAAAGTCAATAACCGATACCTAAAACTTTAATTAAACTACTTCTTACTTCCTATTACATCAACTTAGAAGCTTCATCTGTGTTCTACTATGGTGCTTTTAGTGTCTCCGCATATCGCAGCTCTTGACATAGCTTTGTAGAGGATAAGTACAACCGTTTCAGAGAGAAGAGCGGCCAATGTGACGATCTGGCTTTAAGTCGATTCGATAACAAATGACGAAAACGGACGGATTTCTCAGGTTTTTACTACATATGAACACTTTTCACATTCTCCCGTGCAACTCGGCTGCTAGTCCTCCTTTCATGCAGAATCATAAGGTCCTAGCTCATGTCCAATGCACCAAAGCTAGCTAAATGTCAATAATCGATACCTAAAACTTGAATTGTACTACTTCTTACTGGCTATTACATCAACTTAGAAGCTTCATCTGTGTTCTACTATGCTGCTTGTAGTGTCTCAGCATACCGCAGCATGCGACATAGCTTTGCAGACGATAAGTACAAGCGTTTCAGAGAGAAGAGCGGCCAATGTGACGATCTGGCTTTAAGTCGATTCGATAACAAATGACGAAAACGGACGAATTTCTTAGGTTTTTACTACATATGAACACTTTCACATTCTCCCGTGCAACTCGGCTGCTAGTCCTCCTTTCATGCAGAATCTTAAGGTCCTAGCTCATGTCCAAGGCACCAAAGCCAGCTAAAAAGTCAATAATCAATACCTAAAACTTGAATTGTACTACTTCTTCCTGGCTATTACATCAACTTAGAAGCTTCATCTGTGTTCTACTACGGTGCTTTTAGTTTCTCCGCATACCGCAGCACGCGACATAGTTTTGCAGACGATAAGTACAACCGTTTCAGAGAGAAGAGCGGCCAATGTGACGATCTGGCTTTAAGTCGATTCGATAACAAATGACGAAAACGGACGGATTTCTCAGGTTTTTACTACATATGAACACTTTTCACATACTCCCGTGCAACGCGGCTGCTAGTCCTCCTTTCATGCAGAATCTTAAGGTCCTAGCTCATGTCCAAGGCACCAAAGCCAGCTAAAAAGTCAATAATCAATACCTAAAACTTGAATTGTACTACTTCTTCCTGGCTATTACGTCAACGTAGAAGCTACATCTGTGTTCTAATACGGTGCTTTTAGTTTCTCCGCATACCGCAGCACGCGACATAGTTTTGCAGACGATAAGTACAACCGTTTCAGAGAGAAGAGCGGCCATTGTGACGATCTGGCTTTAAGTCGATTCGATAACAAATGACGAAAACGGACGGATTTCTAAGGTTTTTACTACATATGAACACTTTTCACATTCTCCCTTGCAACTCGGCTGCTAGTCCTCCCTCATGCAAAATCTTAAGTTCCTAGCTCGTGTCCAAGGCACCAAAGAAGGGTAAAAAGTCAATAACCGATACCTAAAACTTTAATTGTACTACTTCTTACTTCCTATTACATCAACTTTGAAGCTTCATCTGTGTTCTACTATGGTGCTTTTAGTGTCTCCGCATATCGCAGCTCTTGCCATAGCTTTGTAGAGGATAAGTACAACCGTTTCAGAGAGAAGAGCGGCCAATGTGACGATCTTGCTTTAAGTCGATTCGATAACAAATGACGAAAACGGACGGATTTCTCAGGTTTTTGCTACATATGAACACTTTTCACATTCTCTCGTGCAACTCGGCTGCTAGTCCTCCTTTCATGCAGAATCATAAGGTCCTAGCTCATGTCCAAGGCACCAAAGCTAGCTAAATGTCAATAATCGATACCTAAAACTTGAATTGTACTGCTTCTTACTGGCTATTACATCAACTTAGAAGCTTCATCTGTGTTCTACTATGCTGCTTGTAGTGTCTCAGCATACCGCAGCATGCGACATAGCTTTGCAGACGATAAGTACAAGCGTTTCAGAGAGAAGAGCGGCCAATGTGACGATCTGGCTTTAAGTCGATTCGATAACAAATGACGAAAACGGACGAATTTCTTAGGTTTTTACTACATATTTTCACATTCTCCCGTGCAACTCGGCTGCTAGTCCTCCTTTCATGCAGAATCTTAAGGTCCTAGCACATGTCCAAGGCACCAAAGCCAGCTAAAAAGTCAATAATCAATACCTAAAACTTGAATTGTACTACTTCTTACTGGCTATTACATCAACTTAGAAGCTTCATCTGTGTTCTACTATGCTGCTTGTAGTGTCTCAGCATAACGCAGCATGCGACATAGCTTTGCAGACGATAAGTACAAGCGTTTCAGAGAGAAGAGCGGCCAATGTGACGATCTGGCTTTAAGTCGATTCGATAACAAATGACGAAAACGGACGAATTTCTTAGGTTTTTACTACATATGAACACTTTTCACATTCTCCCGTGCAACTCGGCTGCTAGTCCTCCTTTCATGCAGAATCTTAAGGTCCTAGCTCATGTCCAAGGCACCAAAGCCAGCTAAAAAGTCAATAATCAATACCTAAAACTTGAATTGTACTACTTCTTCCTGGCTATTACATCAACTTAGAAGCTTCATCTGTGTTCTACTACGGTGCTTTTAGTTTCTCCGCATACCGCAGCACGCGACATAGTTTTGCAGACGATAAGTACAACCGTTTCAGAGAGAAGAGCGGCCAATGTGACGATCTGGCATTAAGTCGATTCGATAACAAATGACGAAAACGGACGGATTTCTCAGGTTTTTACTACATATGAACACTTTTCACATACTCCCGTGCAACGCGGCTGCTAGTCCTCCTTTCATGCAGAATCTTAAGGTCCTAGCTCATGTCCAAGGCACCAAAGCCAGCTAAAAAGTCAATAATCAATACCTAAAACTTGAATTGTACTACTTCTTCCTGGCTATTACGTCAACGTAGAAGCTACATCTGTGTTCTACTACGGTGCTTTTAGTTTCTCCGCATACCGCAGCACGCGACATAGTTTTGCAGACGATAAGTACAACCGTTTCAGAGAGAAGAGCGGCCATTGTGACGAACTGGCTTTAAGTCGATTCGATAACAAATGACGAAAACGGACATATTTCTCAGGTTTTTACTACATATGAACACTTTTCACATTCTCCCTTGCAACTCGGCTGCTAGTCCTCCCTCATGCAAAATCTTAAGTTCCTAGCTCGTGTCCAAGGCACCAAAGAAGGGTAAAAAGTCAATAACCGATACCTAAAACTTTAATTGTACTACTTCTTACTTCCTATTACATCAACTTTGAAGCTTCATCTGTGTTCTACTATGGTGCTTTTAGTGTCTCCGCATATCGCAGCTCTTGACATAGCTTTGTAGAGGATAAGTGCAACCGTTTCAGAGAGAAGAGCGGCCAATGTGACGATCTTGCTTTAAGTCGATTCGATAACAAATGACGAAAACGGACGGATTTCTCAGGTTTTTGCTACATATGAACACTTTTCACATTCTCTCGTGCAACTCGGCTGCTAGTCCTCCTTTCATGCAGAATCATAAGGTCCTAGCTCATGTCCAAGGCACCAAAGCTAGCTAAATGTCAATAATCGATACCTAAAACTTGAATTGTACTGCTTCTTACTGGCTATTACATCAACTTAGAAGCTTCATCTGTGTTCTACTATGCTGCTTGTAGTGTCTCAGCATACCGCAGCATGCGACATAGCTTTGCAGACGATAAGTACAAGCGTTTCAGAGAGAAGAGCGGCCAATGTGACGATCTGGCTTTAAGTCGATTCGATAACAAATGACGAAAACGGACGAATTTCTTAGGTTTTTACTACATATTTTCACATTCTCCCGTGCAACTCGGCTGCTAGTCCTCCTTTCATGCAGAATCTTAAGGTCCTAGCACATGTCCAAGGCACCAAAGCCAGCTAAAAAGTCAATAATCAATACCTAAAACTTGAATTGTACTACTTCTTACTGGCTATTACATCAACTTAGAAGCTTCATCTGTGTTCTACTATGGTGATTTTAGTGTCTCAGCATACCGCAGCACGCGACATAGTTTTGCAGACGATAAGTACAACCGTTTCAGAGAGAAGAGCGGCCAATGTGACGATCTGGCTTTAAGTCGATTCGATAACAAATGACGAAAACGGACGGATTTCTCAGGTTTTTACTACATACGAACACTTTTCACATTCTCCCGTGCAACTCGGCTGCTAGTCCTCCTTTCATGCAGAATCATAAGGTCCTAGCTCATGTCCAAGGCACCAAAGCTAGCTAAAAAGTCAATAATCGATACCTAAAACTTGAATTGTACTACTTCTTACTGGCTATTACATCAACTTAGAAGCTTCATCTGTGTTCTTCTATGGTGCTTTTAGTGCCTCCGCATACCGCAGCACGCGACATAGCATTGCAGACGATAAGTACAAGCGTTTCAGAGAGAAGAGCGGCCAATCTGACGATCTGGCTTTAAGTCGATTCGATAACAAATGACGAAAACGGACGGATGTCGCAGGTTTTTACTACATATGAACACTTTTCACATTCTCCCGTGCAACTCGGCTGATAGACCTCCTTCATGCAAAATCTTAATTTCCTAGAACGTGTCCAAGGCACCAAAGAAGGGTAAAAAGTTATTAACTGATACCTAAAACTTTAATTGTACTACTTCTTACTGGCTATTACATCAACTTAGAAGCTTCATCTGGGTTCTACTATGGTGATTTTAGTGTTTTCGCATACCGCAGCACGCGACATAGCTTTGCAGACGATAAGTACAACTTTTTCAGAGAGAAGAGCGGCCAATGTGACGATCTGGCTTTAAGTCGATTCGATAACAAATGACGAAAATGGTCGGATATCTCAGGTTTTTACTACATATGAAAACTTTTCACAATCTCCCGTGTAACTCGGCTGCTAGCCCTCCTTTCATGCAGAATATTAAGGTCCTAGCTCATGTCCAAGGCACCAAAGCCAGCTAAAAATTCAATATTCAATACCTAAAACATGAATTGTACTACTTCTTACTGGCTATTACATCAACTTAGAAGCTTGATCTGTGTTCTACTATGGTGATTTTAGTGTCTCAGCATACCGCAGCACGCGACATAGTTTTGCAGACGATAAGTACAACCGTTTCAGAGAGAAGAGCGGCCAATGTGACGATCTGGCTTTAAGTCGATTCGATAACAAATGACGAAAACGGACGGATTTCTCAGGTTTTTACTACATATGAACACTTTTCACATTCTCCCGTGCAACTCGGCTGCTAGTCCTCCTTTCATGCAGAATCATAAGGTCCTAGTTCATGTCCAAGGCACCAAAGCTAGCTAAAAACCAATAATCTATACCTAAAACTTGAATTGTACTACCTCTTACTGGCTATTACATCAACTTAGAAGCTTCATCTGTGTTCTACTATGGTGCTTTTAGTGTCTCCGCATACCGCAGCACGCGACATAGCTTTGCAATCGATAAGTACAACCGTTTCAGAGAGAAGAGCGGCTAATTTGACGTTCTGGCTTTAAGTCGATTCGAAAACAAATGACGAAAACGGACGAATTTCTCAGGTTTTTACTACTTATGAACACTTTTCACATTCTCCCGTGCAACTCGGATGCTAGTCCTCCTTTCAAGGAGAATCTTAAGGTCCTAGCTCATGTCCAAGGCACCAAAGCTAGCTAAAAAGTCAATAATCGATACCTAAAACTTGAATTGTACTACTTCTTACTGGCTATTACATCAACTTAGAAGCTTCATCTGTGTTCTTCTATGGTGCTTTTAGTGCCTCCGCATACCGCAGCACGCGACATAGCATTGCAGACGATAAGTACAACCGTTTCAGAGAGAAGAGCGGCCAATGTGACGATCTGGCTTTAAGTCGATTCGATAACAAATGACGAAAACGGACGGATGTCTCAGGTTTTTACTACATATGAACACTTTTCACATTCTCCCGTGCAACTCGGCTGATAGTCCTCCTTCATGCAAAATCTTAATTTCCTAGAACGTGTCCAAGGCACCAAAGAAGGGTAAAAAGTTATTAACTGATACCTAAAACTTTAATTGTACTACTTCTTACTGGCTATTACATCAACTTAGAAGCTTCATCTGGGTTCTACTATGGTGATTTTAGTGTGTCCGCATACCGCAGCACGCGACATAGCTTTGCAGACGATAAGTACAACTTTTTCAGAGAGAAGAGCGGCCAATGTGACGATCTGGCTTTAAGTCGATTCGATAACAAATGACGAAAATGGTCGGATATCTCAGGTTTTTACTACATATGAAAACTTTTCACATTCTCCCGTGCAACTCGGCTGCTAGCCCTCCTTTCATGCAGAATATTAAGGTCCTAGCTCATGTCCAAGGCACCAAAGCCAGCTAAAAATTCAATATTCAATACCTAAAACATGAATTGTACTACTTCTTACTGGCTATTACATCAACTTAGAAGCTTGATCTGTGTTCTACTATGGTGATTTTAGTGTCTCAGCATACCGCAGCACGCGACATAGTTTTGCAGACGATAAGTACAACCGTTTCAGAGAGAAGAGCGGCCAATGTGACGATCTGGCTTTAAGTCGATTCGATAACAAATGACGAAAACGGACGGATTTCTCAGGTTTTTACTACATATGAACACTTTTCACATTCTCCCGTGCAACTCGGCTGCTAGTCCTCCTTTCATGCAGAATCATAAGGTCCTAGCTCATGTCCAAGGCACCAAAGCTAGCTAAAAAGTCAATAATCGATACCTAAAACTTGAATTGTACTACTTCTTACTGGCTATTACATCAACTTAGAAGCTTCATCTGTGTTCTTCTATGGTGCTTTTAGTGCCTCCGCATACCGCAGCACGCGACATAGCATTGCAGACGATAAGTACAAGCGTTTCAGAGAGAAGAGCGGCCAATGTGACGATCTGGCTTTAAGTCGATTCGATAACAAATGACGAAAACGGACGAATTTCTTAGGTTTTTACTACATATTTTCACATTCTCCCGTGCAACTCGGCTGCTAGTCCTCCTTTCATGCAGAATCTTAAGGTCCTAGCACATGTCCAAGGCACCAAAGCCAGCTAAAAAGTCAATAATCAATACCTAAAACTTGAATTGTACTACTTCTTACTGGCTATTACATCAACTTAGAAGCTTCATCTGTGTTCTTCTATGGTGCTTTTAGTGCCTCCGCATACCGCAGCACGCGACATAGCATTGCAGACGATAAGTACAAGCGTTTCAGAGAGAAGAGCGGCCAATCTGACGATCTGGCTTTAAGTCGATTCGATAACAAATGACGAAAACGGACGGATTTCTCAGGTTTTTACTACATATGAACACTTTTCACATTCTCCCGTGCAACTCGGCTGCTAGTCCTCCCTCATGCAAAATCTTAAGTTCCTAGCTCGTGTCCAAGGCACCAAAGAAGGGTAAAAAGTCAATAACCGATACCTAAAACTTTAATTGTACTACTTCTTACTTCCTATTACATCAACTTAGAAGCTTCATCTGTGTTCTACTATGGCGCTTTTAGTGTCTCCGCATATCGCAGCTCTTGACATAGCTTTGTAGAGCATAAGTACAACCGTTTCAGAGAGAAGAGCGGCCAATGTGACGATCTTGCTTTAAGTCGATTCGATAACAAATGACGAAAACGGACGGATTTCTCAGGTTTTTGCTACATATGAACACTTTTCACATTCTCCCGTGCAACTCGGCTGCTAGTCCTCCTTTCATGCAGAATCATAAGGTCCTAGCTCATGTCCAAGGCACCAAAGCTAGCTAAATGTCAATAATCGATACCTAAAACTTGAATTGTACTACTTCTTACTGGCTATTACATCAACTTAGAAGCTTCATCTGTGTTCTACTATGCTGCTTGTAGTGTCTCAGCATACCGCAGCATGCGACATAGCTTTGCAGACGATAAGTACAAGCGTTTGAGAGAGAAGAGCGGCCAATGTGACGATCTGGCTTTAAGTCGATTCGATAACAAATGACGAAAACGGACGAATTTCTTAGGTTTTTACTACATATGAACACTTTTCACATTCTCCCGTGCAACTCGGCTGCTAGTCCTCCTTTCATGCAGAATCTTAAGGTCCTAGCTCATGTCCAAGGCACCAAAGCCAGCTAAAAAGTCAATAATCAATACCTAAAACTTGAATTGTACTACTTCTTCCTGGCTATTACATCAACTTAGAAGCTTCATCTGTGTTCTACTACGGTGCTTTTAGTTTCTCCGCATACCGCAGCACGCGACATAGTTTTGCAGACGATAAGTACAACCGTTTCAGAGAGAAGAGCGGCCAATGTGACGATCTGGCTTTAAGTCGATTCGATAACAAATGACGAAAACGGACGGATTTCTCAGGTTTTTACTACATATGAACACTTTTCACATACTCCCGTGCAACGCGGCTGCTAGTCCTCCTTTCATGCAGAATCTTAAGGTCCTAGCTCATGTCCAAGGCACCAAAGCCAGCTAAAAAGTCAATAATCAATACCTAAAACTTGAATTGTACTACTTCTTCCTGGCTATTACGTCAACGTAGAAGCTACATCTGTGTTCTACTACGGTGCTTTTAGTTTCTCCGCATACCGCAGCACGCGACATAGTTTTGCAGACGATAAGTACAACCGTTTCAGAGAGAAGAGCGGCCATTGTGACGATCTGGCTTTAAGTCGATTCGATAACAAATGACGAAAACGGACGGATTTCTCAGGTTTTTACTACATATGAACACTTTTCACATTCTCCCGTGCAACTCGGCTGCTAGTCCTCCCTCATGCAAAATCTTAAGTTCCTAGCTCGTGTCCAAGGCACCAAAGAAGGGTAAAAAGTCAATAACCGATACCTAAAACTTTAATTGTACTACTTCTTACTTCCTATTACATCAACTTTGAAGCTTCATCTGTGTTCTACTATGGTGCTTTTAGTGTCTCGGCATATCGCAGCTCTTGCCATAGCTTTGTAGAGGATAAGTACAACCGTTTCAGAGAGAAGAGCGGCCAATGTGACGATCTTGCTTTAAGTCGATTCGATAACAAATGACGAAAACGGACGGATTTCTCAGGTTTTTGCTACATATGAACACTTTTCACATTCTCTCGTGCAACTCGGCTGCTAGTCCTCCTTTCATGCAGAATCATAAGGTCCTAGCTCATGTCCAAGGCACCAAAGCTAGCTAAATGTCAATAATCGATACCTAAAACTTGAATTGTACTGCTTCTTACTGGCTATTACATCAACTTAGAAGCTTCATCTGTGTTCTACTATGCTGCTTGTAGTGTCTCAGCATACCGCAGCATGCGACATAGCTTTGCAGACGATAAGTACAAGCGTTTCAGAGAGAAGAGCGGCCAATGTGACGATCTGGCTTTAAGTCGATTCGATAACAAATGACGAAAACGGACGAATTTCTTAGGTTTTTACTACATATTTTCACATTCTCCCGTGCAACTCGGCTGCTAGTCCTCCTTTCATGCAGAATCTTAAGGTCCTAGCACATGTCCAAGGCACCAAAGCCAGCTAAAAAGTCAATAATCAATACCTAAAACTTGAATTGTACTACTTCTTACTGGCTATTACATCAACTTAGAAGCTTCATCTGTGTTCTACTATGCTGCTTGTAGTGTCTCAGCATACCGCAGCATGCGACATAGCTTTGCAGACGATAAGTACAAGCGTTTCAGAGAGAAGAGCGGCCAATGTGACGATCTGGCTTTAAGTCGATTCGATAACAAATGACGAAAACGGACGAATTTCTTAGGTTTTTACTACATATGAACACTTTTCACATTCTCCCGTGCAACTCGGCTGCTAGTCCTCCTTTCATGCAGAATCTTAAGGTCCTAGCTCATGTCCAAGGCACCAAAGCCAGCTAAAAAGTCAATAATCAATACCTAAAACTTGAATTGTACTACTTCTTCCTGGCTATTACATCAACTTAGAAGCTTCATCTGTGTTCTACTACGGTGCTTTTAGTTTCTCCGCATACCGCAGCACGCGACATAGTTTTGCAGACGATAAGTACAACCGTTTCAGAGAGAAGAGCGGCCAATGTGACGATCTGGCTTTAAGTCGATTCGATAACAAATGACGAAAACGGACGGATTTCTCAGGTTTTTACTACATATGAACACTTTTCACATACTCCCGTGCAACGCGGCTGCTAGTCCTCCTTTCATGCAGAATCTTAAGGTCCTAGCTCATGTCCAAGGCACCAAAGCCAGCTAAAAAGTCAATAATCAATACCTAAAACTTGAATTGTACTACTTCTTCCTGGCTATTACGTCAACGTAGAAGCTACATCTGTGTTCTACTACGGTGCTTTTAGTTTCTCCGCATACCGCAGCACGCGACATAGTTTTGCAGACGATAAGTACAACCGTTTCAGAGAGAAGAGCGGCCATTGTGACGATCTGGCTTTAAGTCGATTCGATAACAAATGACGAAAACGGACGGATTTCTCAGGTTTTTACTACATATGAACACTTTTCACATTCTCCCTTGCAACTCGGCTGCTAGTCCTCCCTCATGCAAAATCTTAAGTTCCTAGCTCGTGTCCAAGGCACCAAAGAAGGGTAAAAAGTCAATAACCGATACCTAAAACTTTAATTGTACTACTTCTTACTTCCTATTACATCAACTTTGAAGCTTCATCTGTGTTCTACTATGGTGCTTTTAGTGTCTCCGCATATCGCAGCTCTTGCCATAGCTTTGTAGAGGATAAGTACAACCGTTTCAGAGAGAAGAGCGGCCAATGTGACGATCTTGCTTTAAGTCGATTCGATAACAAATGACGAAAACGGACGGATCTCTCAGGTTTTTGCTACATATGAACACTTTTCACATTCTCTCGTGCAACTCGGCTGAAGGTCCTCCTTTCATGCAGAATCATAAGGTCCTAGCTCATGTCCAAGGCACCAAAGCTAGCTAAATGTCAATAATGGATACCTAAAACTTGAATTGTACTGCTTCTTACTGGCTATTACATCAACTTAGAAGCTTCATCTGTGTTCTACTATGCTGCTTGTAGTGTCTCAGCATACCGCAGCATGCGACATAGCTTTGCAGACGATAAGTACAAGCGTTTCAGAGAGAAGAGCGGCCAATGTGACGATCTGGCTTTAAGTCGATTCGATAACAAATGACGAAAACGGACGAATTTCTTAGGTTTTTACTACATATTTTCACATTCTCCCGTGCAACTCGGCTGCTAGTCCTCCTTTCATGCAGAATCTTAAGGTCCTAGCACATGTCCAAGGCACCAAAGCCAGCTAAAAAGTCAATAATCAATACCTAAAACTTGAATTGTACTACTTCTTACTGGCTATTACATCAACTTAGAAGCTTCATCTGTGTTCTACTATGCTGCTTGTAGTGTCTCAGCATACCGCAGCATGCGACATAGCTTTGCAGACGATAAGTACAAGCGTTTCAGAGAGAAGAGCGGCCAATGTGACGATCTGGCTTTAAGTCGATTCGATAACAAATGACGAAAACGGACGGATTTCTTAGGTTTTTACTACATATGAACACTTTTCACATTCTCCCGTGCAACTCGGCTGCTAGTCCTCCTTTCATGCAGAATCTTAAGGTCCTAGCTCATGTCCAAGGCACCAAAGCCAGCTAAAAAGTCAATAATCAATACCTAAAACTTGAATTGTACTACTTCTTCCTGGCTATTACATCAACTTAGAAGCTTCATCTGTGTTCTACTACGGTGCTTTTAGTTTCTCCGCATACCGCAGCACGCGACATAGTTTTGCAGACGATAAGTACAACCGTTTCAGAGAGAAGAGCGGCCAATGTGACGATCTGGCTTTAAGTCGATTCGATAACAAATGACGAAAACGGACGGATTTCTCAGGTTTTTACTACATATGAACACTTTTCACATACTCCCGTGCAACGCGGCTGCTACTCCTCCTTTCATGCAGAATCTTAAGGTCCTAGCTCATGTCCAAGGCACCAAAGCCAGCTAAAAAGTCAATAATCAATACCTAAAACTTGAATTGTACTACTTCTTCCTGGCTATTACGTCAACGTAGAAGCTACATCTGTGTTCTACTACGGTGCTTTTAGTTTCTCTGCATACCGCAGCACGCGACATAGTTTTGCAGACGATAAGTACAACCGTTTCAGAGAGAAGAGCGGCCATTGTGACGATCTGGCTTTAAGTCGATTCGATAACAAATGACGAAAACGGACGGATTTCTCAGGTTTTTACTACATATGAACACTTTTCACATTCTCCCTTGCAACTCGGCTGCTAGTCCTCCCTCACGCAAAATCTTAAGTTCCTAGCTCGTGTCCAAGGCACCAAAGAAGGGTAAAAAGTCAATAACCGATACCTAAAACTTTAATTGTACTACTTCTTACTTCCTATTACATCAACTTTGAAGCTTCATCTGTGTTCTACAATGGTGCTTTTAGTGTCTCCGCATATCGCAGCTCTTGACATAGCTTTGTAGAGGATAAGTACAACCGTTTCAGAGAGAAGAGCGGCCAATGTGACGATCTTGCTTTAAGTCGATTCGATAACAAATGACGAAAACGGACGGATTTCTCAGGTTTTTGCTACATATGAACACTTTTCACATTCTCTCGTGCAACTCGGCTGAAGGTCCTCCTTTCATGCAGAATCATAAGGTCCTAGCTCATGTCCAAGGCACCAAAGCTAGCTAAATGTCAATAATGGATACCTAAAACTTGAATTGTACTGCTTCTTACTGGCTATTACATCAACTTAGAAGCTTCATCTGTGTTCTACTATGCTGCTTGTAGTGTCTCAGCATACCGCAGCATGCGACATAGCTTTGCAGACGATAAGTACAAGCGTTTCAGAGAGAAGAGCGGCCAATGTGACGATCTGGCTTTAAGTCGATTCGATAACAAATGACGAAAACGGACGAATTTCTTAGGTTTTTACTACATATTTTCACATTCTCCCGTGCAACTCGGCTGCTAGTCCTCCTTTCATGCAGAATCTTAAGGTCCTAGCACATGTCCAAGGCACCAAAGCCAGCTAAAAAGTCAATAATCAATACCTAAAACTTGAATTGTACTACTTCTTACTGGCTATTACATCAACTTAGAAGCTTCATCTGTGTTCTACTATGCTGCTTGTAGTGTCTCAGCATACCGCAGCATGCGACATAGCTTTGCAGACGATAAGTACAACTTTTTCAGAGAGAAGAGCGGCCAATGTGACGATCTGGCTTTAAGTCGATTCGATAACAAATGACGAAAATGGTCGGATTTCTCAGGTTTTTACTACATATGAACACTTTTCAAATTCTCCCGTGCAACTCGGCTGATAGTCCTCCTTCATGCAAAATCTTAATTTCCTAGAACGTGTCCAAGGCACCAAAGAAGGGTAAAAAGTTATTAACTGATACCTAAAACTTTAATTGTACTACTTCTTACTGGCTATTACATCAACTTAGAAGCTTCATCTGGGTTCTACTATGGTGATTTTAGTGTGTCCGCATACCGCAGCACGCGACATAGCTTTGCAGACGATAAGTACAACTTTTTCAGAGAGAAGAGCGGCCAATGTGACGATCTGGCTTTAAGTCGATTCGATAACAAATGACGAAAATGGTCGGATATCTCAGGTTTTTACTACATATGAAAACTTTTCACATTCTCCCGTGCAACTCGGCTGCTAGCCCTCCTTTCATGCAGAATATTAAGGTCCTAGCTCATGTCCAAGGCACCAAAGCCAGCTAAAAATTCAATATTCAATACCTAAAACATGAATTGTACTACTTCTTACTGGCTATTACATCAACTTAGAAGCTTGATCTGTGTTCTACTATGGTGATTTTAGTGTCTCAGCATACCGCAGCACGCGACATAGTTTTGCAGACGATACGTACAACCGTTTCAGAGAGAAGAGCGGCCAATGTGACGATCTGGCTTTAAGTCGATTCGATAACAAATGACGAAAACGGACGGATTTCTCAGGTTTTTACTACATATGAACACTTTTCACATTCTCCCGTGCAACTCGGCTGCTAGTCCTCCTTTCATGCAGAATCATAAGGTCCTAGCTCATGTCCAAGGCACCAAAGCTAGCTAAAAAGTCAATAATCGATACCTAAAACTTGAATTGTACTACTTCTTACTGGCTATTACATCAACTTAGAAGCTTCATCTGTGTTCTTCTATGGTGCTTTTAGTGCCTCCGCATACCGCAGCACGCGACATAGCATTGCAGACGATAAGTACAAGCGTTTCAGAGAGAAGAGCGGCCAATCTGACGATCTGGCTTTAAGTCGATTCGATAACAAATGACGAAAACGGACGGATGTCGCAGGTTTTTACTACATATGAACACTTTTCACATTCTCCCGTGCAACTCGGCTGATAGACCTCCTTCATGCAAAATCTTAATTTCCTAGAACGTGTCCAAGGCACCAAAGAAGGGTAAAAAGTTATTAACTGATACCTAAAACTTTAATTGTACTACTTCTTACTGGCTATTACATCAACTTAGAAGCTTCATCTGGGTTCTACTATGGTGATTTTAGTGTGTCCGCATACCGCAGCACGCGACATAGCTTTGCAGACGATAAGTACAACTTTTTCAGAGAGAAGAGCGGCCAATGTGACGATCTGGCTTTAAGTCGATTCGATAACAAATGACGAAAATGGTCGGATATCTCAGGTTTTTACTACATATGAAAACTTTTCACAATCTCCCGTGCAACTCGGCTGCTAGCCCTCCTTTCATGCAGAATATTAAGGTCCTAGCTCATGTCCAAGGCACCAAAGCCAGCTAAAAATTCAATATTCAATACCTAAAACATGAATTGTACTACTTCTTACTGGCTATTACATCAACTTAGAAGCTTGATCTGTGTTCTACTATGGTGATTTTAGTGTCTCAGCATACCGCAGCACGCGACATAGTTTTGCAGACGATAAGTACAACCGTTTCAGAGAGAAGAGCGGCCAATGTGACGATCTGGCTTTAAGTCGATTCGATAACAAATGACGAAAACGGACGGATTTCTCAGGTTTTTACTACATATGAACACTTTTCACATTCTCCCGTGCAACTCGGCTGCTAGTCCTCCTTTCATGCAGAATCATAAGGTCCTAGCTCATGTCCAAGGCACCAAAGCTAGTTAAAAAGTCAATAATCGATACCTAAAACTTGAATTGTACTACCTCTTACTGGCTATTACATCAACTTAGAAGCTTCATCTGTGTTCTACTATGGTGCTTTTAGTGTCTCCGCATACCGCAGCACGCGACATAGCTTTGCAATCGATAAGTACAACCGTTTCAGAGAGAAGAGCGGCTAATTTGACGTTCTGGCTTTAAGTCGATTCGAAAACAAATGACGAAAACGGACGAATTTCTCAGGTTTTTACTACTTATGAACACTTTTCACATTCTCCCGTGCAACTCGGCTGCTAGTCCTCCTTTCAAGGAGAATCTTAAGGTCCTAGCTCATGTCCAAGGCACCAAAGCTAGCTAAAAAGTCAATAATCGATACCTAAAACTTGAATTGTACTACTTCTTACTGGCTATTACATCAACTTAGAAGCTTCATCTGTGTTCTTCTATGGTGCTTTTAGTGCCTCCGCATACCGCAGCACGCGACATAGCATTGCAGACGATAAGTACAAGCGTTTCAGAGAGAAGAGCGGCCAATCTGACGATCTGGCTTTAAGTCGATTCGATAACAAATGACGAAAACGGACGGATGTCTCAGGTTTTTACTACATATGAACACTTTTCACATTCTCCCGTGCAACTCGGCTGATAGTCCTCCTTCATGCAAAATCTTAATTTCCTAGAACGTGTCCAAGGCACCAAAGAAGGGTAAAAAGTTATTAACTGATACCTAAAACTTTAATTGTACTACTTCTTACTGGCTATTACATCAACTTAGAAGCTTCATCTGGGTTCTACTATGGTGATTTTAGTGTGTCCGCATACCGCAGCACGCGACATAGCTTTGCAGACGATAAGTACAACTTTTTCAGAGAGAAGAGCGGCCAATGTGACGATCTGGCTTTAAGTCGATTCGATAACAAATGACGAAAATGGTCGGATATCTCAGGTTTTTACTACATATGAAAACTTTTCACATTCTCCCGTGCAACTCGGCTGCTAGCCCTCCTTTCATGCAGAATATTAAGGTCCTAGCTCATGTCCAAGGCACCAAAGCCAGCTAAAAATTCAATATTCAATACCTAAAACATGAATTGTACTACTTCTTACTGGCTATTACATCAACTTAGAAGCTTGATCTGTGTTCTACTATGGTGATTTTAGTGTCTCAGCATACCGCAGCACGCGACATAGTTTTGCAGACGATAAGTACAACCGTTTCAGAGAGAAGAGCGGCCAATGTGACGATCTGGCTTTAAGTCGATTCGATAACAAATGACGAAAACGGACGGATTTCTCAGGTTTTTACTACATATGAACACTTTTCACATTCTCCCGTGCAACTCGGCTGCTAGTCCTCCTTTCATGCAGAATCATAAGGTCCTAGCTCATGTCCAAGGCACCAAAGCTAGCTAAAAAGTCAATAATCGATACCTAAAACTTGAATTGTACTACTTCTTACTGGCTATTACATCAACTTAGAAGCTTCATCTGTGTTCTTCTATGGTGCTTTTAGTGCCTCCGCATACCGCAGCACGCGACATAGCATTGCAGACGATAAGTACAAGCGTTTCAGAGAGAAGAGCGGCCAATGTGACGATCTGGCTTTAAATCGATTCGATAACAAATGACGAAAACGGACGAATTTCTTAGGTTTTTACTACATATTTTCACATTCTCCCGTGCAACTCGGCTGCTAGTCCTCCTTTCATGCAGAATCTTAAGGTCCTAGCACATGTCCAAGGCACCAAAGCCAGCTAAAAAGTCAATAATCAATACCTAAAACTTGAATTGTACTACTTCTTACTGGCTATTACATCAACTTAGAAGCTTCATTTGTGTTCTACTATGCTGCTTGTAGTGTCTCAGCATACCGCAGCATGCGACATAGCTTTGCAGACGATAAGTACAAGCGTTTCAGAGAGAAGAGCCGCCAATGTGACGATCTGGCTTTAAGTCGATTCGAAAACAAATGACGAAAACGGACGAATTTCTCAGGTTTTTACTACTTATGAACACTTTTCACATTCTCCCGTGCAACTCGGCTGCTAGTCCTCCTTTCATGCAGAATCTTAAGGTCCTAGCTCATGTCCAAGGCACCAAAGCTAGCTAAAAAGTCAATAATCGATACCTAAAACTTGAATTGTACTACTTCTTACTGGCTATTACATCAACTTAGAAGCTTCATCTGTGTTCTTCTATGGTGCTTTTAGTGCCTCCGCATACCGCAGCACGCGACATAGCATTGCAGACGATAAGTACAAGCGTTTCAGAGAGAAGAGCGGCCAATCTGACGATCTGGCTTTAAGTCGATTCGATAACAAATGACGAAAACGGACGGATGTCGCAGGTTTTTACTACATATGAACACTTTTCACATTCTCCCGTGCAACTCGTCTGATAGTCCTCCTTCATGCAAAATCTTAATTTCCTAGAACGTGTCCAAGGCACCAAAGAAGGGTAAAAAGTTATTAACTGATACCTAAAACTTTAATTGTACTACTTCTTACTGGCTATTACATCAACTTAGAAGCTTCATCTGGGTTCTACTATGGTGATTTTAGTGTGTCCGCATACCGCAGCACGCGACGTAGCTTTGCAGACGATAAGTACAACTTTTTCAGAGAGAAGAGCGGCCAATGTGACGATCTGGCTTTAAGTCGATTCGATAACAAATGACGAAAATGGTCGGATATCTCAGGTTTTTACTACATATGAAAACTTTTCACAATCTCCCGTGCAACTCGGCTGCTAGCCCTCCTTTCATGCAGAATATTAAGGTCCTAGCTCATGTCCAAGGCACCAAAGCCTGCTAAAAATTCAATATTCAATACCTAAAACATGAATTGTACTACTTCTTACTGGCTATTACATCAACTTAGAAGCTTGATCTGTGTTCTACTATGGTGATTTTAGTGTCTCAGCATACCGCAGCACGCGACATAGTTTTGCAGACGATAAGTACAACCGTTTCAGAGAGAAGAGCGGCCAATGTGACGATCTGGCTTTAAGTCGATTCGATAACAAATGACGAAAACGGACGGATTTCTCAGGTTTTTACTACATATGAACACTTTTCACATTCTCCCGTGCAACTCGGCTGCTAGTCCTCCTTTCATGCAGAATCATAAGGTCCTAGCTCATGTCCAAGGCACCAAAGCTAGCTAAAAAGTCAATAATCGATACCTAAAACTTGAATTGTACTACCTCTTACTGGCTATTACATCAACTTAGAAGCTTCATCTGTGTTCTACTATGGTGCTTTTAGTGTCTCCGCATACCGCAGCACGCGACATAGCTTTGCAATCGATAAGTACAACCGTTTCAGAGAGAAGAGCGGCTAATTTGACGTTCTGGCTTTAAGTCGATTCGATAACAAATGACGAAAACGGACGGATTTCTCGGGTTTTTACTACATATGAACACTTTTCACATTCTCCCGTGCAACTCGGCTGCTAGTCCTTCTTTCATGCAGAATCTTAAGGTCCTAGCTCGTGTCCAAGGCACCAAAGCCAGCTAAAAAGTCAATAATCGATACCTAAATCTTGAATTGGACTACTTCTTACTGGCTATTACATCAACTTAGAAGTTTCATCTGTGTTCTACTATGGTGCTTTTTCAGTTTCCGCCTACGGCAACACGCGACATACCTTTGTAGACGATAAGTACAACCGTTTCAGAGAGAAGAGCGGCCAATGTGACGATCTGGCTTTAAGTCGATTCGATAACAAATGACGAAAACGGACCGATTTCTAAGGTTTTTACTACATATGAACACTTTTCACATTCGCCCGTGCAACTCGGCTGCTAGTCCTCCTTTATTGCAGAATCTTAAGGTCCTAGCTCATGCCCAAGGCACCAAAGCCAGCTAAAAAGTCAACAATCGATACCTAAAACTTGAATTGTACTACTTCTTACTGGCTATTACATCATCTTAGAAGCTTCATCTCTGTTCTACTATGGTGCTTTTAGTGTCTCCGAATACCGCAGTACGCGACATAGCTTTGCAGACGATAAGTACAACCGTTTCAGAGAGAAGAGCGCCAATGTGACGATCTGGCTTTAAATAGATTCGATAATAAATGACGAAAACGGACGGATTTCTCAGGTTTTTACTACATATGAACACTTTTCACATTCTCCCGTGCAACTCGGCTGCTAGTCCTCCTTTCATGCAGAATCTTAAGGTCCCAGCTCATGTCCAAGGCACAAAAGCCAGCTAAAAGGTCAATATTCAATACCTAATACTTGTATTGTACTACTTCTTCCTGGCTATTACATCAACTTAGAAGCTTGATCTGTGTTCTACTATAGTGCTTTTAGTGTCTCAGAATACCGCAGCACGCGACATAGCTTTGCAGACGATAAGTACAACCGTTTCAGAGAGAAAAGCGGCCAATGTGTCGATCTGGCTTTAAGTCGATTCGATAACAAATGACGAAAACGGACGAATTTCTCAGGTTTTTACTACATATGAACACTTTTCACATACTCCCGTGCAACTGAGCTGCTAGTCCTCCTTTCATGCAGAATCTTAAGGTCCTAGCTCATGTCCAAGGCACCAAAGCCAGCTAAAAATTCAATATTCAATACCTAAAACTTGAATTGTACTACTTCATACTGGCTATTACATCAACTTAGAAGCTTGATCTGTGTTCTACTATGGTGATTTTAGTGTCTCAGCATACCGCAGCACGCGACATAGCTTTGCAGACGATAAGTACAACCGTTTCAGAGAGAAGAGCGCCAATGTGACGATCTGGCTTTAAGTAGATTCGATAATAAATGACGAAAACGGACGGATTTCTAAGGTTTTTACTACATATGAACACTTTTCACATTCTCCCGTGCAACTCGGCTGCTAGTCCTCCTTTCATGC
Source organism: Schistocerca gregaria (assembly GCF_023897955.1). Taxonomy (NCBI): domain Eukaryota; kingdom Metazoa; phylum Arthropoda; class Insecta; order Orthoptera; family Acrididae; genus Schistocerca; species Schistocerca gregaria. The sequence continues at coordinate 1,298,558 of NW_026061853.1, forward strand.
AGAATCTTAAGGTCCCAGGTCATGTCCAAGGCACCAAAGGCAGCTAAAAAGTCAACAACCGATACCTAAAACATGAATTGTACTACTTCTTACTGGCTATTACATCATCTTAGAAGCTTCATCTGTGTTCTACTATGGTGCTTTTAGTGTCTCCGAATACCGCAGTACGCGACATAGCTTTGCAGACGATAAGTACAACCGTTTCAGAGAGAAGAGCGCCAATGTGACGATCTGGCTTTAAGTCGATTCGATAACAAATGACGAAAACGGACGATTTTCTCAGGTTTTTACTACATATGAACACTTTTCACATACTCCCGTGCAACTGAGCTGCTAGTCCTCCTTTCATGCAGAATCTTGAGGTCCTAGCTCATGTCCAAGGCACCAAAGCCAGCTAAAAAGTCAATAATCGATACCTAAAACGCGAATTGTACTACTTCTTACTGGATATTGCATCAACTTAGAAGCTTCATCTGTGTTCTACTGTGGTGATTTTAGTGTCTCCGCATACCACAGCACGTGACATAGCTTTGCAGACGATAAGTACAACCGTTTCAGAGAGAAGAGCGGCTAATTTGACGTTCTGGCTTTAAGTCGATTCGATAACAAATGACGAAAAGGGACGGATTTCTCGGGTTTTTACTACATATGAACACTTTTCACATTCTCCCATGCAACTCGGCTGCTAGTCCACCTTTCATACAGTATGTTAAGGACCTAGCTTTTGTCCAAGGCACCAAAGCCAGCTAAAAAGTCAATAACCGACACCTAAAACTTGAATTGTACTCCTCCTTCCTGGCTATTACGTCAACTTAGAAGCTTCATCTGTGTTCTACTATGGTGCTTTTAGTGTCTCCGAATACCGCAGTACGCGACATAGCTTTGCAGACGATAAGTACAACCGTTTCAGAGAGAAGAGCGCCAATGTGACGATCTGGCTTTAGGTAGATTCGATAATAAATGACGAAAACGGACGGAATTCTCAGGTTTTTACTACATATGAACACTTTTCACATTCTCCCGTGCAACTCGGCTGCTAGTCCTCCTTTCATGCAGAATCTTATGGTCCCAGCTCATGTCCAAGGCACAAAAGCCAGCTAAAAGGTCAATATTCAATACCTAATACTTGTATTGCACTACTTCTTCCTGGCTATTACATCAACTTAGAAGCTTGATCTGTGTTCTACTATAGTGCTTTTAGTGTCTCAGCATACCGTAGCACGCGACATAGCTTTGCAGACGATAAGTACAACCGTTTCAGAGAGAAGAGCGCCAATGTGACGATCTGGCTTTAGGTAGATTCGATAATAAATGACGAAAACGGACGGAATTCTCAGGTTTTTACTACATATGAAAACTTTTCACAATCTCCCGTGCAACTCGGCTGCTAGCCCTCCTTTCATGCAGAATATTAAGGTCCTAGCTCATGTCCAAGGCACCAAAGCCAGCTAAAAATTCAATATTCAATACCTAAAACATGAATTGTACTACTTCTTACTGGCTATTACATCAACTTAGAAGCTTGATCTGTGTTCTACTATGGTGATTTTAGTGTCTCAGCATACCGCAGCACGCGACATAGTTTTGCAGACGATAAGTACAACCGTTTCAGAGAGAAGAGCGGCCAATGTGACGATCTGGCTTTAAGTCGATTCGATAACAAATGACGAAAACGGACGGATTTCTCAGGTTTTTACTACATATGAACACTTTTCACATTCTCCCGTGCAACTCGGCTGCTAGTCCTCCTTTCATGCAGAATCATAAGGTCCTAGCTCATGTCCAAGGCACCAAAGCTAGTTAAAAAGTCAATAATCGATACCTAAAACTTGAATTGTACTACCTCTTACTGGCTATTACATCAACTTAGAAGCTTCATCTGTGTTCTACTATGGTGCTTTTAGTGTCTCCGCATACCGCAGCACGCGACATAGCTTTGCAATCGATAAGTACAACCGTTTCAGAGAGAAGAGCGGCTAATTTGACGTTCTGGCTTTAAGTCGATTCGAAAACAAATGACGAAAACGGACGAATTTCTCAGGTTTTTACTACTTATGAACACTTTTCACATTCTCCCGTGCAACTCGGCTGCTAGTCCTCCTTTCAAGGAGAATCTTAAGGTCCTAGCTCATGTCCAAGGCACCAAAGCTAGCTAAAAAGTCAATAATCGATACCTAAAACTTGAATTGTACTACTTCTTACTGGCTATTACATCAACTTAGAAGCTTCATCTGTGTTCTTCTATGGTGCTTTTAGTGCCTCCGCATACCGCAGCACGCGACATAGCATTGCAGACGATAAGTACAAGCGTTTCAGAGAGAAGAGCGGCCAATCTGACGATCTGGCTTTAAGTCGATTCGATAACAAATGACGAAAACGGACGGATGTCTCAGGTTTTTACTACATATGAACACTTTTCACATTCTCCCGTGCAACTCGGCTGATAGTCCTCCTTCATGCAAAATCTTAATTTCCTAGAACGTGTCCAAGGCACCAAAGAAGGGTAAAAAGTTATTAACTGATACCTAAAACTTTAATTGTACTACTTCTTACTGGCTATTACATCAACTTAGAAGCTTCATCTGGGTTCTACTATGGTGATTTTAGTGTGTCCGCATACCGCAGCACGCGACATAGCTTTGCAGACGATAAGTACAACTTTTTCAGAGAGAAGAGCGGCCAATGTGACGATCTGGCTTTAAGTCGATTCGATAACAAATGACGAAAATGGTCGGATATCTCAGGTTTTTACTACATATGAAAACTTTTCACATTCTCCCGTGCAACTCGGCTGCTAGCCCTCCTTTCATGCAGAATATTAAGGTCCTAGCTCATGTCCAAGGCACCAAAGCCAGCTAAAAATTCAATATTCAATACCTAAAACATGAATTGTACTACTTCTTACTGGCTATTACATCAACTTAGAAGCTTGATCTGTGTTCTACTATGGTGATTTTAGTGTCTCAGCATACCGCAGCACGCGACATAGTTTTGCAGACGATAAGTACAACCGTTTCAGAGAGAAGAGCGGCCAATGTGACGATCTGGCTTTAAGTCGATTCGATAACAAATGACGAAAACGGACGGATTTCTCAGGTTTTTACTACATATGAACACTTTTCACATTCTCCCGTGCAACTCGGCTGCTAGTCCTCCTTTCATGCAGAATCATAAGGTCCTAGCTCATGTCCAAGGCACCAAAGCTAGCTAAAAAGTCAATAATCGATACCTAAAACTTGAATTGTACTACTTCTTACTGGCTATTACATCAACTTAGAAGCTTCATCTGTGTTCTTCTATGGTGCTTTTAGTGCCTCCGCATACCGCAGCACGCGACATAGCATTGCAGACGATAAGTACAAGCGTTTCAGAGAGAAGAGCGGCCAATGTGACGATCTGGCTTTAAATCGATTCGATAACAAATGACGAAAACGGACGAATTTCTTAGGTTTTTACTACATATTTTCACATTCTCCCGTGCAACTCGGCTGCTAGTCCTCCTTTCATGCAGAATCTTAAGGTCCTAGCACATGTCCAAGGCACCAAAGCCAGCTAAAAAGTCAATAATCAATACCTAAAACTTGAATTGTACTACTTCTTACTGGCTATTACATCAACTTAGAAGCTTCATTTGTGTTCTACTATGCTGCTTGTAGTGTCTCAGCATACCGCAGCATGCGACATAGCTTTGCAGACGATAAGTACAAGCGTTTCAGAGAGAAGAGCCGCCAATGTGACGATCTGGCTTTAAGTCGATTCGAAAACAAATGACGAAAACGGACGAATTTCTCAGGTTTTTACTACTTATGAACACTTTTCACATTCTCCCGTGCAACTCGGCTGCTAGTCCTCCTTTCATGCAGAATCTTAAGGTCCTAGCTCATGTCCAAGGCACCAAAGCTAGCTAAAAAGTCAATAATCGATACCTAAAACTTGAATTGTACTACTTCTTACTGGCTATTACATCAACTTAGAAGCTTCATCTGTGTTCTTCTATGGTGCTTTTAGTGCCTCCGCATACCGCAGCACGCGACATAGCATTGCAGACGATAAGTACAAGCGTTTCAGAGAGAAGAGCGGCCAATCTGACGATCTGGCTTTAAGTCGATTCGATAACAAATGACGAAAACGGACGGATGTCGCAGGTTTTTACTACATATGAACACTTTTCACATTCTCCCGTGCAACTCGTCTGATAGTCCTCCTTCATGCAAAATCTTAATTTCCTAGAACGTGTCCAAGGCACCAAAGAAGGGTAAAAAGTTATTAACTGATACCTAAAACTTTAATTGTACTACTTCTTACTGGCTATTACATCAACTTAGAAGCTTCATCTGGGTTCTACTATGGTGATTTTAGTGTGTCCGCATACCGCAGCACGCGACGTAGCTTTGCAGACGATAAGTACAACTTTTTCAGAGAGAAGAGCGGCCAATGTGACGATCTGGCTTTAAGTCGATTCGATAACAAATGACGAAAATGGTCGGATATCTCAGGTTTTTACTACATATGAAAACTTTTCACAATCTCCCGTGCAACTCGGCTGCTAGCCCTCCTTTCATGCAGAATATTAAGGTCCTAGCTCATGTCCAAGGCACCAAAGCCTGCTAAAAATTCAATATTCAATACCTAAAACATGAATTGTACTACTTCTTACTGGCTATTACATCAACTTAGAAGCTTGATCTGTGTTCTACTATGGTGATTTTAGTGTCTCAGCATACCGCAGCACGCGACATAGTTTTGCAGACGATAAGTACAACCGTTTCAGAGAGAAGAGCGGCCAATGTGACGATCTGGCTTTAAGTCGATTCGATAACAAATGACGAAAACGGACGGATTTCTCAGGTTTTTACTACATATGAACACTTTTCACATTCTCCCGTGCAACTCGGCTGCTAGTCCTCCTTTCATGCAGAATCATAAGGTCCTAGCTCATGTCCAAGGCACCAAAGCTAGCTAAAAAGTCAATAATCGATACCTAAAACTTGAATTGTACTACCTCTTACTGGCTATTACATCAACTTAGAAGCTTCATCTGTGTTCTACTATGGTGCTTTTAGTGTCTCCGCATACCGCAGCACGCGACATAGCTTTGCAATCGATAAGTACAACCGTTTCAGAGAGAAGAGCGGCTAATTTGACGTTCTGGCTTTAAGTCGATTCGATAACAAATGACGAAAACGGACGGATTTCTCGGGTTTTTACTACATATGAACACTTTTCACATTCTCCCGTGCAACTCGGCTGCTAGTCCTTCTTTCATGCAGAATCTTAAGGTCCTAGCTCGTGTCCAAGGCACCAAAGCCAGCTAAAAAGTCAATAATCGATACCTAAATCTTGAATTGGACTACTTCTTACTGGCTATTACATCAACTTAGAAGTTTCATCTGTGTTCTACTATGGTGCTTTTTCAGTTTCCGCCTACGGCAACACGCGACATACCTTTGTAGACGATAAGTACAACCGTTTCAGAGAGAAGAGCGGCCAATGTGACGATCTGGCTTTAAGTCGATTCGATAACAAATGACGAAAACGGACCGATTTCTAAGGTTTTTACTACATATGAACACTTTTCACATTCGCCCGTGCAACTCGGCTGCTAGTCCTCCTTTATTGCAGAATCTTAAGGTCCTAGCTCATGCCCAAGGCACCAAAGCCAGCTAAAAAGTCAACAATCGATACCTAAAACTTGAATTGTACTACTTCTTACTGGCTATTACATCATCTTAGAAGCTTCATCTCTGTTCTACTATGGTGCTTTTAGTGTCTCCGAATACCGCAGTACGCGACATAGCTTTGCAGACGATAAGTACAACCGTTTCAGAGAGAAGAGCGCCAATGTGACGATCTGGCTTTAAATAGATTCGATAATAAATGACGAAAACGGACGGATTTCTCAGGTTTTTACTACATATGAACACTTTTCACATTCTCCCGTGCAACTCGGCTGCTAGTCCTCCTTTCATGCAGAATCTTAAGGTCCCAGCTCATGTCCAAGGCACAAAAGCCAGCTAAAAGGTCAATATTCAATACCTAATACTTGTATTGTACTACTTCTTCCTGGCTATTACATCAACTTAGAAGCTTGATCTGTGTTCTACTATAGTGCTTTTAGTGTCTCAGAATACCGCAGCACGCGACATAGCTTTGCAGACGATAAGTACAACCGTTTCAGAGAGAAAAGCGGCCAATGTGTCGATCTGGCTTTAAGTCGATTCGATAACAAATGACGAAAACGGACGAATTTCTCAGGTTTTTACTACATATGAACACTTTTCACATACTCCCGTGCAACTGAGCTGCTAGTCCTCCTTTCATGCAGAATCTTAAGGTCCTAGCTCATGTCCAAGGCACCAAAGCCAGCTAAAAATTCAATATTCAATACCTAAAACTTGAATTGTACTACTTCATACTGGCTATTACATCAACTTAGAAGCTTGATCTGTGTTCTACTATGGTGATTTTAGTGTCTCAGCATACCGCAGCACGCGACATAGCTTTGCAGACGATAAGTACAACCGTTTCAGAGAGAAGAGCGCCAATGTGACGATCTGGCTTTAAGTAGATTCGATAATAAATGACGAAAACGGACGGATTTCTAAGGTTTTTACTACATATGAACACTTTTCACATTCTCCCGTGCAACTCGGCTGCTAGTCCTCCTTTCATGCAGAATCTTAAGGTCCCAGGTCATGTCCAAGGCACCAAAGGCAGCTAAAAAGTCAACAACCGATACCTAAAACATGAATTGTACTACTTCTTACTGGCTATTACATCATCTTAGAAGCTTCATCTGTGTTCTACTATGGTGCTTTTAGTGTCTCCGAATACCGCAGTACGCGACATAGCTTTGCAGACGATAAGTACAACCGTTTCAGAGAGAAGAGCGCCAATGTGACGATCTGGCTTTAAGTCGATTCGATAACAAATGACGAAAACGGACGATTTTCTCAGGTTTTTACTACATATGAACACTTTTCACATACTCCCGTGCAACTGAGCTGCTAGTCCTCCTTTCATGCAGAATCTTGAGGTCCTAGCTCATGTCCAAGGCACCAAAGCCAGCTAAAAAGTCAATAATCGATACCTAAAACGCGAATTGTACTACTTCTTACTGGATATTGCATCAACTTAGAAGCTTCATCTGTGTTCTACTGTGGTGATTTTAGTGTCTCCGCATACCACAGCACGTGACATAGCTTTGCAGACGATAAGTACAACCGTTTCAGAGAGAAGAGCGGCTAATTTGACGTTCTGGCTTTAAGTCGATTCGATAACAAATGACGAAAAGGGACGGATTTCTCGGGTTTTTACTACATATGAACACTTTTCACATTCTCCCGTGCAACTCGGCTGCTAGTCCACCTTTCATACAGTATGTTAAGGACCTAGCTTTTGTCCAAGGCACCAAAGCCAGCTAAAAAGTCAATAACCGACACCTAAAACTTGAATTGTACTCCTCCTTCCTGGCTATTACGTCAACTTAGAAGCTTCATCTGTGTTCTACTATGGTGCTTTTAGTGTCTCCGAATACCGCAGTACGCGACATAGCTTTGCAGACGATAAGTACAACCGTTTCAGAGAGAAGAGCGCCAATGTGACGATCTGGCTTTAGGTAGATTCGATAATAAATGACGAAAACGGACGGAATTCTCAGGTTTTTACTACATATGAACACTTTTCACATTCTCCCGTGCAACTCGGCTGCTAGTCCTCCTTTCATGCAGAATCTTATGGTCCCAGCTCATGTCCAAGGCACAAAAGCCAGCTAAAAGGTCAATATTCAATACCTAATACTTGTATTGCACTACTTCTTCCTGGCTATTACATCAACTTAGAAGCTTGATCTGTGTTCTACTATAGTGCTTTTAGTGTCTCAGCATACCGTAGCACGCGACATAGCTTTGCAGACGATAAGTACAACCGTTTCAGAGAGAAGAGCGCCAATGTGACGATCTGGCTTTAGGTAGATTCGATAATAAATGACGAAAACGGACGGAATTCTCAGGTTTTTACTACATATGAACACTTTCCACATTCTCCCGTGCAACTCGGCTGCTAGTCCTCCTTTCATGCAGAATCTTAAGGTCCCAGCTCATGTCCAAGGCACAAAAGCCAGCTAAAAGGTCAATATTCAATACCTAATACTTGTATTGCACTACTTCTTCCTGGCTATTACATCAACTTAGAAGCTTGATCTGTGTTCTACTATAGTGCTTTTAGTGTCTCAGCATACCGTAGCACGCGACATAGCTTTGCAGACGATAAGTACAACCGTTTCAGAGAGAAAAGCGGCCAATGTGTCGATCTGGCTTTAAGTCGATTCGATAACAAATGACGAAAACGGACGAATTTCTCAGGTTTCTACTACATATGAACACTTTTCACATACTCCCGTGCAACTGAGCTGCTAGTCCTCCTTTCATGCAGAATCTTAAGGTCCTAGCTCATGTCCAAGGCACCAAAGCCAGCTAAAAAGTCAATAATCGATACCTAAAACGCGAATTGTACTACTTCTTACTGGATATTGCATCAACTTAGAAGCTTCATCTGTGTTCTACTGTGGTGATTTTAGTGTCTCCGCATACCGCAGCACGCGACATAGCATTGCAGACGATAAGTACAAGCGTTTCAGAGAGAAGAGCGGCCAATCTGACGATCTGGCTTTAAGACGATTCGATAACAAATGACGAAAACGGACGGATGTCTCAGGTTTTTACTACATATGAACACTTTTCACATTCTCCCGTGCAACTCGGCTGATAGTCCTCCTTCATGCAAAATCTTAATTTCCTAGAACGTGTCCAAGGAACCAAAGAAGGGTAAAAAGTTATTAACTGATACCTAAAACTTTAATTGTACTACTTCATCCTGGCTATTACGTCAACTTAGAAGCTTCATCTGTGTTCTACTATGGTGCTTTTAGTGTCTCCGCATACCGCAGCACGCGACATAGCTTTACAGACGATAAGTACAACCGTTTCAGAGAGAAGAGCGGCCAATGTGACGATCTGGCTTTAAGTCGATTCGATAGCAAATGACGAAAACGGACGAATTTCTTAGGTTTTTACTACATATGAACACTTTTCACATTCTCCCGTGCAACTCGGCTGCTAGTCCTTCTTTCATGCAGAATCTTAAGGTCCTAGCTCATGTCCAAGGCACCAAAGCCAGCTAAAAAGTCAATAATCGATACCTAAATCTTGAATTGGACTACTTCTTACTGGCTATTACATCAACTTAGAAGTTTCATCTGTGTTCTACTATGGTGCTCTTCCAGTTTCCGCCTACGGCAACACGCGACATAGCTTTGTAGACGATAAGTACAACCGTTTCAGAGAGAAGAGCGGCCAATGTGACGATCTGGCTTTAAGTCGATTCGATAACAAATGACGAAAACGGACCGATTTCTCAGGTTTTTACTACATATGAACACTTTTCACATTCGCCCGTGCAACTTGGCTGCTAGTCCTCCTTTCATGCAGAATCTTAAGGTCCCAGCTCATGTCCAAGGCACAAAAGCCAGCTAAAAGGTCAATATTCAATACCTAATACTTGTATTGTACTACTTCTTCCTGGCTATTACATCTACTTAGAAGCTTGATCTGTGTTCTACTATAGTGCTTTTAGTGTCTCAGAAAACCGCAGCACGCGACATAGCTTTGCAGACGATAAGTACAACCGTTTCAGAGAGAAAAGCGGCCAATGTGTCGATCTGGCTTTAAGTCGATTCGATAACAAATGACGAAAACGGACGAATTTCTCAGGTTTTTACTACATATGAACACTTTTCACATACTCCCGTGCAACTGAGCTGCTAGTCCTCCTTTCATGCAGAATCTTAAGGTCCTAGCTGATGTCCAAGGCACCAAAGCCAGCTAAAAAGTCAATAATCGATACCTAAAACGCGAATTGTACTACTTCTTACTGGATATTGCATGAACTTAGAAGCTTCATCTGTGTTCTACTGTGGTGATTTTAGTGTCTCCGCATACCGCAGCACGTGACATAGCTTTGCAGACGATAAGTACAACCGTTTCAGAGAGAAGAGCGGCTAATTTGACGTTCTGGCTTTAAGTCGATTCGATAACAAATGACGAAAACGGACGAATTTCTCAGGTTTTTACTACATATGAAGACTTTTCACATACTCCCGTGCAACTGAGCTGCTAGTCCTCCTTTCATGCAGAATCTTGAGGTCCTAGCTCATGTCCAAGGCACCAAAGCCAGCTAAAAAGTCAATAATCGATACCTAAAACGCGAATTGTACTACTTCTTACTGGATATTGCATCAACTTAGAAGCTTCATCTGTGTTCTACTGTGGTGATTTTAGTGTCTCCGCATACCGCAGCACGTGACATAGCTTTGCAGACGATAAGTACAACCGTTTCTGAGAGAAGAGCGGCTAATTTGACGTTCTGGCTTTAAGTCGATTCGATAACAAATGACGAAAAGGGACGGATTTCTCGGGTTTTTACTACATATCAACACTTTTCACATTCTCCCATGCAAATCGGCTGCTAGTCCTTTCATACAGAATGTTAAGGTCCTAGCTTTTGTCCAAGGCACCAAAGCCAGCTAAAAAGTCAATAACGGACACCTAAAACTTGAATTGTACTACTTCTTCCTGGCTATTACGTCAACTTAGAAGCTTCATCTGTGTTCTACTATGGTGCTTTTAGTGTCTCCGCATACCGCAGCACGCGACATAGCTTTGCAGACGATAAGTACAACCGTTTCAGAGAGAAGAGCGGCCAATGTGACGATCTGGCTTTAAGTCGATTCGATAGCAAATGACGAAAACGGACGAATTTCTTAGGTTTTTACTACATATGAACACTTTTCACATTCTCCCGTGCAACTCGGCTGCTAGTCCTTCTTTCATGCAGAATCTTAAGGTCCTAGCTCATGTCCAAGGCACCAAAGCCAGCTAAAAATTCAATATTCAATACCTAAAACTTGAATTGTACTACTTCTTACTGGCTATTACATCAACTTAGAAGCTTGATCTGTGTTCTACTATGGTGATTTTAGTGTCTCAGCATACCGCAGCACGCGACATAGCTTTGCAGACGATAAGTACAAGCGTTTCAGAGAGAAGAGCGGCCAATGTGACGATCTGGCTTTAAGTCGATTCGATAACAAATGACGAAAACGGACGGATTTCTCAGGTTTTTACTACATATGAACACTTTTCACATTCTCCCGTGCAACTCGGCTGCTAGTCCTCCTTTCATGCAGAATCATAAGGTCCTAGCTCATGTCCAAGGCACCAAAGCTAGCTAAAAAGTCAATAATCGATACCTAAAACTTGAATTGTACTACCTCTTACTGGCTATTACATCAACTTAGAAGCTTCATCTGTGTTCTACTATGGTGCTTTTAGTGTCTCCGCATACCGCAGCACGCGACATAGCTTTGCAATCGATAAGTACAACCGTTTCAGAGAGAAGAGCGGCTAATTTGACGTTCTGGCTTTAAGTCGATTCGATAACAAATGACGAAAACGGACGGATTTCTCGGGTTTTTACTACATATGAACACTTTTCACATTCTCCCATGCAACTCGGCTGCTAGTGCTACTTTCATACAGTATGTTAAGGTCCTAGCTTTTGTCCAAGGCACCAAAGCCAGCTAAAAAGTCAATAACCGACACCTAAAACTTGAATTGTACTACTTCTTCCTGGCTATTACGTCAACTTAGAAGCTTCATCTGTGTTCTACTATGGTGCTTTTAGTGTCTCCGCATACCGCAGCACGCGACATAGCTTTGCAGACGATAAGTTCAACCGTTTCAGAGAGAAGAGCGGCCAATGTGACGATCTGGCTTTAAGTCGATTCGATAGCAAATGACGAAAACGGACGAATTTCTTAGGTTTTTACTACATATGAACACTTTTCACATTCTCCCGTGCAACTCGGCTGCTAGTCCTTCTTTCATGCAGAATCTTAGGGTCCTAGCTCATGTCCAAGGCACCAAAGCCAGCTAAAAATTCAATATTCAATACCTAAAACTTGAATTGTACTACTTCTTACTGGCTATTACATCAACTTAGAAGCTTGATCTGTGTTCTACTATGGTGATTTTAGTGTCTCAGCATACCGCAGCACGCGACATAGCTTTGCAGACGATAAGTACAACCGTTTCAGAGAGAAGAGCGCCAATGTGACGATCTGGCTTTAAGTAGATTCGATAATAAATGACGAAAACGGACGGATTTCTCAGGTTTTTACTACATATGAACACTTTTCACATTCTTCCGTGCAACTCGGCTGCTAGTCCTCCTTTCATGCAGAATCTTAAGGTCCCAGGTCATGTCCAAGGCACCAATGGCAGCTAAAAAGTCAACAACCGATACCTAAAACATGAATTGTACTACTTCTTACTGGCTATTACATCATCTTAGAAGCTTCATCTGTGTTCTTCTATGGTGCTTTTAGTGTCTCCGAATACCGCAGTACGCGACATAGCTTTGCAGACGATAAGTACAACCGTTTCAGAGAGAAGAGCGCCAATGTGACGATCTGGCTTTAAGTCGATTCGATAACAAATGACGAAAACGGACGAATTTCTCAGGTTTTTACTACATATGAAGACTTTTCACATACTCCCGTGCAACTGAGCTGCTAGTCCTCCTTTCATGCAGAATCTTGAGGTCCTAGCTCATGTCCAAGGCACCAAAGCCAGCTAAAAAGTCAATAATCGATACCTAAAACGCGAATTGTACTACTTCTTACTGGATATTGCATCAACTTAGAAGCTTCATCTGTGTTCTACTATGGTGATTTTAGTGTCTCAGCATACCGCACACGCGACATAGCTTTGCAGACGATAAGTACAACCGTTTCAGAGAGAAGAGCGCCAATGTGACGATCTTGCTTTAAGTAGATTCGATAATAAATGACGAAAACGGACGGATTTCTCAGGTTTTTACTACATATGAACACTTTTCACATTCTCCCGTGCAACTCGGCTGCTAGTCCTCCTTTCATGCAGAATCTTAAGGTCCCAGGTCATGTCCAAGGCACCAAAGGCAGCTAAAAAGTCAACAACCGATACCTAAAACATGAATTGTACTACCTCTTACTGGCTATTACATCAACTTAGAAGCTTCATCTGTGTTCTACTATGGTGCTTTTAGTGTCTCAGCATACCGCAGCACGCGACATAGCTTTGCAATCGATAAGTACAACCGTTTCAGAGAGAAGAGCGGCTAATTTGACGTTCTGGCTTTAAGTCGATTCGATAACAAATGACGAAAACGGACGGATTTCTCGGGTTTTTACTACATATGAACACTTTTCACATTCTCCCATGCAACTCGGCTGCTAGTCCTCCTTTCATACAGTATGTTAAGGTCCTAGCTTTTGTCCAAGGCACCAAAGCCAGCTAAAAAGTCAATAACCGACACCTAAAACTTGAATTGTACTACTCCTTCCTGGCTATTACGTCAACTTAGAAGCTTCATCTGTGTTCTACTATGGTGCTTTTAGTGTCTCCGCATACCGCAGCACGCGACATAGCTTTGCAGACGATAAGTACAACCGTTTCAGAGAGAAGAGCGGCCAATGTGACGATCTGGCTTTAAGTCGATTCGATAACAAAGGACGAAAACGGACCGATTTCTCAGGTTTTTACTACATATGAACACTTTTCACATTCGCCCGTGCAACTCGGCTGCTAGTCCTCCTTTATTGCAGAATCTTAAGGTCCTAGCTTTTGTCCAAGGCACCAAAGCCAGCTAAAAAGTCAATAACCGACACCTAAAACTTGAATTGTACTACTTCTTCCTGGCTATTACGTCAACTTAGAAGCTTCATCTGTGTTCTACTATGGTGCTTTTAGTGTCTCCGCATACCGCAGCACGCGACATAGCTTTGCAGACGATAAGTACAACCGTTTCAGAGAGAAGAGCGGCCAATGTGACGATCTGGCTTTAAGTCGATTCGATAGCAAATGACGAAAACGGACGAATTTCTTAGGTTTTTACTACATATGAACACTTTTCACATTCTCCCGTGCAACTCGACTGCTAGTCCTTCTTTCATGCAGAATCTTAAGGTCCTAGCTCATGTCCAAGGCACCAAAGCCAGCTAAAAATTCAATATTCAATACCTAAAACTTGAATTGTACTACTTCTTACTGGCTATTACATCAACTTAGAAGCTTGATCTGTGTTCTACTATGGTGATTTTAGTGTCTCAGCATACCGCAGCACGCGACATAGCTTTGCAGACGATAAGTACAAGCGTTTCAGAGAGAAGAGCGGCCAATGTGACGATCTGGCTTTAAGTCGATTCGATAACAAATGACGAAAACGGACGGATTTCTCAGGTTTTTACTACATATGAACACTTTTCACATTCTCCCGTGCAACTCGGCTGCTAGTCCTCCTTTCATGCAGAATCATAAGGTCCTAGCTCATGTCCAAGGCACCAAAGCTAGCTAAAAAGTCAATAATCGATACCTAAAACTTGAATTGTACTACCTCTTACTGGCTATTACATCAACTTAGAAGCTTCATCTGTGTTCTACTATGGTGCTTTTAGTGTCTCAGCATACCGCAGCACGCGACATAGCTTTGCAATCGATAAGTACAACCGTTTCAGAGAGAAGAGCGGCTAATTTGACGTTCTGGCTTTAAGTCGATTCGATAACAAATGACGAAAACGGACGGATTTCTCGGGTTTTTACTACATATGAACACTTTTCACATTCTCCCATGCAACTCGGCTGCTAGTCCTCCTTTCATACAGTATGTTAAGGTCCTAGCTTTTGTCCAAGGCACCAAAGCCAGCTAAAAAGTCAATAACCGACACCTGAAACTTGAATTGTACTACTCCTTCCTGGCTATTACGTCAACTTAGAAGCTTCATCTGTGTTCTACTATGGTGCTTTTAGTGTCTCCGCATACCGCAGCACGCGACATAGCTTTGCAGACGATAAGTACAACCGTTTCAGAGAGAAGAGCGGCCAATGTGACGATCTGGCTTTAAGTCGATTCGATAACAAAGGACGAAAACGGACGGATTTCTCAGGTTTTTACTACATATGAACACTTTTCACATTCGCCCGTGCAACTCGGCTGCTAGTCCTCCTTTATTGCAAAATTTTAAGGTCCTAGCTTTTGTCCAAGGCACCAAAGCCAGCTAAAAAGTCAATAACCGACACCTAAAACTTGAATTGTACTACTTCTTCCTGGCTATTACGTCAACTTAGAAGCTTCATCTGTGTTCTACTATGGTGCTTTTAGTGTCTCCGCATACCGCAGCACGCGACATAGCTTTGCAGACGATAAGTACAACCGTTTCAGAGAGAAGAGCGGCCAATGTGACGATCTGGCTTTAAGTCGATTCGATAGCAAATGACGAAAACGGACGAATTTCTTAGGTTTTTACTACATATGAACACTTTTCACATTCTCCCGTGCAACTCGGCTGCTAGTCCTTCTTTCATGCAGAATCTTAAGGTCCTAGCTCATGTCCAAGGCACCAAAGCCAGCTAAGAATTCAATATTCAATACCGAAAACTTGAATTGTACTACTTCTTACTGGCTATTACATCAACTTAGAAGCTTGATCTGTGTTCTACTATGGTGATTTTAGTGTCTCAGCATACCGCAGCACGCGACATAGCTTTGCAGACGATAAGTACAAGCGTTTCAGAGAGAAGAGCGGCCAATGTGACGATCTGGCTTTAAGTCGATTCGATAACAAATGACGAAAACGGACGGATTTCTCAGGTTTTTACTACATATGAACACTTTTCACATTCTCCCGTGCAACTCGGCTGCTAGTCCTCCTTTCATGCAGAATCATAAGGTCCTAGCTCATGTCCAAGGCACCAAAGCTAGCTAAAAAGTCAATAATCGATACCTAAAACTTGAATTGTACTACCTCTTACTGGCTATTACATCAACTTAGAAGCTTCATCTGTGTTCTACTATGGTGCTTTTAGTGTCTCCGCATACCGCAGCACGCGACATAGCTTTGCAATCGATAAGTACAACCGTTTCAGAGAGAAGAGCGGCTAATTTGACGTTCTGGCTTTAAGTCGATTCGATAACAAATGACGAAAACAGACGGATTTCTCGGGTTTTTACTACATATGAACACTTTTCACATTCTCCCATGCAACTCGGCTGCTAGTCCTCCTTTCATACAGTATGTTAAGCTCCTAGCTTTTGTCCAAGGCACCAAAGCCAGCTAAAAAGTCAATAACCGACACCTAAAACTTGAATTGTACTACTCCTTCCTGGCTATTACGTCAACTTAGAAGCTTCATCTGTGTTCTACTATGGTGCTTTTAGAGTCTCCGCATACCGCAGCACGCGACATAGCTTTGCAGAAGATAAGTACAACCGTTTCAGAGAGAAGAGCGGCCAATGTGACGATCTGGCTTTAAGTCGATTCGATAGCAAATGACGAAAACGGACGAATTTCTTAGGTTTTTACTACATATGAACACTTTTCACATTCTCCCGTGCAACTCGGCTGCTAGTCCTTCTTTCATGCAGAATCTTAAGGTCCCAGCTCATGTCCAAGGCACAAAAGCCAGCTAAAAGGTCAATATTCAATACCTAATACTTGTATTGCACTACTTCTTCCTGGCTATTACATCAACTTAGAAGCTTGATCTGTGTTCTACTATAGTGCTTTTAGTGTCTCAGCATACCGTAGCACGCGACATAGCTTTGCAGACGATAAGTACAACCGTTTCAGAGAGAAAAGCGGCCAATGTGTCGATCTGGCTTTAAGTCGATTCGATAACAAATGACGAAAACGGACGAATTTCTCAGGTTTCTACTACATATGAACACTTTTTACATACTCCCGTGCAACTGAGCTGCTAGTCCTCCTTTCATGCAGAATCTTAAGGTCCTAGCTCATGTCCAAGGCACCAAAGCCAGCTAAAAAGTCAATAATCGATACCTAAAACGCGAATTGTACTACTTCTTACTGGATATTGCATCAACTTAGAAGCTTCATCTGTGTTCTACTGTGGTGATTTTAGTGTCTCCGCATACCGCAGCACGCGACATAGCATTGCAGACGATAAGTACAAGCGTTTCAGAGAGAAGAGCGGCCAATCTGACGATCTGGCTTTAAGTCGATTCGATAACAAATGACGAAAACGGACGGATGTCTCAGGTTTTTACTACATATGAACACTTTTCACATTCTCCCGTGCAACTCGGCTGATAGTCCTCCTTCATGCAAAATCTTAATTTCCTAGAACGTGTCCAAGGCACCAAAGAAGGGTAAAAAGTTATTAACTGATACCTAAAACTTTAATTGTACTACTTCTTACTGGCTATTACATCAAATTAGAAGCTTCATCTGGGTTCTACTATGGTGATTTTAGTGTGTCCGCATACCGCAGCACGCGACATAGCTTTGCAGACTATAAGTACAACTTTTTCAGAGAGAAGAGCGGCCAATGTGACGATCTGGCTTTAAGTCGATTCGATAACAAATGACGAAAATGGACGGATATCTCAGGTTTTTACTACATATGAAAACTTTTCACATTCTCCCGTGCAACTCGGCTGCTAGCCCTCCTTTCATGCAGAATATTAAGGTCCTAGCTCATGTCCAAGGCACCAAAGCCAGCTAAAAATTCAATATTCAATACCTAAAACTTGAATTGTACTACTTCTTACTGGCTATTACATCAACTTAGAAGCTTGATCTGTGTTCTACTATGGTGATTTTAGTGTCTCAGCATACCGCAGCACGCGACATAGCTTTGCAGACGATAAGTACAACCGTTTCAGAGAGAAGAGCGGCCAATGTGACGATCTGGCTTTAAGTCGATTCGATAACAAATGACGAAAACGGAAGGATTTCTCTGGTTTTTACTACATATGAACACTTTTCACATTCTCCCGTGCAACTCGGCTGCTAGTCCTCCTTTCATGCAGAATCATAAGGTCCTAGCTCATGTCCAAGGCACCAAAGCTAGCTAAAAAGTCAATAATCGATACCTAAAACTTGAATTGTACTACCTCTTAATGGCTATTACATCAACTTAGAAGCTTCATCTGTGTTCTACTATGGTGCTTTTAGTGTCTCCGCATACCGCAGCACGCGACATAGCTTTGCAATCGATAAGTACAACCGTTTCAGAGAGAAGAGCGGCTAATTTGACGTTCTGGCTTTAAGTCGATTCGATAACAAATGACGAAAACGGACGGATTTCTCGGGTTTTTACTACATATGAACACTTTTCACATTCTCCCATGCAAATCGGCTGCTAGTCCTCCTTTCATACAGTATGTTAAGGTCCTAGCTTTTGTCCAAGGCACTAAAGCCAGCCAAAAATCAATAACAGACACCTAAAACTTGAATTGTACTACTTCATCCTGGCTATTACGTCAACTTAGAAGCTTCATCTGTGTTCTACTATGGTGCTTTTAGTGTCTCCGCATACCGCAGCACGCGACATAGCTTTACAGACGATAAGTACAACCGTTTCAGAGAGAAGAGCGGCCAATGTGACGATCTGGCTTTAAGTCGATTCGATAGCAAATGACGAAAACGGACGAATTTCTTAGGTTTTTACTACATATGAACACTTTTCACATTCTCCCGTGCAACTCGGCTGCTAGTCCTTCTTTCATGCAGAATCTTAAGGTCCTAGCTCATGTCCAAGGCACCAAAGCCAGCTAAAAAGTCAATAATCGATACCTAAATCTTGAATTGGACTACTTCTTACTGGCTATTACATCAACTTAGAAGTTTCATCTGTGTTCTACTATGGTGCTCTTCCAGTTTCCGCCTACGGCAACACGCGACATAGCTTTGTAGACGATAAGTACAACCGTTTCAGAGAGAAGAGCGGCCAATGTGACGATCTGGCTTTAAGTCGATTCGATAACAAATGACGAAAACGGACCGATTTCTCAGGTTTTTACTACATATGAACACTTTTCACATTCGCCCGTGCAACTCGGCTGCTAGTCCTCCTTTATTGCAGAATCTTAAGGTCCTAGCTCATGTCCAAGGCACCAAAGCCAGCTAAAAAGTCAACGATCGATACCTAAAACTTGAATTGTACTACTTCTTACTGGCTATTACATCATCTTAGAAGCTTCATCTGTGTTCTACTATGGTGCTTTTAGTGTCTCCGAATACCGCAGCACGCGACATAGCTTTGCAGACGATAAGTACAACCGTTTCAGAGAGAAGAGCGGCCAATGTGACGATCTGGCTTTAAGTCGATTCGATAGCAAATGACGAAAACGGACGAATTTCTCAGGTTTTTACTACATATGAACACTTTTCACATTCTCCCGTGCAACTCGGCTGCTAGTCCTCCTTTCATGCAGAATCTTAAGGTCCCAGCTCATGTCCAAGGCACAAAAGCCAGCTAAAAGGTCAATATTCAATACCTAATACTTGTATTGTACTACTTCTTCCTGGCTATTACATCTACTTAGAAGCTTGATCTGTGTTCTACTATAGTGCTTTTAGTGTCTCAGAATACCGCAGCACGCGACATAGCTTTGCAGACGATAAGTACAACCGTTTCAGAGAGAAAAGCGGCCAATGTGTCGATCTGGCTTTAAGTCGATTCGATAACAAATGACGAAGACGGACGAATTTCTCAGGTTTTTACTACATATGAACACTTTTCACATACTCCCGTGCAACTGAGCTGCTAGTCCTCCTTTCATGCAGAATCTTAAGGTCCTAGCTGATGTCCAAGGCACCAAAGCCAGCTAAAAAGTCAATAATCGATACCTAAAACGCGAATTGTACTACTTCTTACTGGATATTGCATCAACTTAGAAGCTTCATCTGTGTTCTACTGTGGTGATTTTAGTGTCTCCGCATACCGCAGCACGTGACATACCTTTGCAGACGATAAGTACAACCGTTTCAGAGAGAAGAGCGGCTAATTTGACGTTCTGGCTTTAAGTCGATTCGATAACAAATGACGAAAAGGGACGGATTTCTCGGGTTTTTACTACATATGAACACTTTTCACATTCTCCCATGCAAATCGGCTGCTAGTCCTCCTTTCATTCAGAATGTTAAGGTCCTAGCTTTTGTCCAAGGCACCAAAGCCAGCTAAAAAGTCAATAACCGACACCTAAAACTTGAATTGTACTACTTCTTCCTGGCTATTACGTCAACTTAGAAGCTTCATCTGTGTTCTACTATGGTGCTTTTAGTGTCTCCGCATACCGCAGCACGCGACATAGCTTTGCAGACTATAAGTTCAACCGTTTCAGAGAGAAGAGCGGCCAACGTGACGATCTGGCTTTAAGTCGATTCGATAGCAAATGACGAAAACGGACGAATTTCTTAGGTTTTTACTACATATGAACACTTTTCACATTCTCCCGTGCAACTCGGCTGCTAGTCCTTCTTTCATGCAGAATCTTAAGGTCCTAGCTCATGTCCAAGGCACCAAAGCCACCTAAAAATTCAATATTCAATACCTAAAACTTGAATTGTACTACTTCTTACTGGCTATTACATCAACTTAGAAGCTTGATCTGTGTTCTACTATGGTGAATTTAGTGTCTCAGCATACCGCAGCACGCGACATAGCTTTGCAGACGATAAGTACAACCGTTTCAGAGAGAAGAGCGCCAATGTGACGATCTGGCTTTAAGTAGACTCGATAATAAATAACGAAAACGGACGGATTTCTCAGGTTTTTACTACATATGAACCCTTTTCACATTCTGCCGTGCAACTCGGCTGCTAGTCCTCCTTTCATACAGAATCTTAAGGTCCCAGCTCTTGTCCAAGGCACCAAAGCCAGCTAAAAAGTCAACAACCGATACCTAAAACTTGAATTGTACTACTTCTTACTGGCTATTACATCATCTTAGAAGCTTTATCTGTGTTCTACTATGGTGCTTTTAGTGTCTCCGAATACCGCAGTACGCGACATAGCTTTGCTGACGATAAGTACAACCGTTTCAGAGAGAAGAGCGCCAATGTGACGATGTGGCTTTAAGTCGATTCGATAACAAATGACGAAAACGGACGAATTTCTCAGGTTTTTACTACATATGAAGACTTTTCACATACTCCCGTGCAACTGAGCTGCTAGTCCTCCTTTCATGCAGAATCTTGAGGTCCTAGCTCATGTCCAAGGCACCAAAGCCAGCTAAAAAGTCAATAATCGATACCTAAAACGCGAATTGTACTACTTCTTACTGGATATTGCATCAACTTAGAAGCTTCATCTGTGTTCTACTGTGGTGATTTTAGTGTCTCCGCATACCGCAGCACGTGACATAGCTTTGCAGACGATAAGTACAACCGTTTCTGAGAGAAGAGCGGCTAATTTGACGTTCTGGCTTTAAGTCGATTCGATAACAAATGACGAAAAGGGACGGATTTCTCGGGTTTTTACTACATATGAACACTTTTCACATTCTCCCATGCAAATCGGCTGCTAGTCCTTTCATACAGAATGTTAAGGTCCTAGCTTTTGTCCAAGGCACCAAAGCCAGCTAAAAAGTCAATAACCGACACCTAAAACTTGAATTGTACTACTTCTTCCTGGCTATTACGTCAACTTAGAAGCTTCATCTGTGTTCTACTATGGTGCTTTTAGTGTCTCCGCATACCGCAGCACGCGACATAGCTTTGCAGACGATAAGTACAACCGTTTCAGAGAGAAGAGCGGCCAATGTGACGATCTGGCTTTAAGTCGATTCGATAGCAAATGACGAAAACGGACGAATTTCTTAGGTTTTTACTACATATGAACACTTTTCACATTCTCCCGTGCAACTCGGCTGCTAGTCCTTCTTTCATGCAGAATCTTAAGGTCCTAGCTCATGTCCAAGGCACCAAAGCCAGCTAAAAATTCAATATTCAATACCTAAAACTTGAATTGTACTACTTCTTACTGGCTATTACATCAACTTAGAAGCTTGATCTGTGTTCTACTATGGTGATTTTAGTGTCTCAGCATACCGCAGCACGCGACATAGCTTTGCAGACGATAAGTACAACCGTTTCAGAGAGAAGAGCGGCCAATGTGACGATCTGGCTTTAAGTCGATTCGATAACAAATGACGAAAACGGACGGATTTCTCAGGTTTTTACTACATATGAACACTTTTCACATTCTCCCGTGCAACTCGGCTGCTAGTCCTCCTTTCATGCAGAATCATAAGGTCCTAGCTCATGTCCAAGGCACCAAAGCTAGCTAAAAAGTCAATAATCGATACCTAAAACTTGAATTGTACTACCTCTTACTTGCTATTACATCAACTTAGAAGCTTCATCTGTGTTCTACTATGGTGCTTTTAGTGTCTCCGCATACCGCAGCACGCGACATAGCTTTGCAATCGATAAGTACAACCGTTTCAGAGAGAAGAGCGGCTAATTTGACGTTCTGGCTTTAAGTCGATTCGATAACAAATGACGAAAACGGACGGATTTCTCGGGTTTTTACTACATATGAACACTTTTCACATTCTCCCATGCAACTCGGCTGCTAGTCCTACTTTCATACAGTATGTTAAGGTCCTAGCTTTTGTCCAAGGCACCAAAGCCAGCTAAAAAGTCAATAACCGACACCTAAAACTTGAATTGTACTACTTCTTCCTGGCTATTACGTCAACTTAGAAGCTTCATCTGTGTTCTACTATGGTGCTTTTAGTGTCTCCGCATACCGCAGCACGCGACATAGCTTTGCAGACGATAAGTACAACCGTTTCAGAGAGAAGAGCGGCCAATGTGACGATCTGGCTTTAAGTCGATTCGATAGCAAATGACGAAAACGGACGAATTTCTTAGGTTTTTACTACATATGAACACTTTTCACATTCTCCCGTGCAACTCGGCTGCTAGTCCTTCTTTCATGCAGAATCTTAAGGTCCTAGCTCATGTCCAAGGCACCAAAGCCAGCTAAAAAGTCAATAATCGATACCTAAATCTTGAATTGGACTACTTCTTACTGGCTATTACATCAACTTAGAAGTTTCATCTGTGTTCTACTATGGTGCTCTTCCAGTTTCCGCCTACGGCAACACGCGACATAGCTTTGTAGACGATAAGTACAACCGTTTCAGAGAGAAGAGCGGCCAGTGTGACGATCTGGCTTTAAGTCGATTCGATAACAAATGACGAAAACGGACCGATTCCTCAGGTTTTTACTACATATGAACACTTTTCACATTCGCCCGTGCAACTCGGCTGCTAGTCCTCCTTTATTGCAGAATCTTAAGGTCCTAGCTCATGTCCAAGACACCAAAGCCAGCTAAAAAGTCAACAATCGATACCTAAAACTTGAATTGTACTACTTCTTACTGGCTATTACATCATCTTAGAAGCTTCATCTGTGTTCTATTATGGTGCTTTTAGTGTCTCCGAATACCGCAGTACGCGACATAGCTTTGCAGACGATAAGTACAACCGTTTCAGAGAGAAGAGCGCCAATGTGACGATCTGGCTTTAAATAGATTCGATAATAAATGACGAAAACGGACGGATTTCTCAGGTTTTTACTACATATGAACACTTTTCACATTCTCCCGTGCAACTCGGCTGCTAGTCCTCCTTTCATGCAGAATCTTAAGGTCCCAGCTCATGTCCAAGGCACAAAAGCCAGCTAAAAGGTCAATATTCAATACCTAATACTTGTATTGTACTACTTCATCCTGGCTATTACGTCAACTTAGAAGCTTCATCTGTGTTCTACTATGGTGCTTTTAGTGTCTCCGCATACCGCAGCACGCGACATAGCTTTGCAGACGATAAGTACAACCGTTTCAGAGAGAAGAGCGGCCAATGTGACGATCTGGCTTTAAGTCGATTCGATAACAAATGACGAAAACGGACCGATTTCTCAGGTTTTTACTACATATGAACACTTTTCACATTCGCCCGTGCAACTCGGCTGCTAGTCCTCCTTTATTGCAGAATCTTAAGGTCCTAGCTCATGTCCAAGGCACCAAAGCCAGCTAAAAAGTCAACAATCGATACCTAAAACTTGAATTGTACTACTTCTTACTGGCTATTACATCATCTTAGAAGCTTCATCTGTGTTCTACTATGGTGCTTTTAGTGTCTCCGAATACCGCAGTACGCGACATAGCTTTGCAGACGATAAGTACAACCGTTTCAGAGAGAAGAGCGCCAATGTGACGATCTGGCTTTAAATAGATTCGATAATAAATGACGAAAACGGACGGATTTCTCAGGTTTTTACTACATATGAACACTTTTCACATTCTCCCGTGCAACTCGGCTGCTAGTCCTCCTTTCATGCAGAATCTTAAGGTCCCAGCTCATGTCCAAGGCACAAAAGCCAGCTAAAAGGTCAATATTCAATACCTAATACTTGTATTGTACTACTTCTTCCTGGCTATTACATCTACTTAGAAGCTTGATCTGTGTTCTACTATAGTGCTTTTAGTGTCTCAGAATACCGCAGCACGCGACATAGCTTTGCAGACGATAAGTACAACCGTTTCAGAGAGAAAAGCGGCCAATGTGTCGATCTGGCTTTAAGTCGATTCGATAACAAATGACGAAAACGGACGAATTTCTCAGGTTTTTACTACATATGAACACTTTTCACATACTCCCGTGCAACTGAGCTGCTAGTCCTCCTTTCATGCAGAATCTTAAGGTCCTAGCTGATGTCCAAGGCACCAAAGCCAGCTAAAAAGTCAATAATCGATACCTAAAACGCGAACTGTACTACTTCTTACTGGATATTGCATCAACTTAGAAGCTTCATCTGTGTTCTACTGTGGTGATTTTAGTGTCTCCGCATACCGCAGCACGTGACATAGCTTTGCAGACGATAAGTACAACCGTTTCAGAGAGAAGAGCGGCTAATTTGACGTTCTGGCTTTAAGTCGATTCGATAACAAATGACGAAAAGGGACGGATTTCTCGGGTTTTTACTACATATGAACACTTTTCACATTCTCCCATGCAAATCGGCTGCTAGTCCTCCTTTCATTCAGAATGCTAAGGTCCTAGCTTTTGTCCAAGGCACCAAAGCCAGCTAAAAAGTCAATAACCGACACCTAAAACTTGAATTGTACTACTTCTTCCTGGCTATTACGTCAACTTAGAAGCTTCATCTGTGTTCTACTATGGTGCTTTTAGTGTCTCCGCATACCGCAGCACGCGACATAGCTTTGCAGACTATAAGTTCAACCGTTTCAGAGAGAAGAGCGGCCAATGTGACGATCTGGCTTTAAGTCGATTCGATAGCAAATGACGAAAACGGACGAATTTCTTAGGTTTTTACTACATATGAACACTTTTCACATTCTCCCGTGCAACTCGGCTGCTAGTCCTTCTTTCATGCAGAATCTTAAGGTCCTAGCTCATGTCCAAGGCACCAAAGCCAGCTAAAAATTCAATATTCAATACCTAAATCTTGAATTGTACTACTTCTTACTGGCTATTACATCAACTTAGAAGCTTGATCTGTGTTCTACTATGGTGATTTTAGTGTCTCAGCATACCGCAGCACGCGACATAGCTTTGCAGACGATAAGTACAACCGTTTCAGAGAGAAGAGCGGCCAATGTGACGATCTGGCTTTAAGTCGATTCGATAACAAATGACGAAAACGGACGGATTTCTCAGGTTTTTACTACATATGAACACTTTTCACATTCTCCCGTGCAACTCGGCTGCTAGTCCTCCTTTCGTGCAGAATCATAAGGTCCTAGCTCATGTCCAAGGCACCAAAGCTAGCTAAAAAGTCAATAATCGATACCTAAAACTTGAATTGTACTACCTCTTACTGGCTATTACATCAACTTAGAAGCTTCATCTGTGTTCTACTATGGTGCTTTTAGTGTCTCCGCATACCGCAGCACGCGACATAGCTTTGCAATCGATAAGTACAACCGTTTCAGAGAGAAGAGCGGCTAATTTGACGTTCTGGCTTTAAGTCGATTCGATAACAAATGACGAAAACGGACGGATTTCTCGGGTTTTTACTACATATGAACACTTTTCACATTCTCCCATGCAACTCGGCTGCTAGTCCTACTTTCATACAGTATGTTAAGGTCCTAGCTTTTGTCCAAGGCACCAAAGCCAGCTAAAAAGTCAATAACCGACACCTAAAACTTGAATTGTACTACTTCTTCCTGGCTATTACGTCAACTTAGAAGCTTCATCTGTGTTCTACTATGGTGCTTTTAGTGTCTCCGCATACCGCAGCACGCGACATAGCTTTGCAGACGATAAGTACAACCGTTTCAGAGAGAAGAGCGGCCAATGTGACGATCTGGCTTTAAGTTGATTCGATAACAAATGACGAAAACGGACCGATTTCTCAGGTTTTTACTACATATGAACACTTTTCACATTCGCCCGTGCAACTCGGCTGCTAGTCCTCCTTTATTGCAGAATCTTAAGGTCCTAGCTCATGTCCAAGGCACCAAAGCCAGCTAAAAGTCAACAATCGATACCTAAAACTTGAATTGTACTACTTCTTACTGGCTATTACATCATCTTAGAAGCTTCATCTGTGTTCTACTATGGTGCTTTTAGTGTCTCCGAATACCGCAGTACGCGACATAGCTTTGCAGACGATAAGTACAACCGTTTCAGAGAGAAGAGCGCCAATGTGACGATCTGGCTTTAAATAGATTCGATAATAAATGACGAAAACGGACGGATTTCTCAGGTTTTTACTACATATGAACACTTTTCACATTCTCCCGTGCAACTCGGCTGCTAGTCCTCCTTTCATGCAGAATCTTAAGGTCCCAGCTCATGTCCAAGGCACAAAAGCCAGCTAAAAGGTCAATATTCAATACCTAATACTTGTATTGTACTACTTCTTCCTGGCTATTACATCAACTTAGAAGCTTGATCTGTGTTCTACTATAGTGCTTTTAGTGTCTCAGAATACCGCAGCACGCGACATAGCTTTGCAGACGATAAGTACAACCGTTTCAGAGAGAAGAGCGCCAATGTGACGATCTGGCTTTAAGTAGATTCGATAATAAATGACGAAAACGGACGGATTTCTCAGGTTTTTACCACATATGAACCCTTTTCACATTCTCCCGTGCAACTCGGCTGCTAGTCCTCCTTTCATGCAGAATCTTAAGGTCCCAGCTCTTGTCCAAGGCACCAAAGCCAGCTAAAAAGTCAACAACCGATACCTAAAACTTGAATTGTACTACTTCTTACTGGCTATTACATCATCTTAGAAGCTTCATCTGTGTTCTACTATGGTGCTTTTAGTGTCTCCGAATACCGCAGTACGCGACATAGCTTTGCAGACGATAAGTACAACCGTTTCAGAGAGAAGAGCGCCAATGTGACGATCTGGCTTTAAGTCGATTCGATAACAAATGACGAAAAAGGACGAATTTCTCAGGTTTTTACTACATATGAAGACTTTTCACATACTCCCGTGCAACTGAGCTGCTAGTCCTCCTTTCATGCAGAATCATGAGGTCCTAGCTCATGTCCAAGGCACCAAAGCCAGCTAAAAAGTCAATAATCGATACCTAAAACGCGAATTGTACTACTTCTTACTGGATATTGCATCAACTTAGAAGCTTCATCTGTGTTCTACTGTGGTGATTTTAGTGTCTCCGCATACCGCAGCACGTGACATAGCTTTGCAGACGATAAGTACAACCGTTTCTGAGAGAAGAGCGGCTAATTTGACGTTCTGGCTTTAAGTCGATTCGATAACAAATGACGAAAAGGGACGGATTTCTCGGGTTTTTACTACATATGAACACTTTTCACATTCTCCCATGCAAATCGGCTGCTAGTCCTTTCATACAGAATGTTAAGGTCCTAGCATTTGTCCAAGGCACCAAAGCCAGCTAAAAAGTCAATAACCGACACCTAAAACTTGAATTGTACTACTTCTTCCTGGCTATTACGTCAACTTAGAAGCTTCATCTGTGTTCTACTATGGTGCTTTTAGTGTCTCCGCATACCGCAGCACGCGACATAGCTTTGCAGACGATAAGTACAACCGTTTCAGAGAGAAGAGCGGCCAATGTGACGATCTGGCTTTAAGTCGATTCGATAGCAAATGACGAAAACGGACGAATTTCTTAGGTTTTTACTACATATGAACACTTTTCACATTCTCCCGTGCAACTCGGCTGCTAGTCCTTCTTTCATGCAGAATCTTAAGGTCTTAGCTCATGTCCAAGGCACCAAAGCCAGCTAAAAATTCAATATTCAATACCTAAAACTTGAATTGTACTACTTCTTACTGGCTATTACATCAACTTAGAAGCTTGATCTGTGTTCTACTATGGTGATTTTAGTGTCTCAGCATACCGCAGCACGCGACATAGCTTTGCAGACGATAAGTACAACCGTTTCAGAGAGAAGAGCGGCCAAAGTGACGATCTGGCTTTAAGTCGATTCGATAACAAATGACGAAAACGGACGGATTTCTCAGGTTTTTACTACATATGAACACTTTTCACATTCTCCCGTGCAACTCGGCTGCTAGTCCTCCTTTCATGCAGAATCATAAGGTCCTAGCTCATGTCCAAGGCACCAAAGCTAGCTAAAAAGTCAATAATCGATACCTAAAACTTGAATTGTACTACCTCTTACTGGCTATTACATCAACTTAGAAGCTTCATCTGTGTTCTACTATGGTGCTTTTAGTGTCTCCGCATACCGCAGCACGCGACATAGCTTTGCAATCGATAAGTACAACCGTTTCAGAGAGAAGAGCGGCTAATTTGACGTTCTGGCTTTAAGTCGATTCGATAACAAATGACGAAAACGGATGGATTTCTCGGGTTTTTACTACATATGAACACTTTTCACATTCTCCCATGCAACTCGGCTGCTAGTCCTACTTTCATACAGTATGTTAAGGTCCTAGCTTTTGTCCAAGGCACCAAAGCCAGCTAAAAAGTCAATAACCGACACCTAAAACTTGAATTGTGCTACTTCTTCCTGGCTATTACGTCAACTTAGAAGCTTCATCTGTGTTCTACTATGGTGCTTTTAGTGTCTCCGCATACCGCAGCACGCGACATAGCTTTGCAGACGATAAGTACAACCGTTTCAGAGAGAAGAGCGGCCAATGTGACGATCTGGCTTTAAGTCGATTCGATAGCAAATGACGAAAACGGACGAATTTCTTAGGTTTTTACTACATATGAACACTTTTCACATTCTCCCGTGCAACTCGGCTGCTAGTCCTTCTTTCATGCAGAATCTTAAGGTCCTAGCTCATGTCCAAGGCACCAAAGCCAGCTAAAAAGTCAATAATCGATACCTAAATCTTGAATTGGACTACTTCTTACTGGCTATTACATCAACTTAGAAGTTTCATCTGTGTTCTACTATGGTGCTCTTCCAGTTTCCGCCTACGGCAACACGCGACATAGCTTTGTAGACGATAAGTACAACCGTTTCAGAGAGAAGAGCGGCCAATGTGACGATCTGGCTTTAAGTCGATTCGATAACAAATGACGAAAACGGACCGATTTCTCAGGTTTTTACTACATATGAACACTTTTCACATTCGCCCGTGCAACTCGGCTGCTAGTCCTCCTTTATTGCAGAATCTTAAGGTCCTAGCTCATGTCCAAGACACCAAAGCCAGCTAAAAAGTCAACAATCGATACCTAAAACTTGAATTGTACTACTTCTTACTGGCTATTACATCATCTTAGAAGCTTCATCTGTGTTCTACTATGGTGCTTTTAGTGTCTCCGAATACCGCAGTACGCGACATAGCTTTGCAGACGATAAGTACAACCGATTCAGAGAGAAGAGCGCCAATGTGACGATCTGGCTTTAAATAGATTCGATAATAAATGACGAAAACGGACGGATTTCTCAGGTTTTTACTACATATGAACACTTTTCACATTCTCCCGTGCAACTCGGCTGCTAGTCCTCCTTTCATGCAGAATCTTAAGGTCCCAGCTCATGTCCAAGGCACAAAAGCCAGCTAAAAGGTCAATATTCAATACCTAATACTTGTATTGTACTACTTCTTCCTGGCTATTACATCAACTTAGAAGCTTGATCTGTGTTCTACTATAGTGCTTTTAGTGTCTCAGAATACCGCAGCACGCGACATAGCTTTGCAGACGATAAGTACAACCGTTTCAGAGAGAAAAGCGGCCAATGTGTCGATCTGGCTTTAAGTCGATTCGATAACAAATGACGAAAACGGACGAATTTCTCAGGTTTTTACTACATATGAACACTTTTCACATACTCCCGTGCAACTGAGCTGCTAGTCCTCCTTTCATGCAGAATCTTAAGGTCCTAGCTGATGTCCAAGGCACCAAAGCCAGCTAAAAAGTCAATAATCGATACCTAAAACGCGAATTGTACTACTTCTTACTGGATATTGCATCAACTTAGAAGCTTCATCTGTGTTCTACTGTGGTGATTTTAGTGTCTCCGCATACCGCAGCACGTGACATAGCTTTGCAGACGATAAGTACAACCGTTTCAGAGAGAAGAGCGGCTAATTTGACGTTCTGGCTTTAAGTCGATTCGATAACAAATGACGAAAAGGGACGGATTTCTCGGGTTTTTACTACATATGAACACTTTTCACATTCTCCCATGCAAATCGGCTGCTAGTCCTCCTTTCATACAGAATGTTAAGGTCCTAGCTTTTGTCCAAGGCACCAAAGCCAGCTAAAAAGTCAATAACCGACACCTAAAACCTGAATTGTACTACTTCTTCCTGGCTATTACGTCAACTTAGAAGCTTCATCTGTGTTCTACTATGGTGCTTTTAGTGTCTCCGCATACCGCAGCACGCGACATAGCTTTGCAGACTATAAGTTCAACCGTTTCAGAGAGAAGAGCTGCCAATGTGACGATCTGGCTTTAAGTCGATTCGATAGCAAATGACGAAAACAAACGAATTTCTTAGGTTTTTACTACATATGAACACTTTTCACATTCTCCCGTGCAACTCGGCTGCTAGTCCTTCTTTCATGCAGAATCTTAAGGTCCTAGCGCATGTCCAAGGCACCAAAGCCAGCTAAAAATTCAATATTCAATACCTAAAACTTGAATTGTACTACTTCTTACTGGCTATTACATCAACTTAGAAGCTTGATCTGTGTTCTACTATGGTGATTTTAGTGTCTCAGCATACCGCAGCACGCGACATAGCTTTGCAGACGATAAGTACAACCGTTTCAGAGAGAAGAGCGCCAATGTGACGATCTGGCTTTAATTAGATTCGATAATAAATGACGAAAACGGACGGATTTCTCAGGTTTTTACTACATATGAACACTTTTCACATTCTCCCGTGCAACTCGGCTGCTAGTCCTCCTTTCATGCAGAATCTTAAGGTCCCAGCTCATGTCCAAGGCACCAAAGCCAGCTAAAAAGTCAACAACCGATACCTAAAACTTGAATTGTACTACTTCTTACTGGCTATTACATCATCTTAGAAGCTTCATCTGTGTTCTACTATGGTCCTTTTAGTGTCTCCGAATACCGCAGTACGCGACATAGCTTTGCAGACGATAAGTACAACCGTTTCAGAGAGAAGAGCGCCAATGTGACGATCTGGCTTTAAGTCGATTCGATAACAAATGACGAAAACGGACGAATTTCTCAGGTTTTTACTACATATGAAGACTTTTCACATTCTCCCGTGCAACTCGGCTGCTAGTCCTCCTTTAATGCAGAATCTTAAGGTCCTAGCTCATGTCCAAGGCACCAGAGCCAGCTAAAAAGTCAATAATCGATACCTAAAACTTGAATTCTACTACTTCTTACTGGCTATTACATCAACTTAGAAGCTTCATCTATGTTCTACTATGGTGCTTTTAGTGTCTCCGCATACCGCAGCACGCGACATAGCTTTGCAGACGATAAGTACAACCGTTTCAGAGAGAAGAGCGGCCAATGTGACGATCTGGCTTTAAGTCGATTCGATAACAAATGACGAAAACGGACCGGTTTCTCAGGTTTTTACTACATATGAACACTTTTCACATTCTCCCGTGCAACGGGGCTGCTAGTCCTCCTTTCATGCAGAATCTTAAAGTCCTAGCTCATGTCCAAGGCACCAAAGCCAGCTAAAAAGTCAATAATCGATACCTAAAACTTGAATGGTATTACTTCTTACTGGCTATTACAGCAACTTAGAAGTTTCATCTGTGTTCTACTATGGTGCTTTTAGTGTTTCCGCATACCGCAGCACGCGACATAGCTTTGCAGACGATAAGTACAAGTGTTTCAGAGAGAAGAGCGGCCAGTTTGACGATCTGGCTTTAAGTCGATTCGATAACAAATGACGATAACGGACGGATTTCTCGGGTTTTTACTACATATGAACACTTTTCACATTCTCCCATGCAAATCGGCTGCTAGTCCTCATTTCATACAGTATGTTAAGGTCCTAGCTTTTGTCCAAGGCAACAAAGCCAGCTAAAAAGTCAATAACCGACACCTAAAACTTGAATTGTACTACTTCTTCCTGGCTGTTACGTCAACTTAGAAGCTTCATCTGTGTTCTACTATGGTGCTTTTAGTGTCTCCGCATACCGCAGCACGCGACATAGCTTTGCAGACGATAAGTACAACCGTTTCAGAGAGAAGAGCGGCCAATGTGACGATCTGGCTTTAAGTCGATTCGATAGCAAATGACGAAAACGGACGAATTTCTTAGGTTTTTACTACATATGAACACTTTTCACATTCTCCCGTGCAACTCGGCTGCTAGTCCTTCTTTCATGCAGAATCTTAGGGTCCTAGCTCATGTCCAAGGCACCAAAGCCAGCTAAAAATTCAATATTCAATACCTAAAACTTGAATTGTACTACTTCTTACTGGCTATTACATCAACTTAGAAGCTTGATCTGTGTTCTACTATGGTGATTTTAGTGTCTCAGCATACCGCAGCACGCGACATAGCTTTGCAGACGATAAGTACAACCGTTTCAGAGAGAAGAGCGGCCAATGTGACGATCTGGCTTTAAGTCGATTCGATAACAAATGACGAAAACGGACCGATTTCTCAGGTTTTTACTACATATGAACACTTTTCACATTCTCCCGTGCAACTGGGCTGCTAGTCCTCCTTTCATGCAGAATCTTAAAGTCCTAGCTCATGTCCAAGGCACCAAAGCCAGCTAAAAAGTCAATAATCGATACCTAAAACTTGAATGGTATTACTTCTTACTGGCTATTACAGCAACTTAGAAGTTTCATCTGTGTTCTACTATGGTGCTTTTAGTGTTTCCGCATACCGCAGCACGCGACATAGCTTTGCAGACGATAAGTACAAGTGTTTCAGAGAGAAGAGCGGCCAGTTTGACGATCTGTCTTTAAGTCGATTCGATAACAAATGACGATAACGGACGGATTTCTCGGGTTTTTACTACATATGAACACTTTTCACATTCTCCCATGCAAATCGGCTGCTAGTCCTCCTTTCATACAGTATGTTAAGGTCCTAGCTCATGTCCAAGGCACCAAAGCCAGCTAAAAAGTCAATAATCGATACCTAAAACGCGAATTGTACTACTTCTTACTGGATATTGCATCAACTTAGAAGCTTCATCTGTGTTCTACTGTGGTGATTTTAGTGTCTCCGCATACCGCAGCACGTGACATAGCTTTGCAGACGATAAGTACAACCGTTTCAGAGAGAATAGCGGCTAATTTGACGTTCTGGCTTTAAGTCGATTCGATAACAAATGACGAAAACGGACGGATTTCTCGGGTTTTTACTACATATGAACACTTTTCACATTCTCCCATGCAAATCGGCTGCTAGTCCTCCTTTCATACAGAATGTTAAGGTCCAAGCTTTTGACCAAGGCACCAAAGCCAGCTAAAAAGTCAATAACCGACACCTAAAACTTGAATTGTACTACTTCTTCCTGGCTATTACGTCAACTTAGAAGCTTCATCTGTGTTCTACTATGGTGCTTTTAGTGTCTCCGCATACCGCAGCACGCGACATAGCTTTGCAGACGATAAGTACAACCGTTTCAGAGAGAAGAGCGTTCAATGTGACGATCTGGCTTTAAGTCGATTCGATAGCAAATGACGAAAACGGACGAATTTCTTAGGTTTTTACTACATATGAACACTTTTCACATTCTCCCGTGCAACTCGGCTGCTAGACCTTCTTTCATGCAGAATCGTAAGGTCCTAGCTCATGTCCAAGGCACCAAAGCCAGCTAATAAGTCAATAATCGATACCTAAATCTTGAATTGGACTACATCTTACTGGCTATTACATCAACTTAGAAGTTTCATCTGTGTTCTACTATGGTGATTTTCCTGTTTCCGCCTACGGCAACACGCGACATAGCTTTGCAGACGATAAGTACAACCGTTTCAGAGAGAAGAGCGGCCAATGTGACGATCTGGCTTTAAGTCGATTCGATAACAAATGACGAAAACGGACCGATTTCTCAGGTTTTTACTACATATGAACACTTTTCACATTCGCCCGTGCAACTCGGCTGCTAGTCCTCCTTTATTGCAGAATCTTAAGGTCCTAGCTCATGTCCAAGGCACCAAAGCCAGCTAAAAAGTCAACAACCGATACCTAAAACTTGAATTGTACTACTTCTTACTGGCTATTACATCATCATAGAAGCTTCATCTGTGTTCTACTATGGTGCTTTTAGTGTCTCCGAATACCGCAGTACGCGACATAGCTTTGCAGACGATAAGTACAACCGTTTCAGAGAGAAGAGCGCCAATGTGACGATCTGGCTTTAAGTAGATTCGATAATAAATGACGAAAACGGACGGATTTCTCAGGTTTTTACTACATATGAACACTTTTCACATTCTCCCGTGCAACTCGGCTGCTAGTCCTCCTTCATGCAAAATCTTAAGTTCCTAGCTCGTGTCCAAGGCACCAAAGAAGTGTAAAAAGTCAATAACCGATACCTAAAACTTGAATTTTACTTCTTCTTACTGGCTATTACATCAACTTAGAAGCTTCATCTGTGTTCTACCATGGTGCTTTTAGTGTGTCCGCATACCGCAGCACGCGACATAGCTTTGCAGACGATAGGTACAACCGTTTCAGAGAGAAGAGCGGCCAATGTGTCGATCTGGCTTTAAGTCGATTCGATAACAAATGACGAAAACGGACGGATGTCTCAGGTTTTTACTGCATATGAACACTTTTCACATTCTCCCGTGCAACTCGGCTGCTAGTCCTCCTTTCATACAGAATGTTAAGGTCCAAGCTTTTGACCAAGGCACCAAAGCAGGCTAAAAAGTCAATAACCGACACCTAAAACTTGAATTGTACTACTTCTTCCTGGCTATTACGTCAACTTAGAAGCTTCATCTGTGTTCTACTATGGTGCTTTTAGTGTCTCCGCATACCGCAGCACGCGACATAGCTTTGCAGACGATAAGTACAACCGTTTCAGAGAGAAGAGCGGCCAATGTGACGATCTGGCTTTAAGTCGATTCGATAGCAAATGACGAAAACGGACGAATTTCTTAGGTTTTTACTACATATGAACACTTTTCACATTCTCCCGTGCAACTCGGCTGCTAGTCCTTCTTTCATGCAGAATCTTAAGGTCCTAGCTCATGTCCAAGGCACCAAAGCCAGCTAAAAATTCAATATTCAATACCTAAAACTTGAATGGTATTACTTCTTACTGGCTATTACAGCAACTTAGAAGTTTCATCTGTGTTCTACTATGGTGCTTTTAGTGTTTCCGCATACTGCAGCACGCGACATAGCTTTGCAGACGATAAGTACAAGTGTTTCAGAGAGAAGAGCGGCCAGTTTGACGATCTGGCTTTAAGTCGATTCGATAACAAATGACGATAACGGACGGATTTCTCGGGTTTTTACTACATATGAACACTTTTCACATTCTCCCATGCAAATCGGCTGCTAGTCCTCCTTTCATACAGTATTTTAAGGTCCTAGCTTTTGTCCAAGGCACCAAAGCCAGCTAAAAAGTCAATAACCGACACTTAAAACTTGAATTGTACTACTTCTTCCTGGCTATTACGTCAACTTACAAGCTTCATCTGTGTTCTACTATGGTGCTTTTAGTGTCTCCGCATACCGCAGCACGCGACATAGCTTTGCAGACGATAAGTACAACCGTTTCAGAGAGAAGAGCGGCCAATGTGACGATCTGGCTTTAAGTCGATTCGATAACAAATGACGAAAACGGACGAATTTCTTAGGTTTTTACTACATATGGACACTTTTCACATTCTCCCGTGCAACTCGGCTGCTAGTCCTTCTTTCATGCAGAATCTTAAGGTCCTAGCTCATGTCCAAGGCACCAAAGCCAGCTAAAAATTCAATATTCAATACCTAAAACTTGAATTGTACTACTTCTTACTGGCTATTACATCAACTTAGAAGCTTGATCTGTGTTCTACTATGGTGATTTTAGTGTCTCAGCATACCGCAGCACGCGACATAGATTTGCAGACGATAAGTACAACCGTTTCAGAGAGAAGAGCGGCCAATGTGACGATCTGGCTTTAAGTCGATTCGATAGCAAATGACGAAAACGGACGAATTTCTTAGGTTTTTACTACATATGAACACTTTTCACATTCTCCCGTGCAACTCGGCTGCTAGTCCTTCTTTCATGCAGAATCTTAAGGTCCTAGCTCATGTCCAAGGCACCAAAGCCAGCTAAAAAGTCAATAATCGATACCTAAATCTTGAATTGGACTACTTCTTACTGGCTATTAAATCAACTTAGAAGTTTCATCTGTGTTCTACTATGGTGCTTTTCCAGTTTCCGCCTACGGCAACACGCGACATAGCTTTGCTGACGATAAGTACAACCGTTTCAGAGAGAAGAGCGGCCAATGTGTCGATCTGGCTTTAAGTCGATTCGATAACAAATGACGAAAACGGACGGATTTCTCAGGTTTTTACTACATATGAACACTTTTCACATTCGCCCGTGCAACTCGGCTGCTAGT
Source organism: Schistocerca gregaria (assembly GCF_023897955.1). Classification (NCBI taxonomy): domain Eukaryota; kingdom Metazoa; phylum Arthropoda; class Insecta; order Orthoptera; family Acrididae; genus Schistocerca; species Schistocerca gregaria. Next base: position 1,335,459 of record NW_026061853.1, read on the forward strand.
CCTCCTTTATTGCAGAATCTTAAGGTCCTACCTCATGTCCAAGGCACCAAAGCCAGCTAAAAAGTCAACAACCGATACCTAAAACTTGAAGTGTACTACTTCTTACTGGCTATTACATCATCTTAGAAGCTTCATCTGTGTTCTACTATGGTGCTTTTAGTGTCTCCGAATACCGCAGTACGCGACATAGCTTTGCAGACGATAAGTACAACCGTTTCAGAGAGAAGAGCGCCAATGTGACGATCTGGCTTTAAGTAGATTCAATAATAAATGACGAAAACGGACGGATTTCTCAGGTTTTTACTACATATGAACACTTTTCACATTCTCCCGTGCAACTCGGTTGCTAGTCCTCCTTTCATGCAGAATCTTAAGGTCCCAGCTCATGTCCAAGGCACAAAAGCCAGCTAAAAGGTCAATATTCAATACCTAATACTTGTATTGTACTACTTCTTCCTGGCTATTACATCAACTTAGAAGCTTGATCTGTGTTCTACTATCGTGCTTTTAGTGTCTCAGAATACCGCAGCACGCGACATAGCTTTGCAGACGATAAGTACAACCGTTTCAGAGAGAAAAGCGGCCAATGTGTCGATCTGGCTTTAAGTCGATTCGATAACAAATGACGAAAACGGACGAATTTCTCAGGTTTTTACTACATATGAACACTTTTCACATTCTCCCGTGCAACTCGGCTGCTAGTCCTTCTTTCATGCAGAATCTTAAGGTCCTAGCTCATGTCCAAGGCACCAAAGCCAGCTAAAAATTCAATATTCAATACCTAAAACTTGAATTGTACTACTTCTTACTGGCTATTACATCAACTTAGAAGCTTGATCTGTGTTCTACTATGGTGATTTTAGTGTCTCAGCATACCGCAGCACGCGACATAGCTTTGCAGACGATAAGTACAACCGTTTCAGAGAGAAGAGCGGCCAATGTGACGATCTGGCTTTAAGTCGATTCGATAACAAATGACGAAAACGGACGGATTTCTCAGGTTTTTACTACATATGAACACTTTTCACATTCTCCCGTGCAACTCGGCTGCTAGTCCTCCTTTCATGCAGAATCATAAGGTCCTAGCTCATGTCCAAGGCACCAAAGCTAGCTAAAAAGTCGGTAATCGATACCTACAACTTGAATTGTACTACCTCTTACTGGCTATTACATCAACTTAGAAGCTTCATCTGTGTTCTACTATGGTGCTTTTAGTGTCTCCGCATAACGCAGCTCGCGACATAGCTTTGCAATCGATAAGTACAACCGTTTCAGAGAGAAGAGCGGCTACTTTGACGTTCTGGCTTTAAGTCGATTCGATAACAAATGACTAAAACGGACGGATTTCTCGGGTTTTTACTACATATGAACACTTTTCACATTCTCCCATGCAAATCGGCTGCTAGTCCTCCTTTCATACAGTATGTTAAGGTCCTAGCTTTTGTCCAAGGCACCAAAGCCAGCTAAAAAGTCAATAACCGACACCTAAAACTTGAATTGTACTACTTCTTCCTGGCTATTACGTCAACTTAGAAGCTTCATCTGTGTTCTACTATGGTGCTTTTAGTGTCTCCGCATACCGCAGCACGCGGCATAGCTTTGCAGACGATAAGTACAACCGTTTCAGAGAGAAGAGCGGCCAATGTGACGATCTGGCTTTAAGTCGATTCGATAGCAAATGACGAAAACGGACGAATTTCTTAGGTTTTTACTACATATGAGCACTTTTCACATTCTCCCGTGCAACTCGGCTGCTAGTCCTTCTTTCATGCAGAATCTTAAGGTCCTAGCTCATGTCCAAGGCACCAAAGCCATCTAAAAAGTTTATAATCGATACCTAAATCTTGAATTGGACTACTTCTTACTGGCTATTACATCAACTTAGAAGTTTCATCTGTGTTCTACTATGGTGCTTTTCCTGTTTCCGCCTACGGCAACACGCGACATAGCTTTGCAGACGATAAGTACAACCGTTTCAGAGAGAAGAGTGCCAATGTGACGATCTGGCTTTAAGTAGATTCGATAATAAATGACGAAAACGGACGGATTTCTCAGGTTTTTACTACATATGAACACTTTTCACATTCTCCCGTGCAACTCGGCTGCTAGTCCTCCTTTCATGCAGAATCTTAAGGTCCCAGCTCATGTCCAAGGCACAAAAGCCAGCTAAAAGGTCAATAACCGACACCTAAAACTTGAATTGTACTACTTCTTCCTGGCTATTACGTCAACTTAGGAGCTTCATCTGTGTTCTACTATGGTGCTTTTAGTGTCTCCGCATACCGCAGCACGCGACATAGCTTTGCAGAAGATAAGTACAACCGTTTCAGAGAGAAGAGCGGCCAATGTGACGATCTGGCTTTAAGTCGATTCGATAGCAAATGACGAAAACGGACGAATTTCTTAGGTTTTTACTACATATGAACACTTTTCACATTCTCCCGTGCAACTCGGCTGCTAGTCCTTCTTTCATGCAGAATCTTAAGGTCCTAGCTCATGTCCAAGGCACCAAAGCCAGCTAAAAATTCAATATTCAATACCTAAAACTTGAATTGTACTACTTCTTACTGGCTATTACATCAACTTAGAAGCTTGATCTGTGTTCTACTATGGTGATTTTAGTGTCTCAGCATACCGCAGCACGCGACATAGCTTTGCAGACGATAAGTACAACCGTTTCAGAGAGAAGAGCGGCCAATGTTACGATCTGGCTTTAAGTCGATTCGATAACAAATGACGAAAACGGACGGATTTCTCAGGTTTTTACTACATATGAACACTTGTCACATTCTCCCGTGCAACTCGGCTGCTAGTCCTCCTTTCATGCAGAATCATAAGGTCCTAGCTCATGTCCAAGGCACCAAAGCTAGCTAAAAAGTCAATAATCGATACCTAAAACTTGAATTGTACTACCTCTTACTGGCTATTACATCTACTTAGAAGCTTCATCTGTGTTCTACTATGTTGCTTTTTGTGTCTCCGCATACCGCAGGACGCGACATTGCTTTGCAATCGATAAGTACAACCGTTTCAGAGAGAAGAGCGGCTAATTTGACGTTCTGGCTTTAAGTCGATTCGATAACAAATGACGAAAAGGGACGGATTTCTCGGGTTTTTACTACATATGAACACTTTTCACCTTCTCCCATGCAACTCGGCTGATAGTCCTCCTTTCATACAGTATGTTAAGGTCCTAGCTTTTGTCCAAGGCACCCAAGCCAGCTAAAAAGTCAATAACCGACACCTAAAACTTGAATTGTACTACTTCTTCCTGGCTATTACGTCAACTTAGAAGCTTCATCTGTGTTCTACTATGGTGCTTTTAGTGTCTCCGCATACCGCAGCACGCGACATAGCTTTGCAGACGATAAGTACAACCGTTTCAGAGAGAATAGCGGCTAATTTGACGTTCTGGCTTTAAGTCGATTCGATAGCACATGACGAAAACGGGCGAATTTCTTAGGTTTTTACTACATATGAACACTTTTCACATTCTCCCGTGCAACTCGGCTGCTAGTCCTTCTTTCATGCAGAATCTTAAGGTCCTAGCTCATGTCCAAGGCACCAAAGCCAGCTAAAAATTCAATATTCAATACCTAAAACTTGAATTGTACTACTTCTTCCTGGCTATTACATCAACTTAGAAGCTTCATCTGTGTTCTACTACGGTGCTTTTAGTTTCTCCGCATACCGCAGCACGCGACATAGTTTTACAGACGATAAGTACAACCGTTTCAGAGAGAAGAGCGGCCAATGTGACGATCTGGCTTTAAGTCGATTCGATAACAAATGACGAAAACGGACCGATTTCTCAGGTTTTTACTACATATGAACACTTTTCACATTCGCCCGTGCAACTCGGCTGCTAGTCCTCCTTTATTGCAGAATCTTAAGGTCCTAGCTCATGTCCAAGGCACCAAAGCCAGCTAAAAAGTCAACAACCGATACCTAAAACTTGAATTGTACTACTTCTTACTGGCTATTACATCATCTTAGAAGCTTCATCTGTGTTCTACTATGGTGCTTTTAGTGTCTCCAAATACCGCAGTACGCGACATAGCTTTGCAGACGATAAGTACAACCGTTTCAGAGAGAAGAGCGCCAATGTGACGATCTGGCTTGAAGTAGATTCGATAATAAATGACGAAAACGGACGGATTTCTCAGGTTTTTACTACATATGAACACTTTTCACATTCTCCCGTGCAACTCGGCTGCTAGTCCTCCTTTCATGCAGAATCTTAAGGTCCCAGCTCATGTCCAAGGCACAAAAGCCATCTAAAAGGTCAATATTCAATACCTAATGCTTGTATTGTACTACTTCTTCCTGGCTATTACATCAACTTAGAAGCTTGATCTGTGTTCTACTATAGTGCTTTTAGTGTCTCAGCATACCGTAGCACGCGACATAGCTTAGCAGACGATAAGTACAACCGTTTCAGAGAGAAAAGCGGCCAATGTGTCGATCTGGCTTTAAGTCGATTCGATAACAAATGACGATAACGGACGGATTTCTCGGGTTTTTACTACATATGAACACTTTTCACATTCTCCCATGCAAATCGGCTGCTAGTCCTCCTTTCATACAGTATGTTAAGGTCCTAGCTCATGTCCAAGGCACCAAAGCCAGCTAAAAAGTCAATAATCGATACCTAAAACGCGAATTGTACTACTTCTTACTGGATATTGCATCAACTTAGAAGCTTCATCTGTGTTCTACTGTGGTGATTTTAGTGTCTCCGCATACCGCAGCACGTGACATAGCTTTGCAGACGATAAGTACAACCGTTTCAGAGAGAATAGCGGCTAATTTGACGTTCTGGCTTTAAGTCGATTCGATAACAAATGACGAAAACGGACGGATTTCTCGGGTTTTTACTACATATGAACACTTTTCACATTCTCCCATGCAAATCGGCTGCTAGTCCTCCTTTCATACAGAATGTTAAGGTCCAAGCTTTTGACCAAGGCACCAAAGCCAGCTAAAAAGTCAATAACCGACACCTAAAACTTGAATTGTACTACTTCTTCCTGGCTATTACGTCAACTTAGAAGCTTCATCTGTGTTCTACTATGGTGCTTTTAGTGTCTCCGCATACCGCAGCACGCGACATAGCTTTGCAGACGATAAGTACAACCGTTTCAGAGAGAAGAGCGTTCAATGTGACGATCTGGCTTTAAGTCGATTCGATAGCAAATGACGAAAACGGACGAATTTCTTAGGTTTTTACTACATATGAACACTTTTCACATTCTCCCGTGCAACTCGGCTGCTAGACCTTCTTTCATGCAGAATCGTAAGGTCCTAGCTCATGTCCAAGGCACCAAAGCCAGCTAATAAGTCAATAATCGATACCTAAATCTTGAATTGGACTACATCTTACTGGCTATTACATCAACTTAGAAGTTTCATCTGTGTTCTACTATGGTGATTTTCCTGTTTCCGCCTACGGCAACACGCGACATAGCTTTGCAGACGATAAGTACAACCGTTTCAGAGAGAAGAGCGGCCAATGTGACGATCTGGCTTTAAGTCGATTCGATAACAAATGACGAAAACGGACCGATTTCTCAGGTTTTTACTACATATGAACACTTTTCACATTCGCCCGTGCAACTCGGCTGCTAGTCCTCCTTTATTGCAGAATCTTAAGGTCCTAGCTCATGTCCAAGGCACCAAAGCCAGCTAAAAAGTCAACAACCGATACCTAAAACTTGAATTGTACTACTTCTTACTGGCTATTACATCATCATAGAAGCTTCATCTGTGTTCTACTATGGTGCTTTTAGTGTCTCCGAATACCGCAGTACGCGACATAGCTTTGCAGACGATAAGTACAACCGTTTCAGAGAGAAGAGCGCCAATGTGACGATCTGGCTTTAAGTAGATTCGATAATAAATGACGAAAACGGACGGATTTCTCAGGTTTTTACTACATATGAACACTTTTCACATTCTCCCGTGCAACTCGGCTGCTAGTCCTCCTTCATGCAAAATCTTAAGTTCCTAGCTCGTGTCCAAGGCACCAAAGAAGTGTAAAAAGTCAATAACCGATACCTAAAACTTGAATTTTACTTCTTCTTACTGGCTATTACATCAACTTAGAAGCTTCATCTGTGTTCTACCATGGTGCTTTTAGTGTGTCCGCATACCGCAGCACGCGACATAGCTTTGCAGACGATAGGTACAACCGTTTCAGAGAGAAGAGCGGCCAATGTGACGATCTGGCTTTAAGTCGATTCGATAACAAATGACGAAAACGGACGGATGTCTCAGGTTTTTACTGCATATGAACACTTTTCACATTCTCCCGTGCAACTCGGCTGCTAGTCCTCCTTTCATACAGAATGTTAAGGTCCAAGCTTTTGACCAAGGCACCAAAGCAGGCTAAAAAGTCAATAATCGATACCTAAAACTTGAATTGGACTACTTCTTACTGGCTATTACATCAACTTAGATGCTTCATCTGTGTTCTACTATGGTGATTTTAGTGTCTCCGCATACCGCAGCACGCGACATAGCTTTGCAGACGATAAGTACAACCGTTTCAGAGAGAAGAGCGGCCAATGTGACGATCTGGCTTTAAGTCGATTCAATAACAAATGACGAAAACGGACCGATTTCTCAGGTTTTTACTACATATGAACACTTTTCACATTCTCCCGTGCAACTGGGCTGCTAGTCCTCCTTTCATGCAGAATCTTAAAGTCCTAGCTCATGTCCAAGGCACCAAAGCCAGCTAAAAAGTCAATAATCGATACCTAAAACTTGAATGGTATTACTTCTTACTGGCTATTACAGCAACTTAGAAGTTTCATCTGTGTTCTACTATGGTGCTTTTAGTGTTTCCGCATACCGCAGCACGCGACATAGCTTTGCAGACGATAAGTACAAGTGTTTCAGAGAAAAGAGCGGCCAGTTTGACGATCTGGCTTTAAGTCGATTCGATAACAAATGTCGATAACGGACGGATTTCTCGGGTTTTTACTACATATGAACACTTTTCACATTCTCCCATGCAAATCGGCTGCTAGTCCTCCTTTCATACAGTATGTTAAGGTCCTAGCTTTTGTCCAAGGCACCAAAGCCAGCTAAAAAGTCAATAACCGACACCTAAAACTTGAATTGTACTACTTCTTCCTGGCTATTACGTCAACTTAGAAGCTTCATCTGTGTTCTACTATGGTGCTTTTAGTGTCTCCGCATACCGCAGCACGCGACATAGCTTTGCAGACGATAAGTACAACCGTTTCAGAGAGAAGAGCGGCCAATGTGACGATCTGGCTTTAAGTCGATTCGATAGCAAATGACGAAAACGGACGAATTTCTTAGGTTTTTACTACATATGAACACTTTTCACATTCTCCCGTGCAACTCGGCTGCTAGTCCTTCTTTCATGCAGAATCTTAAGGTCCTAGCTCATGTCCAAGGCACCAAAGCCAGCTAAAAATTCAATATTCAATACCTAAAACTTGAATTGTATTACTTCTTCGTGGCTATTACATCAACTTAGAAGCTTGATCTGTGTTCTACTATGGTGATTTTAGTGTCTCAGCATACCGCAGCACGCGACATAGCTTTGCAGACGATAAGTACAACCGTTTCAGAGAGAAGAGCGGCCAATGTGACGATCTGGCTTTAAGTCGATTCGATAACAAATGACGAAAACGGACCGATTTCTCAGGTTTTTACTACATATGAACACTTTTCACATTCTCCCGTGCAACGGGGCTGCTAGTCCTCCTTTCATGCAGAATCTTAAAGTCCTAGCTCATGTCCAAGGCACCAAAGCCAGCTAAAAAGTCAATAATCGATACCTAAAACTTGAATGGTATTACTTCTTACTGGCTATTACAGCAACTTAGAAGTTTCATCTGTGTTCTACTATGGTGCTTTTAGTGTTTCCGCATACTGCAGCACGCGACATAGCTTTGCAGACGATAAGTACAAGTGTTTCAGAGAGAAGAGCGGCCAGTTTGACGATCTGGCTTTAAGTCGATTCGATAACAAATGACGATAACGGACGGATTTCTCGGGTTTTTACTACATATGAACACTTTTCACATTCTCCCATGCAAATCGGCTGCTAGTCCTCCTTTCATACAGTATTTTAAGGTCCTAGCTTTTGTCCAAGGCACCAAAGCCAGCTAAAAAGTCAATAACCGACACTTAAAACTTGAATTGTACTACTTCTTCCTGGCTATTACGTCAACTTAGAAGCTTCATCTGTGTTCTACTATGGTGCTTTTAGTGTCTCCGCATACCGCAGCACGCGACATAGCTTTGCAGACGATAAGTACAACCGTTTCAGAGAGAAGAGCGGCCAATGTGACGATCTGGCTTTAAGTCGATTCGATAACAAATGACGAAAACGGACGAATTTCTTAGGTTTTTACTACATATGAACACTTTTCACATTCTCCCGTGCAACTCGGCTGCTAGTCCTTCTTTCATGCAGAATCTTAAGGTCCTAGCTCATGTCCAAGGCACCAAAGCCAGCTAAAAATTCAATATTCAATACCTAAAACTTGAATTGTACTACTTCTTACTGGCTATTACATCAACTTAGAAGCTTGATCTGTGTTCTACTATGGTGATTTTAGTGTCTCAGCATACCGCAGCACGCGACATAGATTTGCAGACGATAAGTACAACCGTTTCAGAGAGAAGAGCGGCCAATGTGACGATCTGGCTTTAAGTCGATTCGATAGCAAATGACGAAAACGGACGAATTTCTTAGGTTTTTACTACATATGAACACTTTTCACATTCTCCCGTGCAACTCGGCTGCTAGTCCTTCTTTCATGCAGAATCTTAAGGTCCTAGCTCATGTCCAAGGCACCAAAGCCAGCTAAAAAGTCAATAATCGATACCTAAATCTTGAATTGGACTACTTCTTACTGGCTATTAAATCAACTTAGAAGTTTCATCTGTGTTCTACTATGGTGCTTTTCCAGTTTCCGCCTACGGCAACACGCGACATAGCTTTGCTGACGATAAGTACAACCGTTTCAGAGAGAAGAGCGGCCAATGTGTCGATCTGGCTTTAAGTCGATTCGATAACAAATGACGAAAACGGACGGATTTCTCAGGTTTTTACTACATATGAACACTTTTCACATTCGCCCGTGCAACTCGGCTGCTAGTCCTCCTTTATTGCAGAATCTTAAGGTCCTACCTCATGTCCAAGGCACCAAAGCCAGCTAAAAAGTCAACAACCGATACCTAAAACTTGAAGTGTACTACTTCTTACTGGCTATTACATCATCTTAGAAGCTTCATCTGTGTTCTACTATGGTGCTTTTAGTGTCTCCGAATACCGCAGTACGCGACATAGCTTTGCAGACGATAAGTACAACCGTTTCAGAGAGAAGAGCGCCAATGTGACGATCTGGCTTTAAGTAGATTCAATAATAAATGACGAAAACGGACGGATTTCTCAGGTTTTTACTACATATGAACACTTTTCACATTCTCCCGTGCAACTCGGTTGCTAGTCCTCCTTTCATGCAGAATCTTAAGGTCCCAGCTCATGTCCAAGGCACAAAAGCCAGCTAAAAGGTCAATATTCAATACCTAATACTTGTATTGTACTACTTCTTCCTGGCTATTACATCAACTTAGAAGCTTGATCTGTGTTCTACTATCGTGCTTTTAGTGTCTCAGAATACTGCAGCACGCGACATAGCTTTGCAGACGATAAGTACAACCGTTTCAGAGAGAAAAGCGGCCAATGTGTCGATCTGGCTTTAAGTCGATTCGATAACAAATGACGAAAACGGACGAATTTCTCAGGTTTTTACTACATATGAACACTTTTCACATTCTCCCGTGCAACTCGGCTGCTAGTCCTTCTTTCATGCAGAATCTTAAGGTCCTAGCTCATGTCCAAGGCACCAAAGCCAGCTAAAAATTCAATATTCAATACCTAAAACTTGAATTGTACTACTTCTTACTGGCTATTACATCAACTTAGAAGCTTGATCTGTGTTCTACTATGGTGATTTTAGTGTCTCAGCATACCGCAGCACGCGACATAGCTTTGCAGACGATAAGTACAACCGTTTCAGAGAGAAGAGCGGCCAATGTGACGATCTGGCTTTAAGTCGATTCGATAACAAATGACGAAAACGGACGGATTTCTCAGGTTTTTACTACATATGAACACTTTTCACATTCTCCCGTGCAACTCGGCTGCTAGTCCTCCTTTCATGCAGAATCATAAGGTCCTAGCTCATGTCCAAGGCACCAAAGCTAGCTAAAAAGTCGGTAATCGATACCTACAACTTGAATTGTACTACCTCTTACTGGCTATTACATCAACTTAGAAGCTTCATCTGTGTTCTACTATGGTGCTTTTAGTGTCTCCGCATAACGCAGCTCGCGACATAGCTTTGCAATCGATAAGTACAACCGTTTCAGAGAGAAGAGCGGCTACTTTGACGTTCTGGCTTTAAGTCGATTCGATAACAAATGACTAAAACGGACGGATTTCTCGGGTTTTTACTACATATGAACACTTTTCACATTCTCCCATGCAAATCGGCTGCTAGTCCTCCTTTCATACAGTATGTTAAGGTCCTAGCTTTTGTCCAAGGCACCAAAGCCAGCTAAAAAGTCAATAACCGACACCTAAAACTTGAATTGTACTACTTCTTCCTGGCTATTACGTCAACTTAGAAGCTTCATCTGTGTTCTACTATGGTGCTTTTAGTGTCTCCGCATACCGCAGCACGCGGCATAGCTTTGCAGACGATAAGTACAACCGTTTCAGAGAGAAGAGCGGCCAATGTGACGATCTGGCTTTAAGTCGATTCGATAGCAAATGACGAAAACGGACGAATTTCTTAGGTTTTTACTACATATGAGCACTTTTCACATTCTCCCGTGCAACTCGGCTGCTAGTCCTTCTTTCATGCAGAATCTTAAGGTCCTAGCTCATGTCCAAGGCACCAAAGCCATCTAAAAAGTTTATAATCGATACCTAAATCTTGAATTGGACTACTTCTTACTGGCTATTACATCAACTTAGAAGTTTCATCTGTGTTCTACTATGGTGCTTTTCCTGTTTCCGCCTACGGCAACACGCGACATAGCTTTGCAGACGATAAGTACAACCGTTTCAGAGAGAAGAGTGCCAATGTGACGATCTGGCTTTAAGTAGATTCGATAATAAATGACGAAAACGGACGGATTTCTCAGGTTTTTACTACATATGAACACTTTTCACATTCTCCCGTGCAACTCGGCTGCTAGTCCTCCTTTCATGCAGAATCTTAAGGTCCCAGCTCATGTCCAAGGCACAAAAGCCAGCTAAAAGGTCAATAACCGACACCTAAAACTTGAATTGTACTACTTCTTCCTGGCTATTACGTCAACTTAGGAGCTTCATCTGTGTTCTACTATGGTGCTTTTAGTGTCTCCGCATACCGCAGCACGCGACATAGCTTTGCAGAAGATAAGTACAACCGTTTCAGAGAGAAGAGCGGCCAATGTGACGATCTGGCTTTAAGTCGATTCGATAGCAAATGACGAAAACGGACGAATTTCTTAGGTTTTTACTACATATGAACACTTTTCACATTCTCCCGTGCAACTCGGCTGCTAGTCCTTCTTTCATGCAGAATCTTAAGGTCCTAGCTCATGTCCAAGGCACCAAAGCCAGCTAAAAATTCAATATTCAATACCTAAAACTTGAATTGTACTACTTCTTACTGGCTATTACATCAACTTAGAAGCTTGATCTGTGTTCTACTATGGTGATTTTAGTGTCTCAGCATACCGCAGCACGCGACATAGCTTTGCAGACGATAAGTACAACCGTTTCAGAGAGAAGAGCGGCCAATGTTACGATCTGGCTTTAAGTCGATTCGATAACAAATGACGAAAACGGACGGATTTCTCAGGTTTTTACTACATATGAACACTTGTCACATTCTCCCGTGCAACTCGGCTGCTAGTCCTCCTTTCATGCAGAATCATAAGGTCCTAGCTCATGTCCAAGGCACCAAAGCTAGCTAAAAAGTCAATAATCGATACCTAAAACTTGAATTGTACTACCTCTTACTGGCTATTACATCTACTTAGAAGCTTCATCTGTGTTCTACTATGTTGCTTTTTGTGTCTCCGCATACCGCAGGACGCGACATTGCTTTGCAATCGATAAGTACAACCGTTTCAGAGAGAAGAGCGGCTAATTTGACGTTCTGGCTTTAAGTCGATTCGATAACAAATGACGAAAAGGGACGGATTTCTCGGGTTTTTACTACATATGAACACTTTTCACCTTCTCCCATGCAACTCGGCTGATAGTCCTCCTTTCATACAGTATGTTAAGGTCCTAGCTTTTGTCCAAGGCACCAAAGCCAGCTAAAAAGTCAATAACCGACACCTAAAACTTGAATTGTACTACTTCTTCCTGGCTATTACGTCAACTTAGAAGCTTCATCTGTGTTCTACTATGGTGCTTTTAGTGTCTCCGCATACCGCAGCACGCGACATAGCTTTGCAGACGATAAGTACAACCGTTTCAGAGAGAATAGCGGCTAATTTGACGTTCTGGCTTTAAGTCGATTCGATAGCACATGACGAAAACGGGCGAATTTCTTAGGTTTTTACTACATATGAACACTTTTCACATTCTCCCGTGCAACTCGGCTGCTAGTCCTTCTTTCATGCAGAATCTTAAGGTCCTAGCTCATGTCCAAGGCACCAAAGCCAGCTAAAAATTCAATATTCAATACCTAAAACTTGAATTGTACTACTTCTTACTGGCTATTACATCAACTTAGAAGCTTGATCTGTGTTCTACTATGGTAATTTTAGTGTCTCAGCATACCGCAGCACGCGACATAGCTTTGCAGACGATAAGTACAACCGTTTCAGAGAGAAGAGCGGCCAATGTGACGATCTGGCTTTAAGTCGATTCGATAACAAATGACGAAAACGGACGGATTTCTCAGGTTTTTATTACATATGAACACTTTTCACATTCTCCCGTGCAACTCGGCTGCTAGTCCTCCTTTCATGCAGAATCATAAGGTCCTAGCTCATGTCCAAGGCACCAAAGCTAGCTAAAAAGTCAATAATCGATACCTAAAACTTGAATTGTACTACCTCTTACTGGCTATTACATCTACTTAGAAGCTTCATCTGTGTTCTACTATGTTGCTTTTAGTGTCTCCGCATACCGCAGCACGCGACATAGCTTTGCAATCGATAAGTACAACCGTTTCAGAGAGAAGAGCGGCTAATTTGACGTTCTGGCATTAAGTCGATTCGATAACAAATGACGAAAACGGACGGATTTCTAAGGTTTTTACTACATATGAACAGCTTTCACATTCTCCCGTGCAACTCGGCTGGTAGTAATCCTTTCATGCAGAATGTTAAGGTCCTAGCTCATGTCCACGGCACCAAAGCCAGCTAAAAAGTCAATAATCGATACCTAAAACTTGAATTGTACTACTTCTTCCTGGCTATTACATCAACTTAGAAGCTTCATCTGTGTTCTACTACGGTGCTTTTAGTTTCTCCGCATACCGCAGCACGCGACATAGTTTTACAGACGATAAGTACAACCGTTTCAGAGAGAAGAGCGGCCAATGTGACGATCTGGCTTTAAGTCGATTCGATAACAAATGATGAAAACGGACCGATTTCTCAGGTTTTTACTACATATGAACACTTTTCACATTCGCCCGTGCAACTCGGCTGCTAGTCCTCCTTTATTGCAGAATCTTAAGGTCCTAGCTCATGTCCAAGGCACCAAAGCCAGCTAAAAAGTCAACAACCGATACCTAAAACTTGAATTGTACTACTTCTTACTGGCTATTACATCATCTTAGAAGCTTCATCTGTGTTCTACTATGGTGCTTTTAGTGTCTCCAAATACCGCAGTACGCGACATAGCTTTGCAGACGATAAGTACAACCGTTTCAGAGAGAAGAGCGCCAATGTGACGATCTGGCTTGAAGTAGATTCGATAATAAATGACGAAAACGGACGGATTTCTCAGGTTTTTACTACATATGAACACTTTTCACATTCTCCCGTGCAACTCGGCTGCTAGTCCTCCTTTCATGCAGAATCTTAAGGTCCCAGCTCATGTCCAAGGCACAAAAGCCATCTAAAAGGTCAATATTCAATACCTAATGCTTGTATTGTACTACTTCTTCCTGGCTATTACATCAACTTAGAAGCTTGATCTGTGTTCTACTATAGTGCTTTTAGTGTCTCAGCATACCGTAGCACGCGACATAGCTTAGCAGACGATAAGTACAACCGTTTCAGAGAGAAAAGCGGCCAATGTGTCGATCTGGCTTTAAGTCGATTCGATAACAAATGACGAAAACGGACGAATTTCTCAGGTTTTTACTACATATGAACACTTTTCACATACTCCCGTGCAACTGAGCTGCTAGTCCTTCTTTCATGCAGAATCTTAAGGTCCTAGCTCATGTCCAAGGCACCAAAGCCAGCTAAAAAGTCAATTATCAATACCTAAAACGCGAATTGTACTACTTCTTACTGGTTATTGCATCAACTTAGAAGCTTCATCTGTGTTCTAATGTGGTGATTTTAGTGTCTCCGCATACCGCAGCACGTGACATAGCTTTGCAGACGATAAGTACAACCGTTTCAGAGAGAATAGCGGCTAATTTGACGTTCTGGCTTTAAGTCGATTCGATAACAAATGACGAAAACGGACGGATTTCTCGGGTTTTTACTACATATGAACACTTTTCACATTCTCCCATGCAAATCGGCTGCTAGTCCTCCTTTCATACAGAATGTTAAGGTCCTAGCTTTTGTCCAAGGCACCAAAGCCAGCTAAAAAGTCAATATCCGACACCTAAAACTTGAATTGTACTACTTCTTCCTGGCTATTACGTCAACTTAGAAGCTTCATCTGTGTTCTACTATGGTGCTTTTAGTGTCTCCGCATACCGCAGCACGCGACATAGCTTTGCAGACGATAAGTACAACCGTTTCAGAGAGAAGAGCGGCCAATGTGACGATCTGGCTTTAAGTCGATTCTATAGCAAATGACGAAAACGGACGATTTTCTTAGGTTTTTACTACATATGAACACTTTTCACATTCTCCCGTGCAACTCGGCTGCTAGTCCTTCTTTCATGCAGAATCTTAAGGTCCTAGCTCATGTCCAAGGCACCAAAGCCAGCTAAAAAGTCAATAATCTATACCTAAATCTTGAATTGGACTACTTCTTACTGGCTATTACATCAACTTAGAAGTTTCATCTGTGTTTTACTATGGTGCTTTTCCTGTTTTCGCCTACGGCAACACGCGACATAGCTTTGCAGACGATAAGTACAACCGTTTCAGAGAGAAGAGCGGCCAATGTGACGATCTGGCTTCAAGTAGATTCGATAATAAATGACGAAAACGGATGGATTTCTCAGGTTTTTACTACATATGAACACTTTTCACATTCTCCCGTGCAACTCGGCTGCTAGTCCTCCTTTCATGCAGAATCTTAAGGTCCCAGCTCATGTCCAAGGCACAAAAGCCAGCTAAAAGGTCAATATTCAATACCTAAAACTTGAATTGTACTACTTCTTCCTGGCTATTACATCAACTTAGAAGCTTGATCTGTGTTCTACTATAGTGCTTTTAGTGTCTCAGCATACCGCAGCACGCGACATAGCTTTGCAGACGATAAGTACAACCGTTTCAGAGAGAAAAGCGGCCAATGTGTCGATCTGGCTTTAAGTCGATTCGATAACAAATGACGAAAACGGACGGATTTCTCAGGTATTTCTTTACATATGAACACTTTTCACATTCTCCTGGGCAACTCGGCTGCTAGTCCTCCTTTCATGCAGAATCTTAACGTCCTAGCTCATGTCCAAGGCACCAAAGCAGGCTAAAAAGTCGATAATCGATACCTAAAACTTGAATTGGACTACTTCTTACTGGCTATTACATCAACTTAGATGCTTCATCTGTGTTCTACCATGGTGATTTTAGTGTCTCCGCATACCGCAGCACGCGACATAGCTTTCCAGACGATAAGTACAACCGTTTCAGAGAGAAGAGCGGCCAATGTGACGATCTGGCTTTAAGTTGATTCGATAACAAATGACGAAAACGGACGGAGTTCTCAGGTTTTTACTACATATGAACACTTTTCACATTCTCCCGTGCAACTCGGCTGCTAGTCCTCCTTTAATGCAGAATCTTAAGGTCCTAGCTCATGTCCAAGGCACCAGAGCCAGCTAAAAAGTCAATAATCGGTACCTAAAACTTGAATTCTACTACTTCTTACTGGCTATTACATCAACTTAGAAGCTTCATCTGTGTTCTACTATGGTGCTTTTAGTGTCTCCGCATACCGCAGCACGCGACATAGCTTTGCAGACGATAAGTACAACCGTTTCAGAGAGAAGAGCGGCCAATGTGACGATCTGGCTTTAAGTCGATTCGATAACAAATGACGAAAACGGACGGATGTCTCAGGTTTTTAATACATATGAACACTTTTCACATTCTCCCGTGCAACTGCGCTGCTAGTCCTCCTTTCATGCAGAATCTTAAAGTCCTAGCTCATGTCCAAGGCACCAAAGCCAGCTAAAAAGTCAATAATCGATACCTAAAACTTTAATGGTATTAATTCTTACTGGCTATTACAGCAACTTAGAAGTTTCATCTGTGTTCTACTATGGTGCTTTTAGTGTTTCCGCATACCGCAGCACGCGACATAGCTTTGCAGACGATAAGTACAAGTGTTTCAGAGAGAAGAGCGGCCAGTGTGACGATCTGGCTTTAAGTCGATTCGATAACAAATGACGAAAACGGACCGATTTCTCAGGTTTTTACTACATATGAACACTTTTCACATTCTCCCTTGCAACTCGACTGCTAGTCCTCCTTTCATGCAGAATCTTAAGGTCCTAGCTCATGTCCAAGCCACCAAAGCCAGCTAAAATGTCAATAATCAATACCTAAAACTTGAATTGTACTAGTTCTTCCTGGCTATTACATCAACTTAGAAGCTTCATCTGTGTTCTACTACGGTGCTTTTAGTATCTCCGCATACCGCAGCACGCGACATAGTTTTGCAGACGATAAGTACAACCGTTTCAGAGAGAAGAGCGGCCAATGTGACGATCTGGCTTTAAGTCGATTCGATAGCAAATGACGAAAACGGACGATTTTCTTAGGTTTTTACTACATATGAACACTTTTCATATTCTCCCGTGCAACTCGGCTGCTAGTCCTTCTTTCATGCAGAATCTTAAGGTCCTAGCTCATGTTCAAGGCACCAAAGCCAGCTAAAAAGTCAATAATCGATACCTAAATCTTGAATTGGACTACTTCTTACTGGCTATTACATCAACTTAGAAGTTTCATCTGTGTTCTACTATGGTGCTTTTCCTGTTTTCGCCTACGGCAACACGCGACATAGCTTTGCAGACGATAAGTACAACCGTTTCAGAGAGAAGAGCGGCCAATGTGACGATCTGGCTTTAAGTCGATTCGATAACAAATGACGAAAACGGACCGATTTCTCAGGTTTTTACTACATATGAACACTTTTCACATTCGCCCGTGCAACTCGGCTGCTAGTCCTCCTTTATTGCAGAATCTTAAGGTCCTAGCTCATGTCCAAGGCACCAAAGCCAGCTAAAAAGTCAACAACCGATACCTAAAACTTGAATTGTACTACTTCTTACTGGCTATTACATCATCTTAGAAGCTTCATCTGTGTTCTACTATGGTGCTTTTAGTGTCTCCGAATACCGCAGTACGCGACATAGCTTTGCAGACGATAAGTACAACCGTTTCAGAGAGAGGAGCGGCCAATGTGACGATCTGGCTTCAAGTAGATTCGATAATAAATGACGAAAACGGACGGATTTCTCAGGTTTTTACTACATATGAACACTTTTCACATTCTCCCGTGCAACTCGGCTGCTAGTCCTCCTTTCATGCAGAATCTTAAGGTCCCAGCTCATGTCCAAGGCACAAAAGCCAGCTAAAAGGTCAATATTCAATACCTAAAACTTGAATTGTACTACTTCTTCCTGGCTATTACATCAACTTAGAAGCTTGATCTGTGTTCTACTAAAGTGCTCTTAGTGTCTCAGCATACCGCAGCACGCGACATAGCTTTGCAGACGATAAGTACAACCGTTTCAGAGAGAAAAGCGGCCAATGTGTCGATCTGGCTTTAAGTCGATTCGATAACAAATGACGAAAACGGACGGATTTCTCAGGTATTTTTTTACATATGAACACTTTTCACATTCTCCTGGGCAACTCGGCTGCTAGTCCTCCTTTCATGCAGAATCTTAAAGTCCTAGCTCATGTCCAAGGCACCAAAGCCAGCTAAAAAGTCAATAATCGATACCTAAAACTTGAATGGTATTACTTCTTACTGGCTATTACAGCAACTTAGAAGTTTCATCTGTGTTCTACTATGGTGCTTTTCCTGTTTTCGCCTACGGCAACACGCGACATAGCTTTGCAGACGATAAGTACAACCGTTTCAGAGAGAAGAGCGACCAATGTGACGATCTGGCTTTAAGTCGATTCGATAACAAATGACGAAAACGGACGGAGTTCTCAGGTTTTTACTACATATGAACACTTTTCACATTCTCCCATGCAACTCGGCTGCTAGTCCTCCTTTAATGCAGAATCTTAAGGTCCTAGCTCATGTCCAAGGCACCAGAGCCAGCTAAAAAGTCAATAATCGATACCTAAAACTTGAATTCTACTACTTCTTACTGGCTATTACATCAACTTAGAAGCTTCATCTGTGTTCTACTATGGTGCTTTTAGTGTCTCCGCATACCGCAGCACGCGACATAGCTTTGCAGACGATAAGTACAACCGTTTCAGAGAGAAGAGCGGCCAATGTGACGATCTGGCTTTAAGTCGATTCGATAACAAATGACGAAAACGGACGGATGTCTCAGGTTTTTAATACATATGAACACTTTTCACATTCTCCCGTGCAACTGCGCTGCTAGTCCTCCTTTCATGCAGAATCTTAAAGTCCTAGCTCATGTCCAAGGCACCAAAGCCAGCTAAAAAGTCAATAATCGATACCTAAAACTTGAATGGTATTACTTCTTACTGGCTATTACAGCAACTTAGAAGTTTCATCTGTGTTCTACTATGGTGCTTTTAGTGTTTCCGCATACCGCAGCACGCGACATAGCTTTGCAGACGATAAGTACAGTGTTTCAGAGAGAAGAGCGGCCAGTGTGACGATCTGGCTTTAAGTCGATTCGATAACAAATGACGAAAACGGACCGATTTCTCAGGTTTTTACTACATATGAACACTTTTCACATTCTCCCTTGCAACTTGACTGCTAGTCCTCCTTTCATGCAGAATCTTAAGGTCCTAGCTCATGTCCAAGCCACCAAAGCCAGCTAAAATGTCAATAATCAATACCTAAAACTTGAATTGTACTAGTTCTTCCTGGCTATTACATCAACTTAGAAGCTTCATCTGTGTTCTACTACGGTGCTTTTAGTTTCTCCGCATACCGCAGCACGCGACATAGTTTTGCAGACGATAAGTACAACCGTTTCAGAGAGAAGAGCGGCCAATGTGACGATCTGGCTTTAAGTCGATTCGATAACAAATGACGAAAACGGACCGATTTCTCAGGTTATTACTACATATGAACACTTTTCACATTCTCCCATGCAACTAGGCTGCTAGTCCTCCTTTCATGCAGAATCTTAAGGTCCTAGCTCATGTCCAAGGCACCAAAGCTAGCTAAATGTCAATAATCGATACCTAAAACTTGAATTGTACTACTTCTTACTGGCTATTACATCAACTTAGAAGCTTCATCTGTGTTCTACTATGGTGCTTTTAGTGTCTCCGCATACCGCAGCACGCGACATAGCTTTGCAATCGATAAGTACAACCGTTTCAGAGAGAAGAGCGGCCAATGTGACGATCTGGCTTTAAGTCGATTCGATAACAAATGACGAAAACGGACGAATTTCTTAGGTTTTTACTACATATGAACACTTTTCACATTCTCCCGCGCAACTCGGCTGCTAGTCCTCCTTTCATGCAGAATCTTAAGGTCCTAGCTCATGTCCAAGGCACCAAAGCCAGCTAAAAAGTCAATAATCAATGCCTAAAACTTGAATTGTACTACTTCTTACTGGCTATTACATCAGCTTAGAAGCTTCATCTGTTTTCTACTATGCTGCTTGTAGTGTCTCAGCATACCGCAGCATGCGACATAGCTTTGCAGACGATAATTTCAAGCGTTTCAGAGAGAAGAGCGGCCAATGTGACGATCTGGCTTTAAGTCGATTCGATAACAAATGACGAAAACGGACAGATTTCTCAGGTTATTACTACATATGAACACTTTTCACATTCTCCCTTGCAACTAGGCTGCTAGTCCTCCTTTCATGCAGAATCTTAAGGTCCTAGCTCATGTCCAAGGCACCAAAGCAAGCTAAAAAGTCAATAATCAATACCTAAAACTTGAATTGTACTACTTCTTCTTAGCTATTACGTCAAAGTAGAAGCTACATCTGTGTTCTACTACGGTGCTTTTAGTTTCTCCGCATACCGCAGCACGCGACATAGTTTTGCAGACGATAAGTACAACCGTTTTAGAGAGAAGAGCGGCCATTGTGACGATCTGGCTTTAAGTCGATTCGATAACAAATGACGAAAACGGACAGATTTCTCAGGTTTTTACTACATATGAACACTTTTCACATTCTCCCGTGCAACTCGGCTGCTAGTCCTCCCTCATGCAAAATCTTAAGTTCCTAGCTCGTGTCCAAGGCACCAAAGAAGGGTAAAAAGTCAATAACCGATACCTAAAACTTTAATTGTACTACTTCTTACAGGCTATTACATCAACTTAGAAGCTTCATCTGTGTTCTACTATGGTGCTTTTAGTGTCTCCGCATATCGCAGCTCGCGACATAGCTTTGTAGAGGATAAGTACAACCGTTTCAGAGAGAAGAGCGGCCAATGTGACGATCTTGCTTTAAGTAGATTCGATAACATATGACGAAAACGGATGGATTTCTCAGGTTTTTACTACATATGAACACTTTTCACATTCTGCCGTGCAACTCGGCTGCTAGTCCTCCTTTCATGCAGAATCATAAGGTCCTAGCTCATGTCCAAGGCACCAAAGCTAGCTAAATGTCAATAATCGATACCTAAAACTTGAATTGTACTACTTCTTACTGGCTATTACATCAACTTAGAAGCTTCATCTGTGTTCTACTATGGTGCTTTTAGTGTCTCCGCATACCGCAGCACGCGACATAGCTTTGCAATCGATAAGTACAACCGTTTCAGAGAGAAGAGCGGCCAATGTGACGATCTGGCTTTAAGTCGATTCGATAACAAATGACGAAAATGGACGGATATCTCAGGTTTTTACTACATATGAACACTTTTCACATTCTCCCGCGCAACTCGGCTGCTAGTCCTCCTTTCATGCAGAATCTTAAGGTCCTAGCTCATGTCCAAGGCACCAAAGCCAGCTAAAAAGTCAATAATCAATACCTAAAACTTGAATTGTACTACTTCTTACTGGCTATTACATCAACTTAGAAGCTTCATCTGTTTTCTACTATGCTGCTTGTAGTGTCTCAGCATACCGCAGCATGCGACATAGCTTTGCAGACGATAAGTACAAGCGTTTCAGAGAGAAGAGCGGCCAATGTGACGATCTGGCTTTAAGTCGATTCGAAAACAAATGACGAAAACGGACGAATTTCTCAGGTTTTTACTACTTATGAACACTTTTCACATTCTCCCGTGCTACTCGGCTGCTAGTCCTCCTTTCATGCAGAATCTTAAGGTCCTAGCTCATGTCCAAGGCACCAAAGCTAGCTAAAAAGTCAATAATCGATACCTAAAACTTGAATTGTACTACTTCTTACTGGCTATTACATTAACTTAGAAGCTTCATCTGTGTTCTACTATGGTGCTTTTAGTGCCTCCGCATACCGCAGCACGCGACATAGCTTTGCAGACGATAAGTACAAGCGTTTCAGAGAGAAGAGCGGCCAATGTGACGATCTGGCTTTAACTCGATTCGATAACAAATGACGAAAACGGACGGATGTCTCAGGTTTTTACTACATATGAACACTTTTCACATTCTCCCGTGCAACTCGGCTGATTGTCCTCCTTCATGCAAAATCTTAATTTCCTAGAACGTGTCCAATGCACCAAAGAAGGGTAAAAAGTCATTAACTGATACCTAAAACTTTAATTGTACTACTTCTTACTGGCTATTACATCAACTTAGAAGCTTCATCTGGGTTCTACTATGGTGCTTTTAGTGTGTCCGCATACCGCAGCTCGCGACATAGCTTTGCAGACGATAAGTACACCTTTTTCATAGAGAAGAGCGGCCAATGTGACGATCTGGCTTTAAGTCGATTCGATAACAAATGACGAAAACGGACGGATTTCTAAGGTTTTTACTACATATGAACACTTTTCACATTCTCCCGTGCAACTCGGCTGCTAGTCCTCCTTTCATGCAGAATGTTAAGGTCCTAGCTCATGTCCAAGGCACCAAAGCCAGCTAAAAAGTCAATAACCGATACCTAAAACTTGAATTGTACTACTTCTTACTGGCTATTACATCAATGTAGAACCTTCATCTGTGTTCTACTACGGTGCTTTTAGTTTCTCCGCATACCGGTGCACGCGACATAGTTTTACAGACGATAAGTACAACCGTTTCAGAGAGAAGAGCGGAAAATCTGACGATCTGGCTTTAAGTCGATTCGATAACAAATGAAGAAATCGGACGGATTTCTCAGGTTTTTACTACATATGAACACTTTTCACATTCTCCCTTGCAACTCGGCTGATAGTCCTCCTTCATGCAAAATCTTAATTTCCTAGCTCGTGCCCAAGGCACCAAAGAAGGGTAAAAAGTCATTAACTGATACCTAAAACTTTAATTGTACTACTTCTTACTGGCTATTACATCAACTTAGAAGCTTCATCTGTGTTCTACTATGGTGCTTTTAGTGTCTCAGCATACCGCAGCACGCGACATAGCTTTGCAGACGATAAGTACAACCGTTTCAGAGAGAAGAGCGGCCAATGTGACGATCTGGCTTTAAGTCGATTCGATAACAAATGACGAAAACGGACGGATTTCTCAGGTTTTTACTATATATGAACACTTTTCACATTCTCCCGTGCAACTCGGCTGCTAGTCCTCCTTCATGCAAAATCTTAAGTTCCTTGTTCGTGTCCAAGGCACCAAAGAAGGGTAAAAAGTCAATAACCGATACCTAAAACTTTAATTGTACTACTTCTTACTGGCTATTACATCAACTTAGAAGTTTCATCTGTGTTCTACTTTGGTGCTTTTAATGTCTCCGCATATCGCCGCACGCGACATAGCTTTGTAGACGATAAGTACAACCGTTTCAGAGAGAAGAGCGGCCAATGTGACGATCTTGCTTTAAGTAGATTCGATAACAAATGACGAAAACGGACGGATTTCTCAGGTTTTTACTACATATGAACACTTTTCACATTCTCCCGTGCAACTCGGCTGCTAGTCCTCCTTTCACGCAGAATCATAAGGTCCTAGCTCATGTCCAAGGCACCAAAGCTAGCTAAAAAGTCAATAATCGATACCTAAAACTTGAATTGTACTACTTCTTACTGGCTATTACATCAACTTAGAAGCTTCATCTGTGTTCTACTATGGTGCTTTTAGTGTCTCCGCATACCGCAGCACGCGACATAGCTTTGCAATCGATAAGTACAACCGTTTCAGAGAGAATAGCGGCCAATGTTACGATCTGGCTTTAAGTCGATTCGATAACAAATGACGAAAACGGACGAATTTCTTAGGTTTTTACTACATATGAACACTTTTCACATTCTCCCGCGCAAATCGGCTGCTAGTCCTCCGTTCATGCAGGATCTTAAGGTCCTAGCTCATGTCCAAGGCACCAAAGCCAGCTAAAAAGTCAATAATCGATACCTAAAACTTGAATTGTACTACTTCTTACTGGCTATTACATCAACTTAGAAGCTTCATCTGTGTTCTACTATGGTGCTTTTCGTGTCTCCGCATACCGCAGCAGGCGACATAGTTTTGCAGACGATAAGTACAACCGTTTCAGAGAGAAGAGCGGCCAATGTGACGATCTGGCTTTAAGTAGATTCGATAACAAATGACGAAAACGGACGGATTTCTCAGGTTTTGAACACTTTTCACATTCTCCCGTGCAACTCGGCTGCTAGTCCTCCTTTCATGCAGAATCATAAGGTCCTACCTCATGTCCAAGGCACCAAAGCTAGCTAAAAAGTCAATAATCGATACCTAAAACTTGAATTGTACTACTTCTTACTGGCTATTACATCAACTTAGAAGCTTCATCTGTGTTCTACTATGGTGCTTTTAGTGTCTCCGCATACCGCAGCACGCGACATAGCTTTGCAATCGATAAGTACAACCGTTTCAGAGAGAAGAGCGGAAAATCTGACGATCTGGCTTTAAGTCGATTCGATAACAAATGACGAAAACGGACGAATTTCTTAGGTTTTTACTACATATGAAAACTTTTCACATTCTCCCGTGCAACTCGGCTGCTAGTCCTCCTTTCATGCAGAATCATAAGGTCCTAGCTCATGTCCAAGGCACCAAAGCCAGCTAAAAAGTCAATAATCGATACCTAAAACTTGAGTTCTACTACTTCTTACTGGCTATTACATCAACTTAGAAGCTTCATCTGTGTTCTACTATGGTGCTTTTAGTGTCTCCGCATACCGCAGCACGCGACATAGCTTTGCAATCGATAAGTACAACCGTTTCAGAGAGAATAGCGGCCAATGTTACGATCTGGCTTTAAGTCGATTCGATAACAAATGACGAAAACGGACGGATTTCTCACGTTTTTACTACATATGAACACTTTTCACATTCTCCCGTGCAACTCGGCTGATAGTCCTCCTTCATGCAAAATCTTAATTTCCTAGCTCGTGTCCAAGGCACCAAAGAAGGGTAAATGTCATTAACCGATACCTAAAACTTTAATTGTACTACTTCTTACTGGCTATTACATCAACTTAGAAGCTTCATCTGTTTTCTACTATGGTGCTTTTAGTGTGTCCGCATACCGCAGCACGCGACATAGCTTTGCAGACGATAAGTACAACTTTTTCAGAGAGAAGAGCGGCCAATGTGACGATCTGGCTTTAAGTCGATTCGATAACAAATGACGAAAACGTACGGATTTCTCAGGTTTTTACTACATATGAACACTTTTCACATTCTCCCGTGCAACTCGGCTGCTAGTCCTCCTTTCATGCAGAATCTTAAGGTCTTAGCTCATGTCCAAGGTACCAAAGCCAGCTAAAAAGTCAATAATGGATACCTAAAACTTGAATTCTACTACTTCTTACTGGCTATTACATCAACTTAGAAGCTTCATCTGTGTTCTACTATGGTGCTTTTAGTGTCTCCGCATACCGCAGCACGCGACATAGCTTTGCAGACGATAAGTACAACCGTTTCAGAGAGAAGAGCGGCCAATGTGACGATCTGGCTTTAAGTCGATTCGATAACAAATGACGACAACGGACGGATTTCTAAGGTTTTTACTACATATGAACACTTTTCACATTCTCCCGTGCAACTCGGCTGGTAGTAATCCTTTCATGCAGAATGTTAAGGTCCTAGCTCATGTCCAAGGCACCAAAGCCAGCTAAAAAGTCAATAATCGATACGTAAAACTTGAATTGTACTACTTCTTCCTGGCTATTACATCAACTTAGAAGCTTCATCTGTGTTCTACTAAGGTGCTTTTAGTTTCTCCGCATACCGCAGCACGCGTCATAGTTTTACAGACGATAAGTACAACCGTTTCAGAGAGAAGAGCGGCCAATGTGACGATCTGGCTTTAAGTCGATTCGAAAACAAATGACGAAAACGGACGGATTTCTCAGGTTTTTACTACATATGAACACTTTTCACATTCTCCCGTGCAACTCGGCTGATAGTCCTCCTTCATGCAAAATCTTAATTTCCTAGCTCGTGTCCAAGGAACCAAAGAAGGGTAAATGTCATTAACCGATACCTAAAACTTTAATTGTACTACTTCTTACTGGCTATTACATCAACTTAGAAGCTTCATCTGTTTTCTACTATGGTGCTTTTAGTGTGTCCGCATACCGCAGCACGCGACATAGCTTTGCAGACGATAAGTACAACTTTTTCAGAGAAAAGAGCGGCCAATGTGACGATCTGGCTTTAAGTCGATTCGATAACAAATGACGAAAACGGACGAATTTCTTAGGATTTTACTACATATGAACACTTTTCACATTCTCCCGCGCAAATCGGCTGCTAGTCCTCCTTTCATGCAGAATCTTAAGGTCCTAGCTCATGTCCAAGGCACCAAAGCCAGCTAAAAAGTCAATAATCAATGCCTAAAACGTGAATTGTACTACTTCTTACTGGCTATTACATCAACTTAGAAGCTTCATCTGTTTTCTACTATGCTGCTTGTAGTGTCTCAGCATACCGCAGCATGCGACATAGCTTTGCAGACGATAAGTACAAGCGTTTCAGAGAGAAGAGCGGCCAATGTGACGATCTGGCTTTAAGTCTATTCAATAACAAATGACGAAAACGGACCGATTTCTCAGGTTATTACTACATATGAACACTTTTCACATTCTCCCTTGCAACTAGGCTGCTAGTCCTCCTTTCATGCAGAATCTTAAGGTCCTAGCTCATGTCCAAGGCACCAAAGCAAGCTAAAAAGTCAATAATCAATACCTAAAACTTGAATTGTACTACTTCTTCTTGGCTATTACGTCAAAGTAGAAGCTACATCTGTGTTCTACTACGGTGCTTTTAGTTTCTCCGCATACCGCAGCACGCGACATAGTTTGCAGACGATAAGTACAACCGTTTTAGAGAGAAGAGCGGCCATTGTGACGATCTGGCTTTAAGTCGATTCGATAACAAATGACGAAAACGGACAGATTTCTCAGGTTTTTACTACATATGAACACTTTTCACATTCTCCCGTGCAACTCGGCTGCTAGTCCTCCCTCATGCAAAATCTTAAGTTCCTAGCTCGTGTCCAAGGCACCAAAGAAGGGTAAAAAGTCAATAACCGATACCTAAAACTTTAATTGTACTACTTCTTACTGGCTATTACATCAACTTAGAAGCTTCATCTGTGTTCTACTATGGTGCTTTTAGTGTCTCCGCATATCGCAGCTCGCGACATAGCTTTGTAGAGGATAAGTACAACCGTTTCAGAGAGAAGAGCGGCCAATGTGACGATCTTGCTTTAAGTAGATTCGATAACATATGACGAAAACGGATGGATTTCTCAGGTTTTTACTACATATGAACACTTTTCCCATTCTGCCGTGCAACTCGGCTGCTAGTCCTCCTTTCATGCAGAATCATAAGGTCCTAGCTCATGTCCAAGGCACCAAAGCTAGCTAAATGTCAATAATCGATACCTAAAACTTGAATTGTACTACTTCTTACTGGCTATTACATCAACTTAGAAGCTTCATCTGTGTTCTACTATGGTGCTTTTAGTGTCTCCGCATACCGCAGCACGCGACATAGCTTTGCAATCGATAAGTACAACCGTTTCAGAGAGAAGAGCGGCCAATGTGACGATCTGGCTTTAAGTCGATTCGAAAACAAATGACGAAAACGGACGAATTTCTCAGGTTTTTACTACTTATGAACACTTTTCACATTCTCCCGTGCTACTCGGCTGCTAGTCCTCCTTTCATGCAGAATCTTAAGGTCCTAGCTCATGTCCAAGGCACCAAAGCTAGCTAAAAAGTCAATAATCGGTACCTAAAACTTGAATTGTACTACTTCTTACTGGCTATTACATTAACTTAGAAGCTTCATCTGTGTTCTACTATGGTGCTTTTAGTGCCTCCGCATACCGCAGCACGCGACATAGCTTTGCAGACGATAAGTACAAGCGTTTCAGAGAGAAGAGCGGCCAATGTGACGATCTGGCTTTAAGTCGATTCGATAACAAATGACGAAAACGGACGGATGTCTCAGGTTTTTACTACATATGAACACTTTTCACATTCTCCCGTGCAACTCGGCTGATTGTCCTCCTTCATGCAAAATCTTAATTTCCTAGAACGTGTCCAAT
Organism: Schistocerca gregaria; assembly: GCF_023897955.1. Taxonomy (NCBI): domain Eukaryota; kingdom Metazoa; phylum Arthropoda; class Insecta; order Orthoptera; family Acrididae; genus Schistocerca; species Schistocerca gregaria. The sequence continues at coordinate 1,363,631 of NW_026061853.1, forward strand.
GCACCAAAGAAGGGAAAAAAGTCATTAACTGATACCTAAAACTTTAATTGTACTACTTCTTACTGGCTATTACATCAACTTAGAAGCTTCATCTGGGTTCTACTATGGTGCTTTTAGTGTGTCCGCATACCGCAGCTCGCGACATAGCTTTGCAGACGATAAGTACAACTTTTTCATAGAGAAGAGCGGCCAATGTGACGATCTGGCTTTAAGTCGATTCGATAACAAATGACGAAAACGGACGGATGTCGCAGGTTTTTGCTGCATATGAACACTTTTCACATTCTCCCGTGCAACTCGGCTGCTAGTCCTCCGTTCATGCAGCATCTTAAGGTCCTAGCTCATGTCCAAGGCACCAAAGCCAGCTAAAAAGTCAATAATCGATACCTAAAACTTGAATTGTACTACTTCTTAGTGGCTATTACAACAACTTAGAAGCTTCATCTGTGTTCTACTGTGGTGATTTTAGTGTCTCCGCATACCGCAGCACGCGACATAGCTTTCCAGACGATAAGTACAACCGTTTCAGAGAGAAGAGCGGCCAATGTGACGATCTGGCTTTAAGTCGATTCGATAACAAATGACGAAAACGGACGGAGTTCTCAGGTTTTTACTACATATGAACACTTTTCACATTCTCCCGTGCAACTCGGCTGCTAGTCCTCCTTTAATGCAGAATCTTAAGGTCCTAGCTCATGTCCAAGGCACCAGAGCCAGCTAAAAAGTCAATAATCGATACCTAAAACTTGAATGCTACTACTTCTTACTGGCTATTACATCAACTTAGAAGCTTCATCTGTGTTCTACTATGGTGCTTTTAGTGTCTCCATATACCGCAGCACGCGACATGTCTTTGCAGACGATAAGTACAACCGTTTCAGAGAGAAGAGCGGCCAATGTGACGATCTGGCTTTAAGTCGATTCGATAACAAATGACGAAAACGGACGGATTTCTAAGGTTTTTACTACATATGAGCACTTTTCACATTCTCCCGTGCAACTCGGCTGCTAGTCCTCCTTTCATGCAGAATGTTAAGGTCCTAGCTCATGTCCGAGGCACAAAGCCCGCTAAAAAGTCAATAATCAATACCTAAAACTTGAATTGTACTACTTCTTCGTGGCTATTACATCAACTTAGAAGCTTCATCTGTGTTCTACTACGGTGCTTTTAGTTTCTCCGCATACCGGTGCACGCGACATAGTTTTACAGACGATAAGTACAACCGTTTCAGAGAGAAGAGCGGAAAATCTGACGATCTGGCTTTAAGTCGATTCGATAACAAATGACGAAATCGGACGGATTTCTCAGGTTTTTACTACATATGAACACTTTTCACATTCTCCCTTGCAACTTGGCTGCTAGTCCTCCTTTCACGCAGAATCATAAGGTCCTAGCTCATGTCCAAGGCACCAAAGCTAGCTAAAAAGTCAATAATCGATACCTAAAACTTGAATTGTACTACTTCTTACTGGCTATTACATCAACTTAGAAGCTTCATCTGTGTTCTACTATGGTGCTTTTAGTGTCTCCGCATACCGCAGCACGCGACATAGCTTTGCAATCGATAAGTACAACCGTTTCAGAAAGAATAGCGGCCAATGTTACGATCTGGCTTTAAGTCGATTCGATAACAAATGACGAAAACGGACGAATTTCTTAGGTTTTTACTACATATGAACACTTTTCACATTCTCCCGTGCAACTCGGCTGCTAGTCCTCCGTTCATGCAGGATCTTAAGGTCCTAGCTCATGTCCAAGGCACCAAAGCCAGCTAAAAAGTCAATAATCGATACCTAAAACTTGAATTGTACTACTTCTTAGTGGCTATTACAACAACTTAGAAGCTTCATCTGTGTTCTACTATGGTGATTTTAGTGTCTCCGCATACCGCAGCACGCGACATAGCTTTGCAGACGATAAGTACAACCGTTTCAGAGAGAAGAGCGGCCAATGTGACGATCTGGCTTTAAGTCGATTCGATAACAAATGACGAAAACGGACGGAGTTCTCAGGTTTTTACTACGTAAGAACACTTTTCACATTCTCCCGTGCAACTCGGCTGCTAGTCCTCCTTTCATGCAGAATGTTAAGGTCCTAGCTCATGTCCAAGGCACCAAAGCCAGCTTAAAAGTCAATAATCGATACCTAAAACTTGAATTGTACTACTTCTTACTGGCTACTACATCAACTTAGAAGCTTCATCTGTGTTCTACTATGGTGCTTTTAGTGTCTCCGCATACCGCAGCACGCGACATAGCTTTGCAATCGATAAGTACAACCGTTTCAGAGAGAATAGCGGCCAATGTTACGATCTGGCTTTAAGTAGATTCGATAACAAATGACGAAAACGGACGGATTTCTCAGGTTTTTACTACATATGAACACTTTTCACATTCTCCCGTGCAACTCGGCTGCTAGTCCTCCTTTCATGCAGAATCATAAGGTCCTACCTCATGTCCAAGGCACCAAAGCTAGCTAAAAAGTCAATAATCGATACCTAAAACTTGAATTGTACTACTTCTTACTGGCTATTACATCAACTTAGAAGCTTCATCTGTGTTCTACTATGGTGCTTTTAGTGTCTCCGCATACCGCAGCACGCGACATAGCTTTGCAATCGATAAGTACAACCGTTTCAGAGAGAATAGCGGCCAATGTTACGATCTGGCTTTAAGTCGATTCGATAACAAATGACGAAAACGGACGGATTTCACGGGTTTTTACTACATATTAACACTTTTCACATTCTTCCGTGCAACGCGGCTGCTAGTCCTCCTGTCATGCAGAATGTTAAGGTCCTAGCTCATGTTCAAGGCACCAAAGCCAGATAAAAAGTCAATAATCGATACCTAAAACTTGAATTGTACTACTTCTTCCTGGCTATTACGTCTACTTAGGAGCTTCATCTGTGTTCTACTATGGTGCTTTTAGTGTCTCCGCATACCGCAGCATGCGACATAGCTTTGCAGACGGTAAGTACAACCGTTTCAGAGAGAAGAGCGGAAAATCTGACGATCTGGCTTTAAGTCGATTCGATAACAAATGACGAAAACGGACGAATTTCTTAGGTTTTTACTACATATGAAAACTTTTCACATTCTCCCGTGCAACTCGGCTGCTAGTCCTCCTTTCATGCAGAATCTTAAGGTCCTAGCTCATGTCCAAGGCACCAAAGCCAGCTAAAAAGTCAATAATCGATACCTAAAACTTGAGTCCTACTACTTCTTACTGGCTATTACATCAACTTAGAAGCTTCATCTGTGTTCTACTATGGTTCTTTTAGTGTGTCCGCATATCGCAGCACGCGACATAGCTTTGCAGACGATAAGTATAACCGTTTCAGAGTGAAGAGCGGCCAATGTGACGATCTGGCTTTAAGTCGATTCGATAACAAATGACGAAAACGGACGGATTTCTAAGGTTTTTACTACATATGAACAGCTTTCACATTCTCCCGTGCAACTCGGCTGGTAGTAATCCTTTCATGCAGAATGTTAAGGTCCTAGCTCATGTCCACGGCACCAAAGCCAGCTAAAAAGTCAATAATCGATATCTAAAACTTGAATTGTACTACTTCTTCCTGGCTATTACATCAACTTAGAAGCTTCATCTGTGTTCTACTACGGTGCTTTTAGTTTCTCCGCATACCGCAGCACGCGACATAGTTTTACAGACGATAAGTACAACCGTTTCAGAGAGAAGAGCGGCCAATGTGACGATCTGGCTTTAAGTCGATTCGATAACAAATGACGAAAACGGACGGATTTCTCACGTTTTTACTACATATGAACACTTTTCACATTCTCCCGTGCAACTCGGCTGATAGTCCTCCTTCATGCAAAATCTTAATTTCCTAGCTCGTGTCCAAGGCACCAAAGAAGGGTAAATGTCATTAACCGATACCTAAAACTTTAATTGTACTACTTCTTACTGGCTATTACATCAACTTAGAAGCTTCATCTGTTTTCTACTATGGTGCTTTTAGTGTGTCCGCATACCGCAGCACGCGGCATAGCTTTGCAGACGATAAGTACAACTTTTTCAGAGAGAAGAGCGGCCAATGTGACGATCTGGCTTTAAGTCGATTCGATAACAAATGACGAAAACGTACGGATTTCTCAGGTTTTTACTACATATGAACACTTTTCACATTCTCCCGTGCAACTCGGCTGCTAGTCCTCCTTTCATGCAGAATCTTAAGGTCCTAGCTCATGTCCAAGGTACCAAAGCCAGCTAAAAAGTCAATAATGGATACCTAAAACTTGAATTCTACTACTTCTTACTGGCTATTACATCAACTTAGAAGCTTCATCTGTGTTCTAATATGGTGCTTTTAGTGTCTCCGCATACCGCAGCACGCGACATAGCTTTGCAGACGATAAGTACAACCGTTTCAGAGAGAAGAGCGGCCAATGTGACGATCTGGCTTTAAGTCGATTCGATAACAAATGACGACAACGGACGGATTTCTAAGGTTTTTACTACATATGAACACTTTTCACATTCTCCCGTGCAACTCGGCTGGTAGTAATCCTTTCATGCAGAATGTTAAGGTCCTAGCTCATGTCCAAGGCACCAAAGCCAGCTAAAAAGTCAATAATCGATACCTAAAATTTGAATTGTACTACTTCTTCCTGGCTATTACATCAACTTAGAAGCTTCATCTGTGTTCTACTAAGGTGCTTTTAGTTTCTCCGCATACCGCAGCACGCGTCATAGTTTTACAGACGATAAGTACAACCGTTTCAGAGAGAAGAGCGGCCAATGTGACGATCTGGCTTGAAGTCGATTCGATAACAAATGACGAAAACGGACGGATTTCTCAGGTATTTTTTTACATATGAACACTTTTCACTTTCTCCCTAGCAACTCGGCTGCTAGTCCTCCTTACATGCAGAATCTTAAGGTCCTAGCTCATGTCGAAGGCACCAAAGCCAGCTAAAAAGTCAATAATCGATACCTAAAACTTGAATTGGATTACTTCTTACTGGCTATTACATCAACTTAGATGCTTCATCTGTGTTCTACTATGGTAATCTTAGTGTCTCCACATACCGCAGCATGCGACATAGCTTTGCAGACGATAAGTACAACCGTTTCAGAGAGAAGAGCGGCCAATGTGACGATCTGGCTTTAAGTCGATTCGATAACAAATGACGAAAACGGATGGATTTCTAAGGTTTTTACTACATATGAACACTTTTCACATTGTCCTGTGCAACTCGGATGCTAGTCCTCCTTTCATGCAGAATTTTAAGGTACTAGCTCACGTCCAAGGCACCAAAGCCAGCTAAAAAGTCAATAATCGATACCTAAAACTTGATTTGTACTACTTCTTACTGGCTATTACATCAACTTAGAATCTCCATCTGTGTTCTACTATGGTGCTTTTAGTGTCTCCGCATACCGCAGCACGCGACATAGCTTTGCAGACGATAAGTACAGCCGTTTCAGAGAGAAGAGCGGCCAATGTGACGATCTGGCTTTAAGTCGATTCGATCACAAATGACGAAAACTGACGGATGTCTCAGGTTTTTAATACATATGAACACTTTTCACATTCTCCCGTGCAACTGGGCTGCTAGTCCTCCTTTTATGCAGAACCTTAAAGTCCTAGCTCATGTCCAAGGCACCAAAGCCAGATAAAAAGTCAATAATCGATACCTAAATCTTGAATTGGTCTACATCTTACTGGCTATTACATCAACTTAGAAGCTTCATCTGTGTTCTACTATGGTGCTTTTCTGTTTCCGCCTACGGCAAAACGCGACATTGCTTTGCAGACGATAAGTGCAACCGTTTCCGAGAGCAGAGCGGCCAATGTGACGATCTGGCTTTAAGTCGATTCGATAACAAATGACGAAAACGGACGAATTTCTCAGGTTTTTACTACATATGATCACTTTTCACATTCTCCCGTGCTACTCGGCTGCTGGTCCTCCTTTCATGCAGAATCTTAAGGTCCTAGCTCATGTCCAAGGCACCAAAGCCAGCTAAAAAGTCAATAATCGATAACCAAAACTTGAATTGGATTACTTCTTACTGGCTATTACATCAACTTAGATGCTTCATCTGTGTTCTACTATGGTAATTTTAGTGTCTCCACATACTGCAGCACGCGACATAGCTTTGCAGACGATAAGTGCAACCGTTTCCGAAAGCAGAGCGGCCAATGTGACGATCTGGCTTTAAGTCGATTCGATAACAATTGACGAAAACGGACGAATTTCTCAGGTTTTTACTACATATGATCACTTTTCACATTCTCCCGTGCTACTCGGCTGCTAGTCCTCGTTTCATGCAGAATCTTAAGGTCCTAGCTCATGTCCAAGGCACCAAAGCTAGCTAAAAAGTCAATAATCGATACCTAAAACTTGAATTGTACTACTTCTTACTGGCTATTACATCAACTTAGAAGCTTCATCTGTGTTCTACTATGCTGCTTGTAGTGTCTCAGCATACCGCAGCATGCGACATAGCTTTGCAGACGATAAGTACAAGCGTTTCAGAGAGAAGAGCGGCCAATAAGACGATGTGGCTTTAAGTCGATTCGATAACAAATGACGAAAACGGACGAATTTCCCAGGTTTTTACTACATATGAACACTTTTCACATTCTCCCGTGCTACTCGGCTGCTAGTCCTCCTTTCATGCAGAATCTTAAGGTCCTATCTCATGTCCAAGGCACCAAAGCCAGCTAAAAAGTCAATAATCGATACCTAAAACTTGAATTGTACTACTTCTTACTGGCTATTACATCAACTTAGTAGCTCCATCTGTGTTCTACTATGGTGATTTTAGTGTCTCCGCATACCGCAGCACGCGACATAGCTTTGTAGACGATAAGTACAACCGTTTCAGAGAGAAGAGCGGCCAATGTGACGATGTGGCTTTAAGTCGATTCGATAACAAATGACGAAAACGGACGGATTTCTCAGGTTTTTACTTCATATGAACACTTTTTACATTCTCCCCTGCAACTCGGCTGCTAGTCCTCCTTTCATGCAGAATCTTAAGGTCCTAGCTCATGTCCAAGGCACCAAAGCCAGCTAAAAAGTCAATAATCGATACCTAAAACTTGAATTGTACTACTTCTTACTGGCTATTACATCAACTTAGAAGCTTCATCTGTGTTTTACTATGCTGCTTGTAGTGTCTCAGCATACCGCAGCATGCGACATAGCTTTGCAGACGATAAGTACAAGCGTTTCAGAGAGAAGAGCGGCCAATGTGACGATCTGGCTTTAAGTCAATTCGATAACAAATGACGAAAACGGATGGATTTCTAAGGTTTTTACTACATATGAACACTTTTCACATTCTCCCGTGCAACTCGGCTGCTACTCCTCCTTTCATGCAGAATCTTAAGGTACTAGCTCATGTCCAAGGCAACAAAGCCAGCTAAAAAGTCAATAATCGATACCTAAAACTTCAATTGTACTACTTCTTACTGGCTATTACATCAACTTAGAATCTCCATCTGTGTTCTACTATGGTGCTTTTAGTGTCTCCGCATACCGCAGCACGCGACATAGATTTGCAGACGATAAGTACAGCCGTTTCAGAGAGAAGAGCGGCCAATGTGACGATCTGGCTTTAAGTCGATTCGATCACAAATGACGAAAACGGACGGATGTCTCAGGTTTTTAATACATATGATCACTTTTCACATTCTCCCGTGCTACTCGGCTGCTAGTACTCCTTTCATGCAGAATCGTAAGGACCTAGCTCATGTCCAAGGCACCAAAGCTAGCTAAAAAGTCAATAATCGATACCTAAAACTTGAATTGTACTACTTCTTACTGGCTATTACATCAACTTAGAAGCTTCATCTGTGTTCTACTATGCTGCTTGTAGTGTCTCAGCATAACGCAGCATGCGACATAGCTTTGCAGACGATAAATACAAGCGTTTCAGAGAGAAGAGCGGCCAATAAGACGATGTGGCTTTAAGTCGATTCGATAACAAATGACGAAAACGGACGAATTTCTCAGGTTTTTACTACATATGAACACTTTTCACATTCTCCCGTGCAACTCGGCTGCTAGTCCTCCTTTCATGCAGAATCTTAAGGTCCTAGCTCATGTCCAAGGCACCAAAGCTAGCTAAAAAGTCAATAATCGATACCAAAAACTTGAATTCTACTACTTCTTACTGGCTATTACATCAACTTAGAAGCTTCATCTGTGTTCTACTATGGTGCTTTTAGTGTCTCCGCATACCGCAGCACGCGACATAGCTTTGCAGACGATAAGTACAACCGCTTCAGAGAGAAGAGCGGCCAATGTGACGATCTGGCTTTAAGTCGATTCGATGACAAATGACGAAAACGGACGGATTTCTAAGGTTTTTACTACATATGAACACTTTTCACATTCTCCCGTGCAACTCGGCTGGTAGTAATCCTTTCATGCAGAATGTTAAGGTCTTAGGTCATGTCCAAGGCACCAAAGCCAGCTAAAAAGTCAATAATCGATAGCTAAAACTTGAATTGTACTACTTCTTCCTGGCTATTACATCAACTTAGAAGCTTCATCTGTGTTCTACTACGGTGCTTTTAGTTTCTCCGCATACCGCAGCACGCGACATAGTTTTACAGACGATAAATACAACCGTTTCAGAGAGAAGTGCGGCCAATGTGACGGTCTGGATTTAAGTCGATTCGATAACAAATGACGAAAACGGACGGATTTCTCAGGTTTTTACTACATATGAACACTTTTCACATTCTCCCGTGCAACTCGGCTGATAGTCCTCCTTCATGCAAAATCTTAATTTCCTAGCTCGTGTCCAATGCACCAAAGAAGGGTAAATGTCATTAACCGATACCTAAAACTTTAATTGTACTACTTCTTACTGGCTATTACATCAACTTAGAAGCTTCATCTGTGTTCTACTATGGTGCTTTTCCTGTTTCCGCCTACGGCAACACGCGACATAGCTTTGCAGACGATAAGTACAACCGTTTCCGAGAGCAGAGCGGCTAATGTGACGATCTGGCATTAAGGCGATTCGATAACAAATGACGAAAACGGCCGGATTTCTCAGGTTTTTACTACATATGAACACGTTTCACATTTTCCCCTGCAACTCGGCTGCTAGTCCTCCTTTCATGCAGAATCTTAAGGTCCTAGCTCATGTCCAAGGCACCAAAGCCAGCTAAAAAGTCAATAATCGATACCTAAAACTTGAATTGGACTACTTCTTACTGGCTATTACATCAACTTAGAAGCTTCATCTGTGTTCTACTATGGTGCTTTTCCTGTTTCCGCCTACGGCAACACGCGAATAGCTTTGCAGACGATAAGTACAACCGTTTCCGAGAGCGGAGCGGCCAATGTGACGATCTGGCTTTAAGTCGATTCGATAACAAATGACGAAAACGAACGAATTTCTCTGGTTTTTACTACATATGAACACTTTTCACATTCTCCCGTGCTACTCGGCTGCTAGTCCTCCTTTCATGCTGAATCTTAAGGTCCTAGCTCATGTCCAAGGCACCAAAGCTAGCTAAAAAGTCAATAATCGATACCTAAAACTTGAATTGTACTACTTCTTACTGGCTGTTACATCAACTTAGAAGCTTCATCTGTGTTCTACTATGCTGCTTGTAGTGTCTCAGCATACCGCAGCATTCGACATAGCTTTCCAGACGATAAGTACAACCGTTTCAGAGAGAAGAGCGACCAATGTGACGATCTGGGTTTAAGTCGATTCGATAACAAATGACGAAAACGGACGGATTTCTCAGGTATTTTTTTACATATGAACACTTTTCACATTCTCCCGTGCAACTCGGCTGCTAGTCCTCCTTACATGCAGAATCTTAAGGTCCTATCTCATGTCGAAGGCACCAAAGCCAGCTAAAAAGTCAATAATCGATACCTAAAACTAGAATTGTACTACTTCTTACTGGCTATTACATCAACTTAGAATCTCCATCTGTGTTCTACTATGGTGCTTTTAGTGTCTCCGCATACCGCAGCACGCGACATAGCTTTGCAGACGATAAGTACAGCCGTTTCAGAGAGAAGAGCGGCCAATGTGACGATCTGGCTTTAAGTCGATTCGATCACAAATGACGAAAACGGACGGATGTCTCAGGTTTTTAATACATATGAACACTTTTCACATTCTCCCGTGCAACTGGGCTGCTAGTCCTCCTTTTATGCAGAACCTTAAAGTCCTAGCTCATGTCCAAGGCACCAAAGCCAGCTAAAAAGTCAATAATCGATACCTAAATCTTGAATTGGTCTACTTCTTACTGGCTATTACATCAACTTAGAAGCTTCATCTGTGTTCTACTATGGTGCTTTTCTGTTTCCGCCTACGGCAAAACGCGACATTGCTTTGCAGACGATAAGTGCAACCGTTTCCGAGAGCAGAGCGTTCAATGTGACGATCTGGCTTTAAGTCGATTCGATAACAAATGACGAAAACGGACGGATTACTCAGGTTTTTACTTCATATGAACACTTTTTACATTCTCCCCTGCAACTCGGCTGCTAGTCCTCCTTACATGCAGAATCTTAAGGTCCTATCTCATGTCCAAGCACCAAAGCCAGCTAAAAAGTCAATAATCGATACCTAAAACTTGAATTGTACTACTTCTTACTGGCTATTACATCAACTTAGAAGCTTCATCTGTGTTTTACTATGCTGCTTGTAGTGTCTCAGCATACCGCAGCATGCGACATAGCTTTGCAGACGATAAGTACAAGCGTTTCAGAGAGAAGAGCGGCCAATGTGACGATCTGGCTTTAAGTCGATTCGATAACAAATGACGAAAACGGACGAATTTCTCAGGTTTTTACTACATATGATCACTTTTCACATTCTCCCATGCTACTCTGCTGCTAGTCCTCCTTTCATGCAGAATCTTAAGGTCCTAGCTCATGTCCAAGGCACCAAAGCTAGCTAAAAATTCAATAATCGATACCTAAAACTTGAATTGTACTAATTCGTACTGGCTATTACATCAACTTAGAAGCTTCATCTGGGTTCTACTATGCTGCCTGTAGTGTCTCAGCATACCGCAGCATGCGACATAGCTTTGCAGACGATAAGTACAAGCGTTTCAGAGAGAAGAGCGGCCAATAAGACGATGTGGCTTTAAGTCGATTCGATAACAAATGACGAAAACGGACGAATTTCCCAGGTTTTTACTACATATGAACACTTTTCACATTCTCCCGTGCTACTCGGCTGCTAGTCCTCCTTTCATGCAGAATCTTAAGGTCCTAGCTCATGTCCAAGGCACCAAAGCCAGCTAAAAAGTCAATAATCGATACCTAAAACTTGAATTGGACTACTTCTTACTCGCTATTACATCAACTTAGAAGCTTCATCTGTGTTCTACTATGGTGCTTTTCCTGTTTCCGCCTACGGCAACACGCGACATAGCTTTGCAGACGATAAGTACAACCGTTTCCGAGAGCAGAGCGGCCAATGTGACGATCTGGCTTTAAGTCGATTCGATAACAAATGACGAAAACGGACGGATTTCTCAGGTTTTTACTACATATGAACACTTTTTACATTCTCCCCTGCAACTCGGCTGCTAGTCCTCCTTTCATGCAGAATCTTAAGGTCCTAGCTCATGTCCAAGGCACCAAAGCCAGCTAAAAAGTCAATAATCGATACCTAATACTTGAATTGTACTACTTCTTACTGGCTATTACATCAACTTAGAAGCTTGGTCTGTGTTCTACTATGGTGATTTTAGTGTCTCCGCATACCGCAGCACGCGACATAGCTTTGCAGACGATAAGTACAAGCGTTACGGAGATAAGAGCGGCCAATGTGACTATCTGGCTTTAAGTCGATTCGATAACAAATGACGAAAACGGACGGATGTCTCAGGTTTTTACTGCATATGAACACTTTTCACATTCTCCCGTGCAACTCGGCTGCTAGTCCTCCTTACATGCAGAATATTAAGGTCCCAGCTCATGTCGAAGGCACCAAAGCCAGCTAAAAAGTCAATAATCGATACCTAAAACTTGAATTGTACTACTTCTTACTGGCTATTACATCAGCTTAGAAGCTTCATCTGTGTTCTACTATTTTGCTTTTAGTGTCTCCACATACCGCAGCACGTGATATAGATTTGTAGACGATAAGTACAACCGTTTCAGAGAGAAGAGCGGCCAATGTGACGATCTGGCTTTAAGTCGATTCGATAACAAATGACGAAAACGGACGGATTTCTCAGGTTTTTACTGCATATGAACACTTTTCACATTCTCCCGTGCAACTCGGCTGCTAGTCCTCCTTACATGCAGAATCTTAAGGTCCTAGCTCATGTCCAAGGCACCAAAGCCAGCTAAAATGTCAACAATCGATACCTAAAACTTGAATTGTACTACTTCTTACTGGCTATTACATCAACTTAGAAGCTTCATCTGTGTTTTACTATGCTGCTTGTAGTGTCTCAGCATACCGCAGCATGCGACATAGCTTTGCAGACTATAAGTACAAGCGTTTCAGAGAGAAGAGCGGCCAATGTGACGATCTGGCTTTAAGTCGATTCGATAACAAATGACGAAAACGGACGAATTTCTCAGGTTTTTACTACATATGATCACTTTTCACATTCTCCCGTGCTACGCGGCTGCTAGTCCTCCTTTCATGCAGAATCTTAAGGTCCTAGCTCATGTCCAAGGCACCAAAGCTAGCTAAAAAGTCAATAATCGATACCTAAAACTTGAATTGTACTACTTCTTACTGGCTATTACATCAACTTAGAAGCTTCATCTGTGTTCTACTATGCTGCTTGTAGTGTCTCAGCATACCGCAGCATGCGACATAGCTTTGCAGACGATAAGTACAAGCGTCTCAGAGAGAAGAGAGGCCAATAAGACGATGTGGCTTTAAGTCGATTCGATAACAAATGACGAAAACGGACGAATTTCCCAGGTTTTTACTACATATGAACACTTTTCACATTCTCCCGTGCTACTCGGCTGCTAGTCCTCCTTTCATGCAGAATCTTAAGGTCCTAGCTCATGTCCAAGGCACCAAAGCCAGCTAAAAAGTCAATAATCGATACCTAAAACTTGAATTGGACTACTTCTTACTCGCTATTACATCAACTTAGAAGCTTCATCTGTGTTCTACTATGGTGCTTTTCCTGTTTCCGCCTACGGCAACACGCGACATAGCTTTGCAGACGATAAGTACAACCGTTTCCGAGAGCAGAGCGGCCAATGTGACGATCTGGCTTTAAGTCGATTCGATAACAAATGACGAAAACGGACGGATTTCTCAGGTTTTTACTACATATGAACACTTTTTACATTCTCCCCTGCAACTCGGCTGCTAGTCCTCCTTTCATGCAGAATCTTAAGGTCCTAGCTCATGTCCAAGGCACCAAAGCCAGCTAAAAAGTCAATAATCGATACCTAATACTTGAATTGTACTACTTCTTACTGGCTATTACATCAACTTAGAAGCTTGGTCTGTGTTCTACTATGGTGATTTTAGTGTCTCCGCATACCGCAGCACGCGACATAGCTTTGCAGACGATAAGTACAAGCGTTACGGAGATAAGAGCGGCCAATGTGACTATCTGGCTTTAAGTCGATTCGATAACAAATGACGAAAACGGACGGATGTCTCAGGTTTTTACTGCATATGAACACTTTTCACATTCTCCCGTGCAACTCGGCTGCTAGTCCTCCTTACATGCAGAATATTAAGGTCCCAGCTCATGTCGAAGGCACCAAAGCCAGCTAAAAAGTCAATAATCGATACCTAAAACTTGAATTGTACTACTTCTTACTGGCTATTACATCAGCTTAGAAGCTTCATCTGTGTTCTACTATTTTGCTTTTAGTGTCTCCACATACCGCAGCACGTGATATAGATTTGTAGACGATAAGTACAACCGTTTCAGAGAGAAGAGCGGCCAATGTGACGATCTGGCTTTAAGTCGATTCGATAACAAATGACGAAAACGGACGGATTTCTCAGGTTTTTACTGCATATGAACACTTTTCACATTCTCCCGTGCAACTCGGCTGCTAGTCCTCCTTACATGCAGAATCTTAAGGTCCTAGCTCATGTCCAAGGCACCAAAGCCAGCTAAAATGTCAACAATCGATACCTAAAACTTGAATTGTACTACTTCTTACTGGCTATTACATCAACTTAGAAGCTTCATCTGTGTTTTACTATGCTGCTTGTAGTGTCTCAGCATACCGCAGCATGCGACATAGCTTTGCAGACTATAAGTACAAGCGTTTCAGAGAGAAGAGCGGCCAATGTGACGATCTGGCTTTAAGTCGATTCGATAACAAATGACGAAAACGGACGAATTTCTCAGGTTTTTACTACATATGATCACTTTTCACATTCTCCCGTGCTACGCGGCTGCTAGTCCTCCTTTCATGCAGAATCTTAAGGTCCTAGCTCATGTCCAAGGCACCAAAGCTAGCTAAAAAGTCAATAATCGATACCTAAAACTTGAATTGTACTACTTCTTACTGGCTATTACATCAACTTAGAAGCTTCATCTGTGTTCTACTATGCTGCTTGTAGTGTCTCAGCATACCGCAGCATGCGACATAGCTTTGCAGACGATAAGTACAAGCGTCTCAGAGAGAAGAGAGGCCAATAAGACGATGTGGCTTTAAGTCGATTCGACAACAAATGACGAAAACGGACGAATTTCCCAGGTTTTTACTACATATGAACACTTTTCACATTCTCCCGTGCTATTCGGCTGCTAGTCCTCCTTTCATGCAGAATCTTAAGGTCCTAGCTCATGTCCAAGGCACCAAAGCTAGCTAAAAAGTCAATAATCGATACCTAAAACTTGAATTGTACTACTTCTTACTGGCTATTACATCAACTTAGTAGCTCCATCTGTGTTCTACTATGGTGATTTTAGTGTCTCCGCATACCGCAGCACGCGACATAGCTTTGTAGACGATAAGTACAACCGTTTCAGAGAGAAGAGCGGCCAATGTGACGATCTGGCTTTAAGTCGATTCGATAACAAATGACGAAAACGGACGAATTTCTCAGGTTTTTACTACATATGAACACTTTTCACATTCTCCCGTGCTACTCGGCTGCTAGTCCTCCTTTCATGCAGAATCTTAAGGTCCTAGCTCATGTCCAAGGCACCAAAGCCAGCTAAAAAGTCAATAATCGATACCTAAAACTTGAATTGGACTACTTCTTACTCGCTATTACATCAACTTAGAAGCTTCATCTGTGTTCTACTATGGTGCTTTTCCTGTTTCCGCCTACGGCAACACGCGACATAGCTTTGCAGACGATAAGTACAACCGTTTCCGAGAGCAGAGCGGCCAATGTGACGATCTGGCTTTAAGTCGATTCGATAACAAATGACGAAAACGGACAGATTTCTCAGGTTTTTACTACATATGAACACTTTTCACATTTTCCCCTGCAACTCGGCTGCTACTCCTCCTTTCATGCAGAATCTTAAGGTCCTAGCTCATGTCCAAGGCACCAAAGCCAGCTAAAAAGTCAATAATCGATACCTAAAACTTGAATTGTACTACTTCTTACTGGCTATTTCATCAACTTAGAAGCTTGGTCTGTGTTCTACTATGGTGATTTTAGTGTCTCCGCATACCGCAGCACGCGAGATAGCTTTGTAGACGATAAGTACAACCGTTTCAGAGAGAAGTGCGGACAATGTGACGATCTGACTTAAAGCCGATTCGATAACAAATGACGAAAACGGACGGATTTCTCAGGTTTTTACTACATATGAACACTTTTCACATTCTCCCGTGCAACTCGGCTGCTAGTCCTCCTTTCATGCAGAATCTTAAGGTCCTAGCTCATGTCCAAGGCACCAATGCCAGCTAAAAAGTCAATAATCGATACCTAAAACTTGAATTCTACTACTTCTTACTGCCTATTACATCAACTTAGAAGCTTCATCTGTGTTCTACTATAGTGCTTTTAGTGTCTCCACATACCGCAGCACGCGACATAGCTTTGCAGACGATAAGTACAACCGTTTCAGAGAGAAGAGCGGCCAATGTGACGATCTGGCTTTAAGTCGATTCGATAAGAAATGAGGAAAACGGATGGATTTCTAAGGTTTTTACTACATATGAACACTTTTCACATTCTGCCGTGCAACTCGGCTGCTAGTCCTCCTTTCATGCAGAATCTTAAGGTACTAGCTCATGTCCAAGGCACCAAAGCCAGCTAAAAAGTCAATAATCGATACGTAAAACTTGAATTGTACTACTTCTTACTGGCTATTTCATCAACTTAGAAGCTTCATCTGTGTTCTACTGCCGGCCGCAGTGGTCTCGCGGTTCTAGGCGCGCAGTCCGGAACCGTGCGACTGCTGCGGCCGCAGGTTCGAATCCTGCCTCGGGCATGGATGTGTGTGATGTCCTTAGGTTAGTTAGGTTTAAGTAGTTCTAAGTTCTAGGGGACTAATGACCACAGCAGTTGAGTCCCATAGTGCTCAGAGCCATTTGAACCATTTTTTGTGTTCTACTATGGTGCTTTTAGTGTCTCCGCATACCGCAGCACGCGACATAGCTTTGTAGACGATAAGTACAACCGTTTCAGAGAGAAGAGCGGCCAATGTGACGATCTGACTTAAAGCCGATTCGATAACAAATGACGTAAACGGACGGATTTCTCAGGTTTTTACTACATATGAACACTTTTCACATTCTCCCGTGCAACTCGGCTGCTAGTCCTCCTTTCATGCAGAATCTTAAGGTCCTAGCTCATGTCCAAGGCACCAAAGCCAGCTAAAAAGTCAATAATCGATACCTAAAACTTGAATTCTACTACTTCTTACTGCCTATTACATCAACTTAGAAGCTTCATCTGTGTTCTACTATAGTGCTTTTAGTGTCTCCACATACCGCAGCACGCGACATAGCTTTGCAGACGATAAGTACAACCGTTTCAGAGAGAAGAGCGGCCAATGTGACGATCTGGCTTTAAGTCGATTCATAAATAATGAGGAAAACGGATGGATTTCTAAGGTTTTTACTACATATGAACACTTTTCACATTCTGCCGTGCAACTCGGCTGCTAGTCCTCCTTTCATGCAGAATCTTAAGGTACTAGCTCATGTCCAAGGCACCAAAGCCAGCTAAAAAGTCAATAATCGATACGTAAAACTTGAATTGTACTACTTCTTACTGGCTATTTCATCAACTTAGAAGCTTCATCTGTGTTCTACTATGGTGCTTTTAGTGTCTCCGCATACCGCAGCACGCGACATAGCTTTGTAGACGATAAGTACAACCGTTTCAGAGAGGAGAGCGGCCAATGTGACGATCTGGCTTTACGTCGATTCGATAACAAATGACGAAAACGGACGAATTTCTCAGGTTTTTACTACATATGAACACTTTTCACATTCTCCCGTGCTACTCGGCTGCTAGTCCTCCTTTCATGCAGAATCTTAAGGTCCTAGCTCATGTCCAAGGCACCAAAGCCAGTTAAAAAGTCAATAATCGATACCTAAAACTTGAATTGTACTACTTCTTACTCGCTATTACATCAACTTAGAAGCATCATCTGTGTTCTACTATGGTGCTTTTCCTGTTTCCGCCTACGGCAACACGCGACATAGCTTTGCAGACGATAAGTACAACCGTTTCCGAGAGCAGAGCGGCCAATGTGACGATCTGGCTTTAAGTCGATTCGATAACAAATGACGAAAACGGACAGATTTCTCAGGTTTTTACTACATATGAACACTTTTCACATTTTCCCCTGAAACTCGGTTGCTACTCCTCCTTTCATGCAGAATCTTAAGGTCCTAGCTCATGTCCAAGGCACCAAAGCCAGCTAAAAAGTCAATAATCGATACCTAATACTTGAATTGTACTACTTCTTACTGGCTATTACATCAACTTAGAAGCTTGGTCTGTGTTCTACTATGGTGATTTTAGTGTCTCCGCATACCGCAGCACGCGACATAGCTTTGCAGACGATAAGTACAAGCGTTTCGGAGATAAGAGCGGCCAATGTGACTATCTGGCTTTAAGTCGATTCGATAACAAATGACGAAAACGGATGGATGTCTCAGGTTTTTACTGCATATGAACACTTTTCACATTCTCCCGTGCAACTCGGCTGCTAGTCCTCCTTACATGCAGAATCTTAAGGTCCTAGCTCATGTCGAAAGCACCAAAGCCAGCTAAAAAGTCAATAATCGATACCTAAAACTTGAATTGTAATACTTCTTAGTGGCTATTACATCAGCTTAGAAGCTTCATCTGTGTTCTACTATTTTGCTTTTAGTGTCTCCACATACCGCAGCACGTGACATAGCTTTGTAGACGATAAGTACAACCGTTTCAGAGAGAAGAGCGGCCAATGTGACGATCTGACTTAAAGTCGATTCGATAACAAATGACGAAAACGGACGGATTTCTAAGGTTTTTACTACATATGAACACTTTTCACATTCTCCCGTGCAACTCGGCTGCTAGTCCTCCTTTCATGCAGAATCTTAAGGTACTAGCTCATGTCCAAGGCACCAAAGCCATCTAAAAAGTCAATAATCGATACGTAAAACTTGAATTGTACTACTTCTTACTGGCTATTTCATCAACTTAGAAGCTTCATCTGTGTTCTACTATGGTGCTTTTCCTGTTTCCGCCTACGGCAACACGCGACATAGCTTTGCAGACGATAAGTACAACCGTTTCCGAGAGCAGAGCGGCCAATGTGACGATCCGGCTTTATGTCGATTCGATAACAAATGACGAAAACGGACAGATTTCTCAGGTTTTTACTACATATGAACACTTTTCACATTTTCCCCTGCAACTCGGCTGCTACTCCTCCTTTCATGCAGAATCTTAAGGTCCTAGCTCATGTCCAAGGCACCAAAGCCAGCTAAAAAGTCAATAATCGATACCTAATACTTGAATTGTACTACTTCGTACTGGCTATTACATAAACTTAGAAGCTTCATCTGTGTTCTACTATTTTGCTTTTAGTGTCTCCACATACCGCAGCACGTGACATAGCTTTGTAGACGATAAGTACAACGGTTTCAGAGAGAAGAGCGGCCAATGTGACGATCTGACTTAAAGTCGATTCGATAACAAATGACGAAAACGGACGGATTTCTCAGGTTTTTACTGCATATGAACACTTTTCACATTCTCCCGTGCAACTCGGCTGCTAGTCCTCCTTACATGCAGAATCTTAAGGTCCTAGCTCATGTCCAAGGCACCAAAGCCAGCTAAAAAGTCAATAATCGATACCTAAAACTTGAATTGTACTACTTCTTACTGGCTATTACATCAACTTAGAAGCTTCATCTGTGTTTTACTATGCTGCTTGTAGTGTCTCAGCATACCGCAGCATGCGACATAGCTTTGCAGACGATAAGTACAAGCGTTTCAGAGAGAAGAGCGGCCAATGTGACGATCTGGCTTTAAGTCGATTCGATAAGAAATGAGGAAAACGGATGGATTTCTAAGGTTTTTACTACATATGAACACTTTTCACATTCTCCCGTGCAACTCGGCTGCTAGTCCTCCTTTCATGCAGAATCTTAAGGTACTAGCTCATGTCCAAGGCACCAAAGCCAGCTAAAAAGTCAATAATCGATACGTAAAACTTGAATTGTACTACTTCTTACAGGCTATTTCATCAACTTAGAAGCTTCATCTGTGTTCTACTATGGTGCTTTTAGTGTCTCCGCATACCGCAGCACGCGACATAGCTTTGTAGACGATAAGTACAACCGTTTCAGAGAGAAGAGCGGCCAATGTGACGATCTGGTTTTACGTCGATTCGATAACAAATGACGAAAACGGACGAATTTCTAAGGTTTTTACTACATATGAACACTTTTCACATTCTCCCGTGCTACTCGGCTGCTAGTCCTCCTTTCATGCAGAATCTTAAGGTCCTAGCTCATGTCCAAGGCACCAAAGCCAGTTAAAAAGTCAATAATCGATACCTAAAACTTGAATTGGACTACTTCTTACTCGCTATTACATCAACTTAGAAGCATCATCTGTGTTCTACTATGGTGCTTTTCCTGTTTCCGCCTACGGCAACACGCGACATAGCTTTGCAGACGATAAGTACAACCGTTTCCGAGAGCAGAGCGGCCAATGTGACGATCTGGCTTTAAGTTGATTCGATAACAAATGACGAAAACGGACGGATTTCTCAGGTTTTTACTACATATGAACACTTTTCACATTTTCCCCTGCAACTCGGCTGCTACTCCTCCTTTCATGCAGAATCTTAAGGTCCTAGCTCATGTCCAAGGAACCAAAGCCAGCTAAAAAGTCAATAATCGATACCTAATACTTGAATTGTACTACTTCTTACTGGCTATTACATCAACTTAGAAGCTTGGTCTGTGTTCTACTATGGTGATTTTAGTGTCTCCGCATACCGCAGCATGCGACATAGCTTTGCAGACGATAAGTACAAGCGTTTCGGAGATAAGAGCGGCCAATGTGACTATCTGGCTTTAAGTCGATTCGATAACAAATGACGAAAACGGACGGATGTCTGAGGTTTTTACTGCATATGAACACTTTTCACATTCTCCCGTGCAACTCGGCTGCTAGTCCTCCTTACATGCAGAATCTTAAGGTCCTAGCTCATGTCGAAGGCACCAAAGCCAGCTAAAAAGTCAATAATCGATACCTAAAACTTGAATTGTACTACTTCTTAGTGGCTATTACATCAGCTTAGAAGCTTCATCTGTGTTCTACTATTTTGCTTTTAGTGTCTCCACATACCGCAGCACGTGACATAGCTTTGTAGACGATAAGTACAACCGTTTCCGAGAGCAGAGCGGCCAATGTGACGATCCGGCTTTAAGTCGATTCGATAACAAATGACGAAAACGGACAGATTTCTCAGGTTTTTACTACATATGAACACTTTTCACATTTTCCCCTGCAACTCGGCTGCTACTCCTCCTTTCATGCAGAATCTTAAGGTCCTAGCTCATGTCCAAGGCACCAAAGCCAGCTAAAAAGTCAATAATCGATACTTAATACTTGAATTGTATTACTTCGTACTGGCTATTACATAAACTTAGAAGCTTCATCTGTGTTCTACTATTTTGCTTTTAGTGTCTCCACATACCGCAGCACGTGACATAGCTTTGTAGACGATAAGTACAACCGTTTCAGAGAGAAGAGCGGCCAATGTGACGATCTGACTTAAAGTCGATTCGATAACAAATGACGAAAACGGACGGATTTCTCAGGTTTTTACTGCATATGAACACTTTTCACATTCTCCCGTGCAACTCGGCTGCTAGTCCTCCTTATATGCAGAATCTTAAGGTCCTAGCTCATGTCCAAGGCACCAAAGCCAGCTAAAAAGTCAATAATCGATACCTAAAACTTGAATTGTACTACTTCTTACTGGCTATTACATCAACTTAGAAGCTTCATCTGTGTTTTACTATGCTGCTTGTAGTGTCTCAGCATACCGCAGCATGCGACATAGCTTTGCAGACGATAAGTACAAGCGTTTCAGAGAGAAGAGCGGCCAATGTGACGATCTGGCTTTAAGTCGATTCGATAACAAATGACGAAAACGGACCGATTTCTCAGGTTTTTACTACATATGAGCACTTTTCATATTCTCCCTTGCAACTAGGCTGCTAGTCCTCCTTTCATGCAGAATCTTAAGGTCCTATCTCATGTCCAAGGCACCAAAGCTAGCTAAAAAGTCAATAATCGATACCTAAAACTTGAATTGTACTACTTCTTACTGGCTATTAGATCAACTTAGAAGCTTCATCTGTGTTCTACTATGCTGCTTGTAGTGTCTCAGCATACCGCAGCATGCGACATAGCTTTGCAGACGATAAGTACAAGCGTTTCAGAGAGAAGAGCGGCCAATAAGACGATGTGGCTTTAAGTCGATTCGATAACAAATGACGAAAACGGACGAATTTCCCAGGTTTTTACTACATATGAACACTTTTCACATTCTCCCCTGCTACTCGGCTGCTAGTCCCCCTTTCATGCAGAATCTTAAGGTCCTAGCTCAAGTCCAAGGCACCAAAGCTAGCTAAAAAGTCAATAATCGATACCTAAAACTTGAATTGTACTACTTCTTACTGGCTATTACATCAACTTAGTGGCTCCATCTGTGTTCTGCTATGGTGACTTTAGTGTCTCCGCATACCGCAGCACGCGACATAGCTTTGTAGACGATAAGTACAACCGTTTCAGAGAGAAGAGCGGCCAATGTGACGATCTGGCTTTAAGTCGATTCGATAACAAATGACGAAAACGGACGAATTTCTCAGGTTTTTACTACATATGAACACTTTTCACATTCTCCCGTGCTACTCGGCTGCTAGTCCTCCTTTCATGCAGAATCTTAAGGTCCTAGCTCTTGTCCAAGGCACCAAAGCCAGCTAAAAAGTCAATAATCGATACCTAAAACTTGAATTGGACTACTTCTTACTCGCTATTACATCAACTTAGAAGCTTCATCTGTGTTCTACTATGGTGCTTTTCCTGTTTCCGCCTACGGCAACACGCGACATAGCTTTGCAGACGATAAGTACAACCGTTTCCGAGAGCAGAGCGGCCAATGTGACGATCTGGCTTTAAGTCGATTCGATAACAAATGACGAAAACGGTCAGATTTCTCAGGTTTTTACTACATATGAACACTTTTCACATTTTCCCCTGCAACTCGGCTGCTACTCCTCCTTTCATGCAGAATCTTAAGGTCCTAGCTCATGTCCAAGGCACCAAAGCCAGCTAAAAAGTCAATAATCGATACCTAAAACTTGAATTGTACTACTTCTTACTGGCTATTACATCAGCTTAGAAGCTTCATCTGTGTTCTACTATTTTGCTTTTAGTGTCTCCACATACCGCAGCACGTGACATAGCTTTGTAGACGATAAGTACAACCGCTTCAGAGAGAAGAGCGGCCAATGTGACGATCTGACTTAAAGTTGATTCGATAACAAATGACGAAAACGGACGGATTTCTCAGGTTTTTGCTACATATGATCACTTTTCACATTCTCCCGTGCTACTCGGCTGCTAGTCCTCCTTTCATGCAGAATCTTAAGGTCCTAGCTCATGTCCAAGGCACCAAAGCCAGCTAAAAAGTCAATAATCGATACCTAAAACTTGAATTGGACTACTTCTTACTCGCTATTACATCAACTTAAAAGCTTCATCTGTGTTCTACTATGGTGCTTTTCCTGTTTCCGCCTACGGCAACACGCGACATAGCTTTGCAGACGATAAGTACAACCGTTTCCGAGAGAAGAGCGGCCAATGTGACGATCCGGCTTTAAGTCGATTCGATAACAAATGACGAAAACAGACAGATTTCTCAGGTTTTTACTACATATGAACACTTTTCACATTTTCCCCTGCAACTCGGCTGCTACTCCTCCTTTCATGCAGAATCTTAAGGTCCTAGCTCATGTCCAAGGCACCAAAGCCAGCTAAAAAGTCAATAATCGATACCTAATACTTGAATTGTACTACTTCTTACTGGCTATTACATCAACTTAGAAGTTTGGTCTGTGTTCTACTATGGTGATTTTAGTGTCTCCGCGTTCCGCTGCACGCGACATAGCTTTGCAGACGATAAGTACAACCGTTTTAGAGAGAAGAGCGGCCAATGTGACGATCTGGCTTTAAGTCGATTCGATAAGAAATGAGGAAAACGGATGTATTTCTAAGGTTTTTACTACATATGAACACTTTTCACATTCTCCCGTGCAACTCGGCTGCTAGTCCTCCTTACATGCAGAATCTTAAGGTCCAAGCTCATGTCGAAGGCACCAAAGCCAGCTAAAAAGTCAATAATCGATACCTAAAACTTGAATTGTACTACTTCTTACTGGCTATTACATCAGCTTAGAAGCTTCATCTGTGTTCTACTATTTTGCTTTTAGTGTCTCCACATACCGCAGCACGTGACATAGCTTTGTAGACGATAAGTACAACCGCTTCAGAGAGAAGAGCGGCCAATGTGACGATCTGACTTAAAGTTGATTCGATAACAAATGACGAAAACGGACGGATGTCTCAGGTTTTTACTACATATGATCACTTTTCACATTCTCCCGTGCTACTCGGCTGCTAGTCCTCCTTTCATGCAGAATCTTAAGGTCCTAGCTCATGTCCAAGGCACCAAAGCTAGCTAAAAAGTCAATAATCGATACCTAAAACTTGAATTGTACTACTTCTTACTGGCTATTACATCAACTTAGAAGCTTCATCTGTGTTCTACTATGCTGCGTGTAGTGTCTCAGCATACCGCAGCATGCGACATAGCTTTGCAGACGATAAGTACAAGCGTTTCAGAGAGAAGAGCGGCCAATAAGACGATGTGGCTTTAAGTCGATTCGATAACAAATGACGAAAACGGACGAATTTCCCAGGTTTTTACTACATATGAACACTTTTCACAATCTCCCGTGATACTCGGCTGCTAGTCCTCCTTTCATGCAGAATCTTAAGGTCCTAGCTCATGTCCAAGGCACCAAAGCTAGCTAAAAAGTCAATAATCGATACCTAAAACTTGAATTGTACTACTTCTTACTCGCTATTACATCAACTTAGAAGCTTCATCTGTGTTCTACTATGGTGCTTTTCCTGTTTCCGCCTACGGCAACACGCGACATATCTTTGCAGACGATAAGTACAACCGTTTCCGAGAGCAGAGCGGCCAATGTGACGATCTGGCTTTAAGTCGATTCGATAACAAATGACGAAAACGGACAGATTTCTCAGGTTTTTACTACATATGAACACTTTTCACATTTTCCCCTGCAACTCGGCTGCTACTCCTCCTTTCATGCAGAATCTTAAGGTTCCTAGCTCATGTCCAAGGCACCAAAGCCAGCTAAAAAGTCAATAATCGATACCTAAAACTTGAATTGTACTACTTCTTACTGGCTATTACATCAGCTTAGAAGCTTCATCTGTGTTCTACTATTTTGCTTTTAGTGTCTCCACATACCGCAGCACGTGACATAGCTTTGTAGACGATAAGTACAACCGTTTCAGAGAGAAGAGCGGCCAATGTGACGATCTGGCTTTAAGTCGATTCGATAAGAAATGAGGAAAACTGATGGATTTCTAAGGTTTTTACTACATATGAACACTTTTCACATTCTCCCGTGCAACTCGGCTGCTAGTCCTCCTTTCATGCAGAATCTTAAGGTACTAGCTCATGTCCAAGGCACCAAAGCCAGCTAAAAAGTCAATAATCGATACGTAAAACTTGAATTGTACTACTTCTTACTGGCTATTACATCAACTTAGAAGCTCCATCTGTGTTCTACTATGGTGATTTTAGTGTCTCCGCATACCGCAGCACGTGACATAGCTTTGCAGACGATAAGTACAAGCGTTTCGGAGATAAGAGCGGCCAATGTGACGATCTGGCTTTAAGTCGATTCGATAACAAATGACGAAAACGGACGGATGTCTCAGGTTTTTACTGCATATGAACACTTTTCACATTCTCCCGTGCAACTCGGCTGCTAGTCCTCCTTACATGCAGAATCTTAAGGTCCTAGTTCATGTCGAAGGCACCAAAGCCAGCTAAAAAGTCAATAATCGATACCTAAAACTTGAATTGTACTACTTCTTACTGGCTATTACATCAGCTTAGAAGCTTCATCTGTGTTCTACTATTTTGCTTTTAGTGTCTCCACATACCGCAGCACGTGACATAGCTTTGTAGACGATAAGTACAACCGTTTCAGAGAGAAGAGCGGCCAATGTGACGATCTGGCTTTAAGTCGATTCGATAAGAAATGAGGAAAACGGATGGATTTCTTAGGTTTTTACTACATATGAACACTTTTCACATTCTCCCGTGCAACTCGGCTGCTAGTCCTCCTTTCATGCAGAATCTTAAGGTACTAGCTCATGTCCAAGGCACCAAAGCCAGCTAAAAAGTCAATAATCGACACGTAAAACTTGAATTGTACTACTTCTTACTGGCTATTACATCAACTTAGAAGCTTCATCTGTGTTCTACTATGGTTCTTTTAGTGTCTCCGCATACCGCAGCACGCGACATAGCTTTGTAGACGATAAGTACAACCGTTTCAGAGAGAAGAGCGGCCAATAAGACGATGTGGCTTTAAGTCGATTCGATAACAAATGACGAAAACGGACGAATTTCCCAGGTTTTTATTACATATGAACACTTTTCACATTCTCCCGTGCTACTCGGCTGCTAGTCCTCATTTCATGCAGAATCTTAAGGTCCTTGCTCATGTCCAAGGCACCAAAGCTAGCTAAAAAGTCAATAATCGATACCTAAAACTTGAGTTGTACTACTTCTTACTGGCTATTACATCAACTTAGTAGCTCCATCTGTGTTCTACTATGGTGATTTTAGTGTCTCCGCATACCGCAGCACGCGACATAGCTTTGTAGACGATAAGTACAACCGTTTCAGAGAGAAGAGCGGCCAATGTGACGATCTGGCTTTAAGTCGATTCGATAACAAATGACGAAAACGGACGAATTTCTCAGGTTTTTACTACATATGAACACTTTTCACATTCTCCCGTGCTACTCGGCTGCTAGTCCTCCTTTCATGCAGAATCTTAAGGTCCTAGCTCATGTCCAAGGCACCAAAGCCAGCTAAAAAGTCAATAATCGATACCTAAAACTTGAATTGGACTACTTCTTACTCGCTATTACATCAACTTAGAAGCTTCATCTGTGTTCTACTATGGTGCTTTTCCTGTTTCCGCCTACGGCAACACGCGACATAGCTTTGCAGACGATAAGTACAACCGTTTCCGAGAGCAGAGCGGCCAATGTGACAATCTGGCTTTAAGTCGATTCGATAACAAATGACGAAAACGGACAGATTTCTCAGGTTTTTACTACATATGAACACTTTTCACATTTTCCCCTGCAACTCGGCTGCTACTCCTCCTTTCATGCAGAATCTTAAGGTCCTAGCTCATGTCCAAGGCACCAAAGCCAGCTAAAAAGTCAATAATCGATACCTAAAACTTGAATTGTACTACTTCTTACTGGCTATTTCATCAACTTAGAAGCTTGGTCTGTGTTCTACTATGGTGATTTTAGTGTCTCCGCATACCGCAGCACGCGACATAGCTTTGCAGACGATAAGTACAAGCGTTTCGGAGATAAGAGCGGCCAATGTGACTATCTGGCTGTAAGTCGATTCGATAACAAATGACGAAAACGGACGGATGTCTCAGGTTTTTACTGCATATGAACACTTTTCACATTCTCCCGTGCAATTCGGCTGCTAGTCCTCCTTACATGCAGATTCTTAAGGTCCTAGCTCATGTCGAAGGCACCAAAGCCAGCTAAAAAGTCAATAATCGATACCTAAAACTTGAATTGTACTACTTCTTACTGGCTATTACATCAGCTTAGAAGCTTCCTCTGTGTTCTACTATTTTGCTTTTAGTGTCTCCACATACCGCAGCACGTGACATAGCTTTGTAGACGATAAGTACAACCGTTTCAGAGAGAAGAGCGGCCAATGTGACGATCTGGCTTTAAGTCGATTCGATAAGAAATGAGGAAAACGGATGGATTTCTAAGGTTTTTACTACATATGAACACTTTTCACATTCTCCCGTGCAACTCGGCTGCTAGTCCTCCTTTCATGCAGAATCTTAAGGTACTAGCTCATGTCCAAGGCACCAAAGCCAGCTAAAAAGTCAATAATCGATACGTAAAACTTGAATTGTACTACTTCTTACTGGCTATTACATCAACTTAGAAGCTTCATCTGTGTTCTACTATGGTGCTTTTAGTGTCTCCGCATACCGCAGCACGCGACATAGCTTTGTAGACGATAAGTACAACCGTTTCAGAGAGAAGAGCGGCCAATGTGACGATCTGGCTTCAAGTCGATTCGATAACAAATGACGAAAACGGACGAATTTGTCAGGTTTTTACTACATATGAACACTTTTCACATTCTCCCGTGCTACTCGGCTGCTAGTCCTCCTTTCATGCAGAATCTTAAGGTCCTAGCTCATGTCCAAGGCACCAAAGCCAGCTAAAAAGTCAATAATCGATACCTAAAACTTGAATTGGACTACTTCTTACTCGCTATTACATCAACTTAGAAGCTTCATCTGTGTTCTACTATGGTGCTTTTCCTGTTTCCGCCTACGGCAACACGCGACATATCTTTGCAGACGATAAGTACAACCGTTTCCGAGAGCAGAGCGGCCAATGTGACGATCTGGCTTTAAGTCGATTCGATAACAAATGACGAAAACGGACAGATTTCTCAGGTTTTCACTACATATGAACACTTTTCACATTTTCCCCTGCAACTCGGCTGCTACTCCTCCTTTCATGCAGAATCTTAAGGTCCTAGCTCATGTCCAAGGCACCAAAGCCAGCTAAAAAGTCAATAATCGATACCTAATACTTGAATTGTACTACTTCTTACTGGCTATTACATCAACTTAGAAGCTTGGTCTGTGTTCTACTATGGTGATTTTAGTGTCACCGCATACCGCAGCACGCGACATAGCTTTGCAGACGATAAGTACAAGCGTTTCGTAGATAAGAGCGGCCAATGTGACTATCTGGCTTTAAGTCGATCCGATAACAAATGACGAAAACGGACGGATGTCTCAGGTTTTTACTACATATGAACACTTTTCACATTCTCCCGTGCAACTCGGCTGCTAGTCCTCCTTACATGCAGAATCTTAAGGTCCTAGCTCATGTCGAAGGCACCAAAGCAAGCTAAAAAGTCAATAATCGATACCTAAAACTTGAATTTTACTACTTCTTAGTGGCTATTACATCAGCTTAGAAGCTTCATCTGTGTTCTACTATTTTGCTTTTAGTGTCTCCACATACCGCAGCACGTGACATAGCTTTGTAGACGATAAGAACAACCGTTTCAGAGAGAAGAGCGGCCAATGTGACGATCTGACATAAAGTCGATTCGATAACAAATGATGAAAACGGACGGATTTCTAAGGTTTTTACTGCATATGAACACTTTTCACATTCTCCCGTGCAACTCGGCTGCTAGTCCTCCTTACATGCAGAATCTTAAGGTCCTAGCTCATGTCCAAGGCACCAAAGCCAGCTAAAAAGTCAATAATCGATACCTAAAACTTGAATTGTACTACTTCTTACTGGCTATTACATCAGCTTAGAAGCTTCATCTGTGTTCTACTATTTTGCTTTTAGTGTCTCCACATACCGCAGCACGTGACATAGCTTTGTAGACGATAAGTACAACCGTTTCAGAGAGAAGAGCGGCCAATGTGACGATCTGACTTAAAGCCGATTCGATAACAAATGACGAAATCGGACGGATTTCTCAGGTTTTTACTACATATGAACACTTTTCACATTCTCCCGTGCAACTCGGCTGCTAGTCCTCCTTTCATGCAGAATCTTAAGGTCCTAGCTCATGTCCAAGGAACCAAAGCCAGCTAAAAAGTCAATAATCGATACCTAAAACTTGAATTCTACTACTTCTTACTGCCTATTACATCAACTTAGAAGCTTCATCTGTGTTCTACTATAGTGCTTTTAGTGTCTCCACATACCGCAGCACGCGACATAGCTTTGCAGACGATAAGTACAACCGTTTCAGAGAGAAGAGCGGCCAATGTGACGATCTGGCTTTAAGTCGATTCGATAAGAAATGAGGAAAACGGATGGATTTCTAAGGTTTTTACTACATATGAACACTTTTCACATTCTCCCGTGCTACTCGGCTGCTAGTCCTCCTTACATGCAGAATCTTAAGGTCCTAGCTCATGTCCAAGGCACCAAAGCCAGCTAAAAAGTCAATAATCGATACCTAAAACTTGAATTGGACTACTTCTTACTCGCTATTACATCAACTTAGAAGCTTCATCTGTGTTCTACTATGGTGCTTTTCCTGTTTCCGCCTACGGCAACACGCGACATAGCTTTGCAGACGATAAGTACAACCGTTTCCGAGAGCAGGGCGGCCAATGTGACGATCTGGCTTTAAGTCGATTCGATAACAAATGACGAAAACGGACAGATTTCTCAGGTTTTTACTACATATGAACACTTTTCACATTTTCCCCTGCAACTCGGCTGCTACTCCTCCTTTCATGCAGAATCTTAAGGTCCTAGCTCATGTCCAAGGCACCAAAGCCAGCTAAAAAGTCAACAATCGATACCTAATACTTGAATTGTACTACTTCTTACTGGCTATTACATCAGCTTAGAAGCTTCATCTGTGTTCTACTATTTTGCTTTTAGTGTCTCCACATACCGCAGCACGTGACATAGCTTTGTAGACGATAAGTACAACCGTATCAGAGAGAAGAGCGGCCAATGTGACGATCTGACTTACAGTCGATTCGATAACAAATGACGAAAACGGACGAATTTCTCAGGTTTTTACTACATATGATCACTTTTCACATTCTCCCGTGCTATTCGGCTGCTAGTCCTCCTTTCATGCAGAATCTTAAGGTCCTAGCTCATGTCCAAGGCACTAAAGCTAGCTAAAAAGTCAATAATCTATACCTAAAACTTGAATTGTACTACTTCTTACTGGCTATTACATCAACTTAGAAGCTTCATCTGTGTTCTACTATGCTGCTTGTAGTGTCTCAGCATACCGCAGCATGCGACATAGCTTTGCAGACGATAAGTACAAGCGTTTCAGAGAGAAGAGCGGCCAATAAGACGATGTGGCTTTAAGTCGATTCGATAACAAATGACGAAAACGGACGAATTTCCCAGGTTTTTACTACATACGAACACTTTTCACATTCTCCCGTGCTACTCGGCTGCTAGTCCTCATTTCATGCAGAATCTTAAGGTCCTTGCTCATGTCCAAGGCACCAAAGCTAGCTAAATAGTCAATAATCGATACCTAAAACTTGAATTGTACTACTTCTTACTGGCTATTACATCAACTTTGTAGCTCCATCTGTGTTCTACTATGGTGATTTTAGTGTCTCCGCATACCGCAGCACGCGACATAGCTTTGTAGACGATAAGTACAACCGTTTCAGAGAGAAGAGCGGCCAATGTGACGATCTGGCTTTAAGTCGATTCGATAACAAATGACGAAAACGGACGAATTTCTCAGGTTTTTACTACATATGAACACTTTTCACATTCTCCCGTGCTACTCGGCTGCTAGTCCTCTTTTCATGCAGAATCTTAAGGTCCTACCTCATGTCCAAGGCACCAAAGCCAGCTAAGAAGTCAATTATCGATACCTAAAACTTGAATTGGACTACTTCTTACTCGCTATTACATCAACTTAGAAGCTTCATCTGTGTTCTACTATGGTGCTTTTCCTGTTTCCGCCTACGGCAACACGCGACATAGCTTTGCAGACGATAAGTACAACCGTTTCCGAGAGCAGAGCGGCCAATGTGACGATCTGGCTTTAAGTCGATTCGACAACAAATGACGAAAACGGACAGATTTCTCAGGTTTTTACTACATATGAACACTTTTCACATTTTCCCCTGCAACTCGGCTGCTACTCCTCCTTTCATGCAGAATCTTAAGGTCCTAGCTCATGTCCAAGGCACCAAAGCCAGCTAAAAAGTCAATAATCGATACCTAAAACTTGAATTGTACTACTTCTTACTGGCTATTTCATCAACTTAGAAGCTTGGTCTGTGTTCTACTATGGTGATTTTAGTGTCTCCGCATACCGCAGCACGCGACATAGCTTTGCAGACGATAAGTACAAGCGTTTCGGAGATAAGAGCGGCCAATGTGACTATCTGGCTTTAAGTCGATTCGATAACAAACGACGAAAACGGACGGATGTCTCAGGTTTTTACTGCATATGAACACTTTTCACATTCTCCCGTGCAACTCGGCTGCTAGTCCTCCTTACATGCAGAATCTTAAGGTCCTAGCTCATGTCGAAGGCACCAAAGCCAGCTAAAAAGTCAATAATCGATCCCTATGATTTGTACTACTTCTTAGTGGCTATTACATCAGCTTAGAAGCTTCATCTGTGTTCTACTATTTTGCTTTTAGTGTCTCCACATACCGCAGCACGTGACATAGCTTTGTAGACGATAAGTACAACCGTTTCAGAGAGAAGAGCGGCCAATGTGACGATCTGACTTAAAGCCGATTCGATAACAAATGACGAAAACGGACGGATTTCTCAGGTTTTTACTACATATGAACACTTTTCACATTCTCCCGTGCAACTCGGCTGCTAGTCCTCCTTTCATGCAGAATCTTAAGGTCCTAGCTCATGTCCAATGCACCAAAGCCAGCTAAAAAGTCAATAATCGATACCTAAAACTTGAATTCTACTACTTCTTACTGCCTATTACATCAACTTAGAAGCTTCATCTGTGTTCTACGATAGTGCTTTTAGTGTCTCCACATACCGCAGCACGCGACATAGCTTTGCAGACGATAAGTACAACCGTTTTAGAGAGAAGAGCGGCCAATGTGACGATCTGGCTTTAAGTCGATTCGATAAGAAATGAGGAAAACGGATGTATTTCTAAGGTTTTTACTACATATGAACACTTTTCACATTCTGCCGTGCAACTCGGCTGCTAGTCCTCCTTTCATGCAGAATCTTAAGGTACTAGCTCATGTCCAAGGCACCAAAGCCAGCTGAAAAGTCAATAATCGATACGTAAAACTTGAATTGTACTACTTCTTACTGGCTATTACATCAACTTAGAAGCTTCATCTGTGTTCTACTATGGTGCTTTTAGTGTCTCCGCATACCGCAGCACGCGACATAGCTTTGTAGACGATAAGTACAACCGTTTCATAGAGAAGAGCGGCCAATGTGACGATCTGGCTTTAAGTCGATTCGATAACAAATGACGAAAACGGACGAATTTCTCAGGTTTTTACTACATATGAACACTTTTCACATTCTCCCGTGCTACTCGGCTGCTAGTCCTCCTTTCATGCAGAATCTTAAGGTCCTACCTCATGTCCAAGGCACCAAAGCCAGCTAAAAAGTCAATAATCGATACCTAAAACTTGAATTGGACTACTTCTTACTCGCTATTACATCAACTTAGAAGCTTCATCTGTGTTCTACTATGGTGCTTTTCCTGTTTCCGCCTACGGCAACACGCGACGTAGCTTTGCAGAAGATAAGTACAACCGTTTCCGAGAGCAGAGCGGCCAATGTGACGATCTGGCTTTAAGTCGATTCGATAACAAATGACGAAAACGGACAGATTTCTCAGGTTTTTACTACATATGAACACTTTTCACATTCTCCCGTGCAACTCGGCTGCTAGTCCTCCTTACATGCAGAATCTTAAGGTCCTAGCTCATGTCGAAGGCACCAAAGCCAGCTAAAAAGTCAATAATCGATACCTAAAACTTGAATTGTACTACTTCTTACTGGCTATTACATCAGCTTAGAAGCTTCATCTGTGTTCTACTATTTTGCTTTTAGTGTCTCCACATACCGCAGCACGTGACATAGCTTTGTAGACGATAAGTACAACCGTTTCAGAGAGAAGAGCGGCCAATGTGACGATCTGACTTAAAGTAAATTCGATAACAAATGACGAAAACGGACGGATTTCTCAGGTTTTTACTGCATATGAACACTTTTCACATTCTCCCGTGCAACTCGGCTGCTAGTCCTCCTTACATGCAGAATCTTAAGGTCCTAGCTCATGTCCAAGGCACCAAAGCCAGCTGAAAAGTCAATAATCGATACCTAAAACTTGAATTGTACTACTTCTTACTGGCTATTACATCAGCTTAGAAGCTTCATCTGTGTTCTACTATTTTGCTTTTAGTGTCTCCACATACCGCAGCACGTGACATAGCTTTGTAGACGATAAGTACAACCGTTTCAGAGAGAAGAGCGCCCAATGTGACGATCTGACTTTAAGTCGATTCGATAACAAATGACGAAAACGGACGGATTTCTCAGGTTTTTACTACAAATGAACACTTTTCACATTCTCCCGTGCAACTCGGCTGCTAGTCCTCCTTTCATGCAGAATCTTAAGGTCCTAGCTCATGTCCAAGGAACCAAAGCCAGCTAAAAAGTCAATAATCGATACCTAAAACTTGAATTCTACTACTTCTTACTGCCTATTACATCAACTTAGAAGCTTCATCTGTGTTCTACTATAGTGCTTTTAGTGTCTCCACATACCGCAGCACGCGACATAGCTTTGCAGACGATAAGTACAACCGTTTCAGAGAGAAGAGCGGCCAATGTGACGATCTGGCTTTAAGTCGATTCGATAAGAAATGAGGAAAACGGATGGATTTCTAAGGTTTTTACTACATATGAACACTTTTCACATTCTCCCGTGCAACTCGGCTGCTAGTCCTCCTTTCATGCAGAATCTTAAGGTCCTAGCTCATGTCCAAGGCACCAAAGCCAGCTAAAAAGTCAATAATCGATACGTAAAACTTGAATTGTACTACTTCTTACTGGCTATTACATCAACTTAGAAGCTTCATCTGTGTTCTACTATGGTGCTTTTAGTGTCTCCGCATACCGCAGCACGCGACATAGCTTTGTAGACGATAAGTACAAC
Organism: Schistocerca gregaria; assembly: GCF_023897955.1. NCBI lineage: Eukaryota > Metazoa > Arthropoda > Insecta > Orthoptera > Acrididae > Schistocerca > Schistocerca gregaria. The sequence goes on from NW_026061853.1 coordinate 1,398,143, forward strand.
CGTTTCTGAGAGAAGAGCGGCAAATGTGACGATCTGGCTTTAAGTCGATTCGATAACAAATGACGAAAACGGACGAATTTCTCAGGTTTTTACTACATATGTACACTTTTCACATTCTCCCGTGCAACTCGGCTGCTAGTCCTCCTTTCATGCAGAATCTTAAGGTCCTAGCTGATGTCCAAGGCACCAAAGCCAGCTAAAAAGTCAATAATCGATACCTAAAACTTGAATTGGACTACTTCTTACTCGCTATTACATCAACTTAGAAGCTTCATCTGTGTTCTACTATGGTGCTTTTCCTGTTTCCGCCTACGGCAACACGCGACATAGCTTTGCAGACGATAAGTACAACCGTTTCCGAGAGCAGAGCGGCCAATGTGACGATCTGGCTTTAAGTCGATTCGATAACAAATGACGAAAACGGACAGATTTCTCAGGTTTTTACTACATATGAACACTTTTCACATTTTCCCCTGCAACTCGGCTGCTACTCCTCCTTTCATGCAGAATCTTAAGGTCCTAGCTCATGTCCAAGGCACCAAAGCCAGCTAAAAAGTCAACAATCGATACCTAATACTTGAATTGTACTACTTCTTACTGGCTATTACATCAGCTTAGAAGCTTCATCTGTGTTCTACTATTTTGCTTTTAGTGTCTCCACATACCGCAGCACGTGACATAGCTTTGTAGACGATAAGTACAACCGTTTCAGAGAGAAGAGCGGCCAATGTGATGATCTGACTTACAGTCGATTCGATAACAAATGACGAAAACGGACGAATTTCTCAGGTTTTTACTACATATGATCACTTTTCACATTCTCCCGTGCTATTCGGCTGCTAGTCCTCCTTTCATGCAGAATCTTAAGGTCCTAGCTCATGTCCAAGGCACCAAAGCTAGCTAAAAAGTCAATAATCTATACCTAAAACTTGAATTGTACTACTTCTTACTGGCTATTACATCAACTTAGAAGCTTCATCTGTGTTCTACTATGCTGCTTGTAGTGTCTCAGCATACCGCAGCATGCGACATAGCTTTGCAGACGATAAGTACAACCGTTTCAGAGAGAAGAGCGGCCAATGTGACGATCTGGCTTTAAGTCGATTCGATAAGAAATGAGGAAAACGGATGGATTTCTAAGGTTTTTACTACATATGAACACTTTTCACATTCTCCCGTGCAACTCGGCTGCTAGTCCTCCTTTCATGGAGAATCTTAAGGTCCTTGCTCATGTCCAAGGCACCAAAGCTAGCTAAAAAGTCAATAATCGATACCTAAAACTTGAATTGTACTACTTCTTACTGGCTATTACATCAACTTTGTAGCTCCATCTGTGTTCTACTACGGTGATTTTAGTGTCTCCGCATACCGCAGCACGCGACATAGCTTTGTAGACGATAAGTACAACCGTTTCAGAGAGAAGAGCGGCCAATGTGACGATCTGGCTTTAAGTCGATTCGATAACAAATGACGAAAACGGACGAATTTCTCAGGTTTTTACTACATATGAACACTTTTCACATTCTCCCGTGCTACTCGGCTGCTAGTCCTCTTTTCATGCAGAATCTTAAGGTCCTAGCTCATGTCGAAGGCACCAAAGCCAGCTAAAAAGTCAATAATCGATACCTATGAATTGTACTACTTCTTATTGGCTATTATATCAGCTTAGAAGCTTCATCTGTGTTCTACTATTTTGCTTCTAGTGTCTCCACATACCGCAGCACGTGACATAGCTTTGTAGACGATAAGTACAACCGTTTCAGAGAGAAGAGTTGCCAATGTGACGATGTGACTTAAAGCCGATTCGATAACAAATGACGAAAACGGACGGATTTCTCAGGTTTATACTACATATGAACACTTTTCACATTCTCCCGTGCAACTCGGCTGCTAGTCCTCCTTTCATGCAGAATCTTAAGGTCCTAGCTCATGTCCAAGGCACCAAAGCCAGCTAAAAAGTCATTAATCGATACCTAAAACTTGAATTCTACTACATCTTACTGCCTATTACATCAACTTAGAAGCTTCATCTGTGTTCTACGATAGTGCTTTTAGTGTCTCCACATACCGCAGCACGCGACATAGCTTTGCAGACGATAAGTACAACCGTTTCAGAGAGAAGAGCGGCCAATGTGACGATCTGGCTTTAAGTCGATTCGATAAGAAATGAGGAAAACGGATGGATTTCTAAGGTTTTTACTACATATGAACACTTTTCACATTCTCCCGTGCAACTCGGCTGCTAGTCCTCCTTTCATGCAGAAACTTAAGGTACTAGCTCATGTCCAAGGCACCAAAGCCAGCTAAAAAGTCAATAATCGATACGTAAAACTTGAATTGTACTACTTCTTACTGGCTATTACATCAACTTAGAAGCTTCATCTGTGTTCTACTATGGTGCTTTTAGTGTCTCCGCATACCGCAGCACGCGACATAGCTTTGTAGACGATAAGTACAACCGTTTCAGAGAGAAGAGCGGCCAATGTGACGATCTGGCTTTAAGTCGATTCGATAACAAATGACGAAAACGGACGAATTTCTCAGGTTTTTACTACATATGAACACTTTTCACATTCTCCCGTGCTACTCGGCTGCTAGTCCTCCTTTCATGCAGAATCTTAAGGTCCTAGCTCATGTCCAAGGCACCAAAGCCAGCTAAAAAGTCAATAATCGATACCTAAAACTTGAATTGGACTACTTCTTACTCGCTATTACATCAACTTAGAAGCTTCATCTGTGTTCTACTATGGTGCTTTTCCTGTTTCCGCCTACGGCAACACGCGACATAGCTTTGCAGACGATAAGTACAACCGTTTCCGAGAGCAGAGCGGCCAATGTGACGATCTGGCTTTAAGTCGATTCGATAACAAATGACGAAAACGGACAGATTTCTCAGGTTTTTACTACATATGAACACTTTTCACATTTTCCCCTGCAACTCGGCTGCTACTCCTCTTTTCATGCAGAATCTTAAGGTCCTAGCTCATGTCCAAGTCACCAAAGACAGCTAAAAAGTCAATAATCTATACATAATACTTGAATTGTACTACTTCTTACTGGCTATTACATCAACTTAGAAGCTTGGTCTGTGTTCTACTATGATGATTTAAGTGTCTCCGCATACCGCAGCATGCGACATAGCTTTGCAGACGATAAGTACAAGCGTATCGGAGATAAGAGCGGCCAATGTGACTATCTGGCTTTAAGTCGATTCGATAACAAATGACGAAAACGGACGGATGTCTCAGGTTTTTACTGCATATGAACACTTTTCACATTCTCCCGTGCAACTCGGCTGATAGTCTTCCTTACATGCAGAATCTTAAGGTCCTAGCTCATGTCCAAGTCACCAAAGCCAGCTAAAAAGTCAATAATCGATACCTAAAACTTGAATTGTACTACTTCTTAGTGGCTATTACATCAGCTTAGGAGCTTCATCTGTGTTCTACTATTTTGCTTTTAGTGTCTCCACATACCGCAGCACGTGACATAGCTTTGTAGACGATAAGTACAACCGTTTCAGAGAGAAGAGCGGCCAATGTGACGATCTGACTTAAAGTCGATTCGATAACAAATGACGAAAACGGACGGATTTCTCAGGTTTTTACTGCATATGAACACCTTTCACATTCTCCCGTGCTACTCGGCTGCTAGTCCTCCTTTCATGCAGAATCTTAAGGTCCTAGCTTATGTCCAAAGAACCAAAGCCAGCTAAAAAGTCAATAATCGATACCTAAAACTTGAATTCTACTACTTCTTACTGGCTATTACATCAACTTAGAAGCTTCATCTGTGTTCTACTATGCTGCTTGTAGTGTCTCAGCATACCGCAGCATGCGACATAGCTTTGCAGACGATAAGTACAAGCGTTTCAGAGAGAAGAGCGGCCAATAAGACGATGTGGCTTTAAGTCGATTCGATAACAAATGACGAAAACGGACGAATTTCCCAGGTTTTTACTACATATGAACACTTTTCACATTCTCCCGTGCTACTCGGCTGCTAGTCCTCCTTTCATGGAGAATCTTAAGGTCCTTGCTCATGTCCAAGGCACCAAAGCCAGCTAAAAAGTCAATAATCGATACCTATGAATTGTACTACTTCTTATTGGCTATTATATCAGCTTAGAAGCTTCATCTGTGTTCTACTATTTTGCTTCTAGTGTCTCCACATACCGCAGCACGTGACATAGCTTTGTAGACGATAAGTACAACCGTTTCAGAGAGAAGAGTTGCCAATGTGACGATGTGACTTAAAGCCGATTCGATAACAAATGACGAAAACGGACGGATTTCTCAGGTTTATACTACATATGAACACTTTTCACATTCTCCCGTGCAACTCGGCTGCTAGTCCTCCTTTCATGCAGAATCTTAAGGTCCTAGCTCATGTCCAAGGCACCAAAGCCAGCTAAAAAGTCAATAATCGATACCTAAAACTTGAATTCTACTACATCTTACTGCCTATTACATCAACTTAGAAGCTTCATCTGTGTTCTACGATAGTGCTTTTAGTGTCTCCACATACCGCAGCACGCGACATAGCTTTGCAGACGATAAGTACAACCGTTTCAGAGAGAAGAGCGGCCAATGTGACGATCTGGCTTTAAGTCGATTCGATAAGAAATGAGGAAAACGGATGGATTTCTAAGGTTTTTACTACATATGAACACTTTTCACATTCTCCCGTGCAACTCGGCTGCTAGTCCTCCTTTCATGCAGAAACTTAAGGTACTAGCTCATGTCCAAGGCACCAAAGCCAGCTAAAAAGTCAATAATCGATACGTAAAACTTGAATTGTACTACTTCTTACTGGCTATTACATCAACTTAGAAGCTTCATCTGTGTTCTACTATGGTGCTTTTAGTGTCTCCGCATACCGCAGTACGCGACATAGCTTTGTAGACGATAAGTACAACCGTTTCAGAGAGAAGAGAGGCCAATGTGACGATCTGGCTTTAAGTCGATTCGATAACAAATGACGAAAACGGACGAATTTCTCAGGTTTTTACTACATATGAACACTTTTCACATTCTCCCGTGCTACTCGGCTGCTAGTCCTCCTTTCATGCAGAATCTTAAGGTCCTAGCTCATGTCCAAGGCACCAAAGCCAGCTAAAAAGTCAATAATCGATACCTAAAACTTGAATTGGACTACTTCTTACTCGCTATTACATCAACTTAGAAGCTTCATCTGTGTTCTACTATGGTGCTTTTCCTGTTTCCGCCTACGGCAACACGCGACATAGCTTTGCAGACGATAAGTACAACCGTTTCCGAGAGCAGAGCGGCCAATGTGACGATCTGGCTTTAAGTCGATTCGATAACAAATGACGAAAACGGACAGATTTCTCAGGTTTTTACTACATATGAACACTTTTCACATTTTCCCCTGCAACTCGGCTGCTACTCCTCTTTTCATGCAGAATCTTAAGGTCCTAGCTCATGTCCAAGGCACCAAAGCCAGCTAAAAAGTCAATAATCTATACCTAATACTTGAATTGTACTACTTCTTACTGGCTATTACATCAACTTAGAAGCTTGGTCTGTGTTCTACTATGATGATTTAAGTGTCTCCGCATACCGCAGCACGCGACATAGCTTTGCAGACGATAAGTACAAGCGTATCGGAGATAAGAGCGGCCAATGTGACTATCTGGCTTTAAGTCGATTCGATAACAAATGACGAAAACGGACGGATGTCTCAGGTTTTTACTGCATATGAACACTTTTCACATTCTCCCGTGCAACTCGGCTGCTAGTCTTCCTTACATGCAGAATCTTAAGGTCCTAGCTCATGTCCAAGTCACCAAAGCCAGCTAAAAAGTCAATAATCGATACCTAAAACTTGAATTGTACTACTTCTTAGTGGCTATTACATCAGCTTAGGAGCTTCATCTGTGTTCTACTATTTTGCTTTTAGTGTCTCCACATACCGCAGCACGTGACATAGCTTTGTAGACGATAAGTACAACCGTTTCAGAGAGAAGAGCGGCCAATGTGACGATCTGACTTAAAGTCGATTCGATAACAAATGACGAAAACGGACGGATTTCTCAGGTTTTTACTGCATATGAACACCTTTCACATTCTCCCGTGCTACTCGGCTGCTAGTCCTCCTTTCATGCAGAATCTTAAGGTCCTAGGTCATGTCCAAGGCACCAAAGCCAGCTAAAAAGTCAATAATCGATACGTAAAACTTGAATTGTACTACTTCTTACTGGCTATTACATCAACTTAGAAGCTTCATCTGTGTTCTACTATGGTGCTTTTAGTGTCTCCGCATACCGCAGCACGCGACATAGCTTTGTAGACGATAAGTACAACCGTTTCAGAGAGAAGAGCGGCCAATGTGACGATCTGGCTTTAAGTCGATTCGATAACAAATGACGAAAACGGACGAATTTGTCAGGTTTTTACTACATATGAACACTTTTCACATTCTCCCGTGCTACTCGGCTGCTAGTCCTCCTTTCATGCAGAATCTTAAGGTCCTAGCTCATGTCCAAGGCACCAAAGCCAGCTAAAAAGTCAATAATCGATACCTAAAACTTGAATTGGACTACTTCTTACTCGCTATTACATCATCTTAGAAGCTTGGTCTGTGTTCTACTATGATGATTTAAGTGTCTCCGCATACCGCAGCACGCGACATAGCTTTGCAGACGATAAGTACAAGCGTTTCGGAGATAAGAGCGGCCAATGTGACGATCTGGCTTTAAGTCGATTCGATAACAAATGACGAAAACGGACGGATGTCTCAGGTTTTTACTGCATATGAACACTTTTCACATTCTCCCGTGCAACTCGGCTGCTAGTCTTCCTTTCATGCAGAATCTTAAGGTCCTAGGTCATGTCCAAGGCACCAAAGCCAGCTAAAAAGTCAATAATCGATACGTAAAACTTGAATTGTACTACTTCTTACTGGCTATTACATCAACTTAGAAGCTTCATCTGTGTTCTACGATAGTGCTTTTAGTGTCTCCGCATACCGCAGCACGCGACATAGCTTTGTAGACGATAAGTACAACCGTTTCAGAGAGAAGAGTTGCCAATGTGACGATGTGACTTAAAGCCGATTCGATAACAAATGACGAAAACGGACGGATTTCTCAGGTTTATACTACATATGAACACTTTTCACATTCTCCCGTGCAACTCGGCTGCTAGTCCTCCTTTCATGCAGAATCTTAAGGTCCTAGCTCATGTCCAAGGCACCAAAGCCAGCTAAAAAGTCAATAATCGATACCCAAAACTTGAATTCTACTACTTCTTACTGCCTATTACATCAACTTAGAAGCTTCATCTGTGTTCTACGATAGTGCTTTTAGTGTCTCCACATACCGCAGCACGCGACATAGCTTTGCAGACGATAAGAACAACCGTTTCAGAGAGAAGAGCGGCCAATGTGACGATCTGACATAAAGTCGATTCGATAACAAATGACGAAAACGGACGGATTTCTCAGGTTTTTACTGCATATGAACACTTTTCACATTCTCCCGTGCAACTCGGCTGCTAGTCCTCCTTACATGCAGAATCTTAAGGTCCTAGCTCATGTCCAAGGCACCAAAGCCAGCTAAAAAGTCAATAATCGATACCTAAAACTTGAATTGTACTACTTCTTACTGGCTATTACATCAGCTTAGAAGCTTCATCTGTGTTCTACTATTTTGCTTTTAGTGTCTCCACATACCGCAGCACGTGACATAGCTTTGTAGACGATAAGTACAACCGTTTCAGAGAGAAGAGCGGCCAATGTGACGATCTGACTTAATGCCGATTCGATAACAAATGACGAAAACGGACGGATTTCTCAGGTTTTTACTACATATGAACACTTTTCACATTCTCCCGTGCAACCCGGCTGCTAGTCCTCCTTTCATGCAGAATCTTAAGGTCCTAGCTCATGTCCAAGGAACCAAAGCCAGCTAAAAAGTCAATAATCGATACCTAAAACTTGAATTCTACTACTTCTTACTGCCTATTACATCAGCTTAGAAGCTTCATCTGTGTTCTACTATAGTGCTTTTAGTGTCTCCACATACCGCAGCACGCGACATAGCTTTGCAGACGATAAGTACAACCGTTTCAGAGAGAAGAGCGGCCAATGTGACGATCTGGCTTTAAGTCGATTCGATAAGAAATGAGGAAAACGGATGGATATCTAAGGTTTTTACTACATATGAACACTTTTCACATTCTCCCGTGCTACTCGGCTGCTAGTCCTCCTTACATGCAGAATCTTAAGGTCCTAGCTCATGTCCAAGGCACCAAAGCCAGCTAAAAAGTCAATAATCGATACCTAAAACTTGAATTGGACTACTTCTTACTCGCTATTACATCAACTTAGAAGCTTCATCTGTGTTCTACTATGGTGCTTTTCCTGTTTCCGCCTACGGCAACACGCGACATAGCTTTGCAGACGATAAGTACAACCGTTTCCGAGAGCAGGGCGGCCAATGTGACGATCTGGCTTTAAGTCGATTCGATAACAAATGACGAAAACGGACAGATTTCTCAGGTTTTTACTACATATGAACACTTTTCACATTTTCCCCTGCAACTCGGCTGCTACTCCTCCTTTCATGCAGAATCTTAAGGTCCTAGCTCATGTCCAAGGCACCAAAGCCAGCTAAAAAGTCAACAATCGATACCTAATACTTGAATTGTACTACTTCTTACTGGCTATTACATCAGCTTAGAAGCTTCATCTGTGTTCTACTATTTTGCTTTTAGTGTCTCCACATACCGCAGCACGTGACATAGCTTTGTAGACGATAAGTACAACCGTTTCAGAGAGAAGAGCGGCCAATGTGACGATCTGACTTACAGTCGATTCGATAACAAATGACGAAAACGGACGAATTTCTCAGGTTTTTACTACATATGATCACTTTTCACATTCTCCCGTGCTATTCGGCTGCTAGTCCTCCTTTCATGCAGAATCTTAAGGTCCTAGCTCATGTCCAAGGCACTAAAGCTAGCTAAAAAGTCAATAATCTATACCTAAAACTTGAATTGTACTACTTCTTACTGGCTATTACATCAACTTAGAAGCTTCATCTGTGTTCTACTATGCTGCTTGTAGTGTCTCAGCATACCGCAGCATGCGACATAGCTTTGCAGACGATAAGTACAAGCGTTTCAGAGAGAAGAGCGGCCAATAAGACGATGTGGCTTTAAGTCGATTCGATAACAAATGACGAAAACGGACGAATTTCCCAGGTTTTTACTACATATGAACACTTTTCACATTCTCCCGTGCTACTCGGCTGCTAGTCCTCATTTCATGCAGAATCTTAAGGTCCTTGCTCATGTCCAAGGCACCAAAGCTAGCTAAAAAGTCAATAATCGATACCTAAAACTTGAATTGTACTACTTCTTACTGGCTATTACATCAACTTTGTAGCTCCATCTGTGTTCTACTATGGTGATTTTAGTGTCTCCGCATACCGCAGCACGCGACATAACTTTGTAGACGATAAGTACAACCGTTTCAGAGAGAAGAGCGGCCAATGTGACGATCTGGCTTTAAGTCGATTCGATAACAAATGACGAAAACGGACGAATTTCTCAGGTTTTTACTACATATGAACACTTTTCACATTCTCCCGTGCTACTCGGCTGCTAGTCCTCTTTTCATGCAGAATCTTAAGGTCCTAGCTCATGTCCAAGGCACCAAAGCCAGCTAAAAAGTCAATAATCGATACCTAAAACTTGAATTGGACTACTTCTTACTCGCTATTACATCAACTTAGAAGCTTCATCTGTGTTCTACTATGGTGCTTTTCCTGTTTCCGCCTACGGCAACACGCGACATAGCTTTGGAGACGATAAGTACAACCGTTTCCGAGAGCAGAGCGGCCAATGTGACGATCTGGCTTTAAGTCGATTCGACAACAAATGACGAAAGCGGACAGATTTCTCAGGTTTTTACTACATATGAACACTTTTCACATTTTCCCCTGCAACTCGGCTGCTACTCCTCCTTTCATGCAGAATCTTAAGGTCCTAGCTCATGTCCAAGGCACCAAAGCCAGCTAAAAAGTCAATAATCGATACCTAAAACTTGAATTGTACTACTTCTTACTGGCTATTTCATCAACTTAGAAGCTTGGTCTGTGTTCTACTATGGTGATTTTAGTGTCTCCGCATACCGCAGCACGCGACATAGCTTTGCAGACGATAAGTACAAGCGTTTCGGAGATAAGAGCGGCCAATGTGACTATCTGGCTTTAAGTCGATTCGATAACAAACGACGAAAACGGACGGATGTCTCAGGTTTTTACTGCATATGAACACTTTTCACATTCTCCCGTGCAACTCGGCTGCTAGTCCTCCTTACATGCAGAATCTTAAGGTCCTAGCTCATGTCGAAGGCACCAAAGCCAGCTAAAAAGTCAATAATCGATACCTATGATTTGTACTACTTCTTAGTGGCTATTACATCAACTTAGAAGCTTCATCTGTGTTCTACGATAGTGCTTTTAGTGTCTCCACATACCGCAGCACGCGACATAGCTTTGCAGACGATAAGTACAACCGTTTCAGAGAGAAGAGCGGCCAATGTGACGATCTGGCTTTAAGTCGATTCGACAAGAAATGAGGAAAACGGATGGATTTCTAAGGTTTTTACTACATATGAACACTTTTCACATTCTGCCGTGCAACTCGGCTGCTACTCCTCCTTTCATGCAGAATCTTAAGGTACTAGCTCACGTCCAAGGCACCAAAGCCAGCTGAAAAGTCAATAATCGATACGTAAAACGTGAATTGTACTACTTCTCACTGGCTATTACATCAACTTAGAAGCTTCATCTGTGTTCTACTATGGTGCTTTTAGTGTCTCCGCATACCGCAGCACGCGACATAGCTTTGTAGACGATAAGTACAACCGTTTCATAGAGAAGAGCGGCCAATGTGACGATCTGGCTTTAAGTCGATTCGATAACAAATGACGAAAACGGACGAATTTCTCAGGTTTTTACTACATATGAACACTTTTCACATTCTCCCGTGCTACTCGGCTGCTAGTCCTCCTTTCATGCAGAATCTTAAGGTCCTACCTCATGTCCAAGGCACCAAAGCCAGCTAAAAAGTCAATAATCGATACCTAAAACTTGAATTGGACTACTTCTTACTCGCTATTACATCAACTTAGAGGCTTCATCTGTGTTCTACTATGGTGCTTTTCCTGTTTCCGCCTACGGCAACACACGACATAGCTTTGCAGAAGATAAGTACAACCGTTTCCGAGAGCAGAGCGGCCAATGTGACGATCTGGCTTTAAGTCGATTCGATAACAAATGACGAAAACGGACAGATTTCTCAGGTTTTTACTACATATGAACACTTTTCACATTTTCCCCTGCAACTCGGCTGCTACTCCTCCTTTCATGCAGAATCTTAAGGTCCTAGCTCATGTCCAAGGCACCAAAGCCAGCTAAAAAGTCAATAATCGATACCTAATACTTGAATTGTACTACTTCTTACTGGCTATTACATCAACTTAGAAGCTTGGTCTGTGTTCTACTATGATGATTTTAGTGTCTCCGCATACCGCAGCACGCGACATAGCTTTGCAGACGATAAGTACAAGCGTTTCGGAGATAAGAGCGGCCAATGTGACTATCTGGCTTTAAGTCGATTCGATAACAAATGACGAAAACGGACGGATGTCCCAGGTTTTTACTGCATATGAACACTTTTTACATTCTCCCGTGCAACTCGGCTGCTAGTCCTCCTTACATGCAGAATCTTAAGGTCCTAGCTCATGTCGAAGGCACCAAAGCCAGCTAAAAAGTCAATAATCGATACCTAAAACTTGAATTGTACTACTTCTTACTGGCTATTACATCAGCTTAGAAGCTTCATCTGTGTTCTACTATTTTGCTTTTAGTGTCTCCACATACCGCAGCACGTGACATAGCTTTGTAGACGATAAGTACAACCGTTTCAGAGAGAAGAGCGGCCAATGTGACGATCTGACTTAAAGTAAATTCGATAACAAATGACGAAAACGGACGGATTTCTCAGGTTTTTACTGCATATGAACACTTTTCACATTCTCCCGTGCAACTCGGCTGCTAGTCCTCCTTACATGCAGAATCTTAAGGTCCTAGCTCATGTCCAAGGCACCAAAGCCAGCTGAAAAGTCAATAATCGATACCTAAAACTTGAATTGTACTACTTCTTACTGGCTATTACATCAGCTTAGAAGCTTCATCTGTGTTCTACTATTTTGCTTTTAGTGTCTCCACATACCGCAGCACGTGACATAGCTTTGTAGACGATAAGTACAAGCGTTTCAGAGAGAAGAGCGCCCAATGTGACGATCTGACTTTATGTCGATTCGATAACAAATGACGAAAACGGACGGATTTCTCAGGTTTTTACTACAAATGAACACTTTTCACATTCTCCCGTGCAACTCGGCTGCTAGTCCTCCTTTCATGCAGAATCTTAAGGTTCTAGCGCATGACCAAGGAACCAAAGCCAGCTAAAAAGTCAATAATCGATACCTAAAACTTGAATTCTACTACTTCTTACTGCCTGTTACATCAACTTAGAAGCTTCATCTGTGTTCTACTATAGTGCTTTTAGTGTCTCCACATACCGCAGCACGCGACATAGCTTTGCAGACGATAAGTACAACCGTTTCAGAGAGAAGAGCGGCCAATGTGACGATCTGGCTTTAAGTCGATTCGATAAGAAATGAGGAAAACGGATGGATTTCTAAGGTTTTTACTACATATGAACACTTTTCACATTCTCCCGTGCAACTCGGCTGCTAGTCCTCCTTTCATGCAGAATCTTAAGGTACTAGCTCATGTCCAAGGCACCAAAGCCAGCTAAAAAGTCAATAATCGATACGTAAAACTTGAATTGTACTACTTCTTACTGGCTATTACATCAACTTAGAAGCTTCATCTGTGTTCTACTATGGTGCTTTTAGTGTCTCCGCATACCGCAGCACGCGACATAGCTTTGTAGACGATAAGTACAACCGTTTCTGAGAGAAGAGCGGCAAATGTGACGATCTGGCTTTAAGTCGATTCGATAACAAATGACGAAAACGGACGAATTTCTCAGGTTTTTACTACATATGAACACTTTTCACATTCTCCCGTGCAACTAGGCTGCTAGTCCTCCTTTCATGCAGATTCTTAAGGTCCTAGCTGATGTCCAAGGCACCAAAGCCAGCTAAAAAGTCAATAATCGATACCTAAAACTTGAATTGGACTACTTCTTACTCGCTATTACATCAACTTAGAAGCTTCATCTGTGTTCTACTATGGTGCTTTTCCTGTTTCCGCCTACGGCAACACGCGACATAGCTTTGCAGACGATAAGTACAACCGTTTCCGAGAGCAGAGCGACCAATGTGACGATCTGGCTTTAAGTCGATTCGATAACAAATGACGAAAACGGACAGATTTCTCAGGTTTTTACTACATATGAACACTTTTCACATTTTCCCCTGCAACTCGGCTGCTACTCCTCCTTTCATGCAGAATCTTAAGGTCCTAGCTCATGTCCAAGGCACCAAAGCCAGCTAAAAAGTCAACAATCGATACCTAATACTTGAATTGTACTACTTCTTACTGGCTATTACATCAGCTTAGAAGCTTCATCTGTGTTCTACTATTTTGCTTTTAGTGTCTCCACATACCGCAGCACGTGACATAGCTTTGTAGACGATAAGTACAACCGTTTCAGAGAGAAGAGCGGCCAATGTGACGATCTGACTTACAGTCGATTCGATAACAAATGACGAAAACGGACGAATTTCTCAGGTTTTTACTACATATGATCACTTTTCACATTCTCCCGTGCTATTCGGCTGCTAGTCCTCCTTTCATGCAGAATCTTAAGGTCCTAGCTCATGTCCAAGGCACCAAAGCTAGCTAAAAAGTCAATAATCTATACCTAAAACTTAAATTGTACTACTTCTTACTGGCTATTACATCAACTTAGAAGCTTCATCTGTGTTCTACTATGCTGCTTGTAGTGTCTCAGCATACCGCAGCATGCGACATAGCTTTGCAGACGATAAGTACAAGCGTTTCAGAGAGAAGAGCGGCCAATAAGACGATGTGGCTTTAAGTCGATTCGATAACAAATGACGAAAACGGACGAATTTCCCAGGTTTTTACTACATATGAACACTTTTCACATTCTCCCGTGCTACTCGGCTGCTAGTCCTCCTTTCATGCAGAATCTTAAGGTCCTTGCTCATGTCCAAGGCACCAAAGCTAGCTAAAAAGTCAATAATCGATACCTAAAACTTGAATTGTACTACTTCTTACTGGCTATTACATCAACTTTGTAGCTCCATCTGTGTTCTACTATGGTGATTTTAGTGTCTCCGCATACCACAGCACGCGACATAGCTTTGTAGACGATAAGTACAACCGTTTCAGAGAGAAGAGCGGCCAATGTGACGATCTGGCTTTAAGTCGATTCGATAACAAATGACGAAAACGGACGAATTTCTCAGGTTTTTACTACATATGAACACTTTTCACATTCTCCCGTGCTACTCGGCTGCTAGTCCTCTTTTCATGCAGAATCTTAAGGTCCTAGCTCATGTCCAAGGCACCAAAGCCAGCTAAAAAGTCAATAATCGATACCTAAAACTTGAATTGGACTACTTCTTACTCGCTATTACATCAACTTAGAAGCTTCATCTGTGTTCTACTATGGTGCTTTTCCTGTTTCCGCCTACGGCAACACGCGACATAGCTTTGCAGACGATAAGTACAACCGTTTCCGAGAGCAGAGCGGCCAATGTGACGATCTGGCTTTAAGTCGATTCGACAACAAATGACGAAAACGGACAGATTTCTCAGGTTTTTACTACATATGAACACTTTTCACATTTTCCCCTGCAACTCGGCTGCTACTCCTCCTTTCATGCAGAATCTTAAGGTCCTAGCTCATGTCGAAGGCACCAAAGCCAGCTAAAAAGTCAATAATCGATACCTATGATTTGTACTACTTCTTAGTGGCTATTACATCAGCTTAGAAGCTTCATCTGTGTTCTACTATTTTGCTTTTAGTGTCTCCACATACCGCAGCACGTGACATAGCTTTGTAGACGATAAGTACAACCGTTTCAGAGAGAAGAGCGGCCAATGTGACGATCTGACTTAAAGCCGATTCGATAACAAATGACGAAAACGGACGGATTTCTCAGGTTTTTACTACATATGAACACTTTTCACATTCTCCCGTGCAACTCGGCTGCTAGTCCTCCTTTCATGCAGAATCTTAAGGTCCTAGCTCATGTCCAATGCACCAAAGCCAGCTAAAAAGTCAATAATCGATACCTAAAACTTGAATTCTACTACTTCTTACTGCCTATTACATCAACTTAGAAGCTTCATCTGTGTTCTACGATAGTGCTTTTAGTGTCTCCACATACCGCAGCACGCGACATAGCTTTGCAGACGATAAGTACAACCGTTTCAGAGAGAAGAGCGGCCAATGTGACGATCTGGCTTTAAGTCGATTCGATAAGAAATGAGGAAAACGGATGGATTTCTAAGGTTTTTACTACATATGAACACTTTTCACATTCTCCCGTGCAACTCGGCTGCTAGTCCTCCTTTCATGCAGAATCTTAAGGTACTAGCTCATGTCCAAGGCACCAAAGCCAGCTGAAAAGTCAATAATCGATACGTAAAACTTGAATTGTACTACTTCTTACTGGCTATTACATCAACTTAGAAGCTTCATCTGTGTTCTACTATGGTGCTTTTAGTGTCTCCGCATACCGCAGCACGCGACATAGCTTTGTAGACGATAAGTACAACCGTTTCATAGAGAAGAGCGGCCAATGTGACGATCTGGCTTTAAGTCGATTCGATAACAAATGACGAAAACGGACGAATTTCTCAGGTTTTTACTACATATGAACACTTTTCACATTCTCCCGTGCTACTCGGCTGCTAGTCCTCCTTTCATGCAGAATCTTAAGGTCCTACCTCATGTCCAAGGCACCAAAGCCAGCTAAAAAGTCAATAATCGATACCTAAAACTTGAATTGGACTACTTCTTACTCGCTATTACATCAACTTAGAAGCTTCATCTGTGTCCTACTATGGTGCTTTTCCTGTTTCCGCCTACGGCAACACGCGACATAGCTTTGCAGAAGATAAGTACAACCGTTTCCGAGAGCAGAGCGGCCAATGTGACGATCTGGCTTTAAGACGATTCGATAACAAATGACGAAAACGGACAGATTTCTCAGGTTTTTACTACATATGAACACTTTTCACATTTTCCCCTGCAACTCGGCTGCTACTCCTCCTTTCATGTAGAATCTTAAGGTCCTAGCTCATGTCCAAGGCACCAAAGCCAGCTAAAAAGTCAATAATCGATACCTAATACTTGAATTGTACTACTTCTTACTGGCTATTACATCAACTTAGAAGCTTGGTCTGTGTTCTACTATGATGATTTTAGTGTCTCCGCATACCGCAGCACGCGACATAGCTTTGCAGACGATAAGTACAAGCGTTTCGGAGATAAGAGCGGCCAATGTGACTATCTGGCTTTAAGTCGATTCGATAACAAATGACGAAAACGGACGGATGTCTCAGGTTTTTACTGCATATGAACACTTTTTACATTCTCCCGTGCAACGCGGCTGCTAGTCCTCCTTACATGCAGAATCTTAAGGTCCTAGCTCATGTCGAAGGCACCAAAGCCAGCTAAAAAGTCAATAATCGATACCTAAAACTTGAATTGTACTACTTCTTAGTGGCTATTACATCAGCTTAGAAGCTTCATCTGTGTTCTACTATTTTGCTTTTAGTGTCTCCACATACCGCAGCACGTGACATAGCTTTGTAGACGATAAGTACAACCGTTTCAGAGAGAAGAGCGGCCAATGTGACGATCTGACTTAAAGTAAATTCGATAACAAATGACGAAAACGGACGGATTTCTCAGGTTTTTACTGCATATGAACACTTTTCACATTCTCCCGTGCAACTCGGCTGCTAGTCCTCCTTACATGCAGAATCTTAAGGTCCTAGCTCATGTCCAAGGCACCAAAGCCAGCTGAAAAGTCAATAATCGATACCTAAAACTTGAATTGTACTACTTCTTACTGGTTATTACATCAGCTTAGAAGCTTCATCTGTGTTCTACTATTTTGCTTTTAGTGTCTCCACATACCGCAGCACGTGACATAGCTTTGTAGACGATAAGTACAACCGTTTCAGAGAGAAGAGCGCCCAATGTGACGATCTGACTTTAAGTCGATTCGATAACAAATGACGAAAACGGACGGATTTCTCAGGTTTTTACTACAAATGAACACTTTTCACATTCTCCCGTGCAACTCGGCTGCTAGTCCTCCTTTCATGCAGAATCTTAAGGTCCTAGCTCATGTCCAAGGAACCAAAGCCAGCTAAAAAGTCAATAATCGATACCTAAAACTTGAATTCTACTACTTCTTACTGCCTATTACATCAACTTAGAAGCTTCATCTGTGTTCTACTATAGTGCTTTTAGTGTCTCCACATACCGCAGCACGCGACATAGCTTTGCAGACGATAAGTACAACCGTTTCCGAGAGCAGAGCGGCCAATGTGACGATCTGGCTTTAAGTCGATTCGATAACAAATGACGAAAACGGACAGATTTCTCAGGTTTTTACTACATATGAACACTTTTCACATTTTCCCCTGCAACTCGGCTGCTACTCCTCCTTTCATGCAGAATCTTAAGGTCCTAGCTCATGTCCAAGGCACCAAAGCCAGCTAAAAAGTCAATAATCGATACCTAATACTTGAATTGTACTACTTCTTACTGGCTATTACATCAACTTAGAAGCTTGGTCTGTGTTCTACTATGATGATTTTAGTGTCTCCGCATACCGCAGCACGCGACATAGCTTTGCAGACGATAAGTACAAGCGTTTCGGAGATAAGAGCGGCCAATGTGACTATCTGGCTTTAAGTCGATTCGATAACAAATGACGAAAACGGACGGATGTCTCAGGTTTTTACTGCATATGAACACTTTTTACATTCTCCCGTGCAACGCGGCTGCTAGTCCTCCTTACATGCAGAATCTTAAGGTCCTAGCTCATGTCGAAGGCACCAAAGCCAGCTAAAAAGTCAATAATCGATACCTAAAACTTGAATTGTACTACTTCTTACTGGCTATTACATCAGCTTAGAAGCTTCATCTGTGTTCTACTATTTTGCTTTTAGTGTCTCCACATACCGCAGCACGTGACATAGCTTTGTAGACGATAAGTACAACCGTTTCAGAGAGAAGAGCGGCCAATGTGACGATCTGACTTAAAGTAAATTCGATAACA
Organism: Schistocerca gregaria; assembly: GCF_023897955.1. NCBI lineage: Eukaryota > Metazoa > Arthropoda > Insecta > Orthoptera > Acrididae > Schistocerca > Schistocerca gregaria. The sequence continues at coordinate 1,416,485 of NW_026061853.1, forward strand.
AATGACGAAAACGGACGGATTTCTCAGGTTTTTACTGCATATGAACACTTTTCACATTCTCCCGTGCTACTCGGCTGCTAGTCCTCCTTACATGCAGAATCTTAAGGTCCTAGCTCATGTCCAAGGCACCAAAGCCAGCTGAAAAGTCAATAATCGATACCTAAAACTTGAATTGTACTACTTCTTACTGGCTATTACATCAGCTTAGAAGCTTCATCTGTGTTCTACTATTTTGCTTTTAGTGTCTCCACATACCGCTGCACGTGACATAGCTTTGTAGACGATAAGTACAACCGTTTCAGAGAAAAGAGCGCCCAATGTGACGATCTGACTTTAAGTCGATTCGATAACAAATGACGAAAACGGACGGATTTCTCAGGTTTTTACTACAAATGAACACTTTTCACATTCTCCCGTGGAACTCGGCTGCTAGTCCTCCTTTCATGCAGAATCTTAAGGTCCTAGCTCATGTCCAAGGCACCAGAGCCAACTAAAAAGTCAATAATCGATACCTAAAACTTGAATCTACTACTTCTTACTGGCTATTACATCAAATTAGAAGCTTAATCTGTGTTCTACTATGGTGCTTTTAGTGTCTCCACATACCGCAGCACGCGACATGGCTTTGCAGACGATAAGTACAACCGTTTCAGAGAGAAGAGCGGCCAATGTGACGATCTGGCTTTAAGTCGATTCGATAAGAAATGAGGAAAACGGATGGATTTCTAAGGTTTTTACTACATATGAACACTTTTCACATTCTCCCGTGCAACTCGGCTGCTAGTCCTCCTTTCATGCAGAATCTTAAGGTACTAGCTCATGTCCAAGGCACCAAAGCCAGCTGAAAAGTCAATAATCGATACGTAAAACTTGAATTGTACTACTTCTTACTGGCTATTACATCAACTTAGAAGCTTCATCTGTGTTCTACTATGGTGCTTTTAGTGTCTCCGCATACCGCAGCACGCGACATAGCTTTGTAGACGATAAGTACAACCGTTTCATAGAGAAGAGCGGCCAATGTGACGATCTGGCTTTAAGTCGATTCGATAACAAATGACGAAAACGGACGAATTTCTCAGGTTTTTACTACATATGAACACTTTTCACATTCTCCCGTGCTACTCGGCTGCTAGTCCTCCTTTCATGCAGAATCTTAAGGTCCTAGCTCATGTCCAAGGCACCAAAGCCAGCTAAAAAGTCAATAATCGATACCTAAAACTTGAATTGGACTACTTCTTACTCGCTATTACATCAACTTAGAAGCTTCATCTGTGTCCTACTATGGTGCTTTTCCTGTTTCCGCCTACGGCAACACGCGACATAGCTTTGCAGAAGATAAGTACAACCGTTCTGAGAGCAGAGCGGCCAATGTGACGATCTGGCTTTAAGTCGATTCGATAACAAATGACGAAAACGGACAGATTTCTCAGGTTTTTACTACATATGAACACTTTTCACATTTTCCCCTGCAACTCGGCTGCTACTCCTCCTTTCATGCAGAATCTTAAGGTCCTAGCTCATGTCCAAGGCACCAAAGCCAGCTAAAAAGTCAATAATCGATACCTAATACTTGAATTGTACTACTTCTTACTGGCTATTACATCAACTTAGAAGCTTGGTCTGTGTTCTACTATGATGATTTTAGTGTCTCCGCATACCGCAGCACGCGACATAGCTTTGCAGACGATAAGTACAAGCGTTTCGGAGATAAGAGCGGCCAATGTGACTATCTGGCTTTAAGTCGATTCGATAACAAATGACGAAAACGGACGGATGTCTCAGGTTTTTACTGCATATGAACACTTTTTACATTCTCCCGTGCAACGCGGCTGCTAGTCCTCCTTACATGCAGAATCTTAAGGTCCTAGCTCATGTCGAAGGCACCAAAGCCAGCTAAAAAGTCAATAATCGATACCTAAAACTTGAATTGTACTACTTCTTACTGGCTATTACATCAGCTTAGAAGCTTCATCTGTGTTCTACTATTTTGCTTTTAGTGTCTCCACATACCGCAGCACGTGACATAGCTTTGTAGACGATAAGTACAACCGTTTCAGAGAGAAGAGCGGCCAATGTGACGATCTGACTTAAAGTAAATTCGATAACAAATGACGAAAACGGACGGATTTCTCAGGTTTTTACTGCATATGAACACTTTTCACATTCTCCCGTGCAACTCGGCTGCTAGTCCTCCTTACATGCAGAATCTTAAGGTCCTAGCTCATGTCCAAGGCACCAAAGCCAGCTGAAAAGTCAATAATCGATACCTAAAACTTGAATTGTACTACTTCTTACTGGCTATTACATCAGCTTAGAAGCTTCATCTGTGTTCTACTATTTTGCTTTTAGTGTCTCCACATACCGCTGCACGTGACATAGCTTTGTAGACGATAAGTACAACCGTTTCAGAGAAAAGAGCGCCCAATGTGACGATCTGACTTTAAGTCGATTCGATAACAAATGACGAAAACGGACGGATTTCTCAGGTTTTTACTACAAATGAACACTTTTCACATTCTCCCGTGGAACTCGGCTGCTAGTCCTCCTTTCATGCAGAATCTTAAGGTCCTAGCTCATGTCCAAGGAACCAAAGCCAGCTAAAAAGTCAATAATCGATACCTAAAACTTGAATTCTACTACTTCTTACTGCCTATTACATCAACTTAGAAGCTTCATCTGTGTTCTACTATGCTGCTTGTAGTGTCTCAGCATACCGCAGCATGCGACATAGCTTTGCAGACGATAAGTACAAGCGTTTCAGAGAGAAGAGCGGCCAATAAGACGATGTGGCTTTAAGTCGATTCGATATCAAATGACGAAAACGGACGAATTTCCCAGGTTTTTACTACATATGAACACTTTTCACATTCTCCCGTGCTACTCGGCTGCTAGTCCTCATTTCATGCAGAATCTTAAGGTCCTTGCTCATGTCCAAGGCACCAAAGCTAGCTAAAAAGTCAATAATCGATACCTAAAACTTGAATTGTACTACTTCTTACTGGCTATTACATCAACTTTGTAGCTCCATCTGTGTTCTACTATGGTGATTTTAGTGTCTCCGCATACCGCAGCACGCGACATAGCTTTGTAGACGATAAGTACAACCGTTTCAGAGAGAAGAGCGGCCAATGTGACGATCTGGCTTTAAGTCGATTCGATAACAAATGACGAAAACGGACGAATTTCTCAGGTTTTTACTACATATGAACACTTTTCACATTCTCCCGTGCTACTCGGCTGCTAGTCCTCTTTTCATGCAGAATCTTAAGGTCCTAGCTCATGTCGAAGGCACCAAAGCCAGCTAAAAAGTCAATAATCGATACCTATGAATTGTACTACTTCTTACTGGCTATTACATCAGCTTAGAAGCTTCATCTGTGTTCTACTATTTTGCTTCTAGTGTCTCCACATACCGCAGCACGTGACATAGCTTTGTAGACGATAAGTACAACCGTTTCAGAGAGAAGAGTTGCCAATGTGACGATGTGACTTAAAGCCGATTCGATAACAAATGACGAAAACGGACGGATTTCTCAGGTTTATACTACATATGAACACTTTTCACATTCTCCCGTGCAACTCGGCTGCTAGTCCTCCTTTCATGCAGAATCTTAAGGTCCTAGCTCATGTCCAATGCACCAAAGCCAGCTAAAAAGTCAATAATCGATACCTAAAACTTGAATTCTACTACTTCTTACTGCCTATTACATCAACTTAGAAGCTTCATCTGTGTTCTACGATAGTGCTTTTAGTGTCTCCACATACCGCAGCACGCGACATAGCTTTGCAGACGATAAGTACAACCGTTTCAGAGAGAAGAGCGGCCAATGTGACGATCTGGCTTTAAGTCGATTCGATAAGAAATGAGGAAAACGGATGGATTTCTAAGGTTTTTACTACATATGAACACTTTTCACATTCTCCCGTGCAACTCGGCTGCTAGTCCTCCTTTCATGCAGAAACTTAAGGTACTAGCTCATGTCCAAGGCACCAAAGCCAGCTACAAAGTCAATAATCGATACGTAAAACTTGAATTGTACTACTTCTTACTGGCTATTACATCAACTTAGAAGCTTCATCTGTGTTCTACTATGGTGCTTTTAGTGTCTCCGCATACCGCAGCACGCGACATAGCTTTGTAGACGATAAGTACAACCGTTTCAGAGAGAAGAGCGGCCAATGTGACGATCTGGCTTTAAGTCGATTCGATAACAAATGACGAAAACGGACGAATTTCTCAGGTTTTTACTACATATGAACACTTTTCACATTCTCCCGTGCTACTCGGCTGCTAGTCCTCCTTTCATGCAGAATCTTAAGGTCCTAGCTCATGTCCAAGGCACCAAAGCCAGCTAAAAAGTCAATAATCGATACCTAAAACTTGAATTGGACTACTTCTTACTCGCTATTACATCAACTTAGAAGCTTCATCTGTGTTCTACTATGGTGCTTTTCCTGTTTCCGCCTACGGCAACACGCGACATAGCTTTGCAGACGATAAGTACAACCGTTTCCGAGAGCAGAGCGGCCAATGTGACGATCTGGCTTTAAGTCGATTCGATAACAAATGACGAAAACGGACAGATTTCTCAGGTTTTTACTACATATGAACACTTTTCACATTTTCCCCTGCAACTCGGCTGCTACTCCTCTTTTCATGCAGAATCTTAAGGTCCTAGCTCATGTCCAAGGCACCAAAGCCAGCTAAAAAGTCAATAATCTATACCTAATACTTGAATTGTACTACTTCTTACTGGCTATTACATCAACTTAGAAGCTTGGTCTGTGTTCTACTATGATGATTTAAGTGTCTCCGCATACCGCAGCACGCGACATAGCTTTGCAGACGATAAGTACAAGCGTTTCGGAGATAAGAGCGGCCAATGTGACTATCTGGCTTTAAGTCGATTCGATAACAAATGACGAAAACGGACGGATGTCTCAGGTTTTTACTGCATATGAACACTTTTCACATTCTCCCGTGCAACTCGGCTGCTAGTCTTCCTTACATGCAGAATCTTAAGGTCCTAGCTCATGTCCAAGTCACCAAAGCCAGCTAAAAAGTCAATAATCGATACCTAAAACTTGAATTGTACTACTTCTTAGTGGCTATTACATCAGCTTAGGAGCTTCATCTGTGTTCTACTATTTTGCTTTTAGTGTCTCCACATACCGCAGCACGTGACATAGCTTTGTAGACGATAAGTACAACCGTTTCAGAGAGAAGAGCGGCCAATGTGACGATCTGACTTAAAGTCGATTCGATAACAAATGACGAAAACGGACGGATTTCTCAGGTTTTTACTGCATATGAACACCTTTCACATTCTCCCGTGCTACTCGGCTGCTAGTCCTCCTTTCATGCAGAATCTTAAGGTCCTAGGTCATGTCCAAGGCACCAAAGCCAGCTAAAAAGTCAATAATCGATACGTAAATCTTGAATTGTACTACTTCTTACTGGCTATTACATCAACTTAGAAGCTTCATCTGTGTTCTACTATGGTGCTTTTAGTGTCTCCGCATACCGCGGCACGCGACATAGCTTTGTAGACGATAAGTACAACCGTTTCAGAGAGAAGAGCGGCCAATGTGACGATCTGGCTTTAAGTCGATTCGATAACAAATGACGAAAACGGACGAATTTGTCAGGTTTTTACTACATATGAACACTTTTCACATTCTCCCGTGCTACTCGGCTGCTAGTCCTCCTTTCATGCAGAATCTTAAGGTCCTAGCTCATGTCCAAGGCACCAAAGCCAGCTAAAAAGTCAATAATCGATACCTAAAACTTGAATTGGACTACTTCTTACTCGCTATTACATCAACTTAGAAGCTTCATCTGTGTTCTACTATGGTGCTTTTCCTGTTTCCGCCTACGGCAACACGCGACATATCTTTGCAGACGATAAGTACAACCGTTTCCGAGAGCAGAGCGGCCAATGTGACGATCTGGCTTTAAGTCGATTCGATAACAAATGACGAAAACGGACAGATTTCTCAGGTTTTTACTACATATGAACACTTTTCACATTTTCCCCTGCAACTCGGCTGCTACTCCTCCTTTCATGCAGAATCTTAAGGTCCTAGCTCATGTCCAAGGCACCAAAGCCAGCTAAAAAGTCAATAATCGATACCTAATACTTGAATTGTACTACTTCTTACTGCCTATTACATCAACTTAGAAGCATGGTCTGTGTTCTACTATGGTGATTTTAGTGTCTCCGCATACCGCAGCACGCGACATAGCTTTGCAGACGATAAGTACAAGCGTTTCGGAGATAAGAGCGGCCAATGTGACTATCTGGCTTTAAGTCGATTCGATAACAAATGACGAAAACGGACGGATGTCTCAGGTTTTTACTGCATATGAACACTTTTCACATTCTCCCGTGCAACTCGGCTGCTAGTCCTCCTTACATGCAGAATCTTAAGGTCCTAGCTCATGTCGAAGGCACCAAAGCCAGCTAAAAAGTCAATAATCGATACCTAAAACTTGAATTGTACTACTTCTTAGTGGGTATTACATCAGCTTAGAAGCTTCATCTGTGTTCTACTATTTTGCTTTTAGTGTCTCCACATACCGCAGCACGTGACATAGCTTTGTAGACGATAAGTACAACCGTTTCAGAGAGAAGAGCGGCCAATGTGACGATCTGACTTAAAGCCGATTCGATAACAAATGACGAAAACTTATGGATTTCTCAGGTTTTTACTGCATATGAACACTTTTCACATTCTCCCGTGCAACTCGGCTGCTAGTCCTCCTTTCATGCAGAATCTTAAGGTCCTAGCTCATGTCCAAGGCACCAAAGCCAGCTAAAAAGTCAATAATCGATACCTAAAACTTGAATTCTACTACTTCTTACTGCCTATTACATCAACTTAGAAGCTTCATCTGTGTTCTACTATAGTGCTTTTAGTGTCTCCACATACCGCAGCACGCGACATAGCTTTGCAGACGATAAGTACAACCGTTTCAGAGAGAAGAGCGGCCAATGTGACGATCTGGCTTTAAGTCGATTCGATAAGAAATGAGGAAAACGGATGGATTTCTAAGGTTTTTACTACATATGAACACTTTTCACATTCTCCCGTGCAACTCGGCTGCTAGTCCTCCTTTCATGCAGAATCTTAAGGTACTAGCTCATGTCCAAGGCACCAAAGCCAGCTAAAAAGTCAATAATCGATACGTAAAACTTGAATTGTACTACTTCTTACTGGCTATTACATCAACTTAGAAGCTTCATCTGTGTTCTACTATGCTGCTTGTAGTGTCTCAGCATACCGCAGCATGCGACATAGTTTTGCAGACGATAAGTACAAGCGTTTCAGAGAGAAGAGCGGCCAATGTGACGATCTGGCTTTAAGACGATTCGATAACAAATGACGAAAACTGACGAATTTCTCAGGTTTTTACTACATATGAACACTTTTCACATTCTCCCGTGCTACTCGGCTGCTAGTCCTCCTTTCATGCAGAATCTTAAAGTCCTAGCTCATGTCCAAGGCACCAAAGCCAGCTAAAAAGTCAATAATCGATACCTAAAACTTGAATTGGACTACTTCTTACTCGCTATTACATCAACTTAGAAGATTCATCTGTGTTCTACTATGGTGCTTTTCCTGTTTCCGCCTACGGCAACACGCGACATAGCTTTGCAGACGATAAGTACAACCGTTTCCGAGAGCAGAGCGGCCAATGTGACGATCTGGCTTTAAGTCGATTCGATAACAAATGACGAAAACGGACAGATTTCACAGGTTTTTACTACATATGAACACTTTTCACATTTTCCCCTGCAACTCGGCAGCTACTCCTCCTTTCATGCAGAATCTTAAGGTCCTAGCTCATGTTCAAGGCACCAAAGCCAGCTAAAAAGTCAATAATCGATACCTAAAACTTGAATTGTACTACTTCTTACTGGCTATTTCATCAACTTAGAAGCTTGGTCTGTGTTCTACTATGGTGATATTAGTGTCTCCGCATACCGCAGCACGCGACATAGCTTTGCAGACGATAAGTACAAGCGTTTCGGAGATAAGAGCGGCCAATGTGACTATCTGGCTTTAAGACGATTCGATAACAAATGACGAAAACGGACGGATGTCTCAGGTTTTTACTGCATATGAACACTTTTCACATTCTCCCGTGCAACTCGGCTGCTAGTCCTCCTTACATGCAGAATCTTAAGGTCCTAGCTCATGTCGAAGGCACCAAAGCCAGCTAAAAAGTCAATAATCGATACCTAAAACTTGAATTGTACTACTTCTTACTGGCTATTACATCAGCTTAGAAGCTTCATCTGTGTTCTACTATTTTGCTTTTAGTGTCTCCACATACCGCAGCACGTGACATAGCTTTGTAGACGATAAGTACAACCGTTTCAGAGAGAAGAGCGGCCAATGTGACGATCTGACTTAAAGTCGATTCGATAACAAATGACGAAAACGGACGGATAACTCAGGTTTTTACTACATATGAACACTTTTCACATTCTCCCGTGCTACTCGGCTGCTAGTCCTCCTTTCATGCAGAATCTTAAGGTCCTAGCTCATGTCCACGGCACCAAAGCCAGCTAAAAAGTCAATAATCGATACCTAAAACTTGAATTCTACTACTTCTTACTGGCTATTACATTAACTTAGAAGCTTCACCTGTGTTCTACTATAGTGCTTTTAGTGTCTCCACATACCGCAGCACGCGACATAGCTTTGCAGACGATAAGTACAACCGTTTCAGAGAGAAGAGCGGCCAATGTGACGATCTGGCTTTAAGTCGATTCGATAAGAAATGAGGAAAACGGATGGATTTCTAAGGTTTTTACTACATATGAACACTTTTCACATTCTCCCGTGCAACTCGGCTGCTAGTCCTCCTTTCATGCAGAATCTTAAGGTACTAGCTCATGTCCAAGGCACCAAAGCCAGCTAAAAAGTCAATAATCTATACGTAAAACTTGAATTGTACTACTTCTTACTGGCTATTACATCAACTTAGAAGCTTCATCTGTGTTCTACTATGGTGCTTTTAGTGTGTCCGCATACCGCAGCACGCGACATAGCTTTGCAGACGATAAGTACAACCGTTTCAGAGAGAAGAGCGGCCAATGTGACGATCTGGCTTTAAGTCGATTCGATAACAAATGACGAAAACGGACGGATGTCTCAGGTTTTTAATACATATGAACACTTTTCACATTCTCCCGTGCAACTGGGCTGATAGTCCTCCTTTTATGCAGAATCTTAAAGTCCTAGCTCATATCCAAGGCACCAAAGCCAGCTAAAAAGTCAATAATCGATACCTAAATCTCTAATTGGTCTACTTCTTACTGGCTATTACGTCAACTTAGAAGCTTCATCTGTGTTCTACTATGGTGCTTTTCTGTTTCCGCCTACGGCAACACGCGACATAGCTTTGCAGACGATAAGTACAACCGTTTCTGAGAGCAGAGCGGCCAATGTGACGACCTGGCTTTAAGGCGATTCGATAACAAATGACGAAAACGGACGGATTACTCAGGTCTTTACTTCATATGAACACTTTTTACATTCTCCCCTGCAACTCGGCTGCTAGTCCTCCTTTCATGCAGAATCTTAAGGTCCTAGCTCATGTCCAAGGCACCAAAGCCAGCTAAAAAGTCAATAATCGATACCTAAAACTTGAATTGTACTACTTCTTCCTGGCTATTACATCAACTTAGAAGCTTCATCTGTGTTCTACAACGGTGCTTTTAGTTTCCCCGCATTCCGCAGCACGCGACATAGTTTTAAAGACGATAAGTACAACCGTTTCAGAGAAAAGAGCGGCCAATGTGACGATCTGGCTTTAAGTCGATTCGATAACAAATGACGAAAACGGACGGATTTCTCAGGTTTTTACTACATATGAACACTTTTCACATTCTCCCGTGCAACTCGGCTGATAGTCCTCCTTCATGCAAAATCTTAATTTCCTAGCTCGTGTCCAAGGCACCAAAGAAGGGTAAAAGTCATTAATCGATACCTAAAACTTTAATTGTACTACTTCTTACTGGCTATTACATCAACTTAGAAGCTTCATCTGTGTTCTACTATGGTGCTTTTACTATGTCCGCATACCGCAGCACGCGACATAGCTTTGCAGACGATAAGTACAACTTTTTCAGAGAGAAGAGCGGCCAATGTGACGATCTGACTTAAAGTCGATTCGATAACAAATGACGAAAACGGACGGATAACTCAGGTTTTTACTACATATGAACACTTTTCACATTCTCCCGTGCTATTCGGCTGCTAGTCCTCCTTTCATGCAGAATCTTAAGGTACTAGCTCATGTCCAAGGTACCAAAGCCAGCAAAAAAGTAAATAATCGATACCAAAAACTTGAATTCTACTACTTCTTACTGGCTATTACATCAACTTAGAAGCTTCATCTGTGTTCTACTATGGTGCTTTTAGTGTCTCCGCGTACCGCAGCACGCGACATATCTTTGCAGACGATAAGTACAACCGTTTCAGAGAGAAGAGCGGCCAATGTGACGATCTGGCTCTATGTCGATTCGATAACAAATGACGAAAACGGACGGATTTCTCAGGTTTTTACTACATATGAACACTTTTCACATTCTCCCGTGCTACTCGGCTGCTAGTCCTCGTTTCATGCAGAATCATAAGGTCCTAGCTCATGTCCAAGGCATCAAAGCCAGCTAAAAAGTCAATAATCGATACCTAAAACTTGAATTGGACTACTTCTTACTCGCTATTACATCAACTTAGAAGCTTCATCTGTGTTCTACTATGGTGCTTTTCCTGTTTCCGCCTACGGCAACACGCGACATGGCTTTGCAGACGATAAGTACAACCGTTTCCGAGAGCAGAGCGGCCAATGTGACGATCTGGCTTTAAGTCGATTCGATAACAAATGACGAAAACGGACAGATTTCTCAGGTTTTTACTACATATGAACACTTTTCACATTTTTCCCTGCAACTCGGCTGCTACTCCTCCTTTCATGCAAAATCTTAAGGTCCTAGCTCATGTCGAAGGCACCAAAGCCAGCTAAAAAGTAAATAATCGATACCTAAAACTTGAATTGTACTACTTCTTACTGGCTATTACATCAACTTAGAAGCTTCATCTGTGTTTTACTATGCTGCTTGTAGTGTCTCAGCATACCGCAGCATGCGACATAGCTTTGCAGACGATAAGTACAAGCGTTTCAGAGAGAAGAGCGGCCAATGTGACGATCTGGCTTTAAGTCGATTCGATAAGAAATGAGGAAAACGGATGGATTTCTAAGGTTTTTACTACATATGAACACTTTTCACATTCTCCCGTGCAACTCGGCTGCTAGTCCTCCTTTCATGCAGAATCTTAAGGTACTAGCTCATGTCCAAGGCACCAAAGCCAGCTAAAAAGTCAATAATCGATACGTAAAACTTGAATTGTACTACTTCTTACTGGCTATTACATCAACTTAGAAGCTTCATCTGTGTTCTACTATGGTGCTTTTAGTGTCTCCGCATACCGCAGCACGCGACATAGCTTTGCAGACGATAAGTACAACCGTTTCAGAGAGAAGAGCGGCCAATGTGACGATCTGGCTTTAAGTCGATTCGATAACAAATGACGAAAACGGACGGATGTCTCAGGTTTTTAATACATATGAACACTTTTCACATTCTCCCGTGCAACTGGGCTGATAGTCCTCCTTTTATGCAGAATCTTAAAGTCCTAGCTCATATCCAAGGCACCAAAGCCAGCTAAAAAGTCAATAATCGATACCTAAATCTCTAATTGGTCTACTTCTTACTGGCTATTACGTCAACTTAGAAGCTTCATCTGTGTTCTACTATGGTGCTTTTCTGTTTCCGCCTACGGCAACACGCGACATAGCTTTGCAGACGATAAGTACAACCGTTTCTGAGAGCAGAGCGGCCAATGTGACGACCTGGCTTTAAGTCGATTCGATAACAAATGACGAAAACGGACGGATTACTTAGGTCTTTACTTCATATGAACACTTTTTACATTCTCCCCTGCAACTCGGCTGCTAGTACTCCTTTCATGCAGAATCTTAAGGTCCTAGCTCATGTCCAAGGCACCAAAGCCAGCTAAAAAGTCAATAATCGATACCTAAAACTTGAATTGTACTACTTCTTCCTGGCTATTACATCAACTTAGAAGCTTCGTCTGTGTTCTACAACGGTGCTTTTAGTTTCCCCGCATTCCGCAGCACGCGACATAGTTTTAAAGACGATAAGTACAACCGTTTCAGAGAAAAGAGCGGCCAATGTGACGATCTGGCTTTAAGTCGATTCGATAACAAATGACGAAAACGGACGGATTTCTCAGGTTTTTACTACATATGAACACTTTTCACATTCTCCCGTGCAACTCGGCTGATAGTCCTCCTTCATGCAAAATCTTAAATTCCTAGCTCGTGTCCAAGGCACCAAAGAAGGGTAAAAGTCATTAACCGATACTTAAAACTTTAATTGTACTACTTCTTACTGGCTATTACATCAACTTAGAACCTTCATCTGTGTTCTACTATGGTGCTTTTACTATGTCCGCATACCGCAGCACGCGACATAGCTTTGCAGACGATAAGTACAACTTTTCCAGAGCGAAGAGCGGCCAATGTGACGATCTGGCTTTAAGTCGATTCGATAACAAATGACGAAAACGGACGGATTTCTCAGGTTTTTACTACATATGAAGACTTTTCACATTCTCCCGTGCAACTCGGCTGATAGTCCTCCTTTCATGCAGAATCTTAAGGTACTAGCTCATGTCCAAGGTACCAAAGCCAGCAAAAAAGTCATAATCGATACCAAAAACTTTAATTCTACTACTTCTTACTGGCTATTACATCAACTTAGAAGCTTCATCTGTGTTCTACTATGGTGCTTTTAGTGTCTCCGCGTACCGCAGCACGCGACATATCTTTGCAGACGATAAGTACAACCGTTTCAGAGAGAAGAGCGGCCAATGTGACGATCTGGCTCTATGTCGATTCGATAACAAATGACGAAAACGGACGGATTTCTCAGGTTTTTACTACATATGAACACTTTTCACATTCTCCCGTGCTACTCGGCTGCTAGTCCTCCTTTCATGCAGAATCATAAGGTCCTAGCTCATGTCCAAGGCACCAAAGCCAGCTAAAAAGTCAATAATCGATACCTAAAACTTGAATTGGACTACTTCTTACTCGCTATTACATCAACTTAGAAGCTTCATCTGTGTTCTACTATGGTGCTTTTCCTGTTTCCGCCTACGGCAACACGCGACATGGCTTTGCAGACGATAAGTACAACCGTTTCCGAGAGCAGAGCGGCCAATGTGACGATCTGGCTTTAAGTCGATTCGATAACAAATGACGAAAACGGACAGATTTCTCAGGTTTTTACTACATATGAACACTTTTCACATTTTCCCCTGCAACTCGGCTGCTACTCCTCCTTTCATGCAGAATCTTAAGGTCCTAGCTCATGTCCAAGGCACCAAAGCCAGCTAAAAAGTCAATAATCGATACCTAAACCTTGAATTGGACTACTTATTACTCGCTATTACATCAACTTAGAAGCTTCATCTGTGTTCTACTATGGTGCTTTTCCTGTTTCCGCCTACGGCAACACGCGACATAGCTCTGCAGACGATAAGTACAACCGTTCCCGAGAGCAGAGCGGCCAATGTGACGATCTGGCTTTAAGTCGATTCGATAACAAATGACGAAAACGGACAGATTTCACAGGTTTTTACTACATATGAACACTTTTCACATTTTCCCCTGCAACTCGGCTGCTACTCCTCCTTTCATGCAGAATCTTAAGGTCCTAGCTCATGTTCAAGGCATCAAAGCCAGCTAAAAAGTCAATAATCGATACCTAAAACTTGAATTGTACTACTTCTTACTGGCTATTTCATCAACTTAGAAGCTTGGTCTGTGTTCTACTATGGTGATTTTAGTGTCTCCGCATACCGCAGCACACGCGACATAGCTTTGCAAACGATAAGTACAAGCGTTTCGGAGATAAGAGCGGCCAATGTGACTATCTGGCTTTAAGTCGATTCGATAACAAATGACGAAAACGGACGGATGTCTCAGGTTTTTACTGCATATGAACACTTTTCACATTCTCCCGTGCAACTCGGCTGCTAGTCCTACTTACATGCAGAATCTTAAGGTCTTAGCTCATGTCGAAGGCACCAAAGCCAGCTAAAAAGTCAATAATCGATACTTAAACTTGAATTGTACTACTTCTTACTGGCTATTACATCAGCTTAGAAGCTTCATCTGTGTTCTACTATTTTGCTTTTAGTGTCTCCACATACCACAGCACGTGACATAGCTTTGTAGACGATAAGTACAACCGTTTCAGAGAGAAGAGCGGCCAATGTGACGATCTGACTTAAAGTCGATTCGATAACAAATGACGAAAACGGACGGATAACTCAGGTTTTTACTACATATGAACACTTTTCACATTCTCCCGTGCAACTCGGCTGCTAGTCCTCCTTTCATGCGGAATCTTAAGGTACTAGCTCATGTCCACGGCACCAAAGCCAGCTAAAAAGTCAATAATCGATACCTAAAACTTGAATTCTACTACTTCTTACTGGCTATTGCATCAACTTAGAAGCTTCATCTGTGTTCTACTATAGTGCTTTTAGTGTCTCCACATACCGCAACACGCGACATAGCTTTGCAGACGATAAGTACAACCGTTTCAGAGAGAAGAGCGGCCAATGTGACGATCTGGCTTTAAGTCGATTCGATAAGAAATGAGGAAAACGGATGGATTTCTAAGGTTTTTACTACATATGAACACTTTTCACATTCTCCCGTGCAACTCGGCTGCTAGTCCTCCTTTCATGCAGAATCTTAAGGTACTAGCTCATGTCCAAGGCACCAAAGCCAGCTAAAAAGTCAATAATCGATACGTAAAACTTGAATTGTACTACTTCTTACTGGCTATTACATCAACTTAGAAGCTTCATCTGTGTTCTACTATGGTGCTTTTAGTGTCTCCGCATACCGCAGCACGCGACATAGCTTTGCAGACGATAAGTACAACCGTTTCAGAGAGAAGAGCGGCCAATGTGACGATCTGGCTTTAAGTCGATTCGATAACAAATGACGAAAACGGACGGATGTCTCAGGTTTTTAATACATATGAACACTTTTCACATTCTCCCGTGCAACTGGGCTGATAGTCCTCCTTTTATGCAGAATCTTAAAGTCCTAGCTCATATCCAAGGCACCAAATCCAGCTAAAAATCAATAATCGATACCTGAATCTCTAATTGGTCTACTTCTTACTGGCTATTACGTCAACTTAGAAGCTTCATCTGTGTTCTACTATGGTGCTTTTCTGTTTCCGCCTACGGCAACACGCGACATAGCTTTGCAGACGATAAGTACAACCGTTTCTGAGAGCGGAGCGGCCAATGTGACAACCTGGCTTTAAGTCGATTCGATAACAAATGACGAAAACGGACGGATTACTCAGGTCTTTACTTCATATGAACACTTTTTACATTCTCCCCTGCAACTCGGCTGCTAGTCCTCCTTTCATGCAGAATCTTAAGGTCCTAGCTCATGTCCAAGGCACCAAAGCCAGCTAAAAAGTCAATAATCGATACCTAAAACTTGAATTGTACTACTTCTTCCTGGCTATTACATCAACTTAGAAGCTTCATCTGTGTCCTACTACGGTGCTTTTAGTTTCCCCGCATTCCCCAGCACGCGACATAGTTTTAAAGACGATAAGTACAACCGTTTCAGAGAAAAGTGCGGCCAATGTGACGATCTGGCTTTAAGTCGATTCGATAACAAATGACGAAAACGGACGGATTTCTCAGGTTTTTACTACATATGAACACTTTTCACATTCTCCCGTGCAACTCGGCTGATAGTCCTCCTTCATGCAAAATCTTAATTTCCTAGCTCGTGTCCAAGGCACCAAAGAAGGGTAAAAGTCATTAACCGATACCTAAAACTTTAATTGTACTACTTCTTACTGGCTATTACATCAACTTAGAAGCTTCATCTGTGTTCTACTATGGTGCTTTTACTATGTCCGCATACCGCAGCACGCGACATAGCTTTGCAGACGATAAGTACAACTTTTTCAGAGAGAAGAGCGGCCAATGTGACGATCTGGCTTTAAGTCGATTCGATAACAAATGACGAAAACGGACAGATTTCTCAGGTTTTTACTACATATGAACACTTTTCACATTTTCCCCTGCACCTCGGCTGCTACTCCTCCTTTCATACAGAATCTTAAGGTCCTAGCTCATGTCGAAGGCACCAAAGCCAGCTAAAAAGTCAATAATCGATACCTAAAACTTGAATTGTACTACTTCTTACTGGCTATTACATCAACTTAGAAGCTTCATCTGTGTTTTACTATGCTGCTTGTAGTGTCTCAGCATACCGCAGCATGCGACATAGCTTTGCAGACGATAAGTACAAGCGTTTCAGAGAGAAGAGCGGCCAATGTGACGATCTGGCTTTAAGTCGATTCGATAACAAATGACGAAAACGGACGAATTTCTCAGGTTTTTACTACATATGATCACTTTTTACATTCTCCCGTGCTACTCGGCTGCTAGTCCTCCTTTCATGCAGAATCTTAAGGTCCTAGCTCATGTCCAAGGCACCAAAGCCAGCTAAAAAGTCAATAATCGATACCTAAACCTTGAATTGGACTACTTATTACTCGCTATTACATCAACTTAGAAGCTTCATCTGTGTTCTACTATGGTGCTTTTCCTGTTTCCGCCTACGGCAACACGCGACATAGCTCTGCAGACGATAAGTACAACCGTTCCCGAGAGCAGAGCGGCCAATGTGACGATCTGGCTTTAAGTCGATTCGATAACAAATGACGAAAACGGACAGATTTCACAGGTTTTTACTACATATGAACACTTTTCACATTTTCCCCTGCAACTCGGCTGCTACTCCTCCTTTCATGCAGAATCTTAAGGTCCTAGCTCATGTTCAAGGCATCAAAGCCAGCTAAAAAGTCAATAATCGATACCTAAAACTTGAATTGTACTACTTCTTACTGGCTATTTCATCAACTTAGAAGCTTGGTCTGTGTTCTACTATGGTGATTTTAGTGTCTCCGCATACCGCAGCACACGCGACATAGCTTTGCAAACGATAAGTACAAGCGTTTCGGAGATAAGAGCGGCCAATGTGACTATCTGGCTTTAAGTCGATTCGATAACAAATGACGAAAACGGACGGATGTCTCAGGTTTTTACTGCATATGAACACTTTTCACATTCTCCCGTGCAACTCGGCTGCTAGTCCTACTTACATGCAGAATCTTAAGGTCTTAGCTCATGTCGAAGGCACCAAAGCCAGCTAAAAAGTCAATAATCGATACTTAAACTTGAATTGTACTACTTCTTACTGGCTATTACATCAGCTTAGAAGCTTCATCTGTGTTCTACTATTTTGCTTTTAGTGTCTCCACATACCACAGCACGTGACATAGCTTTGTAGACGATAAGTACAACCGTTTCAGAGAGAAGAGCGGCCAATGTGACGATCTGACTTAAAGTCGATTCGATAACAAATGACGAAAACGGACGGATAACTCAGGTTTTTACTACATATGAACACTTTTCACATTCTCCCGTGCAACTCGGCTGCTAGTCCTCCTTTCATGCGGAATCTTAAGGTACTAGCTCATGTCCACGGCACCAAAGCCAGCTAAAAAGTCAATAATCGATACCTAAAACTTGAATTCTACTACTTCTTACTGGCTATTGCATCAACTTAGAAGCTTCATCTGTGTTCTACTATAGTGCTTTTAGTGTCTCCACATACCGCAACACGCGACATAGCTTTGCAGACGATAAGTACAACCGTTTCAGAGAGAAGAGCGGCCAATGTGACGATCTGGCTTTAAGTCGATTCGATAAGAAATGAGGAAAACGGATGGATTTCTAAGGTTTTTACTACATATGAACACTTTTCACATTCTCCCGTGCAACTCGGCTGCTAGTCCTCCTTTCATGCAGAATCTTAAGGTACTAGCTCATGTCCAAGGCACCAAAGCCAGCTAAAAAGTCAATAATCGATACGTAAAACTTGAATTGTACTACTTCTTACTGGCTATTACATCAACTTAGAAGCTTCATCTGTGTTCTACTATGGTGCTTTTAGTGTCTCCGCATACCGCAGCACGCGACATAGCTTTGCAGACGATAAGTACAACCGTTTCAGAGAGAAGAGCGGCCAATGTGACGATCTGGCTTTAAGTCGATTCGATAACAAATGACGAAAACGGACGGATGTCTCAGGTTTTTAATACATATGAACACTTTTCACATTCTCCCGTGCAACTGGGCTGATAGTCCTCCTTTTATGCAGAATCTTAAAGTCCTAGCTCATATCCAAGGCACCAAATCCAGCTAAAAAGTCAATAATCGATACCTGAATCTCTAATTGGTCTACTTCTTACTGGCTATTACGTCAACTTAGAAGCTTCATCTGTGTTCTACTATGGTGCTTTTCTGTTTCCGCCTACGGCAACACGCGACATAGCTTTGCAGACGATAAGTACAACCGTTTCTGAGAGCGGAGCGGCCAATGTGACAACCTGGCTTTAAGTCGATTCGATAACAAATGACGAAAACGGACGGATTACTCAGGTCTTTACTTCATATGAACACTTTTTACATTCTCCCCTGCAACTCGGCTGCTAGTCCTCCTTTCATGCAGAATCTTAAGGTCCTAGCTCATGTCCAAGGCACCAAAGCCAGCTAAAAAGTCAATAATCGATACCTAAAACTTGAATTGTACTACTTCTTCCTGGCTATTACATCAACTTAGAAGCTTCATCTGTGTCCTACTACGGTGCTTTTAGTTTCCCCGCATTCCCCAGCACGCGACATAGTTTTAAAGACGATAAGTACAACCGTTTCAGAGAAAAGTGCGGCCAATGTGACGATCTGGCTTTAAGTCGATTCGATAACAAATGACGAAAACGGACGGATTTCTCAGGTTTTTACTACATATGAACACTTTTCACATTCTCCCGTGCAACTCGGCTGATAGTCCTCCTTCATGCAAAATCTTAATTTCCTAGCTCGTGTCCAAGGCACCAAAGAAGGGTAAAAGTCATTAACCGATACCTAAAACTTTAATTGTACTACTTCTTACTGGCTATTACATCAACTTAGAAGCTTCATCTGTGTTCTACTATGGTGCTTTTACTATGTCCGCATACCGCAGCACGCGACATAGCTTTGCAGACGATAAGTACAACTTTTTCAGAGAGAAGAGCGGCCAATGTGACGATCTGGCTTTAAGTCGATTCGATAACAAATGACGAAAACGGACAGATTTCTCAGGTTTTTACTACATATGAACACTTTTCACATTTTCCCCTGCACCTCGGCTGCTACTCCTCCTTTCATACAGAATCTTAAGGTCCTAGCTCATGTCGAAGGCACCAAAGCCAGCTAAAAAGTCAATAATCGATACCTAAAACTTGAATTGTACTACTTCTTACTGGCTATTACATCAACTTAGAAGCTTCATCTGTGTTTTACTATGCTGCTTGTAGTGTCTCAGCATACCGCAGCATGCGACATAGCTTTGCAGACGATAAGTACAAGCGTTTCAGAGAGAAGAGCGGCCAATGTGACGATCTGGCTTTAAGTCGATTCGATAACAAATGACGAAAACGGACGAATTTCTCAGGTTTTTACTACATATGATCACTTTTTACATTCTCCCGTGCTACTCGGCTGCTAGTCCTCCTTTCATGCAGAATCTTAAGGTCCTAGCTCATGTCCAAGGCACCAAAGCTAGCTAAAAAGTCAATAATCGATACCTAAAACTTGAATTGTACTACTTCTTACTGGCTATTACATCAACTTAGAAGCTTCATCTGTGTTCTACTATGCTGCTTGTAGTGTCTCAGCATACCGCAGCATGCGACATAACTTTGCAGACGATAAGTACAAGCGTTTCAGAGAGAAGAGCGGCCAATAAGACGATGTGGCTTTAAGTCGATTCGATAACAAATGACGAAAACGGACGAATTTCCCAGGTTTTTACTACATATGAACACTTTTCACATTCTCCCGTGCTACTCGGCTGCTAGTCCTCCTTTCATGCAGAATCTTAAGGTCCTAGCTCATGTCCAAGGCACCAAAGCCAGCTAAAAAGTCAATAATCGATACCTAAACCTTGAATTGGACTACTTCTTACTCGCTATTACATCAACTTAGAAGCTTCATCTGTGTTCTACTATGGTGCTTTTCCTGTTTCCGCCTACGGCAACACGCGACATAGCTTTGCAGACGATAAGTACAACCGTTTCCGAGAGCAGAGCGGCCAATGTGACGATCTGGCTTTAAGTCGATTCGATAACAAATGACGAAAACGGACAGATTTCACAGGTTTTTACTACATATGAACACTTTTCACATTTTCCCCTGCAACTCGGCTGCTACTCCTCCTTTCATGCAGAATCTTAAGGTCCTAGCTCATGTTCAAGGCACCAAAGCCAGCTAAAAAGTCAATAATCGATACCTAAAACTTGAATTGTACTACTTCTTACTGGCTATTTCATCAACTTAGAAGCTTGGTCTGTGTTCTACTATGGTGATTTTAGTGTCTCCGCATACCGCAGCACACGCGACATAGCTTTGCAAACGATAAGTACAAGCGTTTCGGAGATAAGAGCGGCCAATGTGACTATCTGGCTTTAAGTCGATTCGATAACAAATGACGAAAACGGACGGATGTCTCAGGTTTTTACTACATATGAACACTTTTCACATTCTCCCGTGCAACTCGGCTGCTACTCCTCCTTACATGCAGAATCTTAAGGTCCTAGCTCATGTCGAAGGCACCAAAGCCAGCTAAAAAGTCAATAATCGATACCTAAAACTTGAATTGTACTACTTCTTACTGGCTATTACATCAGCTTAGAAGCTTCATCTGTGTTCTACTATTTTGCTTTTAGTGTCTCCACATACCGCAGCACGTGACATAGCTTTGTAGACGATAAGTACAACCGTTTCAGAGAGAAGAGCGGCCAATGTGACGATCTGACTTAAAGTCGATTCGATAACAAATGACGAAAACGGACGGATAACTCAGGTTTTTACTACATATGAACACTTTTCACATTCTCCCGTGCAACACGGCTGCTAGTCCTCCTTTCATGCAGAATCTTAAGGTCCTAGCTCATGTCCAAGGCACCAAAGCCAGCTAAAAAGTCAATAATCGATACCTAAAACTTGAATTCTACTACTTCTTACTGGCTATTACATCAACTTAGAAGCTTCACCTGTGTTCTACTATAGTGCTTTTAGTGTCTCCACATACCGCAGCACGCGACATAGCTTTGCAGACGATAAGTACAACCGTTTCAGAGAGAAGAGCGGCCAATGTGACGATCTGGCTTTAAGTCGATTCGATAAGAAATGAGGAAAACGGATGGATTTCTAAGGTTTTTACTACATATGAACACTTTTCACATTCTCCCGTGCAACTCGGCTGCTAGTCCTCCTTTCATGCAGAATCTTAAGGTACTAGCTCATGTCCAAGGCACCAAAGCCAGCTAAAAAGTCAATAATCGATACGTAAAACTTGAATTGTACTACTTCTTACTGGCTATTACATCAACTTAGAAGCTTCATCTGTGTTCTACTATGGTGCTTTTAGTGTCTCCGCATACCGCAACACGCGACATAGCTTTGCAGACGATAAGTACAACCGTTTCAGAGAGAAGAGCGGCCAATGTGACGATCTGGCTTTAAGTCGATTCGATAACAAATGACGAAAACGGACGGATGTCTCAGGTTTTTAATACATATGAACACTTTTCATATTCTCCCGTGCAACTGGGCTGCTAGTCCTCCTTTTATGCAGAATCTTAAAGTCCTAGCTCATGTCCAAGGCACCAAAGCCAGCTAAAAAGGCAATAATCGATACCTAAATCTCTAATTGGTCTACTTCTTACTGGCTATTACGTCAACTTAGAAGCTTCATCTGTGTTCTACTATGGTGCTTTTCTGTTTCCGCCTATGGCAACACGCGACATAGCTTTGCAGACGATAAGTACAACCGTTTCTGAGAGCAAAGCGGCCAATGTGACGATCTGGCTTTAAGTCGATTCGATAACAAATGACGAAAACGGACGGATTACTCAGGTCTTTACTTCATATGAACACTTTTTACATTCTCCCCTGCAACTCGGCTGCTAGTCCTCCTTCATGCAGAATATTAAGGTACTAGCTCATGTCCAAGGTACCAAAGCCAGCAAAAAAGTCAATAATCGATACCAAAAACTTGAATTCTACTACTTCTTACTGGCTATTACATCAACTTAGAAGCTTCATCTGTGTTCTACTATGGTGCTTTTAGTGTCTCCGCGTACCGCAGCACGCGACATAGCTTTGCAGACGATATGTACAACCGTTTCAGAGAGAAGAGCGGCCAATGTGACGATCTGGCTCTATGTCGATTCGATAACAAATGACGAAAACGGACGGATTTCTCAGGTTTTTACTACATATGAACACTTTTCACATTCTCCCGTGCAACTCGGCTGCTAGTCCTCCTTTCATGCAGAATCTTAAGGTCCTAGCTCATGTCCAAGTCACCAAAGCCAGCTAAAAAGTCAATAATCGATACCTAAAACTTGAATTGGACTATTTCTTACTCGCTATTACATCAACTTAGAAGCTTCATCTGTGTTCTACTATGGTGCTTTTCCTGTTTCCGCCTACGGCAACACGCGACATAGCTTTGCAGACGATAAGTACAACCGTTTCAGAGAGAAGAGCGGCCAATGTGACGATCTGGCTTTGAGTCGATTCGATAACAAATGACGAAAACAGACGGATTTCTCAGGTTTTTTCTACTTATGAACACTTTTCACATTTTCCCCTGCAACTCGGCTGCTAGTCCTCCTTTCATGCAGAATCTTAAGGTCCTAGCTCATGTCCAAGGCACCAAAGCCAGCTAAAAAGTCAATAATCAATACCTAAAACATGAATTGTACTACTTCTTACTGGCTATTACATCAACTTAGAAGCTTCATCTGTGATCTCATATGGTGCTTTTAGTGTCTCCACATACCGCAGCACGTGACATAGCTTTGTAGACGATAAGTACAACCGTTTCAGAGAGAAGAGCGGCCAATGTGACGATCTGACTTTAAGTCGATTCGATAACAAATGACGAAAGCGGACGGATTTCTCAGGTTTTTATTACATATGAACACTTTTCACATTCTCCCGTCTAACTCGGCTGCTAGACCTCGTTTCATGCAGAATCTTAAGGTCCTAGCTCATGTCCAAAGCACCAAAGCCAGCTAAAAAGTCAATAATCGATACCTAAAACGTGAATTGGATTACTTCTTACTTCTTATTACATCAACTTAGATGCTTCATCTGTGTTCTACTATGGTGCTTTTAGTGTCTCCACATACCGCAGCACGCGACATAGCTTTGCAGACGATAAGTACAACCGTTTCAGAGAGAAGAGCGGCCAATGTGACGATCTGGCTTCAAGTCGATTCGATAACAAATGACGAAAACGGATGCATTTCTAAGGTTTTTACTACATATGAACACTTTTCACATTCTCCCGTGCAACTCGGCTGCTAGTCCTCCTTTCATGCAGAATCTTAAGGTACTAGCTCATGTCCAAGGCACCAAAGCCAGCTAAAAAGTCAATAATCGATACCTAAAACTTGAATTGTACTACTTCTTACTGACTATTACATCAACTTAGAAGCTTCATCTGTGTTCTACTATGGTGCTTTTCTGTTTCCGCCTACGGCAACAAGCGACATAGCTTTGCAGACGATAAGTACAACCGTTTCCGAGAGGAGAGCGGCCAATGTGACGATCTGGCTTTAAGTCGATTCGATAACAAATGACGAAAACGGACGGATTTCTCAGGTTTTTACTTCATATGAACACTTTTTACATTCTCCGCTGCAACTCGGCTGCTAGTCCACCTTTCATGCAGAATCTTAAGGTCCTAGCTCATGTCCAAGGCACCAAAGCCAGCTAAAAAGTCAATAATCGATACCTAAAACTTGAATTGTACTACTTCTTACTGGCTATTACATCAACTTAGAAGCTTCATCTGTGTTCTACTATGGTGATTTTAGTGTCTCCGCATACCGCAGCACGCGACATAGCTTTCAGACGATAAGTACAACCGTTTCAGAGAGAAGAGCGGCCAATGTGACGATGTGGCTTTAAGTCGATTCGATAACAAATGACGAAAATGGACGGATTTCTCAGGTTTTTACTACATATGAACACCTTACACATACTCCCGTGCAACGCGGCCGCTAGTCCTCGTTTCATGCAGAATCATAAGGTCCTAGCTCATGTCCAAGGCACCAAAGCCAGCTAAAAAGTCAATAATCGATACCTAAATCTTGAATTGGACTACTTCTTACTGGCTATTACTTCAACTTAGACGCATCATTTGTGTTCTACTATGGTGCTTTTAATGTCTCCGCATATCGCGGCACGCGACATAGCTTTGTAGACAATAAGTACAACCGTTTCAGAGAGAAGAGCGGCCAATGTGACGATCTGGCTTTAAGTCGATTCGATAACAAATGACGAAAACGGACGGATTTCTCAGGTTTTTACTACATATGAACACTTTTCACATTCTCCCGTGCAACTCGGCTGCTAGTCCTCCCTCATGCAAAATCTTAAGTTCCTAGCTCGTGTCCAAGGCACCAAAGATGGGTAAAAAGTCAATAACCGATACCTAAAACTTTAATTGTACTACTTCTTATTGGCTATTACATCAACTTAGAAGCTTCATCTCTGTTCTACTATGGTGCTTTTAGTGTCTCCGCATACCGCAGCACGCGACATAGCTTTGCAGACGATAAGTACAACCGTTTCAGAGAGAAGAGCGGCCAATGTGACGATCTGGCTTTAAGTCGATTCGATAACAAATGACGAAAACGGACGGATTTCTCAGGTTTTTACTACATATGAACACTTTTCACATTCTCCCGTGAAACTGGGCTGCTAGTCCTCCTTTTATGCAGAATCTTAAAGTCCTAGCTCATGTCCAAGGCACCAAAGCCAGCTAAAAAGTCAATAATCGATACCTAAAACTTGAATTGGACTACTTCTTACTGGCTATTACATCAACTTAGAAGCTTCATCTGTGTTCTACTATGGTGCTTTTCTGTTTCCGCCTACGGCAACAAGCGACATAGCTTTGCAGACGATAAGTACAACCGTTTCCGAGAGCAGAGCGGCCAATGTGACGATCTGGCTTTAAGTCGATTCGATAACAAATGACGAAAACGGACGGATTTCTCAGGTTTTTACTTCATATGAACACTTTTCACATTCTCCCGTGCAACTCGGCTGCTAGTCCTCCTTTCATGCAGAATCTTAAGGTCCTAGCTCATGTCCAAGGCACCAAAGCCAGCTAAAAAGTCAATAATCGATACCTAAAACTTGAATTGTACTACTTCTTACTGGCTATTACATCAGCTTAGAAGCTTCATCTGTGTTCTACTATTTTGCTTTTAGTGTCTCCACATACCGCAGCACGTGACATAGCTTTGTAGACGATAAGTACAACCGTTTCAGAGAGAAGAGCGGCCAATGTGACGATCTGACTTAAAGTCGATTCGATAACAAATGACGAAAATGGACGGATAACTCAGGTTTTTACTACATATGAACACTTTTCACATTCTCCCGTGCAACCCGGCTGCTAGTCCTCCTTTCATGCAGAATCTTAAGGTCCTAGCTCATGTCCAAGGCACCAAAGCCAGCTAAAAAGTCAATAATCGATACCTAAAACTTGAATTCTACTACTTCTTACTGGCTATTACATCAACTTAGAAGCTTCTTCTGTGTTCTACTATAGTGCTTTTAGTGTCTCCACATACCGCAGCACGCGACATAGCTTTGCAGACGATAAGTACAACCGTTTCAGAGAGAAGAGCGGCCAATGTGACGATCTGGCTTTAAGTCGATTCGATAAGAAATGAGGAAAACGGATGGATTTCTAAGGTTTTTACTACATATGAACACTTTTCACATTCTCCCGTCCAACTCGGCTGCTAGTCCTCCTTTCATGCAGAATCTTAAGGTACTAGCTCATGTCTAAGGCACCAAAGCCAGCTAAAAAGTCAATAATCGATACGTAAAACTTGAATTGTACTACTTCTTACTGGCTATTACATCAACTTAGAAGCTTCATCTGTGTTCTACTATGGTGCTTTTAGTGTCTTCGCATACCGCAACACGCGACATAGCTTTGCAGACGATAAGTACAACCGTTTCAGAGAGAAGAGCATCCAATGTGACGATCTGGCTTTAAGTCGATTCGATAACAAATGACGAAAACGGACGGATGTCTCAGGTTTTTAATACATATGAACACTTTTCACATTCTCCCGTGCAACTGGGCTGCTAGTCCTCCTTTTATGCAGAATCTTAAAGTCCTAGCTCATGTCCAAGGCACCAAAGCCAGCTAAAAAGTCAATAATCGATACCTAAATCTCTAATTGGTCTACTTCTTACTGGCTATTACGTCAACTTAGAAGCTTCATCTGTGTTCTACTATGGTGCTTTTCTGTTTCCGCCTACGGCAACACGCGACATAGCTTTGCAGACGACAAGTACAACCGTTTCTGAGAGCAGAGCGGCCAATGTGACGATCTGGCTTTAAGTCGATTCGATAACAAATGACGAAAACGGACGGATTACTCAGGTCTTTACTTCATATGAACACTTTTTACATTCTCCCCTGCAACTCGGCTGCTAGTCCTCCTTTCATGCAGAATCTTAAGGTCCTAGCTCATGCCTAAGGCACCAAAGCCTGCTAAAAAGTCAATAATCGATACCTAAAACTTGAATTGTACTACTTCTTCCTGGCTATTACCTCAACTTAGAAGCTTCATCTGTGTTCTACTACGGTGCTTTTAGTTTCTCCGCATACCGCAGCACGCGACATAGTTTTAAAGACGATAAGTACAACCGTTTCAGAGAAAAGAGCGGCCAATGTGACGATCTGGCTTTAAGTCGATTCGATAACAAATGACGAAAACGGACGGATTTCTCAGGTTTTTACTACATATGAACACTTTTCACATTCTCCCGTGCAACTCGGCTGATAGTCCTCCTTCATGCAAAATATTAATTTCCTAGCTCGTGTCCAAGGCACCAAAGAAGGGTAAAAGTCATTAACCGATACCTAAAACTTTAATTGTACTACTTCTTACTGGCTATTACATCAACTTAGAAGCTTCATCTGTGTTCTACTATGGTGCTTTTACTATGTCCGCATACCGCAGCACGCGACATAGTTTTTCAGACGATAAGTACAACCGTTTCAGAGAGAAGAGCGGCCATTGTGACGATCTGGCTTTAAGTCGATTCGATAACAAATGACGAAAACGGACGGATTTCTCAGGTTTTTACTACATATGAACACTTTTCACATTCTCCCGTGCAACTCGGCTGCTAGTCCTCCTTTAATGCAGAATCATAAGGTCCTAGCCCATGTCCAAGGCACCAAAGCTAGCTAAATGTCAATAATCGATACCTAAAACTTGAATTGTACTACTTCTTACTGGCTATTACATCAACTTAGAACCTACATCTGTGTACTACTATGGTGCTTTTAGTGTCTCCGCATACCGCAGCACGCGACATAGCTTTGCAATCGATAAGTACAACCGTTTCAGAGTGAAGGGCGGCTAATGTGACGATCTGGCTTTAAGACGATTCGATAACAAATGACGAAAACGGACGGATTTCTCGGGTTTTTACTACATATGAACACTTTTCACATTCTCCCATGCAAATCGGCTGCTAGACCTCCTTTCATGCAGAATGTTAAGGTCCTAGCTCATGTCCAAGGCACCAAAGCCAGCTAAAAAGTCAATAGTCGATACCTAAAACTTGAATTGTACTACTTCTTCCTGGCTATTACGTCAAATTAGAAGCTTCATCTGTGTTCTACTATGGTGCTTTTTTTGTCTCCGCATACCGCAGCATGCGATATAGCTTTGGAGACGATAAGTACAACCGTTTCAGAGAGAAGAGCAGCCAATGTGACGATCTGGCATTAAGTCGATTCGATAACAAATGACGAAAACGGACGAATTTCTTAGGTTTTTACTACATATGAACACTTTTCACATTCTCCCGTGCAACTCGGCTGCTAGTCCTCCTTTCATGCAGAATCTTAAGGTCCTAGCTCATGTCTAAGGCACCAAAGCCAGCTAAAAAGTCAATAATCAATACCTAAAACTTGAATTGTACTACTTCTTACTGGCTATTACATCAACTTAGAAGCTTCATCTGTGTTCTACTATGCTGCTTGCAGTGTCTCAGCATACCGCAGCATGCGACATAGCGTTGCAGTCGATAAGTACAAGCGTTTCAGAGAGAAGAGCGGCCAATGTGACGATCTGGCTTTAAGTCGATTCGAAAACAAATGACGAAAACGGACGAATTTCTCAGGTTTTTACTACTTATGAACACTTTTCACGTTCTCCCGTGCAACTCGGCTGCTAGTCCTCCTTTCATGCAGAATCTTAAGGTCCTAGCTCATGTCCAAGGCACCAAAGCTAGCTAAAAAGTCAATAATCGGTACCTAAAAATTGAATTGTACTACTTCTTACTGGCTATTACATCAACTTAGAAGCTTGATCTGTGTTCTACTATGGTGCTTTTAGTGCCTCCGCATACCGCAGCACGCGACATAGCTTTGCAGACGATAAGTACAAGCGTTTCAGACAGAAGAGCGGCCAATGTGACGATCTGGCTTTAAGTCTATTCGATAACAAATAACGAAAACGGACGGATGTCTCAGGTTTTTACTACATATGAACACTTTTCACATTCTCCCATGCAACTCGGCTGATAGTCCTCCTTCATGCAAAATCTTAATTTCCTAGAACGTGTCCAAGGCACCAAAGAAGGGTAAAAAGTCATTAACTGATACCTAAAACTTTAATTGTACTACTTCTTACTGGCTATTACATCAACTTAGAAGTTTCATCTGGGTTCTACTATGGTGCTTTTAGTGTGTCCGCATACCGCAGCACGCGACATAGCTTTGCAGACGATAAGTACAACTTTTTCAGAGAGAAGAGCGGCCAATGTGACGATCTGGCTTTAAGTCGATTCGATAACAAATGACGAAAATGGACGGATATCTCAGGTTTTTACTACATGTGAAGACTTCTCACATTCTCCCGTGCAACTCGGCTGCTAGCCCTCCTTTCATGCAGAATATTAAGGTCCTAGCTCATGCCCAAGGCACCAAAGCCAGCTAAAAATTCAATATTCAATACCTAAAACTTGAATTGTACTACTTCTTACTGGCTATTACATCAACTTAGAAGCTTGATCTGTCTTCTACTATGGTGCTTTTAGTGTCTCTGCATTCCGCAGCACGAGACATAGCTTTGCAGACGATAAGTACAACCGTTTCAGAGAGAATGGCGGCCAATGTGACGATCTGGCTTTAAGTCGATTCGATAACAAATGACGAAAACGGACGGATTTCTCAGGTCTTTACTACATATGACCACTTTTCACATTCTCCCGTACAACTCGGCTGCTAGTCCTCCTTTCATGCAGATTCTTAAGGTCCTAGCTCATGTCCAAGGCACCAAAGCCAGCTAAAAAGTCAATAACCGACACCTAAAACTTGAATTATACTACTTCTTCCTGGCTATTACGTCAACTTAGAAGCTTCATCTGTGTTCTACTATGGTGCTTTTAGTGTTTCCGCATACCGCAGCACGCGACATAGCTTTGCAGACGATAAGTACAACCGTTTCAGAGAGAAGAGCGGCCAATATGACGATCTGGCTTTAAGTCGATTCGATAACAAATGACGAAAACGGACGAATTTCTTAGGTTTTTACTACATATGAAAACTTTTCACATTCTCCCGTGCAACTCGGCTGCTAGTCCTCCTTTCATGCAGATTCTTAAGGTCCTAGCTCATGTCCAAGGCACCAAAGCCAGCTAAAAAGTCAATAATCGATACCTAAATCTTGAATTGGACTACTTCTTACTGGCTATTACATCAACTTAGAAGTTTCATCTGTGTTCTACTATGGTGCTTTTCCTGTTTCCGCCTACGGCAACACGCAACATAGCTTTGCAGACGATAAGTACAACCGTTTCAGAGAGAAGAGCGGCCAATGTGACGATCTGGCTTTAAGTCGATTCGATAACTAATGACGAAAACGGACCGATTTCTCAGGTTTTTACTACATATGAACACATTTCACATTCTCCCGTGCAACTCGGCTGCTAGTCCTCCTTTATTGCAGGATCTTAAGGTCCTAGCTCATGTCCAAGGCACCAAAGCCAGCTAAGAAGTCAACAACCGATACCTAAAACTTGAACTGTACTACTTCTTACTGGCTATTACATCATCTTAGAAGCTTCATCCGTGTTCTACTATGGTGCTTTTAGCGTCTCTGAATACCGCAGTACGCGACATAGCTTTGCAAACGATAAGTACAACCGTTTCAGAGAGAAGAGCGGCCAATGTGACGATCTGGCTTTAAGTCGATTCGATAACAAATGACGAAAACGGACGAATTTCTTAGGTTTTTACTACATATGAAAACTTTTCACATTCTCCCGTGCAACTCGGCTGCTAGTCCTACTTTCATGCAGATTCTTAAGGTCCTAGCTCATGTCCAAGGCACCAAAGCCAGCTAAAAAGTCAATAATCGATACCTAAATCTTGAATTGGACTACTTCTTACTGGCTATTACATCAACTTAGAAGTTTCATCTGTGTTCTACTATGGTGCTTTTCCTGTTTCGGCCTACGGCAAGACGCGACATAGCTTTGCAGACGATAAGTACAACCGTTTCAGAGAGAAGAGCGGCCAATGTGACGATCTGGCTTTAAGTCGATTCGATAACTAATGACGAAAACGGACCGATTTCTCAGGTTTTTACTACATATGAACACTTTTCACATACTCCCGTGCAACTCGGCTGCTAGTCCTCCTTTCATGCAGAATCTTAAGGTCCCAGCTCATGTCCAAGGCACAAAAGCCAGCTAAAAGGTCAATATTCAATACCTAATACTTGTATTGTACTACTTCTTACTGGCTATTACATCAACTTAGAAGCTTGATCTGTGTTCTACTATAGTGCTTTTAGTGTCTCAGCATACCGCAGCACGCGACATAGCTTTGCAGACGATAAGTACAACCGTTTCAGAGAGAAGAGCGGCCAATGTGACGATCTGGCTTTAAGTCGATTCGATAACAAATGACGAAAACGGACGGATGTCTCAGGTTTTTACTGCATATGAACTCTTTTCACATTCTCCCGTGCAACTCGGCTGCTAGTCCTCCTTTCATGCAGAATCTTAAGGTCCTAGCTCATGTCCAAGGCACCAGAGCCAGCTAAAAAGTCAATAATCGATACCTAAAACTTGAATTCTACTACTTCTTACTGGCTATTACATCAACTTAGAATCTTAATCTGTGTTATACTATGTTGCTTTTAGTGTCTCCACATACCGCAGCACGCGACATGGCTTTGCAGACGATAAGTACAACCGCTTCAGAGAGAAGAGCGGCCAATATGACGATCTGGCTTTAAGTCGATTCGATAACAAATGACGAAAACGGACGGATTTCTAAGGTTTTTACTACATATGAACACTTTTCACATTCTCCCGTGCAACTCGGCTGCTAGTCCTCCTTTCATGCTGAATCTTAAGGTCCTAGCTCATGTCCAAGGCACCAAAGCCAGCTAAAATGTCAATAATCGATACCTAAAACTTGAATTGTACTACTTCTTACTGGCTATTAGATCAATGTAGACGCTTCATCTGTGTTCTACTATGGTGCTTTTAGTGTCTCCGCATACCGCAGCACGCGACATAGCTTTGCAGACGATAAGTACAAGCGTTTTAGAGAGAAGAGCGGCCAATGTGACGATCTGGCTTTAAGTCGATTCGATAACAGATGACGAAAACGGACGGATGTCTCATTTTTTTACTACATATGAACACTTTTCACATTCTCCCATGCAACTCGGCTGCTAGTCTTCCTTGTATGCAGAATCTTAAAGTCCTAGCTCATGTCCAAGGCAACAAAGCCAGCTAAAAAGTCAATAATCAATACCTAAAACTTGAATTGTACTACTTCTTTCTGGCTATTACATCAACTTAGAAGCTTCATCTGTGTTCTACTACGGTGCTTTTAGTTTCTCCGCATACCGGTGCACGCGACATAGTTTTACAGACGATAAGTACAACCGTTTCAGAGAGAAGAGCGGAAAATCTGACGATGTGGCTTTAAGTCGATTCGATAACAAATGACGAAATCGGACGGATTTCTCAGGTTTTTACTACATATGAACACTTTTCACATTCTCCCGTGCAACTTGGCTGATAGTCCTCCTTCATGCAAAATCTTAATTTCCTAGCTCGTGTCCAAGGCACCAAAGAAGGGTAAAAAGTCATTAACTGATACCTAAAACTTTAATTGTACTACTTCTTACTGGCTATTACATCAACTTAGAAGCTTCATCTGTGTTCTACTATGGTGCTTTTAGTGTCTCAGCATACCGCAGCACGCGACATAGCTTTGCAGACGATAAGTACAACCGTTTCAGAGAGAAGAGCGGCCAATGTGACGATCTGGCTTTAAGTCGATTCGATAACAAATGACGAACACGGACGGATTTCTCAGGTTTTTACTATATATGAACACTTTTCACATTCTCCCGTGCAACTCGGCTGCTAGTCCTCCTTTCATGCAGAATCATAAGGTCCTAGCTCATGTCCAAGGCACCAAAGCTAGCTAAAAAGTCAATAATCGATACCTAAAACTTGAATTCTACTACTTCTTACTGGCTATTACATCAACTTAGAAGCTTCATCTGTGTTCTACTATGGTGCTTTTAGTGTCTCCGCATACCGCAGCACGCGACATAGCTTTGCAATCGATAAGTACAACCGTTTCAGAGAGAAGAGCGGCTAATTTGACGATCTGGCTTTAAGTCGATTCGATAACAAATGACGAAAACGGACGGATTTCTCGGGTTTTTACTACATATTAACACTTTTCACATTCTCCCATGCAAATCGGCTGCTAGTATTCCTTTCATACAGAATGTTAAGGTCCTAGCTTTTGTCCAAGGCACCAAAGCCAGCTAAAAAGTCAATAATCGATACCTAAAACTTGAATTGTACTACTTCTTACTGGCTATTACATCAACTTAGAAGCTTCATCTGTGTTCTACTATGGTGCTTTTCGTGTTTCCGCCTACGGCAACACGCGTCATAGCTTTGCAGACGATAAGTACAACCGTTTCAGAGAGAAGAGCGGCCAATGTGACGATCTGGCTTTAAATCGATTCGATAACAAATGACGAAAACGGATGGATTTCTCAGGTTTTTACTACATATGAACACTTTTCACGTTCTCCCGTGCAACTCGGCTGCTAGTCTTCCTTTATTGGAGAATCTTAAGGTCTTAGCTCATGTCCAAGGCACCAAAGCCGGCTAAAAAGTCAAAAATCGATACCTAAAACGCGAATTGTACTACTTCTTACTGCATATTACATCAGCTTAGAAGCTCCATCTGTGTTCTACTGTGGTGATTTTAGTGTCTCCGCATACCGCAGCACGTGACATAGCTTCGCAGACGATAAGTACAACCGTTTCAGAGAGAAGAGCGGCCAATGTGACGATCTGGCTTTAAGTCGGTTCGATAACAAATGACGAAAACGGACGGATTTCTCAGGTTTTTACTACATATGAACACGTTTCACATTCTCCCGTGCAACTCGGCTGCTAGTCCTCCTTTCATGCAGAATCTTAAGGTCCTAGCTCATGTCCAAGGCACCAAAGCCAGCTAAAAAGTCAATAATCGATACCTAAAACTTGAATTGTACTACTTCTTACTGGCTATTACATCAACTTAGAAGCTTCATCTGTGTTCTACTATGGTGCTTTTCGTGTTTCCGCCTACGGCAACACGCGACATAGCTTTGCAGACGATAAGTACAACCGTTTCAGAGAGAAGAGCGGCCAATGTGACGATCTGGCTTTAAGTCGATTCGATAACAAATGACGAAAACGGACGGATTTCTCAGGTTTTTACTACATTTGAAAACTTTTCACATTCTCCCATGCAACTCGGCTGCTAGTCCTTCTTTAATGCAGAATCTTAAGGTCCTAGCTCATGTCCAAGGCACCAAAGTCAGCTAAAAAGTCAATAATCGATACCTAAAACTTGAATTTGATTACTTCTTACTGGCTATTACATCAACTTAGATGCTTCATCTGGGTTCCACTATGGTGATTTTAGTGTCTCCGCATACCGCAGCACGCGACATAGCTTTGCAGACGATAGGTACAAGCGTTTCAGAGAGAAGAGCGGCCAATGTGAAAATCTGACTTTAAGTCGATTCGATAACAAATGACGAAAACGGACGGATTTCTAAGGTTTTTACTACATATGAACACTTTTCACATTCTCCCTGCATCTCGGCTGCTAGTCCTCCTTTCATGCAATATGTTAAGGTCCTATCTCATGTCCAAGACACCAAAGCCAGCTAAAAAGTCAATAATCGATACGTAAAACTTGAATTGTACTACTTCTTACTGGGTATTACATCAACTTAGAAGCTTAATGGGTGTTCTACTATGGTGCTTTTAGTGTCTCCGCATACCGCAACACGCGACATAGCTTTGCAGACGATAAGTACAACTGTTTCAGAGAGAAGAGCGGCCAATGTGACGATCTGGCTTTAAGTCGATTCGATAACAAATGACGAAAACGGACGGATTTCTCGGGTTTTTAGTACATATTAACACTTTTCACATTCTCCCATGCAAATCGGCTGCTAGTATTCCTTTCATACAGAATGTTAAGGTCCTAGCTTTTGTCCAAGGCACCAAAGCCAGCTAAAAAGTCAATAATCGATACCTAAAACTTGAATTGTACTACTTCTTCCTGGCTATTACGTCAACTTAGAAGCTTCATCTGTGTTCTACTATGGTGCTTTTAGTGTCTCCGCATACCGCAGCACGCGACATAGCTTTGCAGACGATAAGTACAACCGTTTCAGAGAGAAGAGCGGCCAATGTGACGATCTGGCTTTAAGTCGATTCGATAACAAATGACGAAAACGGACGAATTTCTTAGGTTTTTACTACATATGATAACTTTTCACATTCTCCCGTGCAACTCGGCTGCTAGTCTTCCGTTCATGCAGAATCTTAAGGTCCTAGCTCATGTCCAAGGCTCCAAAGCCAGCTAAAAAGTCAATAATCGATACCTAAAACTTGAATTATACTACTTCTTAATGGCTATTACATCAAATTAGAGGCTTCATCTGTGTTCTACAATGGTGCTTCTCCTGTTTCCGCCTACGGCAACACGCGTCATAGCTTTGCAGACGATAAGTACAACCGTTTCAGAGAGAAGAGCGGCCAATGTGACGATCTGGCTTTAAATCGATTCGATAACAAATGACGAAAACGGATGGATTTCTCAGGTTTTTACTACGTATGAACACTTTTCACATTCTCCCGTGCAACTCGGCTGCTAGTCCTCCTTTATTGGAGAACCTTTAGGTCCTAGCTCATGTCCAAGGCACCAAAGCCGGCTAAAAAGTCAATAATCGATACCTAAAACGCGAATTGTACTACTTCTTACTGCATATTACATCAACTTAGAAGCTTCATCTGTGTTCTACTGTGGTGATTTTAGTGTCTCTGCATACCGCAGCACGTGACATAGCTTCGCAGACGATAAGTACAACCGTTTCAGAGAGAAGAGCGGCCAATGTGACGATCTGGCTTTAAGTCGGTTCGATAACAAATGACGAAAACGGACGGATTTCTCAGGTTTTTACTACATATGAACACGTTTCACATTCTCCCGTGCAACTCGGCTGCTAGTCCTCCTTTCATGCTGAATCTTAAGGTCCTAGCTCATGTCCAAGGCACCAAAGAAGGGTAAAAAGTCAATAATCGATACCTAAAACTTGAATTGGATTACTTCTTACTGGCTATTACATCAACTTAGATGCTTCATCTGTGTTCTACTATGGTGATTTTAGTGTCTCCGCATACCGCAGCACGCGACATAGCTTTGCACACGATAAGTGCAACAGTTTCAGAGAGAAGAGCAGCCAATTTGACGATCTGGCTTTAAGTCGATTCGATAACAAATGACGAAAACGGACGGATTTCTCAGGTTTTTACTACATATGAAAACTTTTCACATTCTCCCATGCAACTCGGCTGCTAGTCCTCCTTTAATGCAGAATCTTAAGGTCCTAGCTCATGTCCAAGTCACCAAAGCCAGCTAAAAAGTCAATAATCGATACCTAAAACTTGAATTGGATTACTTCTTACTGGCTATTACATCAACTTAGATGCTTCATCTGTGTTCCACTATGGTGATTTTAGTGTCTCCGCATACCGCAGCACGCGACATAGCTTTGCAGAAGATAGGTACAAGCGTTTCAGAGAGAAGAGCGGCCAATGTGACAATCTGGCTTTAAGTCGATTCGATAACAAATGACGAAAACGGACGGATTTCTAAGGTTTTTACTACATATGAAAACTTTTCACATTCTCCCATGCAACTCGGCTGCTAGTCCTCCTTTAATGCAGAATCTTAAGGTCCTAGCTCATGTCCAAGGCACCAAAGCCAGCTAAAAAGTCAATAATCGATGCCTAAAACTTGAATTTTACTACTTCTTACTGGGTATTACATCAACTTAGAAGCTTAATGGGTGTTCTACAATGGTGCTTTTAGTGTCTCCGCATGCCGCAGCACGCGACATAGCTTTGCAGACGATAAGTACAACCGTTTCAGAGAGAAGGGCGGCCAATGTGACGATCTGGCTTTAAGTCGATTCGATAACAAATGACGAAAACGGACGTATTTCTCAGGTTTTTTACTACATTTGAACACTTTTCACATTCCCCCATGCAACTCGGCTGCTAGTCCTCCTTTCATGCCGAATCTTAAGGTCCTAGCTCATGTCCAAGCCACCAAAGCCAGCTAAAAGTTCCATATTCAATACTTAAAACTTGAATTGTACTACTTCTTACTGGCTATTACATCAACTTAGAAGCTTCATCTGTGTTCTATTATTGTGCTTTTAGTGTCTCAGCATACCGCAGCACGCGACATAGCTTTGCAGACGATAAGTACAACCGTTTCAGAGAGAAGAGCGGCCAATGTGTCGATCTGGCTTTAAGTCGATTCGATAACAAATGACGAAAACGGACGGATGTCTTAGGTTTTTACTACATATGAACACGTTTCACATTCTCCCGTGCAACTCGGCTGCTAGTCCTCCTTTCATGCAGAATCTTAAGGTCCTACCTCATGTGCAAGGCACCAAAGCCAGCTAAAAAGTCAATAATCGAACCCTAAAACTTGAATTGTACTACTTCTTACTGGCTATTACATCAACTTAGAAGCTTCATTTGTGTTATACTATGGTGCTTTTAGTGTCTCCGCATACCGCAGCACGCGACATAGCTTTGCAGACGATAAGTACAACCGTTTCAGAGAGAAGATCGCCAATGTGACGATCTGGCTTTAAGTCGATTCGATAACAAATGACGAAAACGGACGGATTTCACAGGTTTTTACTACATATGAACACTTTTCACATTCTCCCGTGCAACTCGGCTGCTAGTCCTCCTTCATGCAAAATCTTAAGTTTCTAGCTCGTGTCCAAGGCACCAAAGAAGGGTAAAAAGTCAATAACCGATACATAAAACTTGAATTTTATTTCTTCTTACTGGCTATTACATCAACTTAGAAGCTTCATCTGTGTTCTACTATGGTGCTTTTAGTGTGTCCGCATACCGCAGCACGCGACATAGCTTTGCAGACGATAAGTACAACCGTTTCAGAGAGAAGAGCGGCCAATGTGACGATCTGGCTTTAAGTCGATTCGATAACAAATGACGAAAACGGACGGATGTCTCAGCTTTTTACTGCATATGAACACTTTTCACATTCTCCCGTGCAACCCGGCTGCTAGTCCTCCTTTCATGCAGAATCTTAAGGTCCTAGTTCATGTCCAAGGCACCAAAGCCAGCTAAAAAGTCAATAATCGATACCTAAAACTTGTATTGGATTACTTCTTACTGGCTATTACATCAACTTAGATGCTTCATCTGTGTTCTGCTATGGTGATTTTAGTGTCTCCGCATACCGCAGCACGCGACATAGCTTTGCAGACGATAAGTGCAACCGTTTCAGAGAGAAGAGCAGCCAATGTGACGATCTAACTTTAAGTCGATTCGATAACAAATGACGAAAACGGACGGATTTCTAGGTTTTTACGACATATGAACACTTTTCACATTCTCCCGTGCAACTCCGGTGCTAATCCTCCTTTCATGCAGAAGCTTAAGGTCCTAGCTAATGTCCAAGGCACCAAAGCCAGCTAAAAAGTCAATAATCGATACCTATAACTTGAATTGTACTAGTTCTTACTGGCTATTACATCAACTTAGAAGCTTCATCTGTGTTCTACTATGGTGCTTTTACTGTCTCCGCATACCGCAGCACGCGACATAGCTTTGCAGACGATAAGTACAACCGTTTCAGAGAGAAGAGCGGCCAATGTGACGATCTGGCTTTAAGTAGATTCCATAACAAATGACGTAAACGGACGGATGTCTCAGGTTTTTACTACATATTAACATTTTTCACATTCTCCCGTGAAACTCGGCTGCTAGTCCTCCTTTCATGCAGAATCTACATCTACATCTACATCTACATGACTACTCTGCAATTCACATTTAAGTGCTTGGCAGAGGGTTCATCGAACCACAATCATACTATCTCTCTACTATTCCACTCCCGAACAGCGAGCGGGAAAAACGAACACCTAAACCTTTCTGTTCGAGCTCTGATTTCTCTTATTTTATTTTGATGATCATTCCTACCTATGTAGGTTGGGCTCAACAAAATATTTTCGCATTCGGAAGAGAAAGTTGGTGACTGAAATTTCGTAAAAAGGTCTCGCCGCGACGAAAAACGTCTATGCTGTAATGACTTCCATCCCAACTCGTGTATCATATCTGCCACACTCTCTCCCCTATAACGCGATAATACAAAACGAGCTGCCCTTCTTTGCACCCTCTCGATGTCCTCCGTCAATCCCACCTGGTAAGGATCCCACACCGCGCAGCAATATTCTAACAGAGGACGAACGAGTGTAGTGTAAGCTGTCTCTTTAGTGGACTTGTTGCATCTTCTAAGTGTCCTGCCAATGAAACGCAACCTTTGGCTCGCCTTCCCGACAATATTATCTATGTGGTCCTTCCAACTGAAGTTGTTTGTAATTTTAACACCCAGGTACTTAGTTGAATTGACAGCCTTGAGAATTGTACTATTTATCGAGTAATCGAATTCCAACGGATTTCTTTTGGAACTCATGTGGATCATCTCACACTTTTCGTTATTTAGCGTCAACTGCCACCTGACACACCATACAGCAATCTTTTCTAAATCGCTTTGCAGCTGATACTGGTCTTCGGATGACCTTACTAGACGGTAAATTACAGCATCATCTGCGAACAACCTAAGAGAACTGCTCAGATTGTCACCCAGGTCATTTATATAGATCAGGAACAGTAGAGGTCCCAGGACGCTTCCCTGGGGAACACCTGATATCACTTCAGTTTTACTCGATGATTTGCCGTCTATTACTACGAACTGCGACCTTCCTGACAGGAAATCACGAATCCAGTCGCACAACTGAGACGATACCCCATAGCTCCGCAGCTTGATTAGAAGTCGCTTGTGAGGAACGGTGTCAAAAGCTTTCCGGAACACTAGAAATACGGAATCAACTTGAGATCCCCTGTCAATAGCGGCCATTACTTCGTGCGAATAAAGAGCTAGCTGCGTTGCACAAGAGCGATGTTTTCTGAAGCCATGCTGATTACGTGTCAATAGATCGTTCCCTTCGAGGTGATTCATAATGTTTGAATACAGTATATGCTCCAAAACCCTACTGCAAACCGACGTCAATGATATAGGTCTGTAGTTAAATGGATTACTCCTACTACCCTTCTTGAACACTGGTGCGACCTGCGCAATTTTCCAATCTGTAGGTACAGATCTATCGGTGAGCGAGCGGTTGTATATGAGTGCTAAGTAGGGAGCTATAGTATCAGCGTAATCTGAAAGGAACCTAATCGGTATACAATCTGGACCTGAAGACTTGCCCGTATCAAGCGATTTGAGTTGCTTCGCAACCCCTAAGGTATCTACTTCTAAGAAACTCATGCTAGTAGATGTTCGTGTTTCAAATTCTGGAATATTCCATTCGTCTTCCCTGGTGAAGGAATTTCGGAAAACTGCGTTCAATAACTCCGCTTTAGCGGGGCAGTCGTCGATAACAGTACCATCGGCACTGCGCAGCGAAGGTATTGACTGCGTCTTGCCGCTTGTGTACTTTACATACGACCAGAATTTCTTCGGATTTTCTACCAAATTTCGAGACAATGTTTCGTTGTGGAACCTATTAAAGGCATCTCGCATCGAAGTACGTGCCAAATTTCGCGCGTCTGTAAATTTTAGCCCATCTTCAGGATTTCGCGTTCTTCTGAGCTTCGCATGCTTTTTCCGTTGCCTCTGCAACAGCGTTCGGACCTTTTTTGTGTACCACGGGGGATCCGTTCCATCTCTTACCAATTTATGAGGTATGAATATCTCAATTGCTGTTGCTACTATATCTTTGAATTTGAGCCACATCTCGTCTACATTCGCATAGTCAGTTCGGAAGGAATGGAAATTGTCTTTTAGGAAGGCTTCTAGTGGTACTTTATCCGCTTTTTTAAATAAAATTATTTTGCGTTTGTTTCTGATGGATTTGGAAGAAATGGTATTGAGCCTAGCTACAATGACCTTGTGATCACTAATCCCTGTATCAGTCATGATGCTCTCTATCAGCTCTGGATTGTTTGTGGCCAAGAGGTCAAGTGTGTTTTCGCAACCATTTACAATTCGCGTGGGTTCGTGGACTAACTGCTCTAAATAATTTTCGGAGAATGCATTTAGGACAATCTCGGAAGACGTTTTGTGCCTACCACCGGTTTTGAACAAGTATTTTTGCCAACATACCGAGGGTAGGTTGAAGTCCCCTCCAACTATAACCGTATGAGTGGGGTATTTATTTGTTACGAGACTCAAACTCTCTCTGAACTGTTCCGCAACTGTATCATCGGAGTCTGGGGGTCGGTAGAAGGAGCCAATTATTAACTTAATTCGGCTGTTAAGTATAACCTCCACCCACAACAATTCGCACAGAGTATCTACTTCGACTTCACTACAAGATAAACCACTACTGACAGACACCAACA
Source organism: Schistocerca gregaria (assembly GCF_023897955.1). Lineage (NCBI taxonomy): Eukaryota > Metazoa > Arthropoda > Insecta > Orthoptera > Acrididae > Schistocerca > Schistocerca gregaria. Next base: position 1,457,888 of record NW_026061853.1, read on the forward strand.
CTCCACCACCAATTCTGCCTAATCTATCTTTCCTGAACACCGTCTGAGACTTCGTAAAAATTTCTGCAGAACTTATTTCAGGCTTTAGCCAGTTTTCTGTACCTATAACGATATCAGCTTCTGTGCTTTCTATTAGCGCTTGAAGCTCAGGGACTTTTCCAGCGCAACTACAACAATTTACAACTATAATTCCGACTGTTCCTTGATCCAAGCACGTCCTGTAATTGCCAAGCACCCTTTGACATTGCAGCCCATCCCGCACTTTCCCGAGGCCTTCTAACCTAAAAAACCGCCCAGTCCACGCCACACAGCCTCCGCTACTCGTGTAGCCGCCAGCTGAGTGTAGTGAACTCCTGACCTAGGTCCTAGCTCATGTCCAAGGTACCAAAGCCAGCTGAAAAGTCAATAATCGATACCTAAAACTTGAATTGTACTACTTCTTACTGGCTATTACATCAACTTAGAAGCTTCATCTGTGTTCTACTATGGTGATTTTAGTTTCTCCGCATACCCCAGCACGCGACATAGCTTTGCAGACGATAAGTACAACCGTTTCAGAGAGAAGAGCGGCCAATGTGACGATCTGGCTTTAAGTCGATTCGATAACAAATGACGAAAACGGACGTATTTCTCAGGTTTTTACTACATTTGAACACTTTTCACATTCCACCATGCAACTCGGCTGCTAGTCCTCCTTTCATGCAGAATATTAAGGTCCTAGCTCATGTCCAAGGCACCAAAGCCAGCTAAAGAGTCAATAATCGATACCTAAATCTTGAATTGGACTACTTCTTACTGGCTATTACATCAACTTAGAAGCTTCATCTCTGTTCTACTATGGTGCTTTTCCTGTTTCCGCCTACGGCAACACGCGACATACCTTTGAAGACGATAAGTACAACCGTTTCAGAGAGAAGAGCGGCCAATGTGACGATCTGGCTTTAAGTCGATTCGATAACAAATGACGAAAACGGACGGATTTCTCAGGTTTTTACTACATATGAACACTTTTCACATTCTCCCGTGCAACTCGGCTGCTAGTCCTCCTTTCATGCAGAATCTTAAGGTCCTAGCTCATGTCCAAGGCACCAAAGCCAGCTAAAAGTTCCATATTCAATACCTAAAACTTGAATTGTACTACTTCTTACTGGCTATTACATCAACTTAGAAGCTTCATCTGTGTTCTATTATGGTGCTTTTAGTGTCTCTGCATACCGCAGCACGCGACATAGCTGTGCAGACGATAAGTACTAGCGTTTCAGAGAGAAGAGCGGCCAATGTGACGATCTGGCTTTAAGTCGATTCGATAACAAATGACGAAAACGGACGGATTTCTAAGGTTTTTACTACATATGAACACTTTTCACATTCTCCCGTGCAACTCGGCTGCTAGTCCTCCTTTCATGCAGAATCTTAATTTCCTAGCTCATGTCCAAGGCACCAAAGCCAGCTAAAAAGTCAATAATCGATACGTAAAACTCGAATTGTACTACTTCTTACTGGATATTACATCAACTTAGAAGCTTCATCTGTGTTCTACTCTGGTGATTTATTGTCTCCGCATACCGCAGCACGTGACATAGCTTTGCAGACGATAAGTACAACCGTTTCAGAGAAAAGAGCGGCCAATTTGACGATCTGGCTTTAAGTCGATTCGATAACAAATGACGGAAACGGACGGATTTCTAAGGTTTTTACTACATATGAACACTTTTCACATTCTCCCGTGCAACTCGGCTGCTAGTCCTCCTTTCATGCAGAATCTTAAGGTCCTAGCTCATGTCCAAGGCACCAAAGCCAGCTAAAAAGTCAATAATCGATACCTAAAACTCGAATTGTACTACTTCTTACTGGATATTACATCAACTTAGAAGCTTCATCTGTGTTCTACTATGGTGCTTTTAGTGTCTCTGCATACCGCAGCACGCGACATAGCTGTGCAGACGATAAGTACTAGCGTTTCAGAGAGAAGAGCGGCCAATGTGACGATCTGGCTTTAAGTCGATTCGATAACAAATGACGAAAACGGACGGATTTCTAAGGTTTTTACTACATATGAACACTTTTCACATTCTCCCGTGCAACTCGGCTGCTAGTCCTCCTTTCATGCAGAATCGTAAGGTCCTAGCTTATGTCCAAGGCACCAAAGCCAGCTAAAAAGTCAATAATCGATACCTACAACTTAAATTGTACTACTTCTTACCTTCTATTACATCAACTTAGAAGCTTCATCTGTGTTCTACTATGGTGATTTTAGTGTCTCCGCATACCGCAGCACGCGACATTGCTTTGTAGACGATAAGTACAACCGTTTCAGAGAGAAGAGCGACCAATGTGACGATCTGGCTTTAAGTCGATTCGATAACAAATGACGAAAACGGACGGATTTCTAAGTTTTTTTTTTTTTTTTTAGATATGAACACTTTTCACATTCTCCCGTGCAACTCGGCTGCTAGTCCTCCTTTCATGCAGAATCTTAAGGTCCTAGCTCATGTCCAAGTCACCAAAGCCAGCTAAAAAGTCAATAATCGATACCTAAAACTTGAATTGGACTACTTCTTACTGGCTATTACATGAACTTAGATGCTTCATCTGTGTTCTACTATGGTGATTTCAGTGTCTCCGCATACCGCAGCACGCGACATAGCTTTGCAGACGAGAAGTACAACCGTTTCAGAGAGAAGAGCGGCCAATGTAACGATCTGGCTTTAAGTCGATTCGATAACAAATGACGAAAACGGACGGATTTCTCAGGTTTTTACTACATATGAACACTTTTCACATTCTCCCATGCAACTCGGCTGCTAGTCCTCCTTCATGCAAAGTCTTAAGTTCCTAGCTCGTGTCCAAGGCACCAAAGAAGGTTAAAAAGTCAATAACAGATACCTAAAACTTGAATTTTACTACTTCTTACTGGCTATTACATCAATTTAGAAGCTTCATCGGTGTTCTACTATTGTGCTTTTAGTGTATCCGCATACCGCAGCACGCGACATAGCTTTGTAGATGATAAGTACAACCGTTTCAGTGAGAAGAGCGGCCAATGTGACGATCTGGCTCTAAGTCGATTTGATAACAAATGACGACAACGGACGGATGTCTCCGTTTTTTACTGCATATTAACACTTTTCACATTCTCCCATGCAACTCGGCTGTTAGTCCTCCTTTCATGCAGAATCGTAAGGTCCTAGCTCATGTCCAAGGCACCAAAGCCAGCTAAAAAGTCAATAATCGATACCTAAAACTTGAATTGTACTAGTTCTTACTGGCTATTACATCAACTTAGAAGCTTCATCTGTGTTCTACTATGGTGCTTTTACTGTCTCCGCATACCGCAGCACGCGACATAGCTTTGCAGACGATAAGTACAACCGTTTCAGAGAGAAGAGCGGCCAATGTGACGATCTGGCTTTAAGTAGATTCCATAAAAATGACGTAAACGGACGGATGTCTCAGGTTTTTACTACATATTAACATTTTTCACATTCTCCCGTGAAACTCGGCTGCTAGTCCTCCTTTCATGCAGAATCTACATCTACATCTACATCTACATGACTACTCTGCAATTCACATTTAAGTGCTTGGCAGAGGGTTCATCGAACCACAATCATACTATCTCTCTACTATTCCACTCCCGAACAGCGAGCGGGAAAAACGAACACCTAAACCTTTCTGTTCGAGCTCTGATTTCTCTTATTTTATTTTGATGATCATTCCTACCTATGTAGGTTGGGCTCAACAAAATATTTTCGCATTCGGAAGAGAAAGTTGGTGACTGAAATTTCGTAAAAAGGTCTCGCCGCGACGAAAAACGTCTATGCTGTAATGACTTCCATCCCAACTCGTGTATCATATCTGCCACACTCTCTCCCCTATAACGCGATAATACAAAACGAGCTGCCCTTCTTTGCACCCTCTCGATGTCCTCCGTCAATCCCACCTGGTAAGGATCCCACACCGCGCAGCAATATTCTAACAGAGGACGAACGAGTGTAGTGTAAGCTGTCTCTTTAGTGGACTTGTTGCATCTTCTAAGTGTCCTGCCAATGAAACGCAACCTTTGGCTCGCCTTCCCGACAATATTATCTATGTGGTCCTTCCAACTGAAGTTGTTTGTAATTTTAACACCCAGGTACTTAGTTGAATTGACAGCCTTGAGAATTGTACTATTTATCGAGTAATCGAATTCCAACGGATTTCTTTTGGAACTCATGTGGATCATCTCACACTTTTCGTTATTTAGCGTCAACTGCCACCTGACACACCATACAGCAATCTTTTCTAAATCGCTTTGCAGCTGATACTGGTCTTCGGATGACCTTACTAGACGGTAAATTACAGCATCATCTGCGAACAACCTAAGAGAACTGCTCAGATTGTCACCCAGGTCATTTATATAGATCAGGAACAGTAGAGGTCCCAGGACGCTTCCCTGGGGAACACCTGATATCACTTCAGTTTTACTCGATGATTTGCCGTCTATTACTACGAACTGCGACCTTCCTGACAGGAAATCACGAATCCAGTCGCACAACTGAGACGATACCCCATAGCTCCGCAGCTTGATTAGAAGTCGCTTGTGAGGAACGGTGTCAAAAGCTTTCCGGAAATCTAGAAATACGGAATCAACTTGAGATCCCCTGTCAATAGCGGCCATTACTTCGTGCGAATAAAGAGCTAGCTGCGTTGCACAAGAGCGATGTTTTCTGAAGCCATGCTGATTACGTGTCAATAGATCGTTCCCTTCGAGGTGATTCATAATGTTTGAATACAGTATATGCTCCAAAACCCTACTGCAAACCGACGTCAATGATATAGGTCTGTAGTTAAATGGATTACTCCTACTACCCTTCTTGAACACTGGTGCGACCTGCGCAATTTTCCAATCTGTAGGTACAGATCTATCGGTGAGCGAGCGGTTGTATATGAGTGCTAAGTAGGGAGCTATAGTATCAGCGTAATCTGAAAGGAACCTAATCGGTATACAATCTGGACCTGAAGACTTGCCCGTATCAAGCGATTTGAGTTGCTTCGCAACCCCTAAGGTATCTACTTCTAAGAAACTCATGCTAGTAGATGTTCGTGTTTCAAATTCTGGAATATTCCATTCGTCTTCCCTGGTGAAGGAATTTCGGAAAACTGCGTTCAATAACTCCGCTTTAGCGGGGCAGTCGTCGATAACAGTACCATCGGCACTGCGCAGCGAAGGTATTGACTGCGTCTTGCCGCTTGTGTACTTTACATACGACCAGAATTTCTTCGGATTTTCTACCAAATTTCGAGACAATGTTTCGTTGTGGAACCTATTAAAGGCATCTCGCATCGAAGTACGTGCCAAATTTCGCGCGTCTGTAAATTTTAGCCCATCTTCAGGATTTCGCGTTCTTCTGAGCTTCGCATGCTTTTTCCGTTGCCTCTGCAACAGCGTTCGGACCTTTTTTGTGTACCACGGGGGATCCGTTCCATCTCTTACCAATTTATGAGGTATGAATATCTCAATTGCTGTTGCTACTATATCTTTGAATTTGAGCCACATCTCGTCTACATTCGCATAGTCAGTTCGGAAGGAATGGAAATTGTCTTTTAGGAAGGCTTCTAGTGGTACTTTATCCGCTTTTTTAAATAAAATTATTTTGCGTTTGTTTCTGATGGATTTGGAAGAAATGGTATTGAGCCTAGCTACAATGACCTTGTGATCACTAATCCCTGTATCAGTCATGATGCTCTCTATCAGCTCTGGATTGTTTGTGGCCAAGAGGTCAAGTGTGTTTTCGCAACCATTTACAATTCGCGTGGGTTCGTGGACTAACTGCTCTAAATAATTTTCGGAGAATGCATTTAGGACAATCTCGGAAGACGTTTTGTGCCTACCACCGGTTTTGAACAAGTATTTTTGCCAACATACCGAGGGTAGGTTGAAGTCCCCTCCAACTATAACCGTATGAGTGGGGTATTTATTTGTTACGAGACTCAAACTCTCTCTGAACTGTTCCGCAACTGTATCATCGGAGTCTGGGGGTCGGTAGAAGGAGCCAATTATTAACTTAATTCGGCTGTTAAGTATAACCTCCACCCACAACAATTCGCACAGAGTATCTACTTCGACTTCACTACAAGATAAACCACTACTGACAGACACCAACACTCCACCACCAATTCTGCCTAATCTATCTTTCCTGAACACCGTCTGAGACTTCGTAAAAATTTCTGCAGAACTTATTTCAGGCTTTAGCCAGTTTTCTGTACCTATAACGATATCAGCTTCTGTGCTTTCTATTAGCGCTTGAAGCTCAGGGACTTTTCCAGCGCAACTACAACAATTTACAACTATAATTCCGACTGTTCCTTGATCCAAGCACGTCCTGTAATTGCCAAGCACCCTTTGACATTGCAGCCCATCCCGCACTTTCCCGAGGCCTTCTAACCTAAAAAACCGCCCAGTCCACGCCACACAGCCTCCGCTACTCGTGTAGCCGCCAGCTGAGTGTAGTGAACTCCTGACCTAGGTCCTAGCTCATGTCCAAGGTACCAAAGCCAGCTGAAAAGTCAATAATCGATACCTAAAACTTGAATTGTACTACTTCTTACTGGCTATTACATCAACTTAGAAGCTTCATCTGTGTTCTACTATGGTGATTTTAGTTTCTCCGCATACCCCAGCACGCGACATAGCTTTGCAGACGATAAGTACAACCGTTTCAGAGAGAAGAGCGGCCAATGTGACGATCTGGCTTTAAGTCGATTCGATAACAAATGACGAAAACGGACGTATTTCTCAGGTTTTTACTACATTTGAACACTTTTCACATTCCACCATGCAACTCGGCTGCTAGTCCTCCTTTCATGCAGAATATTAAGGTCCTAGCTCATGTCCAAGGCACCAAAGCCAGCTAAAGAGTCAATAATCGATACCTAAATCTTGAATTGGACTACTTCTTACTGGCTATTACATCAACTTAGAAGCTTCATCTCTGTTCTACTATGGTGCTTTTCCTGTTTCCGCCTACGGCAACACGCGACATACCTTTGAAGACGATAAGTACAACCGTTTCAGAGAGAAGAGCGGCCAATGTGACGATCTGGCTTTAAGTCGATTCGATAACAAATGACGAAAACGGACGGATTTCTCAGGTTTTTACTACATATGAACACTTTTCACATTCTCCCGTGCAACTCGGCTGCTAGTCCTCCTTTCATGCAGAATCTTAAGGTCCTAGCTCATGTCCAAGGCACCAAAGCCAGCTAAAAGTTCCATATTCAATACCTAAAACTTGAATTGTACTACTTCTTACTGGCTATTACATCAACTTAGAAGCTTCATCTGTGTTCTATTATGGTGCTTTTAGTGTCTCTGCATACCGCAGCACGCGACATAGCTGTGCAGACGATAAGTACTAGCGTTTCAGAGAGAAGAGCGGCCAATGTGACGATCTGGCTTTAAGTCGATTCGATAACAAATGACGAAAACGGACGGATTTCTAAGGTTTTTACTACATATGAACACTTTTCACATTCTCCCGTGCAACTCGGCTGCTAGTCCTCCTTTCATGCAGAATCTTAATTTCCTAGCTCATGTCCAAGGCACCAAAGCCAGCTAAAAAGTCAATAATCGATACGTAAAACTCGAATTGTACTACTTCTTACTGGATATTACATCAACTTAGAAGCTTCATCTGTGTTCTACTCTGGTGATTTATTGTCTCCGCATACCGCAGCACGTGACATAGCTTTGCAGACGATAAGTACAACCGTTTCAGAGAAAAGAGCGGCCAATTTGACGATCTGGCTTTAAGTCGATTCGATAACAAATGACGGAAACGGACGGATTTCTAAGGTTTTTACTACATATGAACACTTTTCACATTCTCCCGTGCAACTCGGCTGCTAGTCCTCCTTTCATGCAGAATCTTAAGGTCCTAGCTCATGTCCAAGGCACCAAAGCCAGCTAAAAAGTCAATAATCGATACCTAAAACTCGAATTGTACTACTTCTTACTGGATATTACATCAACTTAGAAGCTTCATCTGTGTTCTACTATGGTGCTTTTAGTGTCTCTGCATACCGCAGCACGCGACATAGCTGTGCAGACGATAAGTACTAGCGTTTCAGAGAGAAGAGCGGCCAATGTGACGATCTGGCTTTAAGTCGATTCGATAACAAATGACGAAAACGGACGGATTTCTAAGGTTTTTACTACATATGAACACTTTTCACATTCTCCCGTGCAACTCGGCTGCTAGTCCTCCTTTCATGCAGAATCGTAAGGTCCTAGCTTATGTCCAAGGCACCAAAGCCAGCTAAAAAGTCAATAATCGATACCTACAACTTAAATTGTACTACTTCTTACCTTCTATTACATCAACTTAGAAGCTTCATCTGTGTTCTACTATGGTGATTTTAGTGTCTCCGCATACCGCAGCACGCGACATTGCTTTGTAGACGATAAGTACAACCGTTTCAGAGAGAAGAGCGACCAATGTGACGATCTGGCTTTAAGTCGATTCGATAACAAATGACGAAAACGGACGGATTTCTAAGTTTTTTTTTTTTTTTTTAGATATGAACACTTTTCACATTCTCCCGTGCAACTCGGCTGCTAGTCCTCCTTTCATGCAGAATCTTAAGGTCCTAGCTCATGTCCAAGTCACCAAAGCCAGCTAAAAAGTCAATAATCGATACCTAAAACTTGAATTGGACTACTTCTTACTGGCTATTACATGAACTTAGATGCTTCATCTGTGTTCTACTATGGTGATTTCAGTGTCTCCGCATACCGCAGCACGCGACATAGCTTTGCAGACGAGAAGTACAACCGTTTCAGAGAGAAGAGCGGCCAATGTAACGATCTGGCTTTAAGTCGATTCGATAACAAATGACGAAAACGGACGGATTTCTCAGGTTTTTACTACATATGAACACTTTTCACATTCTCCCATGCAACTCGGCTGCTAGTCCTCCTTCATGCAAAGTCTTAAGTTCCTAGCTCGTGTCCAAGGCACCAAAGAAGGTTAAAAAGTCAATAACAGATACCTAAAACTTGAATTTTACTACTTCTTACTGGCTATTACATCAATTTAGAAGCTTCATCGGTGTTCTACTATTGTGCTTTTAGTGTATCCGCATACCGCAGCACGCGACATAGCTTTGTAGATGATAAGTACAACCGTTTCAGTGAGAAGAGCGGCCAATGTGACGATCTGGCTCTAAGTCGATTTGATAACAAATGACGACAACGGACGGATGTCTCCGTTTTTTACTGCATATTAACACTTTTCACATTCTCCCATGCAACTCGGCTGTTAGTCCTCCTTTCATGCAGAATCGTAAGGTCCTAGCTCATGTCCAAGGCACCAAAGCCAGCTAAAAAGTCAATAATCGATACCTAAAACTTGAATTGGATTAGTTCTTACTGGCTATTACATCAACTTAGATGCTTTATCTGTATTCTACTGTATTCTTCCGAATGCGAAAATATTTTGTTGAGCCCAACCTACATAGGTAGGAATGATCATCAAAATAAAATAAGAGAAATCAGAGCTCGAACAGAAAGGTTCAGGTGTTCGTTTTTCCCGCTCGCTGTTCGGGAGTGGAATAGTAGAGAGATAGTATGATTGTGGTTCGATGAACCCTCTGCCAAGCACTTAAATGTGAATTGCAGAGTAGTCATGTAGATGTAGATGTAGATGTAGATGGTGATTTTAGTGTCTCCGCATACCGCAGCACGCGACATAGCTTTGCAGACGATAAGTACAACCGTTTCAGAGAGAAGAGCGGCCAATGTGACGATCTGGCTTTAACTAGATTCCATAACAAATGACGTAAACGGACGGATGTCTCAGGTTTTTACTACATATTAACATTTTTCACATTCTCCCGTGAAACTCGGCTGCTAGTCCTCCTTTCATGCAGAATCTTAAGGTCCTAGCTCATGTCCAAGGTACCAAAGCCAGCTGAAAAGTCAATAATCGATACCTAAAACTTGAATTGTACTACTTCTTACTGGCTATTACATCAACTTAGAAGCTTCATCTGTGTTCTACTATGGTGCTTTTAGTGTGTCCGCATACCGCAGCACGCGACATAGCTTTGCAGACGATAAGTACAACTTTTTCAGAGAGAAGAGCGGCCAATGTGACGATCTGGCTTTAAGTCGATTCGATAACAAATGACGAAAACGCACGGATTTCTCAGGTTTTTACTACATATGAACACTTTTCACATTCTCCCGTGCAACTCGGCTGCTAGTCCTCCTTACATGCAGAATCTTAAGGTCCTAGCTCATGTCCAAGGCACCAAAGCCAGCTAAAAAGTCAATAATCGATACCTAAAACTTGAGTTGTACTACTTCTTACTGGCTATTACATCAACTTAGATGCTTCATCTGTGTTCTACTATCATGCTTTTAGTGTCTCCGCATACCGCAGCACGAGACATAGCTTTGCAGATGATAAGTACAACCGTTTCAGAGAGAAGAGCGGCCAATGTGACGATCTGGCTTTACGTCGATTCGATAACAAATGACGAAAACGGACGGATTTCTCAGGTTTTTACTACATATAAACACTTTTCACATTCTCCCGTGCAAATCGGCTGCTAGTCCTCCTTTCATGCAGAATCATAAGGTCCTAGCTCATGTCCAAGGCACCAAAGCCAGCTAAAAAGTCAATAATCGATACCTAAAACTTGAATTGTACTACTTCTTACTGGCTATTACATCAACTTAGAAGCTTTATCTGTGTTCTACTATGGCGCTTTTAGTGTCTCAGAATACCGCAGCACGCGACATAGCTTTGCAGACGATAAGTACAACCGTTTCAGAGAGAAGAGCGGCCAATGTGACAATCTGGCTTTAAGAAGATTCGATAACAAATGACGAAAACGGACGGATTTCTAGGTTTTTACTACATATGAACACTTTTCATATTCTCCCGTGCAACTACGCTGCTAAGCCTCCTTTCATGCAGAAGCTTAAGGTCCTAGCTCATGTCCAAGGCACCAAAGCCAGCTAAAAAGTCAATAATCGATACCTACAACTCGAATTGTACTACTTCTTACTGGATATGACATCAACTTAGAAGCTTCATCTGTGTTCTACTATGGTGCTTGTAGTGTCTCTGCATACCGCAGCACGCGACATAGCTGTGCAGACGATAAGTACTAGCGTTTCAGAGAGAAGAGCGGCCAATGTCACGATCTGGCTTTAAGTCGATTCGATAACAAATGACGAAAACGGACGGATTTCTAAGGTTTTTACTACATATGAACACTTTTCACATTCTCCCGTGCAACTCGGCTGCTAGTCCTCCTTTCATGCAGAATCGTAAGGTCCTAGCTCATGTCCAAGGCACCAAAGCCAGCTAAAAAGTCAATAATCGATACCTACAACTTGAATTGTACTACTTCTTACCTTCTATTACATCAACTTAGAAGCTTCATCTGTGTTCTACTAAGGTGATTTTAGTGTCTCCGCATACCGCAGCACGCGACATTGCTTTGTAGACGATAAGTACAACCGTTTCAGAGAGAAGAGCGACCAATGTGACGATCTGGCTTTAAGTCGATTCGATAACAAATGACGAAAACGGACGGATTTCTCAGTTTTTTTTTTTTTTTTTAGATATGAACACTTTTCACATTCTCCCGTGCAACTCGGCTGCTAGTCCTCCTTTCATGCAGAATCTTAAGGTCCTAGCTCATGTCCAAGGTACCAAAGCCAGCTGAAAAGTCAATAATCGATACCTAAAACTTGAATTGTACTACTTCTTACTGGCTATTACATCAACTTAGAAGCTTCATCTGTGTTCTACTATGGTGCTTTTAGTGTGTCCGCTTACCGCAGCACGCGACATAGCTTTGCAGACGATAAGTACAACTTTTTCAGAGAGAAGAGCGGCCAATGTGACGATCTGGCTTTAAGTCGATTCGATAACAAATGACGAAAACGCACGGATTTCTCAGGTTTTTACTACATATGAACACTTTTCACATTCTCCCGTGCAACTCGGCTGCTAGTCCTCCTTACATGCAGAATCTTAAGGTCCTAGCTCATGTCCAAGGCACCAAAGCCAGCTAAAAAGTCAATAATCGATACCTAAAACTTGAGTTGTACTACTTCTTACTGGCTATTACATCAACTTAGATGCTTCATCTGTGTTCTACTATCATGCTTTTAGTGTCTCCGCATACCGCAGCACGAGACATAGCTTTGCAGATGATAAGTACAACCGTTTCAGAGAGAAGAGCGGCCAATGTGACGATCTGGCTTTACGTCGATTCGATAACAAATGACGAAAACGGACGGATTTCTCAGGTTTTTACTACATATGAACACTTTTCACATTCTCCCGTGCAAATCGGCTGCTAGTCCTCCTTTCATGCAGAATCATAAGGTCCTAGCTCATGTCCAAGGCACCAAAGCCAGCTAAAAAGTCAATAATCGATACCTAAAACTTGAATTGTACTACTTCTTACTGGCTATTACATCAACTTAGAAGCTTTATCTGTGTTCTACTATGGTGCTTTTAGTGTCTCAGAATACCGCAGCACGCGACATAGCTTTGCAGACGATAAGTACAACCGTTTCAGAGAGAAGAGCGGCCAATGTGACAATCTGGCTTTAAGAAGATTCGATAACAAATGACGAAAACGGACGGATTTCTAGGTTTTTACTACATATGAACACTTTTCATATTCTCCCGTGCAACTACGCTGCTAATCCTCCTTTCATGCAGAAGCTTAAGGTCCTAGCTCATGTCCAAGGCACCAAAGCCAGCTAAAAAGTCAATAATCGATACTTATAACTTGAATTGTACTACTTCTTACTGGCTATTACATCAACTTAGAAGCTTCATCTGTGTTCTACTATGGTGATTTTAGTGTCTCCGCATACCCCAGCAAGCGACATAGCTTTGCAGACGATAAGTACAACCGTTCAGAGAGAAGAGCGGCCAATGAGACGATCTGCTTTAAGTCGATTCGATAACAAGTGACGAAAACGGACCGATTTCTCAGGTTTTTACTACATATGAACACTTTTCACATTCTCTCGTGCAAATCGGCTGCTAGCCCTCCTTTCATGCAGAATCATAAGGTCCTAGCTCATGTCCAAGGCACCAAAGCCAGCTAAAAAGTCAATAATCGGTACCTAAAACTTGAATTGTACTATTTCTTACTGGCTATTACATCAACTTAGAAGCTTCATCTGTGTTCTACTATGGTGCTTTTAGTGTCTCAGAATACCGCAGCACGCGACATTGCTTTGCAGACGATAAGTACAACCGTTTCAGAGAGAAGAGCGGCCAATGTGACGATCTGGCTTTAAGTCGATTCGATAACAAATCACGAAAACGGACGGATTTCTCAGGTTTTTACTACATATGAGCACTTTTCACATTCTCCCGTGCAAATCGGCTGCTAGTCCTCCTTTCATGCAGAATCTTAAGGTCCTAGCTCATGTCCAAGGCACCAAAGCCAGCTAAAAAGTCAATAATCGATACCTAAAACTTGAATTGCACTATTTCTTACTTGCTATTACATCAACTTAGAAGCTTCATCTGTGTTCTACTATGGTGCTTTTCGTGTCTCCGCATACCGCAGCACGCGACATAGCTTTGCAATCGATTGGTACAACCGTTTCAGAGAGAGGAGCGGCCAATGTGACGATCTGGCTTTAAGTCAATTCCATAACAAATGACGAAAACGGACGGATTTCTAGGTTTTTACTACATATGAGCACTTTTCATATTCTCCCGTGCAACTCCGCTGCTAATTTCCTTTCATGCAGAATCTTAAGGTACTAGCTCATGTCCAAGGCACCAAAGACAGCTAAAAAGTCAATAATCGATACCTAAAACTTGAATTTTAATACTTCTTACTGGCTATTACATCAACTTAGAAGCTACATCTGTGTTCTACTATGGTGCTTTTACTGTCTCCGCATTCCGCAGCACGCGACATAGCTTTGCAGACGATAAGTACAAGCGTTTCAGAGAGGAGAGCGGCCCATGTGACGATCTGGCTTTAAGTCGGTTCGATAACAAATGACGAAAACGGACCTATTTCTCAGGTTTTTACTACATATGAACACTTTTCACATTCTCCCGTGCAACTCGGCTGCTAGTCCTCCTTTCATGCAGAATCTTAAGGTACTAGCTCATGTCCAAGGCACCAAAGCCTGCTAAAAAGTCAATAATCGATACCTAAAACTTGAAATGTACTACTTCTTACTGGCTATTACATCAACTTGGAAACTTCATCTGTCTTCTACTATGGTGCTTTTAGTGTCTCCGCATACCGCAGCACGCGACATAGCTTTGCAGTCGATAAGTACAACCGTTTCAGAGAGAAGAGCGGCTAATGTGACGATCTGGCTTTAAGTCGATTCGATAACAAATGATGATAACGAACGGATTTCTCAGGTTTTTACTACATATGAACACTTTTTACATTCTCCCCTGCAACTCGGCTGCTAGTCCTCCTTTCATGCAGAATCTTAAGGTCCTAGCTTATGTCCAAGGCACCAAGGGCAGCTAAAAAGTAATAATCGATACCTAAAACTTGAATTGTACTACTTCTTACTGGCTATTACATCAACTTAGAAGCTTCATCTGTGTTCTACTATGATGCTTTTAGTGTCTCCGCATACCGCAGCACGCGACATAGCTTTAAAGACGATAAGTACAACCGTTTCAGAGTGAAGAGCTTCCAATGTGACGATCTGGCTTTAAGTCGATTCGATAACAAATGACGAAAACGGACGGATTTCTCAGGTTTTTACTACATATGAACACTTTTCACATTCTCCCGTGCAACTCGGCTGCTAGTCCTTGTTTCATGCAGAATCTTAAGGTCTTAGCTCATGTCCAAGTCACCAAAGCCAGCTAAAAAGTCAATAATCGATACCTAACACTTGAATTGTACTACTTGTTACTGGCTATTACATCGCCTTAGAAGCTTCATCTGTGTTCTACTATGGTGCTTTTAGTGTCTCCGCATACCGCAGCACGCGACATAGCTTTGCAGACGATAAGTACAACCGTTT
This sequence comes from Schistocerca gregaria, assembly GCF_023897955.1. Classification (NCBI taxonomy): domain Eukaryota; kingdom Metazoa; phylum Arthropoda; class Insecta; order Orthoptera; family Acrididae; genus Schistocerca; species Schistocerca gregaria. The sequence goes on from NW_026061853.1 coordinate 1,472,928, forward strand.
CAGAGAGAAGAGCGCCAATGTGACGATCTGGCTTTAAGACGATTCGATAACAAATGACGAAAACGGACGGATTTCTCAGGTTTTTACTACATATGAACACTTTTCACATTCTCCCAAGCAACTTGGCTGCTAGTCCTCCGTTCATTCAGAATTTTAAGGTCCTAGCTCATGTCCAAGGCACCAAAGAATGGTAAAAAGTCAATAATCGATACCTAAGACTTGAATTGTACTACATCTTACTGGATATTACTTCAACTTAGAAGCTTCATCTGTGTTCTACTATGGTGCTTTTAGTGTCTCCGCATACCGCAGCTCGCGACATAGCTTTGCAGACGATAAGTACAACCGTTTCAGAGAGAAGAGCGGCCAATGTGACGATCTGGCTTTAAGTCAATTCGATAACAAATGACGAAAACGGAAGGATTTCTCAGGTTTTTACTACATATGAACATTTTCCACATTCTCCAGTGCAATTCGGCTGCTAGTCCACCTTTCATGCAGAATCTTAAGGTCCTAGCTCATGTTTAAGTCACCAAAGCAAGCTAAGAAGTCAATAATCGATACCTATAACATGAATTGTACTACTTCTTACTGGCTATTACATCAACTTGGAAGCTTCATCTGTGTTCTACTATGGTGCTTTTAGTGTCTCCACATACCGCAGCACGCGACATAGCTTTGCAGACGATAAGTACAACCGTTTCAGAGAGAAGAGCGGCCAATATGACGATCTGGCTTTAAGTCGATTCGATAACAAATGACGAATACGGACGTATTTCTCAGGTTTTTACTATATATTAACACTTTTCACATTCTTCCGTGCAACTTGGCTGTTAGTCGTCCTTTCATGCAGAATTTTAAGGTCCTAGCTCATGTCCAAGGCACCAAAGCCAGCTAAAAAGTCAATAATCGATACCTATAACTTGAATTGTACTACTTCCTACTGGCTATTACATCAACTTAGAAGCTTCATCTGTGTTCTACTATGGTGCTTTTAGTGTCTCCGCATACCGCAGCACGCGACATAGCTTTGCAGACGATAAGTACAACCGTTTTAGAGAGTAGAGCGCCCAATGTGACGATCTGGCTTTAAGTCGATTCGATAACAAATGAGGAAAACGGACGGATTTCTCAGGTTTTTACTAAATATGAACACTTTTCACATTCTCACGTGCAACGCGGCTGCTAGACCTCCTATCATGCAAAATCTTAAGTTCCTAGCTCATGCTCAAGGCACCAAAGAAGGGTAAAAAGTCAACAATCGATACCTAAAACTTGAATTGTACTACTTCTTACTGGCTATTACATCAAATTAGAGGCCTCATCTGTGTTCTACTATAATGCTTTTAGTGTCTCCGCATACCGCAGCACGCGACATAGCTTTGCAGTCGATAAGTACAACCGTTTCAGAGAGAAGAGCGGCCAATGTGACGATCTGGCTTTAAGTCAATTCGATAACAAATGACGAAAACGGAAGGATTTCTCAGGTTTTTACTACATATGAACATTTTCCACATTCTCCAGTGCAACTCGGCTGCTAGTCCTCCTTTCATGCAGAATCTTAAGGTCCTAGCTCATGTTCAAGTCACCAAAGCCAGCTAAGAAGCCAATAATCGATACTTATAACATGAATTGTACTACTTCTTACTGGCTATTACATCAGCTTAGAAGCTTCATCTGTGTTGTACTATGGTGCTTTTAGTGTCTCCACATACCGCAGCACGCGACATAGCTTTGCAGACGATAAGTACAACCGTTTCAGAGAGAAGAGCGGCCAATGTGACGATCTGGCTTTAAGTCAATTCGCTAACAAATGACGAAAACGGAAGGATTTCTCAGGTTTTTACTACATATGAGCATTTTCCACATTCTCCCGTGCAACTCGGCTGCTAGTCCACCTTTCATGCAGAATCTGAAGGTCCTAGCTCATGGTCAAGTCACCAAAGGAAGCTAAGAAGTCAATAATCGATACCTATAACACAAATTGTACTACTTCTTACTGGCTATTACATCAGCTTAGAAGCTTCATCTGTGTTCTACTATGGTGCTTTTAGTGTCTCCGCATACCGCAGCACGCGACATAGCTTTGCAGACGATAAGTACAACCGTTTCAGAGAGAAGAGCGGCCAATGTAACGATCTGGCTTTAAGTCGATTCGATAACAAATGGCGGAAACTGACGGATTTCTTTGGTTTTTACTACATATGAACACTTTTCACATTCTCCCGTGCAACTGGGCTGCTAGTCCTCCTTTCATGCAGAATCATAAGGTCCTAGCTCATGTACAAGGTACCAAAGCCAGCTAAAAAGTCAATAGTCGATACCTATAACTTGAATTGTACTACTTCTTACTGGCTATTACATCAACTTAGAAGCTTCATCTGTGTTCTACTATGGTGCTTTTAGTGTCTCCGCATACCGCAGCACTCGACATAGCTTTGCAGACGATAAGTACAACCGTTTTAGAGAGTAGAGCGCACAATGTGACGATCTGGCTTTAAGTCGATTCGATAACAAATGAGGAAAACTGACGGATTTCACTGGTTTTTACTACATATGAACACTTTTCACATTCTCCCGGGCAACTCGGCTGCTAGTCCTCCTTTCATACTGAATCTTAAGGTCCTACCTCATGTCCAAGGCACCAAAGCCAGCTAAAAAGTCAATAATCAATACCTAAAACATGAATTGTACTACTTCTTACTGACTATTACATCAACTTAGAAGCTTCATCTGTGTTCTACTATGGTGCTTTTAGTGTCTCCGCATACCGCATTACGCGACATAGCTTTGCAGTCGGTAAGTACAACCGTTTGAGAGAGAAGAGAGGCCAATGTGACGATCTGGCTTTAAGTCGATTCGGTAACAATGAAGATAAGGAACGGATTTTTAAGGTTTTTACTACATATGAACACTTTTCACATTCTCCCGTGCAACTCGGCTGCTAGTCCTCCTTTCATGCAGAATCTAAAGGCCCTAGCCATGTCCAAGGCACCAAAGCCAGCTAAAAAGTCAATAATCGATACCTAAAACTTGAATTATACTACTTCTTACTGGCTATTACATCAAATTAGAGGCTTCATCTGTGTTCTACTATAATGCTTTTAGTGTCTCCGCATACCGCAGCACGCGACATAGCTTTGCAGTCGATAAGTACAACCGTTTCAGAGAGAAGAGCGGCCAATGTGACGATCTGGCTTTAAGTCAATTCGATAACAAATGACGAAAACGGAAGGATTTCTCAGGTTTTTACAACATATGAACATTTTCCACATTCTCCAGTGTAACTCGGCTGCTAGTCCTCCTTTCATGCAGAATCTTAAGGTCCTAGCTCATGTTCAAGTCACCAAAGCCAGCTAAGAAGCCAATAATCGATACTTATAACATGAATTGTACTACTTCTTACTGGCTATTACATCAGCTTAGAAGCTTCATCTGTGTTCTACTATGGTGCTTTTAGTGTCTCCGCATACCGCAGCACGCGACATAGCTTTGCAGACGATAAGTACAACCGTTTCAGAGAGAAGAGCGGCCAATGTGACGATCTGGCTTTAAGTCGATTCGATAACAAATGGCGGAAACTGACGGATTTCTTTGGTTTTTACTACATATGAACACTTTTCACATTCTCCCGTACAACCGGGCTGCTAGTCCTCCTTTCATGCAGAATCATAAGGTCCTAGCTCATGTACAAGGTACCAAAGCCAGCTAAAAAGTCAATAATCGATACCTATAATTTGAATTGTACTACTTCTTACTGGCTATTACATCAACTTAGAAGCTTCATCTGTGTTCTACTATGGTGCTTTTAGTGTCTCCGCATACAGCAGCGCTCGACATAGCTTTGCAGACAATAAGTACAACCGTTTCAGAGAGAAGAGCGGCCAATGTGACGATCTGGCTTTAAGTCGATTCCATAACAAATGGCGGAAACTGACGGATTTCTCAGGTTTTTACTACATATGAACACTTTTCACTTTCTCCCTCGCAACTCGGCTGCTAGTCCTCCTTTCATGCAGAATCTTAAGGCACTAGCTCATGTCCAAGGCACCAAAGCCAGCCAAAAACTCAATAATCAATACCTAAAACTTGAATTGTACTACTTCTTACTGACTATTACATCAACTTAGAAGCTTCATCTGTGTTCTACTATGGTGCTTTTAGTGTCTCCGCATACCGCAGCACGCGACATAGCTTTGCAGACGATAAGTACAACCGTTTCAGAGAGAAGTGCGGCCAATGTGACGATCTGGCTTTAAGTCGATTCGATAACAAATGGCGGAAACAGCCGGATTTCTTAGGTTTTTACTACATATGAACACTTTTCACATTCTCCCGTGCAACTGGGCTGCTAGTCCTCCTTTCATGCAGAATCATAAGGTCCTAGCTCATGTCAAAGGTACCAAAACCAGCTAAAAAGTCAATAATCGATACCTATAACTTGAATTGTACTACTTCTTACTGGCTATTACATCAACTTAGAAGCTTCATCTTTGTTCTACTATGTTGCTTTTAGTGTCTCCGCATACAGCAGCAGTCGACATAGCTTTGCAGACAATAAGTACAACCGTTACAGAGAGAAGAGCGGCAAATGTGACGATCTGGCTTTAAGTCGATTCGATAACGAATGTCGAACTCGGACGGATTTCTCAGGCTTTTACTACATATGAACACTTTTCACATTCTCCCGTGCAACTCGGCTGCTAGTCCTCCATTAATGAAGAATCTTAAGGTCCTAGCTCATGTCCAAGGCACCAAAGACAGCTAAAAAGTCAATAATCGATACCTAAAACTTGAATTGTACTACTTCTTACTGGCTATTACATCAACTTAGAGCCTTCATCTGTGTTCTACTATGGTGCTTTTAGTGTCTCCACATACCGCAGCACGCGACATAGCTTTGCAGACGATAAGTACAACCGTTTCAGAGAGAAGAGCGGCCAATGTGACGATCTGGCTTTAAGTCGATTCGATAACAAATGACGAAAACGGACGTATTTCTCAGGTTTTTACTATATATGAACACTTTTCACATTCTTCCGTGCAACTTGGCTGTTAGTCGTCCTTTCATGCAGAATTTTAAGGTCCTAGCTCATGTCCAAGGCACCAAAGCCAGCTAAAAGTCAATAATCGATACCTAAAACTTGAATTGTACTACTTCTTACTGGCTATTACATCAACTTAGAAGCTTCATCTGTGTTCTACTATGGTGCTTTTAGTGTCTCCGCATACCGCAGCACGCGACATAGCTTTGCAGACGATAAGTACAACCGTTTTAGAGAGAAGAGCGGCCAATGTGACAATCTGGCTTTAAGTCAATTCGATAACAAATGACGAAAACGGAAGGATTTCTCAGGTTTTTACTACATGTGAACATTTTCCACATTCTCCAGTGCAACTCGGCTGCTAGTCCTCCTTTCATGCAGAATCTTAAGGTCCTAGCTCATGTTCAAGTCACCAAAGCCAGCTAAGAAGCCAATAATCGATACTTATAACATGAATTGCACTACTTCTTACTGGCTATTACATCAGCTTAGAAGCTTCATCTGTGTTCTACTATGGTGCTTTTAGTGTCTCCGCATACCGCAGCACGCGACATAGCTTTGCAGACGATAAGTACAACCGTTTTAGAGAGAAGAGCGGCCAATGTGACGATCTGGCTTTAAGTCGATTCCATAACAAATGGCGGAAACTGACGGATTTCTCAGGTTTTTACTACATATGAACACTTTTCACTTTCTCCCTCGCAACTCGGCTGCTAGTCCTCCTTTCATGCAGAATATTAAGGCCCTAGCTCATGTCCAAGGCACCAAAGCCAGCTAAAAAGTCAATAATCGATACCTAAAACTTGAATTGTACTTCTTCTTACTGGCTATTACATCAACTTAGAGGCTTCATCTGTGTTCTACTATGGTGCTTTAATGTCTCCGCATACCGCAGCACGCGACATAGCTTTGCAGACGATAAGTACAACCGTTTCAGAGAGAAGAGCGGCCAATGTGACGATCTGACTTTAAGTCAATTCGATAACAAATGACGAAAACGGAAGGATTTCTCAGGTTTTTACTACATATGAACATTTTCCACATTCTCCCATGAAACTCGGCTGCTAGTCCTCCTTTCATGCAGAATCTTAAGGTCCTAGCTCATGGTCAAGTCACCAAAGCAAGCTAAGAAGTCAATAATCGATACCTAAAACTTGAACTGTACTACTTCTTACTGGCTATTACATCAGCTTAGAAGCTTCATCTGTGTTCTACTATGGTGCTTTTAGTGTCTCCGCATACCGCAGCACGCGACATAGCTTTGCAGACGATAAGTACAACCGTTTCAGAGCGATGAGCGGCCAATATGGCGATCTGGCTTTAAGTCGATTCGATAACAAATGACGAATACGTACGTATTACTCAGGTTTTTACTATATATTAACACTTTTCACATTCTTCCGTGCAACTTGGCTGTTAGTCGTCCTTTCATGCAGAATCTTAAGGTCTTAGCTCATGTTCAAGTCACCAAAGCCAGCTAAGAAGCCAATAATCGATACTTATAACATGAATTGTACTACTTCTTACTGGCTATTACATCAGCTTAGAAGCTTCATCTGTGTTCTACTATGGTGCTTTTAGTGTCTCCGCATACCGCAGCACGCGACATAGCTTTGCAGACGATAAGTACAACCGTTTCAGAGAGAAGTGCGGCCAATGTGACGATCTGGCTTTAAGTCGATTCGATAACAAATGGCGGAAACAGCCGGATTTCTTAGGTTTTTACTACATATGAACACTTTTCACATTCTCCCGTGCAACTGGGCTGCTAGTCCTCCTTTCATGCAGAATCATAAGGTCCTAGCTCATGTCAAAGGTACCAAAACCAGCTAAAAAGTCAATAATCGATACCTATAACTTGAATTGTACTACTTCTTACTGGCTATTACATCAACTTAGAAGCTTCATCTGTGTTCTACTATGTTGCTTTTAGTGTCTCCGCATACAGCAGCAGTCGACATAGCTTTGCAGACAATAAGTACAACCGTTACAGAGAGAAGAGCGGCAAATGTGACGATCTGGCTTTAAGTCGATTCGATAACGAATGTCGAACTCGGACGGATTTCTCAGGCTTTTACTACATATGAACACTTTTCACATTCTCCCGTGCAACTCGGCTGCTAGTCCTCCATTAATGAAGAATCTTAAGGTCCTAGCTCATGTCCAAGGCACCAAAGACAGCTAAAAAGTCAATAATCGATACCTAAAACTTGAATTGTACTACTTCTTACTGGCTATTACATCAACTTAGAGCCTTCATCTGTGTTCTACTATGGTGCTTTTAGTGTCTCCACATACCGCAGCACGCGACATAGCTTTGCAGACGATAAGTACAACCGTTTCAGAGAGAAGAGCGGCCAATGTGACGATCTGGCTTTAAGTCGATTCGATAACAAATGACGAAAACGGACGTATTTCTCAGGTTTTTACTATATATGAACACTTTTCACATTCTTCCGTGCAACTTGGCTGTTAGTCGTCCTTTCATGCAGAATTTTAAGGTCCTAGCTCATGTCCAAGGCACCAAAGCCAGCTAAAAGTCAATAATCGATACCTAAAACTTGAATTGTACTACTTCTTACTGGCTATTACATCAACTTAGAAGCTTCATCTGTGTTCTACTATGGTGCTTTTAGTGTCTCCGCATACCGCAGCACGCGACATAGCTTTGCAGACGATAAGTACAACCGTTTTAGAGAGAAGAGCGGCCAATGTGACAATCTGGCTTTAAGTCAATTCGATAACAAATGACGAAAACGGAAGGATTTCTCAGGTTTTTACTACATGTGAACATTTTCCACATTCTCCAGTGCAACTCGGCTGCTAGTCCTCCTTTCATGCAGAATCTTAAGGTCCTAGCTCATGTTCAAGTCACCAAAGCCAGCTAAGAAGCCAATAATCGATACTTATAACATGAATTGCACTACTTCTTACTGGCTATTACATCAGCTTAGAAGCTTCATCTGTGTTCTACTATGGTGCTTTTAGTGTCTCCGCATACCGCAGCACGCGACATAGCTTTGCAGACGATAAGTACAACCGTTTTAGAGAGAAGAGCGGCCAATGTGACGATCTGGCTTTAAGTCGATTCCATAACAAATGGCGGAAACTGACGGATTTCTCAGGTTTTTACTACATATGAACACTTTTCACTTTCTCCCTCGCAACTCGGCTGCTAGTCCTCCTTTCATGCAGAATATTAAGGCCCTAGCTCATGTCCAAGGCACCAAAGCCAGCTAAAAAGTCAATAATCGATACCTAAAACTTGAATTGTACTTCTTCTTACTGGCTATTACATCAACTTAGAGGCTTCATCTGTGTTCTACTATGGTGCTTTAATGTCTCCGCATACCGCAGCACGCGACATAGCTTTGCAGACGATAAGTACAACCGTTTCAGAGAGAAGAGCGGCCAATGTGACGATCTGACTTTAAGTCAATTCGATAACAAATGACGAAAACGGAAGGATTTCTCAGGTTTTTACTACATATGAACATTTTCCACATTCTCCCATGAAACTCGGCTGCTAGTCCTCCTTTCATGCAGAATCTTAAGGTCCTAGCTCATGGTCAAGTCACCAAAGCAAGCTAAGAAGTCAATAATCGATACCTAAAACTTGAACTGTACTACTTCTTACTGGCTATTACATCAGCTTAGAAGCTTCATCTGTGTTCTACTATGGTGCTTTTAGTGTCTCCGCATACCGCAGCACGCGACATAGCTTTGCAGACGATAAGTACAACCGTTTCAGAGCGATGAGCGGCCAATATGGCGATCTGGCTTTAAGTCGATTCGATAACAAATGACGAATACGTACGTATTACTCAGGTTTTTACTATATATTAACACTTTTCACATTCTTCCGTGCAACTTGGCTGTTAGTCGTCCTTTCATGCAGAATCTTAAGGTCTTAGCTCATGTTCAAGTCACCAAAGCCAGCTAAGAAGCCAATAATCGATACTTATAACATGAATTGTACTACTTCTTACTGGCTATTACATCAGCTTAGAAGCTTCATCTGTGTTCTACTATGGTGCTTTTAGTGTCTCCGCATACCGCAGCACGCGAAATAGCTTTGCAGACAATAAGTACAACCGTTACAGAGAGAAGAGCGGCAAATGTGACGATCTGGCTTTAAGTCGATTCGATAACAAATGTCGAACTCGGACGGATTTCTCAGGCTTTTACTACATATGAACACTTTTCACATTCTCCCCTGCAACTCGGCTGCTAGTCCTCCATTAATGAAGAATCTTAAGGTCGTAGCTCATGTCCAAGGCACCAAAGACAGCTAAAAAGTCAATAATCGATACCTAAAACTTGAATTGTACTACTTCTTACTGGCTATTACATCAACTTGGAAACTTCATCTGTCTTCTACTATGGTGCTTTTAGTGTCTCCACATACCGCAGCACGCGACATAGCTTTGCAGACGATAAGTACAACCGTTTCAGAGAGAAGAGCGGCCAATGTGACGATCTGGCTTTAAGTCGATTCGATAACAAATGACGAAAACGGACGTATTTCTCAGGTTTTTACTATATATGATCACTTTTCACATTCTTCCGTGCAACTTGGCTGTTAGTCGTCCTTTCATGCAGAATTTTAAGGTCCTAGCTCATGTCCAAGGCACCAAAGCCAGCTAAAAGTCAATAATCGATACCTAAAACTTGAATTGTACTACTTCTTACTGGCTATTACATCAACTTAGAAGCTTCATCTGTGTTCTACTATGGTGCTTTTAGTGTCTCCGCATACCGCAGCACGCGACATAGCTTTGCAGACGATAAGTACAACCGTTTTAGAGAGTAGAGCGCCCAATGTGACGATCTGGCTTTAAGTCGATTCGATAACAAATGAGGAAAACGGACGGATTTCTCAGGTTTTTACTAAATATGAACACTTTTCACATTCTCACGTGCAACTGGGCTGCTAGTCCTCTTATCATGCAAAATCTTAAGTTCCTAGCTCATGCCCAAGGCACCAAAGAAGGGTAAAAAGTCAACAATCGATACCTAAAACTTGAATTGTACTACTTCTTTCTGGCTATTACATCAACTTAGAAGCTTCATCTGTGTTCTACTATGGTGCTTTTAGTGTCTCCGCATGCCGCAGCACTCGACATACCTTTGCAGACGATAAGTACAACCGTTTCAGAGAGAAAAGCGGCCAATGTTACGATCTGGCTTTAAGTCGATTCGATAACAAATGTCGAACACGGACGGATTTCTCTGGTTTTTACTACATATGAACACTTTTCACAATCTCCCGTGCAACTCGGCTGCTAGTCCTCCTTTCATGCAGAATCTTAAGGTCCTAGCTCATGTCCAAGGCACCAAAGCCAGCTAAAAAGTCAATAATCAATACCTAAAACTTGAATTGTGCTACTTCTTACTGACTATTACATCAACTTAGAAGCTTCATCTGTGTTCTACTATGGTGCTTTTAGTGTCTCCGCATACCGCAGCACGCGACATAGCTTTGCAGTCGATAAGTACAACCGTTTGAGAGAGAGGAGAGGCCAATGTGACGATCTGGCTTTAAGTCGATTCGATAACAATGACGATAACGAACGGATTTTTAAGGTTTTTACTACATATGAACACTTTTCACATTCTCCCGTGCAACTCGGCTGCTAGTCCTAATTTCATGCAGAATCTTAAGGTCCTAGCTCATGTTCAAGTCACCAAAGCCAGCTAAGAAGCCAATAATCGATACTTGTAACATGAATTGTACTACTTCTTACTGGCTATTACATCAGCTTAGAAGCTTCATCTGTGTTCTACTATGGTGCTTTTAGTGTCTCCGCATACCGCAGCACGCGACATAGCTTTGCAGACGATAAGTACAACCGTTTTAGGGAGAAGAGCGGCCAATGTGACGATCTGGCTTTAAGTCGATTCCATAACAAATGGCGGAAACTGACGGATTTCTCAGGTTTTTACTACATATGAACACTTTTCACTTTCTCCCTCGCAACTCGGCTGCTTGTCCTCCTTTCATGCAGAATCTTAAGGCCCTAGCTCATGTCCAAGGCAGCAAAGCCAGCTAAAAAGTCAATAATCGATACCTAAAACTTGAATTGTACTTCTTCTTACTGGCTATTACATCAACTTAGAAGCTTCATCTGTGTTCTACTATGGTGCTTTTAGTGTCTCCGCATACCGCAGCACGCGACATAGCTTTGCAGACGATAAGTACAACCGTTTCAGAGAGATGAGCGACCAATGTGACGATCTGGCTTTAAGTCAATTCGATAACAAATGACGAAAACGGAAGGATTTCTCAGGTTTTTACTACATATGAACATTTTCAACATTCTCCCGTGCAACTCGGCTGCTAGTCCTCCTTTCATGCAGAATCTTAAGGTCCTAGCTCATGGTAAAGTCACCAAAGCAAGCTAAGAAGTCAATAATCGATACCTATAACATGAATTGTACTACTTCTTACTGGCTATTACATCAGCTTAGAAGCTTCATCTGTGTTCTACTATGGTGCGTTTAGTGTCTCCGCATACCGCAGCACGCGACATAGCTTTGCAGACGGTAAGTACAACCGTTTCAGAGAGAAGAGCGGCCAATGTGACGATCTGGCTTTAAGTCGATTCGATAACAAATGGCGGAAACAGACGGATTTCTTTGGTTTTTAGTACATATGAACACTTTTCACATTCTCCCGTGCAACTCGGCTGCTAGTCCTCCTTTCATGCAGAATCATAAGGTCCTAGCTCATGTACAAGGTACCAAAGCCAGCTAAAAAGTCAATAGTCGATACCTATAACTTGAATTGTACTACTTCTTACTGGCTATTACATCAACTTAGAAGCTTCATCTGTGTTCTACTATGGTGCTTTTAGTGTCTCCGCATACAGCAGCGCTCGACATAGCTTTGCAGACAATAAGTACAACCGTTTCAGAGAGAAGAGCGGCCAATGTGACGATCTGGCTTTAAGTCGATTCGATAACAAATGTCGAACACGGACGGATTTCTCAGGATTTTACTACATATGAATACTTTTCACATTCTCCCGTGCAACTCGTCTGCTAGTCCTCCATTAATGAAGAATCTTAAGGTCCTACCTCATGTCCAAGGCACCAAAGACAGCTAAAAAGTCAATAATCGATAATTAAAACTTGAATTGTACTACATTTTACTGACTATTACATCATCTTAGAAGCTTCATCTGTGTTCTACTATGGTGCTTTTAGTGTCTCCGCATATCGCAGCACGCGACATAGCTTTGCAGTCGATAAGTACAACCGTTTCAGAGAGAAGAGCGGCTAATGTGACGATCTGGCTTTAAGGCGATTCGATAACAAATGACGATAACGAACGGATTTCTCAGGTTTTTACTACATATGAACACTTTTCACATTCCCCCGTGCAACTCGGCTGCTAGTCCTCCTTTCATGCAGAATCAGAAGGTCCTAGCTCATGTCCAAGGTACCAAAGCCAGCTAAAAAGTCAATAATCGATACTTATAACATTAATTGTACTACTTCTTACTGGCTATTACATCAGCTTAGAAGCTTCATCTGTGTTCTACTATGGTGCTTTTAGTGTCTCCGCATGCCGCAGCACTCGACATAGCTTTGCAGTCGATAAGTACAACCGTTTCAGAGAGAAGAGCGGCCAATGTGACGATCTGGCTTTAAGTCAATTCGATAACAAATGACGAAAACGGAAGGATTTCTCAGGTTTTTACTACATATGAACATTTTCCACATTTTCCAGTGCAACTCGGCTGCTAGTCCTCCTTTCATGCAGAATCTTAAGGTCCTAGCTCATCTTCAAGTCACCAAAGCCAGCTAAGAAGTCAATAATCGATACTTATAACATTAATTGTACTACTTCTTACTGGCTATTACATCAGCTTAGAAGCTTCATCTGTGTTCTACTATGGTGCTTTTAGTGTCTCCGCATACCGCAGCACGCGACATAGCTTTGCAGACGATAAGTACAACCGTTTCAGAGAGAAGAGCGGCCAATGTGACGATCTGGCTTTAAGTCGATTCGATACCAAATGTCGAACACGGACGGATTTCTCAGGCTTTTACTACATATGAACACTTTTCACATTCTCCGGTGCAACTCGTCTGCTAGTCCTCCATTAATGAAGAATCTTAAGGTCCTTGCTCATGTCCAAGGCACCAAAGACAGCTAAAAAGTCAATTATCGATACCTAAAACTTGAATTTTACTACCCCTTACTGGCTATTACATCAACTTGGAAGCTTCATCTGTGTTCTACTATGGTGCTTTTAGTGTTTCCACATACCGCAGCACGCGACATAGCTTTGTAGACGATAAGTACAACCGTTTCAGAGAGAAGAGCGGCCAATGTGACGATCTAGCTTTAAGTCGATTCGATAACAAATGACGAAAACGGACGTATTTCTCAGGTTTTTACTACATATGAACACTTTTCACATTCTCACGTGCAACGCGGCTGCTAGACCTCCTATCATGTAAAATCTTAAGTTCCTAGCTCATGCCCAAGGCACCAAAGTAGGGTAAAAAGTAAACAATCGATACCTAAAACTTGAATTGTACTACTTCTTACTGGCTATTACATCAACTTAGAAGATTCATCTGTGTTCTACTATGGTGCTTTTAGTGTCTCCGCATGCCGCAGCACTCGACATAGCTTTGCAGACGATAAGTACAACCGTTTCAGAGAGAAGTGCGGCCAATGTGACGATCTGGCTTTAAGTCGATTCGATAACAAATGTCGAACACGGACGGATTTCTCTGGTTTTTACTACATATGAACACTTTTCACATTCTGCCGTGCAACTCGGCTGCAATTCCTCCTTTCATGCAGAATCTTAAGGTCCTAGCTCATGTCCAAGGCACCAAAGCCAGCTAAAAAGTCAATAAACAATACCTAACACTTGAATTGTACTACTTCTTACTGACTATTACATCAACTTAGAAGCTTCATGTGTGTTCTACTATGGTGCTTTTAGTGTCTCCGCATACCGCAGCACGCGACATAGGTTTGCATTCGATAAGTAAGACCGTTTCAGAGAGAAGAGCGGCTAATGTGACGATCTGGCTTTAAGTCGATTCGATAACAATGACGATAACGAACGGATTTTTAAGGTTTTTACTACATATGAACACTTTTCACATTCTCCCGTGCAACTCGGCTGCTAGTCCTCCTTTCATGCAGAATCTTAAGGTCCTAGCCATGTCCAAGGCACCAAAGCCAGCTAAAAAGTCAATAATCGATACCTAAAACTTGAATTATACTACTTCTTAATGGCTATTAAATCAAATTAGAGGCTTCATCTGTGTTCTACTATGGTGCTTATAGTGTCTCCGCATACCGCAGCACGCGACATAGCTTTGCAGTCGATAAGTACAACCGTTTCAGAGAGAAGAGCGGCCAATGTGACGATCTGGCTTTAAGTCAATTCGATAACAAATGACGAAAACGGAAGGATTTCTCAGGTTTTTACTACATATGAACATTTTCCACATTCTCCAGTGCAACTCGGCTGCTAGTCCTCCTTTCATGCAGAATCTTAAGGTCCTAGCTCATGTTCAAGTCACCAAAGCCAGCTAAAAAGTCAATAATCGATACCTAAAACTTGAATTGTACTACTTCTTACTGGCTATTATATCAACTTAGAAGCTTCATCTGTGTTCTACTATGGTGCTTTTAGTGTCTCCGCATGCCGCAGCACTCGACATAGCTTTGCAGACGATAAGTACAACCGTTTCAGAGAGAAGAGCGGCCAATGTGACGATCGGGCTTATGTCAAGTCGATAACAAATGAAGAAAACGGAAGGATTTTTTAGGTTTTTACTACATATGAACATTTTAAACATTCTCTCGTGCAACTCGGCTGCTAGTCCTCCTTTCATGCAGAATCATAAGGTCCTAGCTCATGTCCAAGGTACCAAAGCCAGCTAAAAAGTCAATAATCGATACCTATAACTTAATTGTACAACTTCTTACTGGCTATTACATCAACTTAGAAGCTTCATCTGTGTTCTACTATGGTGCTTTTAGTGTCTCCGCATACCGCAGCACTCGACATAGCTTTGCAGACAGTAAGTACAACCGTTTCAGAGAGAAGAGCGGCCAATGTGACGATCTGGTTTAAGTCGATTCGATAACAAATGTCGAACACGGACGGATTTCTCAGGCTTTTACTACATTCGAACACTTTTCACATTCTCCCGTGCAACTCGGCTGCTAGTCCTCCATTAATGAAGAATCTTAAGGTCCTAGCTCATGTCCAAGTCACCAAAGCCAGCTAAAAAGTCAATAATCGATTCCTGAAACTTGAATTGTACTACTTCTTACTGGCTATTACATCAACTTGGCAGCTTCATCTGTGTCCTACTATGGTTCATTTAGTGTCTCCACATACCGCAGCACGCGACATAGCTTTGCAGACGATAAGTACAACCGTTTCAGAGAGAAGAGCGGCCAATGTGACGATCTGCCTTTAAGTCGATTCCATAACAAATGGCGGAAACTGACGGATTTCTCAGGTTTTTACTACATATGAACACTTTTCACATTCTCCCGTGCAACTCGGCTGCTAGTCCTCCTTTCATGCAGAATCATAAGGTCCTAGCTCATGTCCAAGGTACCAAAGCCAGCTAAAAAGTCAATAATCGATACCTAAAACTTGAATTGTACTACTTCTTACTGGCTATTACATCAACTTAGAAGCTTCATCTGTGTTCTACTATGGTGCTTTTAGTGTCTCCGCATGCCGCAGCACTCGACATAGCTTTGCAGACGATAAGTACAACCGTTTCAGAGAGAAGAGCGGCCAATGTGACGATCGGGCTTTAAGTCAAGTCGATAACAAATGAAGAAAACGGAAGGATTTTTTAGGTTTTTACTACATATGAACATTTTAAACATTCTCCCGTGCAACTCGGCTGCTAGTCCTCCTTTCATGCAGAATCATAAGGTCCTAGCTCATGTCCAAGGTACCAAAGCCAGCTAAAAAGTCAATAATCGATACCTATAACTTAATTGTACAACTTCTTACTGGCTATTACATCAACTTAGAAGCTTCATCTGTGTTCTACTATGGTGCTTTTAGTGTCTCCGCATACCGCAGCACTCGACATAGCTTTGCAGACAGTAAGTACAACCGTTTCAGAGAGAAGAGCGGCCAATGTGACGATCTGGTTTAAGTCGATTCGATAACAAATGTCGAACACGGACGGATTTCTCAGGCTTTTACTACATTCGAACACTTTTCACATTCTCCCGTGCAACTCGGCTGCTAGTCCTCCATTAATGAAGAATCTTAAGGTCCTAGCTCATGTCCAAGTCACCAAAGCCAGCTAAAAAGTCAATAATCGATACCTGAAACTTGAATTGTATTACTTCTTACTGGCTATTACATCAACTTGGCAGCTTCATCTGTGTCCTACTATGGTTCATTTAGTGTCTCCACATACCGCAGCACGCGACATAGCTTTGCAGACGATAAGTACAACCGTTTCAGAGAGAAGAGCGGCCAATGTGACGATCTGCCTTTAAGTCGATTCCATAACAAATGGCGGAAACTGACGGATTTCTCAGGTTTTTACTACATTAGAACACTTTTCACATTCTCCCGTGCTACTCGGCTGCTAGTCCTCCTTTCATGCAGAATCATAAGGTCCTAGCTCATGTCCAAGGTACCAAAGCCAGCTAAAAAGTCAATAATCGATACCTAAAACTTGAATTGTACTACTTCTTACTGGCTATTACATCAACTTAGAAGCTTCATCTGTGTTCTACTATGGTGCTTTTAGTGTCTCCGCATGCCGCAGCACTCGACATAGCTTTGCAGACGATAAGTACAACCGTTTCAGAGAGAAGAGCGGCCAATGTGACGATCGGGCTTTAAGTCAAGTCGATAACAAATGAAGAAAACGGAAGGATTTTTTAGGTTTTTACTACATATGAACATTTTAAACATTCTCCCGTGCAACTCGGCTGCTAGTCCTCCTTTCATGCAGAATCATAAGGTCCTAGCTCATGTTCAAGTGACCAAAGCCAGCTAAGAAGTCAATAATCGATACCTATAACATGAATTGTACTACTTCTTACTGGCTATTACATCAGCTTAGAAGCTTCATCTGTGTTCTACTATGGTGCTTTTAGGGTCTCCGCATACCGCAGCACGCGACATAGCTTTGAAGACGATAAGTACAACCGTTTCAGAGAGAAGAGCGGCCAATGTGACGATCTGGCTTTAAGTCGATTCGATAACAAATGTCGAACACGGACGGATTTCTCTGGTTTTTCTACATATTAAAACTTTTCACATTCTCCCGTGCAACTCGGCTGCTAGTCCTCCTTTCATGCAGAATCTTAAGGTCCTTGCTCATGTCCAAGGCACCAAGGCCAGCTAAAAAGTCAATAATCAATACCTAAAACTTGAATTGTACTACTTCTTACTGACTATTACATCAACTTAGAAGCTTCATCTGTGTTCTACTATGGTGCTTTTAGTGTCTCCGCATACGGCAGCACGCGACATAGCTTTGCAGTCGATTAGTACAACCGTTTCAGACAGGAGAGCGGCTAATGTGACGATCTGGCCTTAAGTCGATTCGATAACAATGACGATAACGAACGGATTTTTAAGGTTTTTACTACATATGAACACTTTTCACATTCTCCCGTGCAACTCGGCTGCTAGTCCTCCTTTCATGCAGAATCTTAAGGTCCTAGCCATGTCCAAGGCACCAAAGCCAGCTAAAAAGTCAATAATCGATACCTAAAACTTGAATTATACTACTTCTTACTGGCTATTACATCAAATTAGAGGCTTCATCTGTGTTCTACTATGGTGCTTTTAATATCTCCGCATACCGCAGCCCGCGACATAGCTTTGCAGTCGATAAGTACAACCGTTTCAGAGAGAAGAGCGGCCAATGTGACGATCTGGCTGTAAGTCAATTCGATAACAAATGACGAAAACGGAAGGATTTCTCAGGTTTCTACTACATATGAACATTTTCCACATTCTCCAGTGCAACTCGGCTGCTAGTCCTCCCTTCATGCAGAATCTTAAGGTCCTAGCTCATGTTCAAGTCACCAAAGCCAGCTAAGAAGTCAATAATCGATACCTATAACATGAATTGTACTACTTCTTACTGGCTATTACATCAGCTTTGAAGCTTCATCTGTGTTCTACTATGGTGCTTTTAGTGTCTCCACATATCGCAGCACGCGACATAGCTTTGCAGACGATACAGACAACGGTTTCAGAGAGAAGAGCGGCCAATGTGTCGATCTGGCTTTAAGTCGATTCGATAACAAATGTCGAACACGGACGGATTTATCTGGTTTTTACTACATATGAACACTTTTCACATTCTCCCGTGCAGCTGGGCTGCTAGTCCTCCTTTCATGCAGAATCATAAGGTCCTAGCTCATGTCCAAGGTACCAAAGCCAGCTAAAAAGTCAATAATCGATACCTATAACTTGAATTGTACTACTTCTTACTGGCTATTACATCAACTTAGAAGCTTCATCTGTGTTCTACTATGGTGCTTTTAGTGTCTCCGCATGCCGCAGCACTCGACATAGCTTTGCAGACGATAAGTACAACCGTTTCAGAGAGAAGAGCGGCCAATGTGACGATCTGGCTTTAAGTCGATTCGATAACAAATGTCGAACACGGACGGATTTCTCTTTTTTTTACTACATATGAACACTTTTCACATTCTCCCGTGCAACTCGGCTGCTATTCCTCCTTTCATGCAGAATCTTAAGGTCCTAGCTCATGTCCAAGGCACCAAAGCCAGCTAAAAAGTCAATAATCAATACCTAAAACTTGAATTGTACTACTTCTTACTGACTATTACATCAACTTAGAAGCTTCATCTGTGTTCTACTATGGTGCTTTTAGTGTTTCCGCATACGGCAGCACGCGACATAGCTTTGCAGTCGATTAGTCGATTAGTACAACCGTTTCAGAGAGAAGAGCGGCTAATGTGACGATCTGGCTTTAAGTCGATTCGATAACAATGACGATAACGAACGGATTTTTAAGGTTTTTACTACATATGAACACTTTTCACATTCTCCCGTGCAACTCGGCTGCTAGTCCTCCTTTCATGCAGAATCTTAAGGTCCTAGCCATGTCCAAGGCACCAAAGCCAGCTAAAAAGTCAATAATCGATACCTAAAACTTGAATTATACTACTTCTTACTGGCTATTACATCAAATTAGAGGCTTCATCTGTGTTCTACTATGGTGCTTTTAGTGTCTCCGCATACCGCAGCCCGCGACATAGCTTTGCAGTCGATATGTACAACCGTTTCAGAGAGAAGAGCGGCCAATGTGACGATCTGGCTGTTAGTCAATTCGATAACAAATGACGAAAACGGAAGGATTTCTCAGGTTTTTACTACATATGAACATTTTCCACATTCTCCAGTGCAACTCGGCTGCTAGTCCTCCCTTCATGCAGAATCTTAAGGTCCTAGCTCATGTTCAAGTCACCAAAGCCAGCTAAGAAGTCTATAATCGATACCTATAACATGAATTGTACTACTTCTTACTGGCTATTACATCAGCTTAGAAGCTTCATCTGTGTTCTACTATGGTGCTTTTAGTGTCTCGGCATACCGCAGCACATGACATAGCTTTGCAGACGATAAGTACAACCGTTTCAGAGAGAAGAACGGCCAATGTGTCGATCTTGCTTTAAGTCGATTCCATAACAAATGGCGGAAACGGACGGATTTCTCAGGTTTTTACTACATATGAACACTTTTCACATTCTCCCGTGCAACTGGGCTGCTAGTCCTCCTTTCATGCAGAATCATAAGGTCCTAGCTCATGTCCAAGGCACCAAAGCCAGCTAAAAAGTCAATAATCAATACCTAAATCTTGAATTGTACTACTTCTTACTGACTATTACATCAACTTAGAAGCTTCATCTGTGTTCTACTATGGTGCTTTTAGTGTCTCCGCATACGGCAGCACGCGACATAGCTTTGCAGTCGATTAGTACAACCGTTTCAGAGAGAAGAGCGGCTAATGTGACGATCTGGTTTTAAGTCGATTCGATAACAATGACGATAACGAACGGATTTTTAAGGTTTTTACTACATATGAACACTTTTCACATTCTCCCGTGCAACTCGGCTGCTAGTCCTCCTTTCATGCAGAATCTTAAGGTCCTAGCCATGTCCTAGGCACCAAAGCCAGCTAAAAAGTCAATAATCGATACCTAAAACTTGAATTATACTACTTCTTACTGGCTATTACATCAAATTAGAGGCTTCATCTTTGTTCTACTATGGTGCTTTTAGTGTCTCCGCATACCGCAGCCCGCGATATAGCTTTGCAGTTGATAAGTACAACCGTTTTAGAGAGAAGAGCGGCCAATGTGACGATCTGGCTGTAAGTCAATTCGATAACAAATGACGAAAACGGAAGGATTTCTCAGGTTTTTACTACATATGAACATTTTCCACATTCTCCAGTGCAACTAGGCTGCTAGTCCTCCCTTCATGCAGAATCTTAAGGTCCTAGCTCATGTTCAAGTCACCAAAGCCAGCTAAGAAGTCTATAATCGATACTTATAACATGAATTGTACTACTTCTTACTGGCTATTACATCAGCTTAGAAGGTTCATCTGTGTTCTACTATAGTGCTTTTAGTGTCTCGGCATACCGCAGCACGCGACATAGCTTTGCAGACGGTAAGTACAACCGTTTCAGAGAGAAGAACGGCCAATGTGTCGATCTTGCTTAAAGTCGATTCCATAACAAATGGTGGAAACGGACGGATTTCTCAGGTTTTTACTACATATGAACACTTTTCACATTCTCCCGTGCAACTGGGCTGCTAGTCCTCCTTTCATGCAGAATCATAAGGTCCTAGCTCATGTCCAAGGCACCAAAGCCAGCTAAAAAGTCAATAATCGACACCTAAAACTTGAATTTTACTACTTCTTACTGGCTATTACATCAACTTGGAAGCTTCATCTGTGTTCTACTATGGTGCTTTTAGTGTCTCCGCATACGGCAGCACGCGACATAGCTTTGCAGACGATTAGTACAACCGTTTCAGAGAGAAGAGCGGCTAATGTGACGATCTGGCTTTAAGTCGATTCGATAACAATGACGATAACGAACGGATTTTTAAGGTTTTTACTACATATGAACACTTTTCACATTCTCCCGTGCAACTCGGCTGCTAGTCCTCGTTTCATGCAGAATCTTAAGGTCCTAGCTCATATCCAAGGCACCAAAGAAATCTAAAAAGTCAATAATCAATACCTAAATCTTGAATTGTACTACTTCTTACTGACTATTACATCAACTTAGAAGCTTCATCTGTGTTCTACTATGGTGCTTTGAGTGTCTCCGCATACGGCAGCACGCGACATAGCTTTGCAGTCGATTAGTACAACCGTTTCAGAGAGAAGAGCGGCTAATGTGACGATCTGGTTTTAAGTCGATTCGATAACAATGACGATAACGAACGGATTTTTAAGGTTTTTACTACATATGAACACTTTTCACATTCTCCCGTGCAACTCGGCTCCTAGTCCTCCTTTCATGCAGAATCTTAAGGTCCTAGCCATGTCCAAGGCACCAAAGCCAGCTAAAAAGTCAATAATCGATACCTAAAACTTGAATTATACTACTTCTTACTGGCTATTACATCAGCTTAGAAGCTTCATCTGTGTTCTACTATGGTGCTTTTAGTGTCTCCGCATACCGCAGCCCGCGACATAGCTTTGCAGTCGATAAGTACAACCGTTTCAGAGAGAAGAGCGGCCAATGTGACGATCTGGCTGTAAGTCAATTCGATAACAAATAACGAAAACGGAAGGATTTCTCAGGTTTTTACTACATATGAACATTTTCCACATTCTCCAGTGCAACTCGGATGCTAGTCCTCCCTTCATGCAGAATCTTAAGGTCCTAGCTCATGTTCAAGTCACCAAAGCCAGCTAAGAAGTCAATAATCGATACCTATAACATGAATTGTACTACTTCTTACTGGCTATTACATGAGCTTAGAAGCTTCATCTGTGTTCTACTATGGTGCTTTTAGTGTCTCCGCATACCGCAGCATGCGACATAGCTTTGCAGACGATAAGTACATAACCGTTTCAGAGAGAAGAGCGGCCAATGTGTCGATCTGGCTTTAAGTCGATTCCATAACAAATGGCGGAAACGGTCGGATTTCTCAGGTTTTTACTACATATGGACACTTTTCACATTCTCCCGTGCAACTGGGCTGCTAGTCCTCCTTTCATGCAGAATCATAAGGTCCTAGCTCATGTCCAAGGTACCAAAGCCAGCTAAAAAGTCAATAATCGATACCTATAACTTGAATTGTACTACTTCTTACTGGCTATTACATCAACTTAGAAGCTTCATCTGTGTTCTACTATGCTGCTTTTAGTGTCTCCGCATACCGCAGCACTCGACATAGCTTTGCAGACAATAAGTACAACCGTTTCAGAGAGAAGAGCGGCCAATGTGACGATCTGGCTTTAAGTCGATTCGATAACAAATGACGAAAACGGACGTATTTCTCAGGTTTTTACTATATATGAACACTTTTCACTTTCTTCCGTGCAACTTGGCTGTTAGTCCTCCTTTCATGCAGAATTTTAAGGTCGTAGCTCATGTCCAAGGCACCAAAGCCAGCTAAAAAGTCAATAATCGATACCTATAACTTGAATTGTACTACTTCTTACTGGCTATTACATCAACTTAGAAGCTTCATCTGTGTTCTACTATGGTGCCTTTAGTGTCTCCGCATACCGCAGCACGCGACATAGCTTTGCAGACGATAAGTACAACCGTTTCAGAGAGAAGAGCGGCCAATGTGACGATCCAGCTCTAAGTCGATTCGATAACAAATGACGAAAACGGACGGATTTCTCAGGTTTTTACTACATATGAACACTTTTCACTTTCTCACGTGCAACGCGGCTGCTAGACCTCCTATCATGCAAAATCTTAAGTTCCTAGCTCATGCCCAAGGCACCAAAGAAGGGGAAAAAGTCAACAATCGATACCTAAAACATGAATTGTACTACTTCTTACTGGCTATTACATCAACTTAGAAGCTTCATCTGTGTTCTACTATGGTGCTTTTAGTGTCTCCGCATGCCGCAGCACTCGACATAGCTTTGCAGACGATAAGTACAACCGTTTCAGAGAGAAGAGCGGCCAATGTGACGATCTGGCTTTAAGTCGATTCGATAACAAATGTCGAACACGGACGGATTTCTCTGGTTTTTACTACATATGAACACTTTTCACATTCTCCCGTGCAACTCGGCTGCTAGTCCTCCTTTCATGCAGAATCTTAAGGTCCTAGCTCATGTCCAAGGCTCAAAGCCAGCTAAAAAGTCAATAATCAATACCTAAAACTTGAATTGTACTACTTCTTACTGACTATTACATCAACTTAGAAGCTTCATCTGTGTTCTACTATGGTGCTTTTAGTGTCTCCGCATGCCGCAGCACTCGACATAGCTTTGCAGACTATAAGTACAACCGTTTCAGAGAGATGAGCGGCCAAGGTGACGATCTAGCTTTAAGTCGATTCGATAACAAATGACGAAAACGGACGGATTTCTCAGGTTTTTATTACATATGAACACTTTTCACATTCTCACGTGCAACGCGGCTGCTATACCTCCTATCATGCAAAATCTTAAGTTCCTAGCTCATGCCCAAGGCACCAAAGAAGGGTAAAAAGTCAACAATCGATACGTAAAACTTGAATTGTACTACTTCTTACTGGCTATTACATCATCTTAGAAGCTTCATCTGTGTACCACTATGGTGCTTTTAGTGTCTCCGCATACCGCAGCACGCGACATAGCTTTCAGACGATAAGTACAACCGTATCAGACAGAATAGCGGCCAATGTGACGCTCTGGCTGTAAGTCGATTCGATAACAAATGACGAAAACGGACTGATTTTTCAGGTTTTTACTACATATGAAGACTTTTCGCATTCTCCCGTGCAACTCGGCTGCTAGTCCACCTTTCATGCGGAATCTTATGGTCCTAGCTCATGTTCAAGGCACCAAAGCCAGCTAAAAAGTCAATAATCGATACCTAAAACTAGAGTTGTACTACTTCTTACTGGCTATTACATCAACTTAAAAGCTGTATCTGTGTTCTGCTATGGTGCTTTCAGTGTCTCCACATACCGCAGCACGTGACATAGCTTTGCAGACGATAAGTACAACCGTTTCAGAGAGAAGAGCGGCCAATGTGACGATCTGGCTTTAAGTCGATTCGATAACAAATGACGAAAACGGATGGATTTCTCAGGTTTTTACTACATATGAACACTTTTCACATTCTCCCGTGCAACTCGCCTGCTAGTCCTCCTTTCATGCAGAATCTTAAGGTCCTAGCTCATGTCCAAGGCACCAAAGCCAGCTAAAAGTCAATAATCGATGATTACAACTTGAATTGTAATACATTTTATTGGCTATTACATCAACTTAGAAGCTTCATCCGTGTTCTATTATGGTATTTCTAGTTTCTCCGCATACCGCAGCACGCGACATAGCTTTGCAGACGATAAGTACAACCGTTTCAGAGTGAAGGGCGGACAATGTGACGATCTGGCTTTAAGTCGATTCGATAACAAATGACGAAAACGGACGGATTTCTCGGGTTTTTACTGCAAATGAACACTTTTTACATTCTTCCGTGCAACTCGGTTGATAGTCCTGCTTTCATGCAGAATCGTAAGGTCCTAGCTCATGTCGAAGGCACCAAAGCCAGGTATAAAGTCAATAACTGATACCTAAAACTGGAATTGTACTACTTCTTACTGGCTATTACAAAATCTTAGAAGCTTCATCTGTGTTCTACTATGGTGCTTTCAGTGTCTCCACATACCGCAGCACGTGACATAGATTTGCAGACGATAAGTACAACCGTTTCAGAGAGAAGGGCGGCCAATGTGACGATCTCGCTTTAAGTCGATTCAATAACAAATGACAAAAACGGACGGATTTCTCAGGTTTTTACTACGTATGAACACTTTTCACATTCTCCCGTGCAAGTCGGCTGCTAGTCCTCCTTTCATGCAGAATCTTAAGGTCCTAGCTCATGTCCAAGACACCAAAGCCAGCTAAAAGTCAATAATCGATGCCTAAAACTTGAATTGTACTACTTCTTACTGGCTATTACAGCAACTTTGAAGCTTCATCCGTGTTCTACTATGGTATTTCTAGTGTCTCCGCATACCGCAGCACGCGACATAGCTTTGCAGACGATAAGTACAACCGTTTCAGAGAGAACAGCGGCCAATGTGACGATCTGGTTATAAGTCGATTCGATAACAAATGACGATAACGAACCGATTTCTCAGGTTTTTACTACATATGAACACTTTTCACATTCTCCCGTGCAACTCGGCTGCAAGTCCGCCTTTCATGCTGAATCTTAAGGTCCTAGCTCATGTCCAAGGCACCAAAGCCAGCTAAAAAGTCAATAATCGATACCTAAAACTTGAGTTGTACTACTTCTTACTGGCTATTACATCAACTTAGAAGCTTCATCTGTGTTCTACTATTTTGCTTTTAGTGTCTCCACATACCGCAGCACGCGACATAGCTTTGCAGACGATAAGTACAACCGTCTCAGAGAGAAGAGCGGCCAATGTGACGATCTGGCTTTAAGTCGATTCAATAACAAATGACAAAAACGGACGGATTTCTCAGGTTTTTACTGCATATGAACACTTTACACATTATCCCGTGCAAATCGGCTGCTAGTCCTCCTTTCATTCAGAATCTTAAGGTCCTAGCTCATGTCCAAGGCACCAAAGCCAGGTAAAGTCAATAATCGATGATTAAAACTTGAATTGTACTACTTCTTACTGGCTATTACATCAACTTAGAAGCTTCATCTGTGTCCTACTATGGTGATTTAAAGGTCTCCGCATACCACAGCACGCGACATAGCTTTGCAGACGATAAGTACAACTGTTTCAGAGAGAAGAGCGGCCAATGTGACGATCTGGCTTTAAGTCGATTCGATAACAAATGACGAAAACGGATGGATTAGTCAGGTTTTTACTACATATGAACACTTTTCACATTCTCCCGTTCAACTCGGCTGCTAGTCCTCCATTCATGCAGAATCTTAAGGTCCTAGCTTATGTCCAAGGCACCAAACCCAGCTAAAAAGTCAATAATCGATACCTAAAACTTGAATTGTACTACTTCTTACTTTCTATTACATCATCTTAGAAGCTTCATCTGTGTTCTACTATGGTGCTTTTAGTGTCTCCGAATACCGCAGCACGCGACATAGCTTTGCAGGCGATAAGTACAACCGATTCAGAGAGAAGAGCGGCCAATGTGACGATCTGGCTTTAAGTCGATTCGATAACAAATGACGAAAACGGACGGATTTCTCAAGTTTTTACTACATATGAACACTTTTCACATTCTCCCGTGCAACTCGGCTGCTAGTCCTCCTTTCATTCAGAATCTTAAGGTTCTAGCTCATGTCCAAGGCACCAAAGCCAGGTAAAGTCAATAATCGATGATTAAAACTTGAATTGTACTACTTCTTACTGGCTATTACATCAACTTAGAAGGTTCATCTGTGTCCTACTATGGTGATTTAAGTGTCTCCGCATACCACAGCACGCGACATAGCTATGCAGACGATAAGTACAACTGTTTCAGAGAGAAGAGCGGCCAATGTGACGATCTGGCTTTAAGTCGATTCGATAACAAATGACGAAAACGGATGGATTAGTCAGGTTTTTACTACATATGAACACATTTCACATTCTCCCGTTCAACTCGGCTGCTAGTCCTCCATTCATGCAGAATCTTAAGGTCCTAGCTTATGTCCAAGGCACCAAACCCAGCTAAAAAGTCAATAATCGATACCTAAAACTTGAATTGTACTACTTCTTACTTTCTATTACATCATCTTAGAAGCTTCATCTGTGTTCTACTATGGTGCTTTTAGTGTCTCCGAATACCGCAGCACGCGACATAGCTTTGCAGGCGATAAGTACAACCGATTCAGAGAGAAGAGCGGCCAATGTGACAATCTGGCTTTAAGTCAATTCCATAACAAATGACGAAAACAGACGGATTTCTCAGGTTTTTACTATATATGAACACTTTTCACATTTTCCCGTGCAACTCAGCTGCTAGTCCTGCTTTCATGCAGAATCTTAAGGTCCTAGCTCATGTCCAAGGCACCAAAGCCAGCTAAAAAGTCAATAATCGATACCTAAAACTGGTATTGTACGAATTCCTACTGCCTATTACATCATCTTAGAAGCTTCATCTGTGTTATACTATGGTGCTTTTAGCGTCTCCGCATACCGCAGCACGCGACATAGCTTTCAGACGGTAAGTACAACCGTTTCGGAGAGAAGAGCGGGCAATGTGACGATCTGGCTTTAAGTCGATTCGATAACAAATGACGAAAACGGACGGATTTATCTGGTTTTTACTACATATGAACACTTTTCACATTCTCCCGTGCAAGTCGGCTGCTAGTCCTCCTTTCATGCAGAATCTTAAGGTCCTAGCTCATGTCCAAGGCATCAAAGCCAGCTAAAAGTCAATAATCGATGATTAAAACTTGAATTGTACTACTTTTTACTGGCTATTACATCAACGTAGAAGCTTCATCCGTGTTCTACTATGGTATTTCTAGTGTCTCCGCATACCGCAGCACGCGACATAGCTTTGCAGACGATAAGTACAACCGTTTCAGAGAGAAGGGCGGACAATGTGACGATCTGGCTTTAAGTCGATTCGATAACAACTGACGAAAAAGGACGGATTACTCGGGTTTCTACTACATATCAACACTTTTCACATTCTCCCGTGCAACTCGGCTGCTAGTCCTGCTTTCATGCAGAATCTTAAGGTCCTAGCTCATGTCCAAGGCACCAAAGCCAGCTAAAAAGTCAATAATCGATACCTAAAACTTGAATTGTACTACTTCTTACTGGCTATTACATCATCTTAGAAGCTTCATCTGTGTTCTACTATGGTGCTTTTAGCGTCTCCGCATACCGCAGCACGCGACATAGCTTTCAGACGATAAGTACAACCGTTTCGGAGAGAAGAGCGGGCAATGTGACGATCTGGCTTTAAGTCGATTCGATAACAAATGACGAAAACGGACGGATTTATCTGGTTTTTACTACATATGAACACTTTTCACATTCTCCCGTGCAACTCGGCTGCTAGTCCTCCTTTCATGCAGAATCTTAAGGTCCTAGCTCATGTCCAAGGCATCAAAGCCAGCTAAAAGTCAATAATCGATGATTAAAACTTGAATTGTACTACTTTTTACTGGCTATTACATCAACGTAGAAGCTTCATCCGTGTTCTACTATGGTATTTCTAGTGTCTCCGCATACCGCAGCACGCGACATAGCTTTGCAGACGATAAGTACAACCGTTTCAGAGAGAAGGGCGGACAATGTGACGATCTGGCTTTAAGTCAATTCCATAACAAATGACGATAACGAAGGGATTTCTCAGGTTTTTACTACATATGAACTCTTTTCATATTCTCCCGTGCAACTCGGCTGCTAGTCCTGCTTTCATGCAGAATCTTAAGGTCCTAGCTCATGTCCAAGGCACCAAAGCCAGCTAAATTTCAATAATTGATACCTAAAATTGGAATTGTACTACTTCTTACTGGCTATTACATCATCTTAGAAGCTTCATCTGTGTTCTATATATGGTGCTTTCAGTGTCTCCACATACCGCAGCACGTGACATAGATTTGCAGACGATAAGTACAACCGTTTCAAAGAGAATAGCGGCCAATGTGCCGATCGGGCTTTAAGTCGATTCAATAACAAATGACAAAAACGGACGGATTTCTCAGGTTTTTACTACATATGAACACTTTTCACATTCTCCCGTGCAAGTCGGCTGCTAGTCCTCCTTTCATGCAGAATCTTAAGGTCCTAGCTCATGTCCAAGGCACCAAAGCCAGCTAACAAGTCAATAATCGATGATTAAAACTTGAATTGTACTACTTCTTAGCTGCTATTACATCAACTTAGAAGCTTCATCCGTGTTCTACTACGGTATTTTCAATGTCCCCGCATACAGGAGCACGCGACATAGCTTTGCAGACGATAAGTACAACCGTTTCAGAGAGAAGGGCGGACAATGTTACGATCTGTCTTCAAGTCGACTCGATAACAAAAGACGAAAACGGACGGATTTCTCAGGTTTTTACTACATATGAACACTTTTCACATTCTCCCGTGCAACTCGGCTGCTAGTCCTCCTTTCATGCAAAATCTTAAGGTCCTAGCTCATGTCCAAGGCACCAAAGCCAGCTAAAAGTCAATAATCGATGCCTAAAACTTGAATTGTACTACTTCTTACTGGCTATTACATCAACTTAGAAGCTTCATCCGTGTTCTACTATGGTATTTTTAGTGTCTCCGCATACCGCAGCACGCGACATAGCTTTGCAGACGATAAGCACAACCGACTCAGAGAGAAGAGCGGCCAATGTGACAATCTGGCTTTAAGTCAATTCCATAACAAATGACGATAACGATCGGATTTCTCAGGTTCTTACTACATATGAACTCTTTTCACATTCTCCCATGCAACTCGGCTGCAAGTCCGCCTTTCATGCTGAATCGTAAGGTCCTAGCTCATGTCCAAGGCACCAAAGCAAGCTAAAAAGGCAATAATCGATACCTAAAACTGGTATTGTACTACTTCTTACTGGCTATTACATCATCTTAGAAGCTTCATCTGTGTTCTACTATGGTGCTTTTAGCGTCTCCGCATACCGCAGCACGCGACATAGCTTTCAGACGATAAGTACAACCGTTTCGGAGAGAAGAGCGGGCAATGTGACGATCTGGCTTTAAGTCGATTCGATAACAAATGACGAAAACGGACGGATTTCTCAGGTTTTTACTACGTATGAACACTTTTCACATTCTCCCGTGCAACTCGGCTGCTAGTCCTGCTTTCATGCAGAATCTTAAGGTCCTAGCTCATGTCCAAGGCACCAAAGCCAGCTAAAAGTCAATAATCGATGATTAAAACTTGAATTGTACTACTTTTTACTGGCTATTACATCAACGTAGAACCTTCATCCGTGTTCTACTATGGTATTTCTAGTGTCTCCGCATACCGCAGCACGCGACATAGCTTTGCAGACGATAAGTACAACCGTTTCAGAGAGAAGGGCGGACAATGTGACGATCTGGCTTTAAGTCGATTCGATAACAAATGACGAAAACGGACGGATTTCTCGGGTTTCTACTACATATGAACACTTTTCACATTCTCCCGTGCAACTCGGCTGCTAGTCCTGCTTTCATGCAGAATCTTAAGGTCCTAGCTCATGTCCAAGGCACCAAAGCCAGCTAAAATTCAATAATTGATACCTAAAATTGGAATTGTACTACTTCTTACTGGCTATTACAACATCTTAGAAGCTTCATCTGTGTTCTACTATGGTGCTTTCAGTGTCTCCACATACCGCAGCACGTGACATAGATTTGCAGACGACAAGTACAACCGTTTCAGAGAGAATAGCGGCCAATGTGACGATCGGGCTTTAAGTCGATTCAATAACAAATGACAAAAACGGACGGATTTCTCAGGTTTTTACTACATATGAACACTTTTCACGTTCTCCCGTGCAAGTCGGCTGCTAGTCCTCCTTTCATGCAGAATCTTAAGGTCCTAGCTCATGTCCAAGGCACCAAAGCCAGCTAAAAGTCAATAATCGATGATTAAAACTTGAATTGTACTACTTTTTACTGGCTATTACATCAACGTAGAAGCTTCATCCGTGTTTTACTATGGTATTTCTAGTGTCTCCGCATACCGCAGCACTTGACATTGCTTTGCAGACGATAAGTACAACCGTTTCAGAGAGAAGGGCGGACAATGTGACGATCTGGCTCTAAGTCGATTCGATAACAAATGACGAAAACGGACGGATTTCTCGTTTTTCTACTACATATGAACACTTTTCACATTCTCCCGTGCAACTCGGCTGCTAGTCCTCCTTTCATGCAGAACCTTGAGGTCCTAGCTCATGTCCAAGGAACCAAAGCCAGCTAAAAAGTCAATAATAGACACCTAAAACTGGAATTGTACTACATCGTACTGGCTATTACATCAACTTAGAAGCTTTGTCTGTGTTCTACTATGGTGCTTTTAGTGTCACCACATACCGCAGCACGCGACATAGCTTTGCAGACGATAAGTACAACCGTTTCAGAGAGAAGAGCGGCCAATGTCACGATCTGGCTTTAAGTCGATTCGATAACAAATGACGATAACGAACGGATTTCTTAGGTTTTTACTACATATGAACACTTTTCACATTCTCCCGTGCAACTCGGCAGCTAGTCCTCCTTTCACGCAGAATCTTAAGGTCCTAGCTCTTGTCCAAGGCACCAAAGCCAGCTAAAAAGTCAATAATCGATAACTAAAACGTGAATTTTACTACTTCTTACTGGCTATTACATCAACTTAGAAGCTTCATCTGTGTTCTACTATGGTGCTTTTAGTGTCACCGCATACCGCAGCACGCGACATAGCTTTGCAGACTATACGTACAACCGTTTCAGAAAGAAGAGCGGCCAATGTGACGATCTGGCTTTAAGTCGATTCGATAACAAATGACGAAAACGGACGGATTTCTCAGGTTTTTACTACATATGAACACTTTTCACATTCTCCCGTGCAACTCAGCTGCTAGTCCTCCTTTCATGCAGAATCTTAAGGTCCTAGCTCATGTCCAAGGCACGAAAGCCAGCTAAAAGTCAATAATCGATTCCTAAAAGTGGAATTGTACTAATTCTTACTGGCTATTACATCAACTTAGAAGCTTCATCCGTGTTCTACTATGGTATTTTTAGTGTCTCGGCATACCGCAGCACGCGACATAGCTTTCAGACGATAAGTGCAACCGTTTCAGAGAGAAGAGCGGCCAATGTGACGATCTGGCTTTAAGTCGATTCAATAACAAATGACAAAAACGGACGGATTTCTCAGGTTTTTACTGCATATGAAAACTTTTCACATTCTCCCGTGCAACTCGGCTGCTAGTCCTCCTTTCATGCCGAATCTTAAGGTCCTACCTCATGTCCAAGGCACCAAAGCCAGCTAAAAGTCAATAATCGATGATTAAAACTTGAATTGTACTACTTCTTACTGGCTATTACATCAACTTAGAAGCTTCATCCGTGTTCTACTATGGTATTTTTAGTGTCACCGCATACAGGAGCACGCGACATAGCTTTGAAGACGATAAGTACAACCGTTTCAGAGAGAAGGGCGGACAATGTTACGATCTGTCTTCAAGTCGACTCGATGACAAAAGACGAAAACGGACGGATTTCTCAGGTTAATACTACATATTAACACTTTTCACATTCTCCCGTGCAACTCGGCTGCTAGTCCTCCTTTCATTCAGAATCTTAAGGTCCTAGCTCATATCCATGGCACCAAAGCCAGCTAAAAAGTCAATAATCGATACCTAAAACTTGAATTGTACTACTTCTTACTGGCTATTACATCATCTTAGAAGCTTCATCTGTGTTCTACTATGGTGCTTTTAGTGTCTCCGCATACCGCAGCACGCGACATAGCTTTGCAGACGATAAGTACAACCGTTTCAGAGAGAAGAGTGACCAATGTCACGAACTGGCTTTAAGTCGATTCGATAACAAATGACGATAACGAACGGCTTTCTTAGGTTTATACTACATATGAACACTTTTCACATTCTCCCGTGCAACTCGGCAGCTAGTCCTCCTTTCACGCAGAATCTTAAGGTCCTAGCTCTTGTCCAAGGCACCAAAGCCAGCTAAAAAGTCAATAATCGATACCTAAAACTTGAATTTTGCTACCTCTTACTGGCTATTACATCAACTTAGAAGCTTCATCTGTGTTCTACTATGGTGCTTTTAGTGTCACCGCATACCGCAGCACGCGACATAGCTTTGCAGTCTATAAGTACAACCGTTTCAGAAAGAAGAGCGGCCAATGTGACGATCTGGCTTTAAGTCGATTCCATAACAAATGACGAAAACGGACGGATTTCTCAGGTTTTTACTACATATGAACACTTTTCACATTCTCCCGTGCAACTCAGCTGCTAACCCTCCTTTCATGCAGAATCTTAAGGTCCTAGCTCATGTCCAAGGCACCAAAGCCAGCTAAAAGTCAATAATCGATAATTAAAACTGGTATTGTACTAATTCTTACTGGCTATGACATCAACTTAGAAGCTTCAACCGTGTTCTACTATGGTATTTTTAGTGTCTCGGCATACCGCAGCACGCGACATAGCTTTCAGGCTATAAGTACAACCGTTTCAGAGAGAAGAGCGGCCAATGTGACGATCTGGCTTTAAGTCGATTCGATAACAAATGACGAAAACGGACGGATTTCTCAGGTTAATACTACATATTAACACATTTCACATTCTCCCATGCAACTTTTCTGCTAGTCCTCCTCTCATGCAGATTCGTAAGGTCCTAGCTCATGTCCAAGGCACCAAAGCAAGCTAAAAAGTCAATAATCGATACCTAAAACTTGAATTGTACTACTTCTTACTGGCTATTACATCAACTAAGAAGCTTCATCTGTGTCCTACTATGGTGATTTTAGTGTCTCCGAATACCGCAGCACGCGACATAGCTTTCCAGACGATCAGTACAACCGTTTCAGAGAGAAGAGCGGCCAATGTGACGATATGACTTGAAGTCGATTCGATAACAAATGACGATAACGAACGGATTTCTCAGGTTTTTACTACATATCAATACTTTTCACATTCTCCCGTGCATCTCGGCTGCTAGTCCTCCTTACATGCAGAATCTTAAGGTCCTAGCTCACGACCAAGGCACCAAAGCCAGCCAAAAAGTCAATATACGATACCTAAAACTTGAATTGTACTACTTCTTACTGGCTATTACATCATCTTAGAAGCTTCATCTGTGTTCTACTAAGGTGCTTTTAGTGTCTCCAAACACCGCAGCACGCGACATAGCTTTGGAGACGATAAGTCCAACCGATTCAGAGAGAAGAGCGGCCAATGTGGCGATCTGGCTTTAAGTCGATTCCATAACAAATGACGAAAACGGACGGATTTCTCAGGTTTTTACTACTTATGAACACTTTCTACATTCTCCCCTGCAAGTCGGCTGGTAGTCCTCCTTTCATGCAGAATCTTAAGGTCCTAGCTCATGTCCAAGGCACCAAAGCCAGCTAAAAGTCAATAATCGATGCCCAAATCTTGAATTGTACTACTTCTTACTGGCTATTACATCAACTTAGAAGCTTCATCTGAAATCTACTATGGTTATTTTAGTGTCTCCGCATACCGCAGCACGCGACATAGCTTTGCAGACGATAAGTACAACCGTTTCAGAGAGAAGAGCGGCCAATGTGACGATCCGGCTTTAAGTCGATTCGATAACAAATGACGAAAATGGACGGAATTCTCAGGTTTTTACTACATATGAAAACCTTTCACATCCTCCCGTGCATCTCGGTTGCTAGTCCTCCTTTCATGCAGAATCTTAAGGTCCTAGCTCGTGTCCAAGGCACCAAAGCGAGCTAAAAAGTCAATAATCGATACCTAAAACTTGAGTTGTACTACCTCTTACTGGCTATTACTTTAACTTAGAAGCTTCATCTGTGTTCTACTATGGTGCTTTTAGTGTCTCCGAATACCGCAGCACGCGACATAGCTTTGCAGACGATAAGTACAACCGATTCAGAGAGAAGAGCGGACAATGTGACGATCTGGCTTTAAGTCAATTCCATAACAAATGACGAAAACGGACGGATTTCTCAGGTTTTTACTACATATGAAAACTTTTCACATCCTCCCGTGCAGCTCGGCTGCTATTCCTCCTTTCATGCAGAATCTTAAGGTCCTAGCTCATGTCCAAGGCACCGAAGCCAGCCAAAAAGTCAATAATCGATACCTAAAACTTGAGTTGTACTACTTATTACTGGCTATTACATCAACTTAGAAGTTTCATCTGTGTTCTACTATGCTGCTTTTAGTGTCTCCGCATACTGCAGCACGCGACATAGCTTTGCAGACGATAAGTGCAACCGTTTCAGAGAGAAAAGCGCCCAATTTGACGATCAGGCTTTAAGTCGATTCGATAACAAACGACAAAAACGGACGGATTTCTCAGGTTTTTACTACATATGAACACTTTTCACATTCTCCCGTGCAACTCGGCTGCTAGTACTGCTTTCATGCAGAATCTTAAGGTCCTAGCTCATGTCCAAGGCACCAAAGCCAGCTAAAAAGTCAATAGTCGATACCTAAAACTGGAATTGTACTACTTCTTACTGGCTATTACATCAACTTAGAAGTTTCATCTGTGTTCTACTGTGGTGCTTTTAGTGTCTCCACATACCGCAGCACGCGACATAGCTTAGCAGACGATAAGTACAACCGTTTCAGAGAGAAGAGTGGCCAATGTCACGATCTGGCTTTAAGTCGATTCGATAACAAATGACGATAACGAACGGATTTCTTAGGTTTTTACTACATATGAACACTTTTCACATTCTCCCGTGCAACTCGGCTGCTAGTCCCCTTTTCATGCAGAATCTTAAGGTCCTAGCTCATGTGCAAGGCACCAAAGCCAGCTAAAAAGTCAATAATCGATACCTAAAACTTGAATTTTACTACTTCTTACTGGCTAATACATCAACTTAGAAGCTTCATCTGTGTTCTACTGTGGTGCTTTTAGTGTCTCCGCATACCGCAACACGCGACATAGCTTTGCAGACTATATGTACAACCGTTTCAGAGAGAAGAGCGGCCCATGTGACGATCTGGCTTTAAGTCGAATCGATAACAAATGACGAAAACGGACGGGTTTCTCAGGTTTTTACTACATATGAACACTTTTCACATTCTCCCGTGCAACTCGGCTGCAAGTCCTCCTTTCCTGCAGATTCTTAAGGTCCTAGCTCATGTCCAAGGCACCAAAGCCAGCTAAAAAGTCAATAATCGATATATAAAATTTAAATTGTACTACTTCTTACTAGCTATTACATCAACTTAGAAGCTTCATCTGTGTTCTACTATGGTGCTTTTAGTGTCTCCACATACCGCAGCACGCGACATAGCTTTGCAGACGATAAGTACAACCGTTTCAGAGAGAAGAGCGGCCAATGTGACGATCTGTCGTTAAGTCGATTCGATAACAAATGAAGAAAACGGACGGATTTCTCAGGTTTTTACTACATATGAACACCTTTCACATTCTCCCGTGCAACTCGGCTGCTAGTCCTCCTTTCATACAGAATCTTAAGGTCCTAGCTCATGTCCAAGGCACCAAAGCCAGCTAAAAGTCAATAATCAATGCCTAAAACTTGAATTGTACGACTTCTTACAGGCTATTACATCAACTTAGAAGCTTCATCCGTGTTCTACTATGGTTTTTCTAGTGTCTCCGCATACCGCAGCACACGACATAGCTTTGCAGACGATAAGTACAACCGTTTCAGAGAGAAGAGCGGCCAATGTCACGATCTGGCCTTAGGTCGATTCGATAACAAATGACGAAAACGGAAGGATTTCTCAGGTTTTTAATACATATGAACACTTTTCATATTCTCTCAGGCAAGTCAGCTGCTAGTCCTCCTTTCATGCAGAATCTTAAGGTCCTAGCTCATGTCCAAGGCACCAAAGCCAGCTAAAAATTCAATAATCGCTACCTAAAACTTGAATTGTACTACCTCTTACTGGCTATTACATCAACTTAGAAGCTTCATCTGTGTTCTACTATGGTGCTTTTAGTGTCTCCACATACCACAGCACTCGACATAGCTTTGCAGACGATAAGTACAACCGTTTCAGAGAGGAGAGCGGCCAATGTGACGACCTGGCTTTAAGACGATTCGATAACCTATGACGAAAACGTACGGATTTCTTGGGTTTTTACTACGTATGAACACTTTTCACATTCTCCCATGCAACTGGGCAGCTAGTCCTCCTTTCATGCAGAATCTTAAGGTCCTAGCTCATGTCCTAGGCACCAAAGCCAGCTAAAAAGTCAATAATCGAT
Source organism: Schistocerca gregaria (assembly GCF_023897955.1). NCBI lineage: Eukaryota > Metazoa > Arthropoda > Insecta > Orthoptera > Acrididae > Schistocerca > Schistocerca gregaria. The sequence goes on from NW_026061853.1 coordinate 1,510,059, forward strand.
ACCTAAAATTTCAATTGTACTACTTCTTACTAGCTATTACATCAACTTAGAAGCTTCATCTGTGTTCTACTATGGTGCTTTTAGTGTCTCCACATACCACAGCACTCGACATAGCTTTGCAGACGATAAGTACAACCGTTTCAGAGAGAAGAGCGGCCAATGTGACGACCTGGCTTTAAGACGATTCGATAACCAATGACGAAAACGTACGGATTTCTTGGGTTTTTACTACGTATGAACACTTTTCACATTCTCCCATGCAACTCGGCTGCTAGTCCTCCTTTCATGCAGAATCTTAAGGTCCTAGCTCATGTCCAAGGCACCAAAGCCAGCTAAAAAGTCAATAATCGATATCTAAAATTACAATTGTACTACTTCTTACTAGCTATTACATCAACTTAGAAGCTTCATCTGTGTTCTACTATGCTGCTTTTAGTGTCTCCGCATACTGCAGCACGCGACATAGGTTTGCAGACGATAAGTACAACCGTTTCAGAGAGAAGGGTGGACAATGTGACGATCTGGCTTTAAGTCGATTCGATAACAAAAGATGAAAACGGACGGATTTCTCAGGTTAATACTACATATTAACACATTTCACAATCTGCCGTGCAACTTTTCTGCTAGTCCTGCTTTCATGCAGAATCTTAAGGTCCTAGCTCATGTCCAAGGCACCAAAGCCAGCTAAGAAGTTAATAATCGATACCTAAAACTTGAATTGTACCACTTCTTACTGGCTATTACATCAACTTAGAAGCTTCATCTGTGTTCTACTATGCTGCTTTTAGTGTCTCCGCATACTGCAGCACGCGACATAGCTTTGCAGACGATAAGTGCAACCGTTACAGAGAGAAGGGCGCCCAATGTGACGATCAGGCTTTAAGTCGATTGGATAACAAACGACGAAAACGGACGGATTTCTCAGGTTTTTACTACATATGAACACTTTTCACATTCTCCCGTGCAACTCAGCTGCTAGCCCTCCTTTGATACAGAATCTTAAGGTCCTAGCTCATGTGCAAGGCTCCAAAGCCAGCTAAAAAGTCAATAATCGATACCTAAAACTGGTATTGTACTAATTCTTACTGGCTATTACATCATCTTAAAAGCTTCATCTGTGTTCTACTATGGTGCATTTAATGTCTCCGCAAACCGCAGCACGCGACATAGCTTTCAGACGATAAGTACAACCGTTGCAGAGAGAAGAGCGGCCAATGTGACGATCTGGCTTTAAGTGGGATTCGATAACAAATGACGAAAACAGACGGGTTTCTCAGGTTTTTACTACATATGAACACTTTTCACATTCTCCCGTGCAACTCGGCTGCTAGTCCTCCTTTCATGCAGATTCTTAAGGTCCTAGCTCATGTCCAAGGCACCAAAGCCAGCTAAACAGTCAATAATCGTTATCTAAAATTTAAATTGTACTACTTCTTACTAGCTATTACATCAACTTAGAAGCTTCATCTGTGATCTACTATGGTGCTTTTAGTGTCTCCACATACCGCAGCACGCGACATCGCTTTGCAGACGATAAGTACAACCGTTTCAGAGAGAAGAGCTTCCAATGTGACGATCTGGCTTTAAGTCGATTCGATAACAAATGACGAAAACGGACGGATTTCTCATGTTTTTACTACATATGAACACTTTTCACATTCTCCCGTGCAACTCGGCTGCTAGTCCTCCTTTCATACAGAATCTTAAGGTCCTAGCTCATGTCCAAGGCACCAAAGCCAGCTAAAAGTCAATAATCGATGCCTAAAACTTGAATTGTACCACTTCTTACTGGCTATTACATCAACTTAGAAGCTTCACCTGTGTCCTACTATGGTGATTTTGGTGTCTCCGCATACCATAGCATGCGACATAGCTTTGCAGACGATAACTACAACAGTTTCAGAGAGAAGAGCGGCCAATGTGACGATCTGGCTTTAAGTCGATTCGATAACAAATGACGAAAACGGACGGATTTCTCAGGTTTTTACAACATATGAACACTTTTCACATTCTCCCCTGCAACTCGGCTGCTAGTCCTCCTTTCATACAGAATCTTAAGGTCCTAGCTCATGTCCAAAGCACCAAACCCAGCTAAAAAGTCAATAATCGATGCCCAAATCTTGTATTGTAGTACTTCTTACTGGCTATTACATCAACTTAGAACCTTCATCTGTGTTCTACTATGGTTTCTTAGTGTCTCCGCATACCGCAGCATGCGACATAGCTTTGCAGACGATAAGTACAACCGTTTCAGAGAGAAGAGCGTCCAATGTCTCGATCTGGCTTAAGGTCGATTCGATAACAAATGACGAAAACGGAAGGATTTCTCAGGTTAATACTACATATTAACACATTTCACATTCTCCCGTGCAACTTTTCTGCTAGTCCTCCTCTCATGCAGATTCGTAAGGTCCTAGCTCATGTCCAAGGCACCAAAGCCAGCTAAAAAGTCAATAATCGATACCTAAAACTTGAATTGTACCACTTCTTACTGGCTATTACATCAACTTAGAAGCTTCATCTGTGTCCTACTATGGTGATTTTAGTGTCTCCGCATACCACAGCATGCGACATAGCTTTGCAGACGATAAGTACAACCGTTTCAGAGAGAAGAGCGGCCCATGTGACGATCTGACTGTAAGTCGATTCGATAACAAATGACGAAAACGGACGGATTCCTCAGGTTTTAACTACATATGAACACTTTTCACATTCTCCCGTGCAGCTCGGCTGCTAGTCCTCCTTTCATGCCGAATCTTTAGGTCTTAGCTCATGTCTAAGGCACCAAAGCCAGCTAAAAAGTCAGTAATCGATACCTAAAACTTGAGTTGTACTACTTCTTACTGGCTATTACATCAACTTAGAAGCTTCATCTGTGTTCTACTATGGTGCTTTTAGTGTCTCCACATACCGCAGCACGAGACATAGCTTTGCAGACGATAAGTACAACCGTTTCAGAGAGAAGAGCGGCCAATGTCACGATCTGGCTTTAGGTCGATTCGATAACAAATGACGAAAACGGAAGGATTTCTTTGGTTTTTACTACGTATAAACACTTTTCATATTCTCCCAGGCAAGTCAGCTGCTAGTCCTCCTTTCGTGCAGAATCTTAAGGTCCTAGCTCATGTCCAAGGCACGAAAGCCAGCTAATATGTCAATAATCGATACCTAAAACTTGAATTGTACTACCTCTTACTGGCTATTACATCAACTTAGAAGCTTCATCTGTGTTCTACTATGGTGCTTTTAGTGTCTCCACATACCGCAGCACTCGACCTAGCTTTGCAGACGATAAGTACAACCGTTTCAGAGAGAGGAGCTGCCAATGTGACGACCTGGCTTTAAGACGATTCGATAACAAATGACGAAAACGGAAGGATTTCTCAGGTTAATACTACATATTAACACATTTCACATTCTCCCGTGCAACTTTTCTGCTAGTCCTCCTCTCATGCAGATTCGTAAGGTCCTAGCTCATGTCCAAGGCACCAAAGCCAGCTAAAAAGTCAATAATCGATACCTAAAACTTGAATTGTACTACTTCTTACTAGCTATTACATCAACTTAGAAGCTTCATCTGTGTTCTACTATGCTGCTTTTAGTGTCTCCGCATACTGCAGCACGCGACATAGCTTTGCAGACGATAAGTGCAACCGTTACAGAGAAGGGCGCCCAATGTGACGATCAGGCTTTAAGTCGATTGGATAACAAACGACGAAAACGGACGGATTTCTCAGGTTTTTACTACATATGAACACTTTTCACATTCTCCCGTGCAACTCAGCTGCTAGCCCTCCTTTGATACAGAATCTTAAGGTCCTAGCTCATGTGCAAGGCTCCAAAGCCAGCTAAAAAGTCAATAATCGATACCTAAAACTGGTATTGTACTAATTCTTACTGGCTATTACATCATCTTAAAAGCTTCATCTGTGTTCTACTATGGTGCATTTAATGTCTCCGCAAACCGCAGCACGCGACATAGCTTTCAGACGATAAGTACAACCGTTGCAGAGAGAAGAGCGGCCAATGTGACGATCTGGCTTTAAGTGGGATTCGATAACAAATGACGAAAACAGACGGGTTTCTCAGGTTTTTACTACATATGAACACTTTTCACATTCTCCCGTGCAACTCGGCTGCTAGTCCTCCTTTCATGCAGATTCTTAAGGTCCTAGCTCATGTCCAAGGCACCAAAGCCAGCTAAACAGTCAATAATCGTTATCTAAAATTTAAATTGTACTTCTTCTTACTAGCTATTACATCAACTTAGAAGCTTCATCTGTGTTCTACTATGGTGCTTTTAGTGTCTCCACATACCGCAGCACGCGACATCGCTTTGCAGACGATAAGTACAACCGTTTCAGAGAGAAGAGCTTCCAATGTGACGATCTGGCTTTAAGTCGATTCGATAACAAATGACGAAAACGGACGGATTTCTCATGTTTTTACTACATATGAACACTTTTCACATTCTCCCGTGCAACTCGGCTGCTAGTCCTCCTTTCATACAGAATCTTAAGGTCCTAGCTCATGTCCAAGGCACCAAAGCCAGCTAAAAGTCAATAATCGATGCCTAAAACTTGAATTGTACTACTTCTTACTGGCTATTACATCAACTTAGAAGCTTCATCCGTGTTCTACTATGGTATTTTTAGTGTCTCCGCATACCGCAGCACACGACATAGCTTTGCAGACGATAAGTACAACCGTTTCAGAGAGAAGGGCGGACAATGTGACGATCTGGCTTTAAGTCGATTCGATAACAAAAGACGAAAACGGACGGATTTCTCAGGTTAATACTACATATTAACACATTTCACATTCTCCCGTGCAACTTTTCTGCTAGTCCACCTCTCATGCAGATTCGTAAGGTCCTAGCTCATGTCCAAGGTACCAAAGCCAGCTAAAAAGTCAATAATCGATACCTAAATTTGAATTGTACCACTTCTTACTGGCTATTACATCAACTTAGAAGCTTCATCTGTGTCCTACTATGGTGATTTTAGTGTCTCTGCATACCACAGCATGCGACATAGCTTTGCAGACGATAAGTACAACCGTTTCAGAGAGAAGAGCGGCCAATGTGACGATCTGGCTTTAAGTCGGTTCGATAACAAACGACGAAAACGGACGGATTTCTCATGTTTTTACTACATATGAACACTTTTCATATTCTCCCAGGCAAGTCAGCTGCTAGTCCTCCTTTCATGCAGAATCTTAAGGTCCTAGCTCATGTCCAAGGCACGAAAGCCAGATAAAAAGTCAATAATCGATACCTAAAACTTGAATTGTACTACCTCTTACTGGCTATTACATCAACTTAGAAGCTTCATCTGTGTTCTACTATGGTGCTTTTAGTGTCTCCACATACCACAGCACTCGACATAGCTTTGCAGACGATAAGTACAACCGTTTCAGAGAGAAGAGCGGCCAATGTGACGATCTGGCTTTTAGTTGATTCGATAACCAATGACGAAAACGTACATATTTCTCGGGTTTATACTACATATGAACGCTTTTCACATTCTCACGTGCAACGCGGCTGTTAGTCCTCCTTTCATGCAGAATCTTAAGGTCCTAGCTCATGTCCAAGGCATCAAAGCCAGCTAAAAAGTCTATAATCGATACCTAAAAACTTGATTTGTACTACTTCTTACTGGCTATTACATCAACTTAGAATCTTCATCTGTGTTCTACTATGGTGCTTTTAGTGTCTCCACATACCGCAGCACGCGACATAGCTTTGCAGACGATAAGTACAACCGTTTCAGAGAGGAGAGCGGCCAATGTGACGATCTGGCTTTAAGTCGATTCGTTAACAAATGACGATGGCGAACGGATCTCTCAGGTTTTTACTACATATGAACACTTTTCACAATCTCCCGTGCAACTTGGCTGCTAGTCCTCCTTTCATGCAGAATCTTAAGGTCCTAGCTCATGTTCAAGGCACCAAAGCCAGCTACAAAGTCAATAATCGATACCTAAAACTTGAATTGTACTACTTCTTACTGGCTATTACATCAACTTAGAAGCTTCATCTGTGTTCTACTATGGTGCTTTAAGTGTCTCCCTATACCACAGCACGCGACATAGCATTGCAGACGATAAGTACAACAGCGTCAGAGGGAAGAGCGGCCAATGTGACGATCTGGCTTTAAGTCGATTCCATAACAAATGACGAAAACGGACGGATTTCTCAGGTTTTTACTACATATGAACGCTTTTCACATTCTCCCGTGCAACTCAGCTGCTAACCCTCCTCTCATGCAGAATCTTAAGGTCCTAGCTCATGTCCAAGGCACCAAAGCCAGCTAAAAGTCAATAATCGATACCTAAAACTGGTATTGTACTAATTGTTCCTGGCTATTACATCATCTTAGAAGCTTCATCTGTGTTCTACTATGGTGCTTTTAGTGTCTCCGTATACCGGTGCACGCGACATAGCTTTCGGACGATAAGTACAACCGTTTCAGAGAGAAGAGCGGGCAATGTGACGATCTGGCTTTATGTCGATTCGATAACAATTGACAAAACGGACGGACTTCTCAGGTTTTTACTACATATGAACACTTTTCACATTCTCCTGTGCAACTCGGCTGCTATTTGTCCTTTCATGCAGAATCTTAAGGTCCTAGCTCATGTCCAAGGCACCAAAGCCAGCTAAAAAGTCAATAATCGATACCTAAAACTTGAATTGGACTACTTCTTACTAGCTATTACATCAACTTAGAAGCTTCATCTGTATTCTACTATGCTGCTTTTAGTGTCTCCGCATACTGCAGCACGCGACATAGCTTTGCAGACGATAAGTGCAACCGTTTCAGAGAGAAGGGCGCCCAATGTGACGATCAGGCTTTAAGTCGATTCGATAACAAACGACGAAAACGGACGGATTTCTCATGTTTTTACTACATATGAACACTTTTCACATTCTCCCGTGCAACTCGGCTGCTAGTCCTCCTTTCATACAGGATCTTAAGGTCCTAGCTCATGTGCAAGGCTCCAAAGCCAGCTAAAAAGTCAATAATCGATACCTAAAACTGGTATTGTACTAATTCTTACTGGCTATTACATCATCTTAGAAGCTTCATCTGTGTTCTACTATGGTGCTTTAAGTGTCTCCACATACCGCAGCACTCGACATAGCTTTGCAGACGATAAGTACAACCGTTTCAGAGAGAAGAGCGGCCAATGTGACGATCTGGCTTTAAGTCGAATCGATAACAAATGACGAAAACGGTCGAATTTCTGAGGATTTTACTACATATGAACACTTTTCATATTCTCCCAGGCAAGTCAGCTGCTAGTCCTCCTTTCATGCAGAATCTTAAGGTCCTAGCTCATGTCCAAGGCACGAAACTCAGATAAAAAGTCAATAATCGATACCTAAAACTTGAATTGTACTACTTCTTACTAGCTATTACATCAACTTAGAAGCTTCATCTGTGTTCTACTATGCTGCTTTTAGTGTCTCCGCATACTGCAGCACGCGACATAGCTTTGCAGACGATAAGTGCAACCGTTACAGAGAGAAGGGCGCCCAATGTGACGATCAGGCTTTAAGTCGATTGGATAACAAACGACGAAAACGGACGGATTTCTCAGGTTTTTACTACATATGAACACTTTTCACATTCTCCCGTGCAACTCAGCTGCTAGCCCTCCTTTGATACAGAATCTTAAGGTCCTAGCTCATGTGCAAGGCTCCAAAGCCAGCTAAAAAGTCAATAATCGATACCTAAAACTGGTATTGTACTAATTCTTACTGGCTATTACATCATCTTAAAAGCTTCATCTGTGTTCTACTATGGTGCATTTAATGTCTCCGCAAACCGCAGCACGCGACATAGCTTTCAGACGATAAGTACAACCGTTGCAGAGAGAAGAGCGGCCAATGTGACGATCTGGCTTTAAGTCGATTCGATAACAAATGACGAAAACGGACGGATTTCTCATGTTTTTACTACATATGAACACTTTTCACATTCTCCCGTGGAACTCGGCTGCTAGTCCACCTTTCATACAGAATCTTAAGGTCCTAGCTCATGTCCAAGGCACCAAAGCTAGCTAAAAGTCAATAATCGATGCCTAAAACTTGAATTGTACTACTTCTTACTGGCTATTACATCAACTTAGAAGCTTCATCTGTGTTCCACTATGGTGCTTTTAGTGTCTCCACGTACCGCAGCACGAGACATAGCTTTGCAGACGATAAGTACAACCGTTTCAGAGAGAAGAGCGGCCAATGTCACGATCTGGCTTTAGGTCGATTCGATAACAAATGACGAAAACGGAAGGATTTCTCAGGTTTTTACTACATATGAACACTTTTCATATTCTCCCAGGCAAGTCAGCTGCTAGTCCTCCTTTCATGCAGAATCTTAAGGTCCTAGCTCATGTCCAAGGCACGAAAGCCAGATAAAAAGTCAATAATCGATACCTAAAACTTGAATTGTACTACCTCTTACTGGCTATTACATCAACTTAGAAGCTTCATCTGTGTTCTACTATGGTGCTTTAAGTGTCTCCACATACCGCAGCACTCGACATAGCTTTGCAGACGATAAGTACAACCGTTTCAGAGAGAAGAGCGGCCAATGTGACGATCTGGCTTTAAGTCGAATCGATAACAAATGACGAAAACGGTCGAATTTCTGAGGATTTTACTACATATGAACACTTTTCACATTCTCCTGTGCAACTCGGCTGCTAGTCCTCCTTTTATGCAGAATCTTAAGGTCCTAGCTCATGTCCAAGGCACCAAAGCCAGCTAAAAAGTCAATAATCGATATCTAAAATTTAAATTGTACTACTTCTTACTAGCTATTACATCAACTTAGAAGCTTCATCTGTGTTCTACTATGGCGCTTTTAGTGTCTCCACATACCGCAGCACGCGACATCGCTTTGCAGACGATAGGTACAACCGTTTCAGAGAGAAGAGCTTCCAATGTGACGATCTGGCTTTAAGTCGATTCGATAACAAATGACGAAAACGGACGGATTTCTCATGTTTTTACTACATATGAACACTTTTCACATTCTCCCGTGGAACTCGGCTGCTAGTCCTCCTTTCATACAGAATCTTAAGGTCCTAGCTCATGTCCAAGGCACCAAAGCCAGCTAAAAGTCAATAATCGATGCCTAAAACTTGAATTGTACTACTTCTTACTGGCTATTACATCAACTTAGAAGCTTCATCCGTGTTCTACTATGGTATTTTTAGTGTCTCCGCATACCGCAGCACACGACATAGCTTTGCAGACGATAAGTAGAACCGTTTCAGAGAGAAGGGCGGACAATGTGACGATCTGGCTTTAAGTCGATTCGATAACAAAAGACGAAAACGGACGGATTTCTCAGGTTAATACTACATATTAACACATTTCACATTCTCCCGTGTAACTTTTCTGCTAGTCCACCTCTCATGCAGATTCGTAAGGTCCTAGCTCATGTCCAAGGCACCAAAGCCAGCTAAAAAGTCAATGATCGATACCTAAACTTGAATTGTACCACTTCTTACTGGCTATTACATCAACTTAGAAGCTTCATCTGTGTCCTACTATGGTGATTTTAGTGTCTCTGCATACCACAGCATGCGACATAGCTTTGCAGACGATAAGTACAACCGTTTCAGAGAGAAGAGCGGCCAATGTGACGATCTGGCTTTAAGTCGGTTCGATAACAAATGACGAAAACGGACGGATTTCTCAGGTTTTTACTACATATGAACACTTTTCACATCCTCCCGTGCAGCTCGGCTGCTAGTCCTCCTCTCATGCAGAATCTTAAGGTCCTAGCTCATGTCCAAGGCACCAATGCCAGCTAAAAAGTCAATAATCGATACCTAAAACTTGAGTTGTACTACTTCTTACAGGCTATTACATCAACTTAGAAGCTTCATCTGTGTTCCACTATGGTGCTTTTAGTGTCTCCACGTACCGCAGCACGAGACATAGCTTTGCAGACGATAAGTACAACCGTTTCAGAGAGAAGAGCGGCCAATGTCACGATCTGGCTTTAGGTCGATTCGATAATAAATGACGAAAACGGAAGGATTTCTCAGGTTTTTACTACATATGAACACTTTTCATATTCTCCCAGGCAAGTCAGCAGCTAGTCCTCCTTTCATGCTGAAACGTCCCCTTTGAACAATTATACACGAATGTGCTTAAACTGACACACAATAGTTTTTAGCGCAACGCAATCTGACTTTCAAAAATCCCTACAAAAGAATAGCCCTGACTAACATTAACCTATACATTCCAAAAATCACTTACCTCACAAAAATCTTCGTTACTCAAGCTACTGCAATACAGCGAGCGCCACTACTGCCAGCTAAATAAAAGATTCAAACTACGGAAGGCACTAACTACTGATAGGCACAGTTAGCAAATGAAAGATTTTTATACAGAACAAACAATGTATTTACCTTTATAGTCATAATATATATATCAGTTCATGACATCCAGTCTTACAAATTACAAAACTCCGCCATCTCTCTCCCCACGTCCACCACTGCTGGCGGCTCACCTCCAACTGCGCAACGCTACGCGCTGTTAGCATCCAGCTGCCGCTGCCCGACACTACAATGGCAGACAACAATGCAAACCAGCCACAGACTGCACACGGCACAGCCAGTGATTTTTATACGGAGCGCTATGTGGCGTTACCAATAAGAAAACCTAAACAGCCTACTTACATAGCCCCCATGCTCCCCACAAAAAAATTTACAAATTGTTTTGGGCAGTGGCCAATACAGGTTTGAAAATTTTTTTCATAATTACAATAACAAAGAAATGAAATGCACACACTTATCGATACAATGTTGGTCAAAAGCTAAAATTTTCTCACAGTCCATAAAGACAGTGCTGATCATTCATCAAAGTAAAATTGCAGTGTTTTTCTCAAAGTCTGAGCAGTAAAAGAAAATGCACACGGAAGTAGTGGATTTCCATGCAGTCTTGAGGAAGTGTTGTCCTTCCAACAGAAAGGCAGTGCTGACTCTTGACAAGCAGACAGGAAATGGGCCACAGCAGAGTCAGTCGACGTTGAAAACTATCGGTAGGTAGGTCATCACAGAGCAGACCCACTGTAGTCCTGGTAGAGATTACGGTATTGGTGGGCCACCAGAGGTGCAGACCCATTGCATTCCTTGTAGAAATAATGGTATTGGTGGGTCATCAAAAGTGCAGACCCACTGTAGTCCTTGGAGAGATGGCCAGCAGCCATCTGTTTGACTGTGCAGGCGCACAATCACCATTGAAGAGTCTTGCAGATAATATAGCAAGTCCATAACCACCACTTGCGCACTCACAAAAATTGTTTTTGAAATGTCCTTACAACCAGTAATGCTGTTATCCAGTCCCTTACTGAATTATGAACACACGTGCAAACACTATCAGTCCCTACTTCTCACATATTGTCCATATACAATGACCAACAGAAACGTGTGCAGTGGAATGTAATTTACAAGTTACTTAATTTGATGAACTGGTGTCAATTACAATTTTATAACATGAAAATACAATAACAAAGGAACAAAATACATCTTTAAAGAACATAACAATACAGAGAACATTTGCAGTAGTACAGGCTTTACAAAAGAATCGAAATAGCAAATACATCAGTGTTACAAAATGACGACGTAAGTACATACATAAAAGATCAGAATAACTTTTGAAACATCAACTTCACACATGAGCATTAAAACAAAACACAATAAATAATGTCTGAACATATTTACAAAGAAAATAACATAGTATTTGAAAAATTCTACAACATAAATCTTATTAGCTAAACACATAAAGACAGGAAAAAGACAAATACACAAGGGTACATAAACACATAGAGGGATAATACGAAAGGAAAGGACAGGGTTTGTTTTACTGCAGTATTTTGCAAACAAAACTTTCTTTACTTCTCGGAGATCTCCCTTCGTTCTTCATTATTTCCAAAAAGTCCTATCTATACCTGCTTTCTGTACTTTTCTCATCCTCTTTCAAAAATAGTTTTTCTCCACTATACACTACTTTTTTTTTGGCCAAATCATTTTCATATAGCTTCTCAATGCTTCTCTTCCAATTCATCATAGTTAGTTTCTTATATAGTCTACCCCCTCTTAAGCTAACTTAAATCTACTGAGCTCAGATGCTTAACTAAGGGACGAGGCAATGCAGCGGCACAAAACAATTTACACAAACAACAATGATAAAAAAAATGGAAATTGGCAAAAAAAGGCAGCAATATCACAAGTAATATAAGGCAATGCGCAGCAAACAAGAAAAATAAATCAGTAATAAAATTGGCTTATCCTAGTAATACAAAGTGACATTCAGTAGCACTATGAATGGCAAACAGCCGCAGCAAATGCTATAACTTATACCTAAACATGAAAAAGCTACAAGCAGAAAAAAATAGTACACTAAAGACAACAATGCAGATAAGGGAAAGATATAATCACATCTTAATGGCTATGTAATTAAAGTGGTGCACCACAACTTATTCTATGAAATAAATTACCAAGTACTTGAAAAGAAAATTATGTATGCAGTTCCTGTTACTAGTTCCTTCTTATTGTTCTTTCCTTTCCAAGTGCTCCTTTTTTTTTTTTTTTTTTTTTTTTTGAAGAATGTGGATCATTAAATTATTATTTAACAGATCTGTTGACAGAAAGTTTTCACATTAGCAAATGCATTTACTTTTATTTTATAAAACCAATGTTGTAACACAGCTGGAAAACAGATATCAACTGAAATAAGCAATAATGCAAAGTAAAGAATAAAAACATCATTCAATAGCTATTTGGCATTTCATAAGTCAGAAGAAGTTCTCTCAACTCTCGTAGAAAGACTTGTCATAATCAGGTGTGCAGATGTAAGAATGTTTCCGAGAAATGAGCGTGTCGTATTTGCGGTGCTTTCTACAAAGGAATGTCAATAGCGAGGATAACGGCATCTTTTTTTTTTCTCTCCACCTGTGCCTCTGACAGGCACACACGAATGGCTTTCTTTTGTCAGGTGGTTGTCGCGCAGCTGGGTGCCCACGACGCATTACATGCAGGTGGTCACTTAACTGTCTTATCGAAATATTTACGACACCAGTTTCCCCTACAGTGGTAGTCTCATATAAAAAAATTCACAGGTCAAGAATTTGCGTTACAAATATGTAGAAACAAAATCCTTTAAATAGAATAGTGTTCAAATAATTTTCGCCACATAGTGATACATTCACGCATATACACTCATTTTATAACTCTTAAAGTACGATTCTCGGTTTTCAACATCCTTTCTCACAAATCAGAGTCCCTAACCACTACTCTTTATTCCTTACCTTATTCGTCGACACTTCTTCAATATTTCATCATAATAAATAAGTAGCATAATCAAATTCCTCAAATAGCATCAGCTTAAACATACCTCAGCAGTATAATTCACATTGTCGTCGTAATAATAACATCATAACACCTCAGTCAAATTCTCAAAATCGTCGTAGCTTCCTCCAATAATTTCAAAACCTAAAAAAATTCTCTGCTCATGTCAAAAGTGTCATCTACCTCAAACGTACTTTAAAAATCATGATCCTATACCAAATACGTCATTCAAAGCTCTCATAGTATCACAATGGTTCCGAAAAAATATGAACAGTTCACAAATTACAGAAAAAAAATACAATTTCGTAAGTGTGAAGTTATCCAACTGTGTAATTACGTAAACATCTCTCACTGATGTAGTATAATAAATGTTTGTTTCTCTCAGTTAAATGATCAGATAGCTGTGTAATTTATGTGTTAGATAAATACGGTACCGATGTGTAGAGTTGTATAAGCAAATACCATATTAGCTAGGGCTCCTTGTGCTTGCCAAACACATGGTACACAAAGTAAGCGTGTACCCCCCTGAGGATTAATGTGATTATATCCTCAGGTGTTACAGATTACAGCAATGGAATGAAATGTATCACAGAAAACCTTTGTATCATTGTACTTCAAATATCTTTAAAAATAAATGTTTTAAGTACAAAATTAATCACTCAAATACGTCTACTGTAGCGATAAACTGTGCGTCTTGTTGCAAGATAATTATGTGGAAGTGTCGTAGTTATCGTCCTCTGCGAGCAAAGTTCTACTGAAGTCAATGTACCTACCTCGTAATAAAGGAAGTGAATTGCTTTGCGTATAAATATCTTAGTTATTACGCTTATTGCCGTGATGAAGACAGTACTATGCTGTAACGTATTGCTGTGGTATGGAAAAGGCTGTCTAATTGTAGCTATACCACAAAAGTTACCACTAAAACATGTTTTACTTTCCAGAAAAATTCAGAAAAACTGTGCTGATATAAAACAGATACACCGCAAAAGCAACAATGTAAATCATGTCACATATTAGTAGCGTCGTGATATAATCGTGTAGCTATCAAAGAAACCAAATGCTAAGTCATCTTTAATCTCACAGAAAGAACTTTAAATCCAGAATTTATTTTCAAGTAAACCAAAATGTTGCATTAAAATCTCATTAGCAGTACTGGTAACTGTTCTAAGTATGTCAGCCTTATAGTCGTTACGTAATCGTGCAACTAACAAGCAAGAATGTACACACACAATAACACTGTGTCGTGTGTTCACTATGACAATGCATTCGTAATTTCTGTTTAAATAAGTTCTCTTGGTTCTTGACTGGATATTTAACTTCAAACATTGTTGCATGTTAACAGATTCTGAGTCTGACAAAGCATACTGGTAACGTGAAATGAAAAATTTTATAGCAAAGACTAAGTTAAAAAGCAGATTATCTTTCAATAAACGGTTTTACATGTGAAATGTGGTGTAAACCTTTACTCTTCCTAGTACGCAGAGTTTCAACTTCAACGCAATTATCATGTGGTATATGTCGGATTCTGTAAGGTCCATTGTAAACTAGAAAGAATTTGTGACTCAAGTGTTTCTTCTTATGTGACAATGGATGAGCCTTAATGAGAACTTTCTGACCAATATATAATTTCTTTGCATTTGCTTTACCATGTAATTTTTTTCTTTTGTCTGCAGCATAATTTATATTTTTAATAGCCAAATCAATTATGTCTTTGTGTCGAAGTTTACGTGTATTCGGAAAAGGTACAAGCTCTCTGATTCTGTTAGGTGGTTCTTTATTCTTCAGTACAAGAACAGGTGGTAAAGCAGTGGAGTCATGAGGCATTTCATTCAGCACGTTTTGAAATAAGTGTAAATATCTGTCCCAATGCTGATGCTTTCTGTGACAATAAAGTCTGCAAAGCTTATTGATTTCTTTCATAATCCGTTCAGACGGGTTACAATGTGGTGAGTACAATGAAATAAAAACAGATTTGATTTTATGGTTACGAAGCATGCGTGACCAAACAGCAGATCTGAATTGCGGTCCGTTATCTGAAATTACTTTACTAACGTGTCCAACTTCACGTAAGAAATTTCTAACAAAGGCGTTGGATACAGACCGTCCAGTGGCTTTACGTAACGGAGTGAAAGAAACAAATTTTGAAGTAAGTTCAACAGCGACTAGAACGTACGAAAATCCATTAGATGTTCTGACAAGCGGTCCCAAGAGATCAACAGCAGCAAATTCTTTTAATTTAGAAGGAATGATAGGAAACAATGGAGCACGATGAGTGACAGTAGATGGTTTAGCCTTTTGACAAAGTTTACAAATAGACAAGACTCTTCGAATTCTCTTTTCCATATTGTTAAAATAACAAGTCGTTCGAAGAATATGATAACATTTTCGTGGACCAAAATGTGCATAACTGAAATGAATGTACCAAATGAGCTTATTAACAAAATCGTCTGGAATGCAAAGTACCCATAGCTTGTCATCAACAGTGCATCGTTTGAACAGTATGTTGTTTCTAACCAGATAATAATGCCGAATCTGTGTGTGTGTCTTTTCATGCCATTTACTTTTGATGTCTTTCCAAATCGGATCTTTATCTTGTTCATGAGCAATGTCCTTTAAAGATGTGGTGATGAAGTTTTCAAAGGCGACTTTCTGGATGTAAAGAATACTAAAATTTCTCTCGAGGTTGCTTTCTGTGTTACTTTTCTCGAGCCCAGCCGGTGCGCGTGACAGTGCGTCCGCAACAATGTTCTCCTTGCCGGGAATGTAGACTATTGTGAAGTGGAATTCTTGCAGAAACAATGCCCAACGTTTTAACCTGTCATGATTTAATTTTGAAGACATAAGAAATTGTAATGCACGATGGTCACTGTATACTTTAACGTGCTTACCATAAAGAAAGAAACGGAATTTGTTAAATGCCCAAACGATAGCTAAAGCTTCTAATTCAGTAACGGAATAATTTTTTTCAGATTTTGTTAGCACTCGGCTAGCAAAAGCAATGGTTTTCTGAACAGTAATGTCATTTTCTGTGGCTTCTTGAAATAATTGGGCACCAAGACCGACTTTAGAAGAATCCGTGCTAAGGCAAAAATCTTGTGAGAGATCTGGATGAGCTAGTATTGGCGCGTTAAGTAACGATTCTTTCAAAGAATTGAATTCCAACTGTGCTTGGTCGTCCCAGTTCCAAATAGTATTTTTTCCAGTGAGGGAACAAAGTTTTGGTGTAACTAGAATTTGCATATTCAGAAAACGACGGTAAAAATTTACGAGACCTAGAAAACTGCGGACTTGTTTTTTTGTGGATGGAACTGGAATGGCTCTGATTGCTTCTAACTTTTCAGGATCCGGCTGGATGCCTTCAGAAGAAATAATATGTCCCAAAAACTTCACTTTTGTCCTACCGAATTCAGACTTTTCCAAGTTAACTGTAATTCCAGATTCTGCAAAGATATGTAACACGCTGTTGAGGATGCGATTATGTTGTTCCCATGAGGCTTCTGCTATCAGAATATCGTCCACATATAAGGTGATGTGACGTTTTAAGAGCTCAGGTAATATGGAATTTAGCCCGCGAATGAATGCTGCCGAGGAAATGTTCAAACCAAAAGGAAGTTTCCGAAACTGATAACAAACGCCGAAACAAAGGAAAGCTGTATATTTTCTACATTCTGGATGAAGTTCGATCTGATAAAAGCTGGATCTGAGATCAATGGAAGACAACACTTTTACACCATTAAAATTTTGAAGAAGTTCTTCCAACGTTTGCGGCCTGTCTGTTTCAGGAATAATGATAGTATTGATTTGTCTCGAATCTAAGACAAGCCTGATCGATCCATTTTTCTTCTCAACAACATGTAATGGATTGTTGTATGAGCTTACTGCAGGCTCAATAATGCCCTCCTCAAGCATAGATTGTATTTCTGTTCTAACACGGTCCCTATAATGTGCTGGAATTACGTATGGTCTAACACAAAATTTTGTATGCTCACGAACACGAAATTGGTATTGAAATCCCTTGATTGTTCCTGTTTTGTAAGTAAAAACTGTGGAATGTGCTTGTAAAATCTCAAAAAGGTCCTGCCTATCAGTGTCATTACAATTCTCAATTGTTTGAATTTTATTCTGAATTAACTCATTAGTTTCAATTGTGCCGTCGATATAATCCCTGTCAGTACTTGCAGAGCGACTGTTAGTGTCTAGTTCCGTAGAAAATTCCGAACTGTTGTCTAACAGAAGGTAAAGCCGATTAGTTTCCTCGTCATGGTTTGAGAGCCAATCTTTAAATTTCAAAGCTATTGACTTACCTTCTTTCTCTAAACTTATTTCAGCATCGTGAAAGTTTAAGATTGCTTTGTTTTCATTCAAAAAGTCTACTCCCAGTATAATTTCCGTCGACAATAATGGAACAATAAGAAAATTCATAGAGAAGCTGTGGCTTTGACAAAAGAATTCTAAGTTGGTTTGTTGGCGTACATCTACACTTTTTCCAATGACTGCACCTTGTAATTTAATCTTGCGTAACGGAAGTGTGGGGCAATCTTTCGATTTGCTGCATTTACTAAAAGCTGTTTCACTAATTACTGAAATGGGACTGCCTGAGTCAAGTACTGCCGTAAATTTTACGTCATTTACTGTAATGTGAATCACAGGATATGCAATGTTGTTATGTTTTACGTCCTGTTCCTGGAGTAAGATGTCCCTAATGTCTTCCATTTTAACGTAATTACTAGCTACGGCAGCTGCGTCATCAGTTTCATAAGTACGTTTTGAGGCTGCCAGCGGTATGAGTCATTGCCTATTGTGTCTTTGTTGGCGCGCGTCGTTATTGGGATTTGGAGACCTAACTTCTACAAATTCATCTTGTCGAGAAGGCCCTGCTCTGTTTGATTCCCGCCAGTTCTGCTGCAATTCAGGTCTGTCGTTACGATCATATCGTGTGTCGTCATGTCGGTAGATTCCATAGTTTCTTTCTTGTCGGTCACGTGGTGGAGAATTTCTCCCTGAATCGTAACTGCGCGCTGGACCGTTGCGTCTTAAGTTATTCCGTCTCCCTTGATAATAATTATTTTGGTTTCCATATTGTATGTTTCTCTGATTGTCTCTGTGATAGTCATTACCGCGGAGAGGTGATCTTTCCCTGTAATAATTACTACTCTGCCAACGGTTGTCATACGGGTGGTGTCTGTTTTGGTCACGATTTACGTTGTACGAATAGCCTTGTCGTGTATTATTTCTGTCATCGCGGAATTGTGACAGGTGTGACCTGTAATTGTTGTGCTTCTGCTTTCGCGTTCCGCGATTGTCAGTGTCAATTTCCAGTTCTTGTAACAGTCCCTGAAAAGCTTCAATGTCGTCTTTGCATCGTCCTGCTAAAATAATCTGTCGTAAATGTTCAGGTAATTTGATTAAGCAAATGCGGATGAGTTCTGAGGGGCTGTATGGGTTTGAAAGATACTGATTCTTATGTAACATGTCTTCAAAATATTTGACAAGACTGGAAAATTCAGATTGTTCGAAATGTTTCATCATTATGATGCTATGTTTTACTCGGTCTTGTGTAGCTTGAGACCAATATGCTGAGAGGAAGGCATGATAAAATTCTCCTTCACTATGACAATCGTGAATGACCGATCGCATTCTTACAGCTGGTTCATTCTCCAAGTAGCCACACATAAATTCTAATCTGTGCTCTAATGACCAGTTGGGAGGAAAACAATGAGAGAATTGATGGAGCCACGCTTGTGGATGAATGTCGTTGCCAGAATTCTTAAATGTTTTGAATTTACGTGCAGTAATGAACAGCTTATAGTCAAAATCATCGTGTCGGCGGGTAGCATATCGTTCATTGTTACGTCGTGTCGGCAGTTCCATCTCAAAATTCGGTGCACCTTGCCAATTTCTTTCACAATTTCCCAAATGCCCTGTGTTATTATTTTGTGGCTTTTCCGTATTTATAAGTCCCTCTTCCCGTGTTGGAGCGCGACTGTCCTCTGAAATACGTAATTCTTGTATTACCTGTGTCAGCTGATCTTGCACTTCCCGAATTTCTCTTTGGTGTTGTGTATTAATTTGATTCTGATTTTGTTTGAATTTCATAATTTGTTCGCACCCTTCTGTATCATTCAGATCATCATCTACCTTTGTAGATAAGTTAGTGAACTGATCTGAAAGTTCGGCTACTTTCTCCGATAGTGAACACATTTCCTCAGTGTGTTTTTCTGAACCAAGTTTCAGAGTGTCCATTTGTGATGAAATCGAATCTACTGTGACCTTTAAGTTTTCCTGAGTTCTTGCAAGTTGCGTAACCGAATCGGTGGATGCAACTGAGTCCATTTTAGCTTGCAAGGTGTCGTGATTTTCACGAACAATAGTTTGCAGTTCTTTTATGGCTGCTTCATGATTCTGTAATGCATTTTCATGCCGCGAAAAAATAGGTTGAAAATGCTCACAAATTTGTGTTTTAACGTCATTACAGATTTTTTGGCATTTCGATTCAATGTTATGTAACTCAGTAGTTAAATCTTCACGTGTTTGTTCAAGTGTGGTGTCTAACTTTCGAAGATTTTGTTCCATTGTGTCTAACTTTTGAAGCTTTTGCTGTGTTTGTCTTTGATTTTGTTCCAAGGTGTCTAACTTTTGAAGATTTTGTTCCATTGTGTCTAACTTTTGAAGATTTTGTTCCATTGTGTCTAACTTTTGAAGATTTTGTCCCATTTGTTTCTGATTTTGTTCAAGCGTTGTGTCTAACTTTTGTAGCCTTTGTCCCATTTGTTGCATTAACTGTAATAACAGTGCACTGGTGTCTGAAACATGTTCCTCAGTGCTATTCGGCAATGCATTTGAACCGGCAATATTCGCAGTTTGAAAAACAGAAAATGAGTCTTGACTTATTTGAGAAAACGGTGAGGACGCAAAATCTGAATCTACAGTATTTGCAAGATTGTGTCCTGTCATTTCGCAATCCTGAGGCGAGCTGTTGCCGACCGATCGATCGATAATACTTCCCTGTTCACTAATTGTTTCACTTCCTACACCATTATTTGCAACCCGCTCCATTTCCTTATGCGCTATTACCAAATTACTACTTTGAACGTTAGTGAATTCATTAGATGGTGACGCTAACACACTGCTTTCGTCTTCACTGTCATTTCTCAGTTTACTTTGGAGCCTAGTGTTACGTTTTTCACACGCCATTATTGTCACAATTTTTCACACGACAACACAGAAAAACACAATTTGAAGAACAAAAATAAGAGAACACATTAACATAGCACTGAAAATAATATCTAGTTAATTGCAAGCGCAGCTGCGAAATACTTCGTGCAAAACTACATGCATGCCACAACTGTTTTACTGTACAACAATGAAAGACTGCAACTACAAAGGAAATTCTCTCTATGATAAGGCGCTAGCAATAAACAAAGGCTACACTAACTACACAAACTACAAGGGAAAAAATCAGAAGATTCCAGTGAGGTATCCTCGGCTAAGGGTCGACATATGAAACGTCCCCTTAGAACAATTATACACGAATGTGCTTAAACTGACACACAATAGTTTTTAGCGCAACGCAATCTGACTTTCAAAAATCCCTACAAAAGAATGGCCCTGACTAACATTAACCTATACATTCCAAAAATCACTTACCTCACAAAAATCTTCGTTACTCAAGCTACTGCAATACAGCGAGCGCCACTACTGCCAGCTAAATAAAAGATTCAAACTACGGAAGGCACTAACTACTGATAGGCACAGTTAGCAAATGAAAGATTTTTATACAGAACAAACAATGTATTTACCTTTATAGTCATAATATATATATCAGTTCATGACATCCAGTCTTACAAATTACAAAACTCCGCCATCTCTCTCCCCACGTCCACCACTGCTGGCGGCTCACCTCCAACTGCGCAACGCTACGCGCTGTTAGCATCCAGCTGCCGCTGCCCGACACTACAATGGCAGACAACAATGCAAACCAGCCACAGACTGCACACGGCACAGCCAGTGATTTTTATACGGAGCGCTATGTGGCGTTACCAATAAGAAAACCTAAACAGCCTACTTACAATGCAGAATCTTAAGGTCCTAGCTCATGTCCAAGGCACGAAAGCCAGATAAAAAGTCAATAATCGATACCTAAAACTTGAATTGTACTACCTCTTACTGGCTATTACTTCATCTTAGAAGCTTCATCTGTGTTCTACTATGGTGCTTTTAGTGTCTCCACATACCGCAGCACTCGACGTAGCTTTGCAGACGATAAGTACAACCGTTTCAGAGAGAAGAGCGGCCAATGTGACGATCTGGCTTTAAGACGATTTGATAACCAACGACGAAAACGTACATATTTCTCGGGTTTATACTACATATGAACACTTTTCACATTCTCCCGTGCAACTCGGCTGCTAGTCCTGCTTTCATGCAGAATCTGAAGGTCCTAGCTCATGTCCAAGGTACCAAAGCCAGCTAAAGGGTCAATAATCGATACCGAAAACTGGAATTGTACTTCTTCTTACTGGCTATTACATCAACTTAGAAGCTTCATCTGTGTCCTACTATGGTGCTTTTAGTGTCTCCACATACCGCAGCACGCGACATAGCTTTGCAGACGATAAGTACAACCGTACAGAGAGAAGAGCGGCCAATGTGACGATCTGGCTTGAAGTCGATTCGATAATATATGACGATAACGAACGGATTTCTCAGGTTTCTACTACATATGAACACTTTTCACATTCACCCGTGCATCTCGGCTCCTAGTCCTCCTTTCATGCAGAATCTTAAGGTCCTAGCTCATGTCCAAGGCACCAAAGCCAGCTAAAAAGTCAATAATCGATACCTAAAACTTGAATTGTACTACCTCTTACTGGCTATTACATCAACTTAGAAGCTTCATCTGTGTTCTACAATGGTGCTTTAAGTGTCTCCACATACCGCAGCACTCGACATAGCTTTGCAGACGATAAGTACAACCGTTTCAGAGAGAAGAGCGGCCAATGTGACGATCTGGCTTTAAGTCGATTCGATAACAAATGACGAAAACGGTCGGATTTCTCAGGTTTTTACTACATATGAACACTTTTCACATTCTCCCGTGCAACTCGGCTGCTAGTCCTCCTTTCATGCAGATTCTTAAGGTCCTAGCTCATGTCCAAGGCACCAAAGTCAGCTAAAAAGTCAATAATCGATACCTAAAACTTGAATTGTACTACTTCTTAGTGGCTATTACGTCAACTTAGAATCTTCATCTGTGTTCTACTATGGTGATTTTAATGTCTCCGCATACCGCAGCACGCGACATAGCTTTCAGACGATAAGTACAGCAGTTTCAGAGAGAAGGGCGGATAATGTTACGATCTGCCCTTTAGTCGACTTGATAAGAAAAGACGAAAACGGACGGATTTCTCAGGTTAATACTACATATGAGGACATTTCACATTCTCCCGTGCAACTTTTCTGCTAGTCTCTCTTTCATGCAGATTCTTAGGGTCCTAGCTCATGTCCAAGTCACCAAAGCCAGCTAAAAAGTCAATAATCGATACCTAAAACTTGAATTGTACTACTTCTTACTGGCTATTACATCAACTTAGAAGCTTCATCTGTGTCCTACTATGGTGATTTTAGTGTCTCCACATACCGCAGCACGCGACATAGCTTTGCAGACGATAAGTACAACCGTTTCAGAGAGAAGAGCGGCCAATGTCACGATCCGGTTTTAAGTCGATTCGATAACAAATGACGACATTGGACGGATTTCTCAGGTTTTTACTACATATGAAAACTCTTCACATCCTCCCGTGCAACTCGGCTGCTAGTCCTCCTTTCATGCAGAATCTTAAGGTCCTAGCTCATGTCCAAGGCACCACAGCCAGCTAAAAAGTCAATAATCGATAAGTAAAACTTGAATTGTACTACTTCTTACTGGCTATTACATCAAATTAGAAGCTTGATCTGTGTTCTACTATGGTGCTTTTAGTGTCTCCGCATACCGCAGCACGCGACGTAGCTTTGCAGACGATAAGTACAACCGTTTCAGGGAGGAGAGCGGCCAATGTGACGATCTGGCTTTAAGTCGATTCGATAACAAATGACGAAAACGGACGGATTTCTCGGGTTTTTACTACATATGAACACTTTTCACATTCTCACATGCAACGCGGCTGTTAGTCCTCCTTTCATGCAGAATCTTAAGGTCCTAGCTCATGTCCAAGGCACCAAAGCCAGCTAAAAAGTCTATAATCGATACCTAAAACTTGATTTGTACTACTTCTTAGTGGCTATTACATCAACTTAGAATCTTCATCTGTGTTCTACTATAGTGCTTTTAGTGTCTCCACATGCCGCAGCACGCGACATAGCTTTGCAGACGATAAGTACAACCGTTTCAGAGAGGAGAGCGGCCAATGTGACGATCTGGCTTTAAGTCGATTCGTTAACAAATGACGATGGCGAACGGATCTCTCAGGTTTTTACTACATATGAACACTTTTCACAATCTCCCGTGCAACTTGGCTGCTAGTCCTCCTTTCATGCAGAATCTTAAGGTCCTAGCTCATGTTCAAGGCACCAAAGCCAGCTACAAAGTCAATAATCGATACCTAAAACTTGAATTTTACTACGTCTTACTGGCTATTACATCAACTTAGAAGCTTCATCTGTATTCTACTATGGTGCTTTAAGTGTCTCCGCATACCACAGCACGCGACATAGCATTGCAGACGATAAGTACAACAGCGTCAGAGGGAAGAGCGGCCAATGTGACGATCTGGCTTTAAGTCGATTCCATAACAAATGACGAAAACGGCCGGATTTCTCAGGTTTTTACTACATATGAACACTCTTCACATTCTCCCGTGCAATTCGCCTGGTAGTCCTCCTTTCATGCAGAATCTTAATGTCCTAGGTCATGTCCAAGGCACCAAAGCCAGCTAAAAAGTCAATAATCGATACCTAAAACTGGTATTGTACTAATTCTTACTGGCTATTACATCATCTTAGAAGCTTCATCTGTGTTCTACTATTTTGCTTTTAGTGTCTCCGCATACCGCAGCACGCGACATAGCTTTCAGACGATAAGTACAACCGTTTCAGAGAGAAGAGCGGCCAATGTGACGATCTGGCTTTAAGTCGATTCGATTACAAATGGCGGAAACGGACGGATTTCTCAGGTTTTTACTACATATGAACACTCTTCACATTCTCCCGTGCAATTCGCCTGGTAGTCCTCCTTTCATGCAGAATCTTAATGTCCTAGGTCATGTCCAAGGCACCAAAGCCAGCTAAAAAGTCAATAATCGATACCTAAAACTGGTATTGTACTAATTCTTACTGGCTATTACATCATCTTAGAAGCTTCATCTGTGTTCTACTATTTTGCTTTTAGTGTCTCCGCATACCGCAGCACGCGACATAGCTTTCAGACGATAAGTACAACCGTTTCAGAGAGAAGAGCGGCCAATGTGACGATCTGGCTTTAAGTCGATTCGATTACAAATGGCGGAAACGGACGGATTTCTCAGGTTTTTACTACATATGAACACTTTTCACATTCTCCCGTGCAATTCGGCTGCTACTCCTCCTTTCATGCAGATTCTTAAGGTACTAGCTCATGTCCAAGGCACCAAAGCCAGCTAATAAGTCAATAATCGATATCTAAAATTTAAATTGTACTACTTCTTACTAGCTATTACATCAACTTAGAAGCTTCATCTGTGTTCTACTATGGTGCTTTTAGTGTCTCCACATACCGCAGCACGCGACATAGCTTTGCAGACGATAAGTACAACCGTTTCAGAGAGAATAGCGGCCAATGTGACGATCTGGCTTTAAGTCGATTCGATAACAAAAGACGAAAACAGACGGATTTCTCAGGTTAATACTACATATTAACACTTTTTACATTCTCCCGTGCAACTTTTCTGCTAGTCCTCCTCTCATGCAGATTCGTAAGGACATAGCTCATGTCCAAGGCACCAAAGCCAGCTAAAACGTCAATAATCGATGTCCAAATGTTGAATTGTACTACTTCTTACTGGCTATTACATCAACTTAGAAGCTTCATCTGTGTTCTACTATGGTTATATTGGTGTCTCCACATACCGCAGCACGCGACATAGCTTTGCAGACGATAAGTACATCCGTTTCAGGGAGAAGAGTGGCCAATGTGACGATCCGGCTTTAAGTCGATTCAATAACAAATGACGAAAATGGACGGATTTCTCAGGTTTTTACTACATATGAAAACGTTTCACATCCTAACGTGCAGCTCGGCTGGTAGTCTTCCTTTCATGCAGAATCTTAAGGTCCTAGCTCATGTCCAAGGCACCAAAGCCAGCTAAAAAGTCAATAATCGATATCTAAAATTTCAATTGTACTACTTCTTACTAGCTATTACATCAACTTAGAAGCTTCATCTGTGTTCTACTATGCTGCATTTAGTGTCTCCGCATACTGCAGCTCGCGAAGTAGCTTTGCAGACGATAAGTGCAGCCGTTTCAGAGAGAAGAGCGGCCAATGTCACGATCTGGCTTTAGGTCGATTCGATAACAAATGACGAAAACGGAAGGATTTCTCAGGTTTTTACTACATATGAACACTTTTCATATTCTCCCAGGCAAGTCAGCTGCTAGTCCTCCTTTCATGCAGAATCTTAAGGTCCTAGCTCATGTCCAAGTCACGAAAGCCAGCTAAAACGTCAATAATCGATACCTAAAACTTGAATTGTACTACCTCTTACTGGCTATTACATCAACTTAGAAGCTTCATCTGTGTTCTACTATGGTGATTTTAGTGTCTCCACATACCGCAGCACTCAACATAGCTTTGCAGACGATAAGTACAACCGTTTCAGAGAGAAGAGCGGCCAATGTGACGATCTGGCTTTAAGACGATTCGATTACCAATGACGAAAACGTACGGATTTCTCGGGTTTTTACTACATATGAACACTTTTCACTTTCTCCCATGCAACTCGGCTGCTAGTCCTCCTTTCATGCAGAATCTTAAGGTCCTAGCTCATGTCCAAGGCACCAAAGCCAGCTAAAAAGTCAATAATCGATATCTAAAATTTCAATTGTACTACTTCTTACTAGCTATTACATCAACTTAGAAGCTTCATCTGTGTTCTACTATGCTGCTTTTAGTGTCTCCGCATACCGCAGCACGTGACATAGCTTTCAGACGATAAGTACAACAGTTTCAGAGAGAAGAGCGGCCAATGTGACGATCTGGCTTTAAGTCGATTCGATAACTAATGAAGAAAACGGAAGGATTTCTCAGGTTTTTACTACATATGAACACTTTTCTCATTCTCCCGTGCAATTCGGCTGCTAGTCCTCCTTTCATGCAGAATCTTAAGGTCCTAGCTCATGTCCAAGGCACCAAAGCCAGCTAAAAAGTCAATAATCGATACCTAAAACTTGAGTTGTACTAATTCTTACTGGCTATTACATCAACTTAGAGGCCTCATCTGTGTTCTACTATGGTGCTTTTAGTGTCTCCGCATACCGCAGCATGCGACATAGCTTTCAGACGATAAGTACAACCGTTTCAGAGAGAAGAGCGGCCAATGTGACGATCTGGCTTTAAGTCGTTCCGATAACAAATGACGAAAACGGACGGATTTCTCGGGTTTTTACTACATATGAACACTTTTCACATTCTCCCGTGCAATTCGGCTGCTAGTCCTCCTTTCATGCAGAATCTTAAGGTCCTAGCTCATGTCCAAGGCACCAAAGCCAGCTAAAAAGTCAATAATCGATACCTAAAACATGAGTTGTACTAATTCTTACTGGCTATTATATCATCTTAGAAGCTTCATCTGTGTTCTACTATGGTCCTTTTAGTTTCTCCGCATACCGCAGCACGCGACATAGTTTTGCAGACGATAAGTACAACCGTTTCAGAGAGAAGAGCGGCCAAAGTGACGATCTGGCTTTAAGTCGATTCGATAACAAATGACGAAAACGGACGGATTTCTCAGGTTTTTACTACATATGAACACTTTTCACATTCTCCTGTGCAACTCGGCTGCTAGTCCTCCTTTCATGCAGAATCTTAAGGTCCTAGCTCATGTCCAAGGCACCAAAGCCAGCTAAAAAGTCAATAATCAATACCTAAAACTTGAATTGTACTACTCTTTACTGGCTAATACATCAACTTAGAAGCTTGATCTGTGTTCAACTATGGTGCTTTTAGTGTCTCAGCATACCGCAGCACGCGACATAGCTTTGCAGACGATAAGTACATCCGTTTCAGAGAGAAGATCGGCCAATGTGACGATCTGGCTTTATGTCGATTCGATAACGAATGACGAAAACGGACGGATTTCTCAGGTTTTTACTACATATGAACACTTTTCACATTCTCCCGTGCAACTCGGCTGCTAGTCCTCCTTTCATGCAGAATCTTAAGGTCCTAGCTCATGTCCAAGGCACCAAAGCCAGCTAAAAGGTCAATATTCAATACCTAAAACTTGAATTGTACTACCTCTTACTGGCTAGTACATCAACTTAGAAGCTTCATCTGTGTTCTACTATGGTGATTTTAGTGTCTCCGCATACAGCAGCACGCGACATAGCTTTGCAGACGATAAGTACAACCGTTTCAGAGAGAAGAACGGCCAATTTGACGATCTGGCTTTAAGTCGATTCGATAACAAATGACGAAAACGGACGGATGTCTCAGGTTTTTACTGCATATGAAAACTTCTCACATTCTCCCGTGCAACTCGGCTGCTAGTCCTCCTTTCATGCAGAATCTTAAGGTCCTAGCTCATGTCCAAGGCATCAAAGCCAGCTAAAAAGTCAATAATCGATACCTAAAACTTGAATTGTACTACTTCTTACTGGCTATTACATCAACTTAGAAGCTTCATCTGTGTTCTACTATGGTGCTTTTAGTGTCTCCGCATAACGCAGCACGCGACATAGCTTTGTAGACGATAAGTACAACCGTTTCAGAGAGAAGAGCGGCCAATGTGTCGATTTGGCTCTAAGTCGATTCGATAACAAATGACGAAAACGGACGGATTTCTCAGGTTTTTACTACATATGAACACTTTTCACATTCTCCCGTGCAACTCGGCTGCTAGTCCTCCTTTCATGCAGAATCTTAAGGTCCTAGCTCATGTCCAAGGCACCAAAGCCAGCTAAAAAGTCAATAATCAATACCTAAAACTTGAATTGTACTAATTCTTACTGGGTATTACATCAACTTAGAAGCTTCATCTGTGTTCTACTATGGTGCTTTTAGTGTCTCCGCATACCGCAGCACGCGACATAGCTTTGCAGACGATAAGTACAACCGTTTCAGAGAGAAGAGCGGCCAATGTGACGATCTGGCTTTAAGTCGATTCGATAACAAATGACGAAAACAGACGTATTTCTCAGGTTTTTACCACATTTGAACACTTTTTACATTCTCTCATGCACCTCGGCTGCTAGTCCTCCTTTGATGCAGAATATTAAGATCCTAGCTCATGTCCAAGGCACCAAAGCCAGCTAGAAATTCAATATTCAATACCTAAAACTTGAATTGTACTACTTCTTACTGGCTATTACATCAACTTAGAAGCTTCATCTGTGTTCTACTATGGTGCTTGTAGTGTCTCAGCATACCGCAGCAGGCGACATAGCTTTGCAGACGATAAGTACAACCGTTTCAGAGAGAAGAGCGGCCAATGTGACAATCTAACTTTAAGTCGATTCGATAACAAATGACGAAAACGGACGGATGTCTGAGGTTTTTACTACATATGAACACTTTTCACATTCTCCCGTGCAACTCGGCTGCTAGTCCTCCTTTCAGGCAGAATCTTATGGTCCTAGCTCATGTCCAAGGCACCAAAGCCAGCTAAAAGGTCAATATTCAATACCTAAAACTTGAATTGTACTACCTCTTACTGGCTAGTACATCAACTTAGAAGCTTCATCTGTGTTCTACTATGGTGCTTTTAGTGTCTCCGCATACCGCAGCACGCGACATAGCTTTGCAGACGATAAGTACAACCGTTTCAGAGAGAAGAGCGGCCAATTTGACGATCTGGCTTTAAGTCGATTCGATAACAAATGACGAAGAAGGACGGATTTCTCAGGTTTTTACTACATATGAACACTTTTCACATTCTCCCGTGCAACTCGGCTGCTAGTCCTCCTTTCATGCAGAATCTTAAGGTCCTAGCTCATGTCCAAGGCACCAATGCCAGCTAAAAAGTCAATAATCGATACCTAAAACTTGAATTGTACTACTTCTTACTGGCTATCACATCAACTTAGAATCTTCATCTGTGTTCTACTATGGTGCTTTTAGTGTCTCCGCATAACGCAGCACGCGACATAGCTTTGCAGACGATAAGTACAACCGTTTCAGAGAGAAGAGCGGCCAATGTGACGATCTGGCTTTAAGTCGATTCGACAACAAATGACGAAAACGGACGGATGTCTCAGGTTTTTACTGCATATGAACACTTTTCACATTCTCCCGTGCAACTCGGCTGCTAGTCCTCCTTTCATGCAGAATCTTAAGGTCCTAGCTCATGTCCAAGGCACCAAAGCCAGCTAAAAAGTCAATAATCGATACCTAAAACTTGAATTGTACTACTTCTTACTGGCTATTACATCAACTTAGAAGCTTCATCTGTGTTCTACTATGGTGCTTTTAGTGTCTCCGCATAACGCAGCACGCGACATAGCTTTGTAGACGATAAGTACAACCGTTTCAGAGAGAAGAGCGGCCAATGTGTCGATCTGGCTCTAAGTCGATTCGATAACAAATGACGAAAACGGACGGATTTCTCAGGTTTTTACTACATATGAACACTTTTCACATTCTCCCGTGCAACTCGGCTGCTAGTCCTCCTTTCATGCAGAATCTTAAGGTCCTAGCTCATGTCCAAGGCACCAAAGCCAGCTAAAAAGTCCATAATCAATACCTAAAACTTGAATTGTACTAATTCTTACTGGGTATTACATCAAATTAGAAGCTTCATCTGTGTTCTACTATGGTGCTTTTAGTGTCTCCGCATACCGCAGCACGCGACATAGCTTTGCAGACGATAAGTACAACCGTTTCAGAGAGAAGAGCGGCCAATGTGACGATCTGGCTTTAAGTCGATTCGATAACAAATGACGAAAACAGACGTATTTCTCAGGTTTTTACTACATTTGAACACTTCTTACATTCTCTCATGCACCTCGGCTGCTAGTCCTCCTTTCATGCAGAATATTAAGGTCCTAGCTCATGTCCAAGGCACCAAAGCCAGCTAAAAAGTCAATAATCAATACCTAAAACTTGAATTGTACTACTTCTTACTGGCTATTACATCAACTTAGAAGCTTCATCTGTGTTCTACTATGGTGCTTGTAGTGTCTCAGCATACCGCAGCAGGCGACATAGCTTTGCAGACGATAAGTACAACCGTTTCAGAGAGAAGAGCGGCCAATGTGACAATCTGACTTTAAGTCGATTCGATAACAAATGACGAAAACGGACGGATGTCTCAGGTTTTTACTGCATATGAACACTTTTCACATTCTCCCGTGCAACTCGGCTGCTAGTCCTCCTTTCATGCAGAATCTTAAGGCCCTAGCTCATGTCCACGGCACCAAAGCCAGCTAAAAAGTCAATAATCGATACCTAAAACTTGAATTCTACTACTTCTTACTGGCTATTACATCAACTTAGAAGCTTCATCTGTGTTCTACTACGGTGCTTTTAGTTTCTCCGCATACCGCAGCACGCGACATGGTTTTGCAGACGATAAGTACAACCGTTTCAGAGAGAAGAGCGGCCAATCTGACGATCTGGCTTTAAGTCGATTCGATAACAAATGACGAAAACGGACGGATTTCTCAGGTTTTTACTACATATGAACACTTTTCACATTCTCCCGTGCAACTCGGCTGCTAGTCCTCCTTTCATGCAGAATCTTAAGGTCCTAGCTCATGTCCAAGGCACCAAAGCCAGCTAAAAAGTCAATAATCAATACCTAAAACTTGAATTGTACTACTTCTTACTGGCTAATACATCAACTTAGAAGCTTCATCTGTGTTCTACTACGGTGCTTTTAGTTTCTCCGTATACCGCAGCACGCGACATAGTTTTGCAGACGATAAGTACAACCGTTTCAGAGAGAAGAGCGGCCAATGTGACGATGTGGCTTTAAGTCGATTCGATAACAAATGACGAAAACGGACGGATGTCTCAGGTTTTTACTACATATGAACACTTTTCACATTCTCCCGTGCAACTCGGCAGCTAGTCCTCCTTTCATGCAGAATCTTAAGGTCCTAGCTCATGTCCAAGGCACCAAAGCCAGCTAAAAGGTCAATATTCAATACCTAAAACTTGAATTGTACTACCTCTTACGGGCTAGTACATCAACTTAGAAGCTTCATCTGTGTTCTACTATGGTGCTTTTAGTGTCTCCGCATACAGCAGCACGCGACATAGCTTTGCAGACGATAAGTACAACCGTTTCAGAGAGAAGAACGGCCAATTTGACGATCTGGCTTTAAGTCGATTCGATAACAAATGACGAAAACGGACGGATTTCTCAGGTTTTTACTACATATGAACACTTTTCACATTCTCCCGTGCAACTCGGCTGCTAGTCCTCCTTTCATGCAGAATCTTAATGTCCTAGCTCATGTCCAAGGCACCAAAGCCAGCTAAAAAGTCAATAATCGATACCAAAAACTTGAATTGTACTACTTCTTACTGGCTATTACATCAACTTAGAAGCTTCATCTGTGTTCTACTATGGTGCTTTTAGTGTCTCCGCATAACGCAGCACGCGACATAGCTTTGCAGACGATAAGTACAACCGTTTCAGAGAGAAGAGCGGCCAATGTGACGATCTGGCTTTAAGTCGATTCGATAACAAATGACGAAAACAGACGTATTTCTCAGGTTTTTACTACATTTGTACACTTTTCACATTCTCTCATGCAACTCGGCTGCTAGTCCTCCTTTGATGCAGAATATTAAGGTCCTAGCTCATGTCCAAGGCACCAAAGCCAGCTAAAAATTCAATATTCAATACCTAAAACTTGAATTGTCCTACTTCTTACTGGCTATTACATCAACTTAGAAGCTTCATCTATGTTCTACTATGGTGCTTGTAGTGTCTCAGCATACCGCAGCACGCGACATAGCTTTGCAGACGATAAGTACAACCGTTTCAGAGAGAAGAGCGGCCAATGTGACGATCTGGCATTAAGTCGATTCGATAACAAATGAGGAAAACGGACGGATTTCTCAGGTTTTTACTACATATGAACACTTTTCACATCCTCCCGTGCAACTCGGCTGCTAGTCCTCCTTTCATGCAGAATCTTAAGGCCCTAGCTCATGTCCACGGCACCAAAGCCAGCTAAAAAGTCAATAATCGATACCTAAAACTTGAATTCTACTACTTCTTACTGGCTATTACATCAACTTAGAAGCTTCATCTGTGTTCTACTACGGTGCTTTTAGTTTCTCCGCATACCGCAGCACGCGACATGGTTTTGCAGACGATAAGTACAACCGTTTCAGAGAGAAGAGCGGCCAATGTGACGATCTGGCTTTAAGTCGATTCGATAACAAATGACGAAAACGGACGGATTTCTCAGGTTTTTACTACATATGAACACTTTTCACATTCTCCCGTGCAACTTGGCTGCTAGTCCTCCTTTCATGCAGAATCTTAAGGTCCTAGCTCATGTCCAAGGCACCAAAGCCAGCTAAAAAGTCAATAATCAATACCTAAACTTGAATTGTACTACTACTTACTGGCTAATACATCAACTTAGAAGCTTCATCTGTGTTCTACTACGGTGCTTTTAGTTTCTCCGCATACCGCAGCACGCGACAAAGTTTTGCAGACGATAAGTACAACCGTTTCAGAGAGAAGAGCGGCCAATGTGACGATCTGGCTTTAAGTCGATTCGATAACAAATGACGAAAACGGACGGATGTCTCAGGTTTTTACTACATATGAACACTTTTCACATTCTCCCGGGCAACTCGGCTGCTAGTCCTCCTTTCATGCAGAATCTTATGGTCCTAGCTCATGTCCAAGGCACCAAAGCCAGCTAAAAGGTCAATATTCAATACCTAAAACTTGAATTGTACTACCTCCTACTGGCTAGTACATCAACTTAGAAGCTTCATCTGTGTTCTACTATGGTGCTTTTAGTGTCTCCGCATACCGCAGCACGCGACATAGCTTTGCAGACGATAAGTAAAACCGTTTCAGAGAGAAGAGCGGCCAATTTGACGATCTGGCTTTAAGTCGATTCGATAACAAATGACGAAGAAGGACGGATTTCTCAGGTTTTTACTACATATGAACACTTTTCACATTCTCCCGTGCAACTCGGCTGCTAGTCCTCCTTTCACGCAGAAACTTAAGGTCCTAGCTCATGTCCAAGGCACCAAAGCCAGCTAAAAAGTCAATAATCGATTCCTAAAACTTGAATTGTACTACTTCTTACTGGATATTACATCAACTTAGAAGCTTCATCTGTGTTCTACTGTGGTGCTTTTAGTGTCTCCGAATACCGCAGTACGCGACATAGCTTTGCAGACGATAAGTACAACCGTTTCAGAGATCAGAGCGGCCAATGTGACGATCTGGCTTTAAGTCGATTCGATAACAAATGACGAAGACGGTTGGATTTCTCAGGTTTTTACTACATATGAACACTTTTCACATTCTCCCGTGCAACACGGCTGCTAGTCCTCCTTTCATGCAGAATCTTAAGGTCCTAGCTCATGTCCAAGGCACCAAAGCCAGCTAAAAAGTCAATAATCAATACCTAAAACTTGAATTGTACTACTTCTTACTGGCTATTACATCAACTTAGAAGCTTCATGTGTGTTCCACTACGGTGGTTTTAGTTTCTCCGCATACCGCAGCACGCGACATAGTTTTGCAGACGATAAGTACAACCGTTTCAGTGAGAAGAGCGGCCAATGTGACGATCTGGCTTTAAGTCGATTCGATAACAAATGACGAAAACGGATGGATGTCTCAGGTTTTTACTACATATGAACACTTTTCACATTCTCCCGTGCAACTCGGCTGCTAGTCCTCCTTTCATGCAGAATCTTAAGGTCCTAGCTCATGTCCAAGGCACCAAAGCCAGCTAAAAAGTCAATAATCAATACCTAAAACTTGAATTGTACTACTTCTTACTGGCTATTACATCAACTTAGAAGCTTCATCTGTGTTCTACTACGGTGCTTTTAGTTTCTCCGCATACCGCAGCACGCGACATGGTTTTGCAGACGATAAGTACAACCGTTTCAGAGAGAAGAGCGGCCAATGTGACGATCTGGCTTTAAGTCGATTCGATAACAAATGACGAAAACGGACGGATTTCTCAGCTTTTTACTACATATGAAGACTTTTCATATTCTCCCGTGCAACTCGGCTGCTAGTCCTCCTTTCACGCAGAAACTTAAGGTCCTCGCTCATGTCCAAGGCACCAAAGCCAGCTAAAAGGTCAATATTCAGTACCTAAAACTTGAATTGTACTACCTCTTACTGGCTAGTACATCAACTTAGAAGCTTCATCTGTGTTCTACTATGGTGCTTGTAGTGTCTCTGCATACCGCAGCACGCGACATAGCTTTGCAGACGATAAGTACAACCGTTTCAGAAAGAAGAGCGGCCAATGTGTCGATCTGGCTTTAAGTCGATTCGATAACAAATGACGAAAACGGACGGATTTCTCAGGTTTTTACTACATATGAAAACTTTTCACATTCTCCCGTGCAACTCGGCTGCTAGTCCTCCTTTCATGCAGAATCTTAAGGTCCTAGCTCATGTCCAAGGCACCAAAGCCAGCTAAAAAGTCAATAATCGATACCCAAAACTTGAATTGGATTACTTCTTACTGGCTATTACATCAACTTAGATGCTTCATCTGTTTCCTACTATGGTGCTTTTAGTGTCTCCACATACCGCAGCACGCAACATAGCTTTGCAGACGATAAGTACAACCGTTTCAGAGAGAAGAGCGGCCAATGTGACGATCTGGCATTAAGTCGATTCGATAACAAATGACGAAAACGGACGGATTTCTAAGGTTTTTACTACATATGAACACTTTTCACATTCTCCCGTGCAACTCGGCTGCTACTCCTCCTTTCATGCAGAATGTTTAGGTCCTAGCTCATGTCCAAGGCACCAAAGCCAGCTAAAAAGTCAATAATCGATACCTAAAACTTGAATTGTACTACTTCTTACCTGCTATTACTAGAACTTAGAAGCTTCATCTGTGTTCTACTATGGTGATTTTAGTGTCTCCGCATACAGCAGCACGCGTCATAGCTTTGCAGACGATAAGTACAACCGTTTCAGAGAGAAGAGCGGCCAATATGACGATCTGGCTTTATGTCGATTCGATAACAAATGACGAAAACGGACGGATTTCTCAGGTTTTTACTACATATGAACACTTTTCACATTCTCCCGTGCAACTCGATTGCTAGTCCTCCTTTCATGCAGAATATTAAGGTCCTAGCTCATGTCCAAGGCACCAAAGCCAGCTAAAAAGTCAATAATCGATACCTAAAACTTGAATTGTACTACTTCTTACTGGCTATTACATCAACTTAGAAGCTCCATCTGTATTCTACTGTGGTGCTTTTAGTGTCTCCGCATACCGCAGCACGCGACATAGCTTTGCAGACGATAAGTACAACCGTTTCCGAGAGCAGAGCGGGCAATGTGACGATCTGGTTTTAAGTCGATTCGATAACAAATGACGAAAACGGACGGATTTCTCAGGTTTTTACTACATATGAACACTTTTCACATTCTCCCCTGCAACTCGGCTGCCAGTCCTCCTTTCATGCAGAATCGTAAGGTCCTAGCTCATGTCCAAGGCACCAAAGCCAGCTAAAAAGTCAATAATCGATACCTAAAACTTGAAATGGACTACTTCTTACTGGCTATTACATCAACTTAGATGCTTCATCTGTGTTCTACTACGGTGGTTTTAGTTTCTCCGCATACCGCAGCACGCGACATAGTTTTGCAGACGATAAGTACAACCGTTTCAGAGAGAAGAGCGGCCAATGTGACGATCTGGCTTTAAGTCGATTCGATAACAAATGACGAAAACGGACGGATGTCTCAGGTTTTTACTACATATGAACACTTTTCACATTCTCCCGTGCAACTCGGCTGCTAGTCCTCCTTTCATGCAGAATCTTAAGGTCCTAGCTCATGTCCAAGGCACCAAAGCCAGCTAAAAGGTCAATATTCAGTACCTAAAACTTGAATTGTTCTACCTCTTACTGGCTAGTACATCAACTTAGAAGCTTCATCTGTGTTCTACTATGGTGCTTGTAGTGTCTCAGCATACCGCAGCACGCGACATAGCTTTGCAGACGATAAGTACAACCGTTTCAGAGAGAAGAGCGGCCAATGTGTCGATCTGGCTTTAAGTCGATTCGATAACAAATGACGAAAACGGACGGATTTCTCAGGTTTTTACTACATATGAAAACTTTTCACATTCTCCCGTGCAACTCGGCTGCTAGTCCTCCTTTCATGCAGAATCTTAAGGTCCAAGCTCATGTCCAAGGCACCAAAGCCAGCTAAAAAGTCAATAATCGATACCCAAAACTTGAATTGGATTACTTCTTACTGGCTATTACATCAACTTAGATGCTTCATCTGTTTCCTACTATGGTGCTTTTAGTGTCTCCACATACCGCAGCACGCAACATAGCTTTGCAGACGATAAGTACAACCGTTTCAGAGAGAAGAGCGGCCAATGTGACGATCTGGCTTTAAGTCGATTCGATAACAAATGACGAAAACGGACAGATTTCTAAGGTTTTTACTACATATGAACACTTTTCACATTCTCCCGTTCAACTCGGCTGCTAGTCCTCCATTCATGCAGAATGTTAAGGTCCTAGCTCATGTCCAAGGCACCAAAGCCAGCTAAAAAGTCAATAATCGATACCTAAAACTTGAATTGTACTACTTCTTACCTGCTATTACATGAACTTAGAAGCTTCATCTGTGTTCTACTATGGTGATTTTAGTGTCTCCGCATACCGCAGCACGCGACATAGCTTTGCAGACGACAAGTACAACCGTTTCAGAGAGAGGAGCGGCCAATGTGACGATCTGGCTTTAAGTCGATTCGATAACAAATGACGAAAACGGACGGATTTCTCAGGTTTTTACTACATATGAACACTCTTCACATTCTCCCGTGCAACTCGGCTGCTAGTCCTCCATTCATGCAGAATCTTAAGGTCCTAGCTCATGTCCAAGGCACCAAAGCCAGCTAAAAAGTCAATAATCAATACCTAAAACTTGAATTGTACTACTTCTTACTGGCTATTACATCAACTTAGAAGCTTCATCTGTGTTCTACTACGGTGCTTTTAGTTTCTCCGCATACCGCAGCACGCGACATGGTTTTGCAGACGATAAGTACAACCGTTTCAGAGAGAAGAGCGGCCAATGTGACGATCTGGCTTTAAGTCGATTCGATAACAAATGACGAAAACGGACGGATTTCTCAGGTTTTTACTACATATGAAGACTTTTCATATTCTCCCGTGCAACTCGGCTGCTAGTCCTCCTTTCACGCAGAAACTTAAGGTCCTAGCTCATGTCCAAGGCACCAAAGCCAGCTAAAAAGTCAATAATCGATTCCTAATACTTGAATTGTACTACTTCTTACTTGATATTACATCAACTTAGAAGCTTCATCTGTGTTCTACTGTGGTGCTTTTAGTGTCTCCGAATACCGCAGTACGCGACATAGCTTTGCAGACGATAAGTACAACCGTTTCAGAGAGCAGAGCGGCCAATGTGACGATCTGACTTTAAGTCGATTCGATAACAAATGACGAAAACGGACGGATTTCTCAGGTTTTTACTACATATGAACACTTTTCACATTCTCCCGTGCAACTCGGCTGCTAGTCCTCCATTCATGCAGAATCTTAAGGTCCTAGCTCATGTCCAAGGCACCAAAGCCAGCTAAAAAGTCAATAATCAATACCTAAAACTTGAATTGTACTACTTCTTACTGGCTATTACATCAACTTAGAAGCTTCATCTGTGTTCTACTACGGTGCTTTTAGTTTCTCCGCATACCGCAGCACGCGACATGGTTTTGCAGACGATAAGTACAACCGTTTCAGAGAGAAGAGCGGCCAATGTGACGATCTGGCTTTAAGTCGATTCGATAACAAATGACGAAAACGGACGGATTTCTCAGGTTTTTACTACATATGAAGACTTTTCATATTCTCCCGTGCAACTCGGCTGCTAGTCCTCCTTTCACGCAGAAACTTAAGGTCCTAGCTCATGTCCAAGGCACCAAAGCCAGCTAAAAAGTCAATAATCGATTCCTAATACTTGAATTGTACTACTTCTTACTGGATATTACATCAACTTAGAAGCTTCATCTGTGTTCTACTGTGGTGCTTTTAGTGTCTCCGATTACCGCAGTACGCGACATAGCTTTGCAGACGATAAGTACAACCGTTTCAGAGAGCAGAGCGGCCAATGTGACGATCTGACTTAAGTCGATTCGATAACAAATGACGAAAACGGACGGATTTCTCAGGTTTTTACTACATATGAACACTTTTCACATTCTCCCATGCAACTCGGCTGCTAGTCCTCCTTTCATGCAGAATCTTAAGGTCCTAGCTCATGTCCAAGGCACCAAAGCCAGCTAAAAAGTCAATAATCAATACCTAAAACTTGAATTGTACTACTTCTTACTGGCTATTACATCAACTTAGAAGCTTCATGTGTGTTCTACTACGGTGGTTTTAGTTTCTCCGCATACCGCAGCACGCGACATAGTTTTGCAGACGATAGGTACAACCGTTTCAGAGAGAAGAGCGGCCAATGTGACGATCTGGCTTTAAGTCGATTCGATAACAAATGACGAAAACGGATGGATGTCTCAGGTTTTTACTACATATGATCACTTTTCACATTCTCCCGTGCAACTCGGCTGCTAGTCCTCCTTTCATGCAGAATATTAAGGTCCTAGATCATGTCCAAGGCACCAAAGCCAGCTAAAAAGTCAATAATCGATACCTAAAACTTGAATTGTACTACTTCTTACTGGCTATTACATCAACTTAGAAGCATCATCTGTGTTCTACTATGGTGCTTTTAGTGTCTCCACATACCGCAGCACGCGACATAGCTTTGCAGACGATAAGTACAACCGTTTCAGAGAGAAGAGCGGCCAATGTGACGATCTGGCTCTATGTCGATTCGATAACAAATGACGAAAACGGACGGATGTCTCAGGTTTTTACTACATATGAACACTTTTCACATTCTCCCGTGCAACTCGGCTGCTAGTCCTCCTTTCATGCTGAAAATTAAGGTGATAGCTCATGTCCAAAGCACCAAAGCCAGCTAAAAAGTCAATAATCGATACCTAAAACTTGAATTGGACTACTTCTTACTTGCTATTACATCAACTTAGAAGCTTCATCTGTGTTCTACTATGGTGCTTTTCCTGTTTCCGCCTACGGCAACACGCGACATAGCTATGCAGACGATAAGTACAACCGTTTCCGAGAGCAGAGCGGCCAATGTGACGATCTGGCTTTAAGTCAATTCGATAACAAATGACAAAAACGAACGGATTTCTCAGGTTTTTACTACATATGAACACTTTTCACATTCTCCCCTGCAACTCGGCTGCTAGTCCTCCTTTCATGCAGAATCGTAAGGTCCTAGCTCATGTACAAGGCACCAAAGCCAGCTAAAAAGTCAATAATCGATACCTAAAACTTGAATTGTACTACTTCTTACTTGCTATTACATCAACTTAGAAGCTTGATCTGTGTTCTACTATGGTGATTTTAGTGTCTCCGAATACCGCAGCACGCGACACAGCTTTGCAGACGATAAGTACAAGCGTTTCAGAGAGAAGAGCGGCCAATGTGACTATCTGGCTTTAAGTCGATTCGATAACAAATGACGAAAACGGACGGATGTCTCAGGTTTTTACTGCATATGAACACTTTTCACATTCTCCCGTGCAACTCGGCTGCTAGTCCTCCTTTCATGCTGAATCTTAAGGTCCTAGCTCATGTCCAAGGCACCAAAGCCAGCTAAAAAGTCAATAATCGATACCTAAAACTAGAATTGTACTACTTCTTACTGGCTATTACATCAACTTAGAAGCTTGATCTATGTTCTACTATGGTGATTTTAGTGTCCCCGCATACCGCAGCACGCGACATCGCTTTGCAGGCGATAAGTACAACCGTTTCAGAGAGAAGGGCGGCCAATGTGACGATCTGGCTTTAAGTCGATTCGATAACAAATGACGAAAACGGACGGATTTCTCAGGTTTTTACTACATATGAACACTTTTCACATTCTCCCCTGCAACTCGGCTGCTAGTCCTCCTTTTATGCAGAATCTTAAGGTCCTAGCCCATGTCCAAGGCACCAAAGCCAGCTAAAAAGTCAATAATCGATATCTAAAACTTGAATTGGACTACTTCTTACTGGCTATTACATCAACTTAGAAGCTTCATCTGTGTTCTACTATGGTGCTTTTCCTTTTTCCGCCTACGGCAACACGCGACATAGCTTTGCAGACGATAAGTACAACCGTTTCCGAGAGCAGAGCGCCAATGTGACGATCTATCTTTAAGTCGATTCGATAACAAATGACGAAAACGGACGGATTTCTCAGGTTTTTACTACATATGAACACTTTTCACATTCTCCCCTGCAACTCGGCTGCTAGTCCTCCTTTCTTGCAGAATCTTAAGGTCCTAGCTCATGTCCAAGTCACCAAAGCCAGCTAAAAAGTCAATAATCGATACCTAAAACTTGAATTGTACTACTTCTTACTGGCTATTACATCAACTTAGAAGCTTCATCTGTGTTCTACTATGGTGAGTGCAGTGTCTCCGGATAACGCAGCACGCGACATAGCTTTGCAGACGATAAGTTCAAGCGTTTCGGAGAGAGGAGCGGCCAATGTGACGATCTGGCTTTAAGTCGATTCGATAACAAATGACGAAAATGGACGGATTTCTAAGGTTTTTACTACATATGAACACTTTTCACATTCTCCCCTGCAACTCGGCTGCTAGTCCTCCTTTAATGCAGAATGTTAAGGTCCTAGCTCATGTCCAAGGCAACAAAGGCAGCTAAAATGTCAATAATCGATACCTAAAACTTGAATTGTACTACTTCTTACTGGCTATTACATCCACTTAGAAGCTTCATCTGTGTTCTACTATGGTGCTTTTAGTGTCTCCACATACCGCAGCACGCGACATAGCTTTGCAGAGGATAAGTACAAGCGTTTCAGAAGGAAGAGCGGCCAATGTGACGATCTGGCCTTAAGTCGATTCGATAACAAATGACGAAAACGGACTGATTTCTCAGGATTTTACTACATATGAACACTTTTCACATTCTCCCGTGCAACTCGGCTGCTAGTCCTCCTTTCATGCAGAATCTTAAGGTCCTAGCTCATGTCCAAGGCACCAAAGCCAGCTAAAAAGTCAATAATCGATACCTAAAACATGAATTGTACTACTTCTTACTGGCTATTACATCAACTTAAAAGCTTCATCTGTGTTCTACTATGGTGATTTTAGTGTCTCCGCATACCGCAGCACGCGACATAGCTTTGCAGACGATAAGTACAAGCGTTTCAGAGAGAAGAGCGGCCAATGTGACGATCTGGCTTTAAGTCGATTCGATAACAAATGACGAAAACGGAAGGATTTCTAAGGTTTTTACTACATATGAACACTTTTCACATTCTCCCGTGCAACGCGGCTGCTAGTCCTCCTTTCATGCAGAAATTTAAGGTCCTAGCTCATGTCCAAGGCACCAAAGCCAGCTAAAAAGTCAATAATCGATACCTAAAACTTGAATTGTACTACTTCTTACTGGCAATTACATCAACTTAGAAGCTTCATCTGTGTTCTACTATGGTGCTTTGAGTGTCTCCACATACCGCAGCACGCGACATAGCTTTGCAGACGATAAGTACAACCGTTTCAGAGAGAAGAGCGGCCAATGTGACGATCTGGCTTTAAGTCGATTCGATAACAAATGACGAAAACGGACTGATTTCTCAGGATTTTACTACATATGAACACTTTTCACATTCTCCCGTGCAACTCGGCTGCTAGTCCTCCTTTCATGCAGAATCTTAAGGTCCTAGCTCATGTCCAAGGCACCAAAGCCAGCTAAAAAGTCAATAATCGATACCTAAAACTTGAATTGGATTACTTCTTACTGGCTATTACATCAACTTAGATGCTTCATCTGTGTTCTACTATGGTGATTTTAGTGTCTCCGCTTACCGCAGCACGCGACATAGCATTGCAGACGATAAGTACAACCGTTTCAGAGAGAAGGGCGGCCAATGTGACGATCTGGCTTTAAGTCGATTCGATAACAAATGACGAAGATGGACGGATTTCTCTGGTTTTTACTACATATGAACATTTTTCACATTCTTCCCTGCAACTCGGCTGCTAGTCCTCCTTTCATGCAGAATCTTAAGGTCCTAGCTCATGTCCAAGGCACCAAAGCCAGCTAAAAAGTCAATAATCGATACCTAAAACTTGAATTGTACTACTTCTTACTGGCTATTACATCAACTTAGAAGCTTGAACTGTGTTCTAATATGGTGAGTGCAGTGTCTCCGCATACCGCAGCACGCGACATAGCTTT
Source organism: Schistocerca gregaria (assembly GCF_023897955.1). NCBI lineage: Eukaryota > Metazoa > Arthropoda > Insecta > Orthoptera > Acrididae > Schistocerca > Schistocerca gregaria. Next base: position 1,553,148 of record NW_026061853.1, read on the forward strand.
GCAGCCGATAAGTACAAGCGTTTCGGAGAGAAGAACGGCCAATGTGACGATCTGCCTTTAAGTCGATTCGATAACAAATGACGAAAATGGACGGATTTCTAAGGTTTTTACTACATATGAACACTTTTCACATTCTCCCGTGCAACTCGGCTGCTAGTCCTCCTTTCATGCAGAATGTTAAGGTCCTAGCTCATGTCCAAGGCAACAAAGGCAGCTAAAAAGTCAATAATCGATACCTAAAACTTGAATTGTACTACTTCTTACTGGCTATTACATCAACTTAGAAGCTTCATCTGTGTTCTACTATGGTGCTTTTAGTGTCTCCACATACCGCAGCACGCGACATAGCTTTGCAGACGATAAGTACAACCGATTCAGAGAGAAGAGCGGCCAATGTGACGATCTGGCTTTAAGTCGATTCGATAAAAAATGACGAAAACGGACGGATTTCTCAGGTTTTTACTACATATGAACACTTTTCACATTCTCCCCTGCAACTCGGCTGCTAGTCCTCATTTCATGCAGAATCTTAAGTTCCTAGCTCATGTCCAAGGCACCAAAGCCAGCTAAAAAGTCAATAATCGATACTTAAAACTTGAATTGTACTACTTCTTACTGGCTATTACATCAACTTAGAAGCTTCATCTGTGTTCTACCATGGTGCTTTTCCTGTTTCCGCCTACGGCAACACGAGACATAGCTTTGCAGACGATAAGTACAACCGATTCAGAGAGAAGAGCGGCCAATGTGACGATCTGGCTTTAAGTCGATTCGATAAAAAATGACGAAAACGGACGGATTTCTCAGGTTTTTACTACATATGAACACTTTTCACATTCTCCCCTGCAACTCGGCTGCTAGTCCTCATTTCATGCAGAATCTTAAGGTCCTAGCTCATGTCCAAGGCACCAAAGCCAGCTAAAAAGTCAATAATCGATACATAAAACTTGAATTGTACTACTTCTTACTGGCTATTACATCAACTTAGATGCTTGAACTGTGTTCTACCATGGTGAGTGCAGTGTCTCCGGATACCGCAGCACGCGACATAGCTTTGCAGACGATAAGTACAAGCGTTTCGGAGAGAAAAGCGGCCAATGTGACGATCTGGCTTTAACTCGATTCGATAACAAATGACGAAAACGGAAGGATTTCTAAGGTTTTTACTACATATGAACACTTTTCACATTCTCCCGTGCAACGCGGCTACTAGTCCTCCTTTAATGCAGAAATTTAAGGTCCTAGCTCATGTCCAAGGCAACAAAGCCAGCTAAAAAGTCAATAATCGATACCTAAAACTTGAATTGTACTACTTCTTACTGGCTATTACATCAACTTAGAAGCTTCATCTGTGTTCTACTATGGTGATTTTAGTGTCTCCACATACCGCAGCACGCGACATAGCTTTGCAGACGATAAGTACAGCCGTTTCAGAGAGAAGAGCGGCCAATGCTACGATCTGGCTTTAAGTCGATTCGATAACAAATGACGAAAACGGACGGATATCTCAGGTTTTTACTACATATGAACACTTTTCACATTCTCCCCTGCAACTCGGCTGCTAGTCCTCCTTTCATGCAGAATCTTAAGGTCCTAGCTCATGTCCAAAGCACCAAAGCCAGCTAAAAAGTCAATAATCGATACCTAAAACTTGAATTGTACTACTTCTTTCTGGCTATTACATCAACTTAGAAGCTTGAACTGTGTTCTACTATGGTGAGTGCAGTGTCTCCGGATACCGCAGCACGCGACATAGCTTTGCAGACGATAAGTACAAGCGTTTCGGAGAGAAGAGCGGCCAATGTGACGATCTGGCTTTAAGTCGATTCGATAACAAATGACGAAAATGGACGGATTTCTAAGGTTTTTACTACATATGAACACTTTTCACATTCTCCCGTGCAACTCGGCTGCTAGTCCTCCTTTCATGCAGAATCTTAAGGTCCTAGCTCGTGTCCAAGGCAACAAAGCCAGCTAAAAAGTCAATAATCGATAGCTAAAACTTGAATTGTACTACTTCTTACTGGCTATTACATCAACTTAGAAGCTTCATCTGTGTTCTACTATGCTGCTTTTAGTGTCTCCACATACCGCAGCACGCGACATAGCTTTGCAGACGATAAGTACAAGCGTATCAGAGAGAAGAGCGGCCAATGTGACGATCTGGCTTTAAGTCGATTTGATAACAAATGACGAAAACGGACGGATTTCTCAGGTTTTTACTACATATGAACACTTTTCACATTCTCCCGTGCAACTCCTAGTCCTCCTTCATGCAAAATCTTAATTTCCTAGCTCGTGTCCAAGGCACCAAAGAAGGGCAAAAAGTCATTAACCGATACCTAAAACTTTAATTGTACTACTTCTTACTGGCTATTACATCAACTTAGAAGCTTCATCTGTGTTCTACTATGGTGCTTTTAGTGTGTCCGCATACCGCAGCACGCGACATAGCTTTGCAGACGATAAGTACAAGTGTTTCAGAGAGAAGATCGGCCAATGTGACGATCTGGCTTTAAGTCGATTCGATAACAAATGACGAAAACGGACGGATTTCTCGGGTTTTTACTACATATGAACACTTTTCACATTCTCCCATGCAAATCGGCTGCTAGTCCTCCTTTCATGCAGAATGTTAAGGTCCTAGCTCATGTCCAAGGCACCAAAGCCAGCTCAAAAGTCAATAATCGATACCTAAAACTTGAATTGTACTACTTCTTCCTGGCTATTACGTCAACTTAGAAGTTTCATCTGTGTTCTACTATGGTGATTTTAGTGTCTCCGCATACCGCAGCACGCGACATAGCTTTGCAGACGATAAGTACAAGCGTTTCAGAGAGAAGAGCGGCCAATGTGACGATCTGGCTTTAAGTCGATTCGATAACAAATGACGAAAACGGACGGATTTCTAAGGTTTTTACTACATATGAACACTTTTCACATTCTCCCGTGCAACTCGGCTGCTAGTCCTCCATTCATGCAGAATCTTAAGGTCCTAGCCCATGTCCAAGGCACCAAAGCCAGCTAAAAAGTCAATAACCGATACCAAAAACTTGAATTGTACTTCTTCTTACTGGCTATTACATCATCTTAGAAGCTTCATCTGTGTTCTACTATCGTGCTTTTAGTGTCTCCGAATACCGCAGTACGCGACATGGCTTTGCAGACGATAAGTACAACCGTTTCAGAGAGAAGAGCGGCCAATGTGACGATCTGGCTTTAAGTCGATTCGATAACAAATGACGAAAACGGACGAATTTCTCAGGTTTTTACTACATATGAACACTTTTCACATTCTCCCGTGCTACTCGGCTGCTAGTCCTCCTTTCATGCAGAATCTTTAGGTCCTAGCTCATGTCCAAGGCATCAAAGCTATTTAAAAAGTCAATAATCGATACCTAAAACTTGAATTGTACTACTTCTTACTGGCTATTACATCAACTTAGAAGCTTCATCTGTGTTCTACTATGGTGCTTTAAGTGTCTCCGCATACCGCAGCACGCGACATAGCTTTGCAGACGATATGTACAACCGTTTCAGAGAGAAGAGCGGCCAATGTGACGATCTGGCTTTAAGTCGATTCGATAACAAATGACGAAAACGGACGGATTTCTCAGGTTTTTACTACATATGAACACTTTTCACATTCTCTCGTGCAACTCGGCTGCTAGTCCTCCTTTCATGCAGAATCTTAAGGTCCTAGCTCATGTCCAAGGCACCAAAGCCAGCTAAAAAGTCAATAATCGATAACTAAAACTTGAATTGGACTACTTCTTACTGGCTATTACATCAACTTAGAAGCTTCATCTGTGTTCTACTATGGTGCTTTTCCTGTTTCCGCCTACGGCAACACGCGACATAGCTTTGCAGACGATAAGTACAACCGTTTCCGAGAGCATAGCGGCCAATGTGACGATCTGGCTTTAAGTCGATTCGATAACAAATGACGAAAACGGACGAATTTCTCTGGTTTTTACTACATATGAACACTTTTCACATTCTCCCGTGCTATTCGGCTGCTAGTCCTCTTTTCATGCTGAATCTTAAGGCCCTAGCTCATGTCCAAGGCACCAAAGCTAGCTAAAAACTCAATAATCGATACCTAAAACTTGAATTGTACTACTTCTTACTGGCTATTACATCAACTTAGAAGCTTCATCTGTGTTCTACTATGCTGCTTGTAGTGTCTCAGCATACCGCAGCATCCGACATAGCTTTGCAGACGATAAGTACAACCGTTTCAGAGAGATGAGCGACCAATGTGACGATCTGGCTTTAAGTCGATTCGATAACAAATGACGAAAACGGACGGATTTCTCAGGTTTTTATTACATATGAACACTTTTCACATTCTCCCGTGCAACTCGGCTGCTAGTCCTCCTTTCATGCTGAATCTTAAGGTCCTAGCTCATGTCCAAGGCACAAAAAGCCAGCTAAAAAGTCAATAATCGATACCTAAAACTTGAATTGTACTACTTCTTACTGGCTATTACAACAACTTAGAAGCTTCATCTGTGTTCTACTATGGTGCTTTTAGTGTCTCCACATACCGCAGCAGGCGACATAGCTTTGCAGACGATAAGTTCAACCGTTTCAGAGAGAAGAGCGGCCAATGTGACGATCTGGCTTTAAGTCGATTCGATAACAAATGACGAAAACGGACGGATTTCTCAGGTTTTTACTACATATGAACACTTTTCACATTCTCCCGTGCAACTCGGCTGATAGTCCTCCTTCATGCAAAATCTTAATTTCCTAGCTCGTGTCCAAGGCACCAAAGAAGGGTAAATGTCATTAACCGATACCTAAAACTTTAATTGTACTACTTCTTACTGGCTATTACATCAACTTAGAAGCTTCATCTGTGTTCTACTATGGTGCTTTTAGTGTGTCCGCATACCGCAGCACGCGACATAGCTTTCCAGACGATAAGTACAAGTGTTTCAAAGAGAAGAGCGGCCAATGTGACGAACTGGCTTTAAGTCGATTCGATAACAAATGACGAAAACGGACGGATTTCTCAGGTTTTTACTACATATGAACACTTTTCACATTCTCCCGTGCAACTCGGCTGCTAGTCCTCCTTTCATGCAGAATCTTAAGGTCCTAGCTCATGTCCAAGGCACCAAAGCCAACTAAAAAGTAAATAATCGATACCTAAAACTTGAATTGGACTACTTCTTACTGTCTATTACATCAACTTAGAAGCTTCATCTGTGTTCTACTATGGTGCTTTTCTGTTTCCGCCTACGGCAACACGCGACATAGCTTTGCAGACGATAAGTACAACCGTTTCCGAGAGCAGAGCGGCCAATGTGACGATCTGGCTTTAAGTCGATTCGATAACAAATGACGAAAACGGACGGATTTCTCAGGTTTTTACTACATATGAACACTTTTCACATTTTCCCCTGCAACTCGGCTGCTAGTCCTCCTTTCATGCAGAATCTTAAGGTCCTAGCTCATGTCCAAGGCACCAAAGCCAGCTAAAAAGTCAATAATCGATACCTAAAACTTGAATTGTACTACTTCTTACTGGCTATTACATCAACTTAGAAGCTTCATCTGTGTTCTACTATGGTGCTTTTAGTGTCTCCACATACCGCAGCAGGCGACATAGCTTTGCAGACGATAAGTACAACCGTTTCAGAGTGAAGAGCGACCAATGTGACGATCTGGCTTTAAGTGGATTCGATATCAAATGACGAAAACGGACGGATTTCTCAGGTTTTTACTACATATGAACACTTTTCACATTCTCCCGTGCAACTCGGCTGCTAGTCCTCCTTTCATGCAGAATCTTAAGGTCCTAGCTCATGTCCAAGGCACCAAAGCCAGCTAAAAAGTCAATAATCGATACCTAAAACTTGAATTGTACTACTTCTTACTGGCTATTACATCAACTTAGAAGCTTCATCTGTGTTCTACTATGGTGCTTTTAGTGTCTCCACATACCGCAGCAGGCGACATAGCTTTGCAGACGATAAGTTCAACCGTTTCAGAGAGAAGAGCGGCCAATGTGACGATCTGGCTTTAAGTCGATTCGATAACAAATGACGAAAACGGACGGATTTCTAAGGTTTTTACTACATATGAACACTTTTCACATTCTCCCGTGCAACTCGGCTGGTAGTAATCCTTTCATGCAGAATGTTAAGGTCCTAGCTCATGTCCAAGGCACCAAAGCCAGCTAAAAAGTCAATAATTGATACCTAAAACTTGAATTGTACTACTTCTTCCTGGCTATTACATCAACTTAGAAGCTTCATCTGTGTTCTACTATGGCGCTTTTAGTGTCTCCACATACCGCAGCAGGCGACATAGCTTTGCAGACGATAAGTTCAACCGTTCCAGAGAGAAGAGCGGCCAATGTGACGATCTGGCTTTAAGTCGATTCGATAACAAATGACGAAAACGGACGGATTTCTCAGGTTTTTACTACATATGAACACTTTTCACATTCTCCCGTGCAACTCGGCTGATAGTCCTCCTTCATGCAAAATCTTAATTTCCTAGCTCGTGTCCAAGGCACCAAAGAAGGGTAAATGTCATTAACCGATACCTAAAACTTTAATTGTACTACTTCTTACTGGCTATTACATCAACTTAGAAGCTTCATCTGTGTTCTACTATGGTGCTTTTAGTGTGTCCGCATACCGCAGCACGCGACATAGCTTTGCAGACGATAAGTACAAGCGTTTCCGAGAGCAGAGCGGCCAATGTGACGATCTGGCTTTATGTCGATTCGATAACAAATGACGAAAACGGACGGATTTCTCAGGTCTTTACTACATATGAACACTTTTCACATTTTCCCCTGCAACTCGGCTGCTAGTCCTCCTTTCATGCAGAATCTTAAGGTCCTAGCTCATGTCCAAGGCACCAAAGCCAGCAAAAAGTCAATAATCGATACCTAAAACTTGAATTGGACTACTTCTTACTGGCTATTACATCAACTTAGAAGCTTCATCTGTGTTCTACAATGGTGCTTTTCCTGTTTCCGCCTACGGCAACACGCGACATAGCTTTGCAGACGATAAGTACAACCGTTTCCGAGAGCAGAGCGGCCAATGTGACGATCTGGCTTTAAGTCGTTTCGATAACAAATGACGAAAACGGATGAATTTCTCAGGTTTTTACTACATATGAACACTTTTCACATTCTCCCGTGCTATTCGGCTGCTAGTCCTCCTTTCATGCTGAATCTTAAGGCCCTAGCTCTTGTCCAAGGCACCAAAGCTAGCTATAAACTCAATAATCGATACCTAAAACTTGAATTGTACTACTTCTTACTGGCTATTACATCAACTTAGAAGCCTCATCTGTGTTCTACTATGCTGTTTGTAGTGTCTCAGCATACCGCAGCATGCGACATAGCTTTGCAGACGATAAGTACAACCGTTTCAGAGAGAAGAGCGACCAATGTGACGATCTGGCTTTAAGTCGATTCGATAACAAATGACGAAAACGGACGGATTTCTCAGGTATTTTTTTACATATGAACACTTTTCACATTCTCCCGTGCAACTCGGCTGCTAGTCCTCCTTACATGCAGAATCTTAAGGTCCTAGCTCATGTCGAAGGCACCAAAGCCAGCTAAAAAGTCAATAATCGATACCTAAAACTTGAATTGTACTACTTCTTACTGGCTATTACATCAACTTAGAAGCTTCATCTGTGTTCTACTATGGTGCTTTTAGTGTCTCCACATACCGCAGCACGTGACATAGCTTTGTAGACGATAAGTACAACCGTTTCAGAGAGAAAAGCGGCCAATGTGACGATCTGACTTTATGTCGATTCGATAACAAATGACGAAAACGGACGGATTTCTCAGGTTTTTATTACATATGAACACTTTTCACATTCTCCCGTGCAACTCGGCTGCTAGTCCTCCTTTCATGCAGAATCTTAAGGTCCTAGCTCATGTCCAAGGCATCAAAGCCAGCTAAATAAGTCAATAATCGGTACCTAAAACTTGAATTGTACTACTTCTTACTGGCTATTACATCAACTTAGAAGCTTCATCTGTGTTCTACTATGGTGCTTTTATTGTGTCCACATACCGCAGCACGCGACATAGCTTTGCAGACGATAAGTACAACTTTTTCAGAGAGAAGAGCGGCCAATGTGACGATCTGGCTTTAAGTCGATTCGATAACAAATGACGAAAACGGACGGATTTCTCAGGTTTTTACTACATATGAACACTTTTCACATTCTCCCGTGCAACTCGGCTGCTAGTCCTCCTTTCATGTAGAATCTTAAGGTCCTAGCTCATGTCCAAGGCACCAAAGCCAGCTAAAAAGTCAATAATCGATACCTAAAACTTGAATTGGATTACTTCTTACTGGCTATTACATCAACTTAGATGCTTCATCTGTGTTCTACTATGGTAATTTTAGTGTCTCCACATACTGCAGCACGCGACATAGCTTTGCAGACGATAAGTACAACCGTTTCAGATAGAATAACGGCCAATGTGACGATCTGGCTTTAAGTCGATTCGATAACAAATGACGAAAACGGATGGATTTCTAAGGTTTTTACTACATATGAACACTTTTCACATTCTCCCGTGCAACTCGGCTGATAGTCCTCCTTCATGCAAAATCTTAATTTCCTAGCTCGTGTCCAAGGCACCAGAGAAGGGTAAATGTCATTAACCGATACCTAAAACTTGAATTGTACTACTTCTTACTGGCTATTACATCAACTTAGAAGCTTCATCTGTGTTCTACTATGGTGCTTTTAGTGTGTCCGCAAACCGCAGCACGCGACATAGCTTTGCAGACGATAAGTACAACCGTTTCCGAGAGCAGAGCGGCCAATGTGACGATCTGGCTTTAAGTCGATTCGATAACAAATGACGAAAACGGACGGATTTCTCAGGTCTTTACTACATATGAACACTTTTCACATTTTCCCCTGCAACTCGGCTGCTAGTCCTCCTTTCATGCAGAATCTTAAGGTCCTAGCTCATGTCCAAGGCACCAAAGCCAGCTAAAAAGTCAATAATCGATACCTAAAACTTGAATTGGACTACTTCTTACTGGCTATTACATCAACTTAGAAGCTTCATCTGTGTTCTACAATAGTGCTTTTCCTGTTTCCGCCTACGGCAACACGCGACATAGCTTTGCAGACGATAAGTACAACCGTTTCCGAGAGCAGAGCGGCCAATGTGACGATCTGGCTTTAAGTCGATTCGATAACAAATGACGAAAACGGACGAATTTCTCAGGTTTTTACTACATATGAACACTTTTCACATTCTCCCGTGCAACTCGGCTGCTAGTCCTCCTTTCATGCAGAATCTTAAGGTCCTAGCTCATGTCCAAGGCATCAAAGCCAGCTAAATAAGTCAATAATCGATACCTAAAACTTGAATTGTACTACTTCTTACTGGCTATTACATCAACTTAGAAGCTTCATCTGTGTTCTACTATGGTGCTTTTATTGTGTCCACATACCGCAGCACGCGACATAGCTTTGCAGACGATAAGTACAACTTTTTCAGAGAGAAGAGCGGCCAATGTGACGATCTGGCTTTAAGTCCATTCGATAACAAATGACGAAAACGGACGGATTTCTCAGGTTTTTACTACATATGAACACTTTTCACATTCTCCCGTGCAACTCGGCTGCTAGTCCTCCTTTCATGTAGAATCTTAAGGTCCTAGCTCATGTCCAAGGCACCAAAGCCAGCTAAAAAGTCAATAATCGATACCTAAAACTTGAATTGGATTACTTCTTACTGGCTATTACATCAACTTAGATGCTTCATCTGTGTTCTACTATGGTAATTTTAGTGTCTCCACATACTGCAGCACGCGACATAGCTTTGCAGACGATAAGTACAACCGTTTCAGAGAGAATAGCGGCCAATGTGACGATCTGGCTTTAAGTCGATTCGATAATAAATGACGAAAACGGATGGATTTCTAAGGTTTTTACTACATATGAACACTTTTCACATTCTCCCGTGCAACTCGGCTTCTAGTCCTCCTTTCATGTAGAATTTTAAGGTACTAGCTCATGTCCAAGGCACCAAAGCCAGCTAAAAAGTCAATAATCGATACCTAAAACTTGAATTGTACTACTTCTTACTGGCTATTACATCAACTTAGAAGCTCCATCTGTGTTCTACTATGGTGCTTTTAGTGTCACCGCTTACCGCAGCACGCGACATAGCTTTGCAGACGATAAGTACAACCGTTTCAGAGAGAAGAGCGGCCAATGTGACGATCTGGCTTTAAGTCGATTCGATCACAAATGACGAAAACGGACGGATGTCTCAGGTTTTTAATACATATGAACACTTTTCACATTCTCCCGTGCAACTTGGCTGTTAGTCCTCCTTTTATGCAGAATCTTAAAGTCCTAGCACATGTCCAAGGCAACAAAGCCAGCAAAAAGGTCAATATTCAATACCTAAAACTTGAATTGTACTACTTCTTACTGGCTGTTACATCAACTTAGAAGCTTCATCTGTGTTCTACTGTGGTGATTTTAGTGTCTCCGCATACCGCAGCACGCGATATAGGTTTGCAGACGATAAGTACAACCGTTTCAGAGAGAAGAGCGGCTAATGTGACGATCTGGCTTTAAGTCGATTCGATAACAAATGAACGAAAACGGACGGATTTCTAAGGTTTTTACTACATATGAACACTTTTCACATTCTCCCGTGCAACTCGGCTGCTAGTCCTCCTTTCATGCAGAATATTAAGATCCTAGCTCATGTCCAAGGCACCAAAGCCAGCTAAAAAGTCAATAATCAATACCTAAATCTTGAATTGTACTACTTCTTACTGGCCATTACACAACTTAGAAGCTTCATCTGTGTTCTACTACGGTGCTTTTAGTTTCTCCGCATACCGCAGCACGCGACATAGTTTTGCAGACGATAAGTACAACCGTTTCAGAGAGAAGAGTGGCCAATGTGACGATCTGGCTTTAAGTCGATTCGATAACAAATGACGAAAACGGACGGATTTCTAAGGTTTTTACTACATATGAACACTTTTCACATTCTCCCGTGCAACTCGGCTGCTAGTCCTCCTTTCATGCAGAATCTTAAGGTCCTAGCCCATGTCCAAGGCATCAAAGCCATCTAAAAAGTCAATAATCGATACCTAAAACTTGAATTCTACTACTTCTTTCTGGCTATTACATCAAATTAGAAGCTTCATCTATGTTCAACTATTTTGCTTTTAGTGTTTCCACATACCGCAGCACGTGACATAGCTTTGTAGACGATAAGTACAACCGTTTCAGAGAGAAGAACGGCCAATGTGACGATCTGGCTTTAAGTCGATTCGATAACAAATGACGAAAACGGACGAATTTCTCAGGTTTTTACTACATATGAACACTTTTCACATTCTCCCGTGCAACTCGGCTGCTAGTCCTCCTTTCATGCAGAATCTTAAGGTCCTAGCTCATGTCCAAGGCATCAAAGCCAGCTAAATAAGTCAATAATCGATACCTAAAACTTGAATTGTACTACTTCTTACTGGCTATTACATCAACTTAGAAGCTTCATCTGTGTTCTACTATGGTGCTTTTATTGTGTCCACATACCGCAGCACGCGACATAGCTTTGCAGACGATAAGTACAACTTTTTCAGAGAGAAGAGCGGCCAATGTGACGATCTGGCTTTAAGTCCATTCGATAACAAATGACGAAAACGGACGGATTTCTCAGGTTTTTACTACATATGAACACTTTTCACATTCTCCCGTGCAACTCGGCTGCTAGTCCTCCTTTCATGTAGAATTTTAAGGTACTAGCTCATGTCCAAGGCACCAAAGCCAGCTAAAAAGTCAATAATCGATACCTAAAACTTGAATTGTACTACTTCTTACTGGCTATTACATCAACTTAGAAGCTCCATCTGTGTTCTACTATGGTGCTTTTAGTGTCACCGCATACCGCAGCACGCGACATAGCTTTGCAGACGATAAGTACAACCGTTTCAGAGAGAAGAGCGGCCAATGTGACGATCTGGCTTTAAGTCGATTCGATCACAAATGACGAAAACGGACGGATGTCTCAGGTTTTTAATACATATGAACACTTTTCACATTCTCCCGTGCAACTTGGCTGTTAGTCCTCCTTTTATGCAGAATCTTAAAGTCCTAGCACATGTCCAAGGCAACAAAGCCAGCAAAAAGGTCAATATTCAATACCTAAAACTTGAATTGTACTACTTCTTACTGGCTGTTACATCAACTTAGAAGCTTCATCTGTGTTCTACTGTGGTGATTTTAGTGTCTCCGCATACCGCAGCACGCGATATAGCTTTGCAGACGATAAGTACAACCGTTTCAGAGAGAAGAGCGGCTAATGTGACGATCTGGCTTTAAGTCGATTCGATAACAAATGAACGAAAACGGACGGATTTCTAAGGTTTTTACTACATATGAACACTTTTCACATTCTCCCGTGCAACTCGGCTGCTAGTCCTCCTTTCATGCAGAATATTAAGATCCTAGCTCATGTCCAAGGCACCAAAGCCAGCTAAAAAGTCAATAATCAATACCTAAATCTTGAATTGTACTACTTCTTACTGGCCATTACACAACTTAGAAGCTTCATCTGTGTTCTACTACGGTGCTTTTAGTTTCTCCGCATACCGCAGCACGCGACATAGTTTTGCAGACGATAAGTACAACCGTTTCAGAGAGAAGAGTGGCCAATGTGACGATCTGGCTTTAAGTCGATTCGATAACAAATGACGAAAACGGACGGATTTCTAAGGTTTTTACTACATATGAACACTTTTCACATTCTCCCGTGCAACTCGGCTGCTAGTCCTCCTTTCATGCAGAATCTTAAGGTCCTAGCCCATGTCCAAGGCATCAAAGCCATCTAAAAAGTCAATAATCGATACCTAAAACTTGAATTCTACTACTTCTTACTGGCTATTACATCAAATTAGAAGCTTCATCTGTGTTCAACTATTTTGCTTTTAGTGTTTCCACATACCGCAGCACGTGACATAGCTTTGTAGACGATAAGTACAACCGTTTCAGAGAGAAGAACGGCCAATGTGACGATCTGGCTTTAAGTCGATTCGATAACAAATGACGAAAACGGACGGATATCTCAGGTTTTTAATACATATGAACACTTTTCACATTCTCCCGTGCAACTGGGCTGCTAGTCCTCCTTTTATGCAGAATCTTAAAGTCCTAGCTCATGTCCAAGGCACCAAAGCCAGCTAAAAAGTCAATAATCGATACCTAAATCTCTAATTGGTGTACTTCTTACTGGCTATTACATCAACTTAGAAGCTTCATCTGTGTTCTACTATGGTGCTTTTCTGTTTCCGCCTACGGCAACACGCGACATAGCTTTGCAGACGATAAGTACAACCGTTTCTGAGAGCAGAGCAACCAATGTGACGATCTGGCTTTAAGTCGATTCGATAACAAATGACGAAAACGGACGGATTACTCAGGTCTTTACTTCATATGAACACTTTTTACATTCTCCCCTGCAACTCGGCTGCTAGTCCTCCTTTCATGCAGAATCTTAAGGTCCTAGCTCATGTCCAAGTCACCAAAGCTAGCTGAAAAGTCAATAATCGATACCTAAAACGTGAATTGTACTACTTCTTACTGGCTATTACATCAACATAGAAGCTTCATCTGTCTTCTACTATGTTGCTTGTAGTGTCTCAGCATACCGCAGCATGCGACATAGCTTTGCAGACGATAAGTACAAGCGTTTCAGAGAGAAGAGCGGCCAATGTGACGATCTGGCTTTACGTCGATTCGATAACAAATGACGAAAACGGACGGATGTCTTAGGTTTTTACTACATATGAACACTTTTCACATTTTCCCGTGCTACTCGGCTGCTAGTCCTCCTTTCAGGCAGAATCTTAAGGTCCTAGCTCAGGTCCAAGGCACCAAAGCTAGCTAAAAAGTCAATAATTGATAACTAAAACTTGAATTGTACTACTTCTTACTGGCTATTACATCAACTTAGAAACTTCATCTGTGTTCTACTATGCTGCTTGTAGTGTCTCAGCATACCGCAGCATACGACATAGCTTTGCAGACGATAAGTACAAGCGTTTCAGAGAGAAGAGCGGCCAATGTGACGATCTGGCTTTAAGTCGATTCGATAACAAATGACGAAAACGGACGAATTTCCCAGGTTTTTACTACATATGAACACTTTTCACATTCTCCCGTGCTACTCGGCTGCTAGTCCTCCTTTCATGCAGAATCTTAAGGTCCTAGCTCAGGTCCAAGGCACCAATGCTAGCTAAAAAGTCAATAATCGATACCTAAAACTTGTATTGTACTACTTCGTACTGGCTATTACATCAACTTAGAAGCTCCATCTGTGTTCTACTATGGTGATTTTAGTGTCTCTGCATACCGCAGCACGCGACATAGCTTTGTAGACGATAAGTACAACCGTTTCAGAGAGAAGAGCGGCCAATGTGACGATCTGGCTTTAAGTCGATTCGATAACAAATGAAGGAAACGGAAGGATTTCTCAGGTTTTTACTACATATGAACACTTTTCACATTCTCCCGTGCAACTCGGCTGCTAGTCCTCCTTTCATGCAGAATCTTAAGGTCCTAGCTCATGTCCAAGGCACCAAAGCCAGCTAAAAAGTCAATAGTCGATACCTAAAACTTGAATTCTACTACTTCTTACTGGCTATTACATCAACTTAGAAGCTTCATCTGTGTTCTACTATGGTGCTTTTAGTGTCTCCACATACCGCAGCACGCGACATAGCTTTGCAGACGATAAGTACAACCGTTTCAGAGAGAAGAGCGGCCAATGTGACGATCTGGCTCTATGTCGATTCGATAACAAATGACGAAAACGGACGGATTTCTCAGGTTTTTACTACATATGAACACTTTTCACATTCTCCCGTGCAACTCGGCTGCTAGTCCTCCTTTCATGCAGAATCTTAAGGTCCTAGCTCATGTCCAAGGCATCAAAGCCAGCTAAATAAGTCAATAATCGATACCTAAAACTTTAATTGTACTACTTCTTACTAGCTATTACATCAACTTAGAAGCTTCATCTGTGTTCTACTATGGTGCTTTTATTGTGTCACATACCGCAGCACGCGACATAGCTTTGCAGACGATAAGTACAACTTTTTCAGAGAGAAGAGCGGCCAATGTGACGATCTGGCTTTAAGTCGATTCTATAACAAATGACGAAAACGGACGGATTTCTCAGGTTTTTACTACATATGAACACTTTTCACATTCTCCCGTGCAACTCGGCTGCTAGTCCTCCTTTCATGTAGAATCTTAAAGTCCTAGCTCATGTCCAAGGCACCAAAGCCAGCTAAAAAGTCAATAATCGATACCTAAAACTTGAATTGGATTACTTCTTACTGGCTATTACATCAACTTAGATGCTTCATCTGTGTTCTACTATGGTAATTTTAGTGTCTCCACATACCGCAGCACGCGACATAGCTTTGCAGACGATAAGTACAACCGTTTCAGAGAGAATAGCGGCCAATGTGACGATCTGGCTTTAAGTCGATTCGATAACAAATGACGAAAACGAATGGATTTCTAAGGTTTTTACTACATATGAACACTTTTCACATTCTCCCGTGCAACTCGGCTGCTAGTCCTCCTTTCATGCAGAATTTTAAGGTACTAGCTCATGTCCAAGGCACCAAAGCCAGCTAAAAAGTCAATAATCGATACCTAAAACTTGAATGGTACTACTTCTTACTGGCTATTACATCAACTTAGAAGCTCCATCTGTGTTCTACTATGGTGCTTTTAGTGTCACCACATACCGCAGCACGCGACATAGCTTTGCAGACGATAAGTACAACCGTTTCAGATGGAAGAGCGGCCAATGTGACGATCTGGCTTTAAGTCGATTCGATCACAAATAACGAAAACGGACGGATGTCTCAGGTTTTTAATACATATGAACACTTTTCACATTCTCCCGTGCAACTTGGCTGCTAGTCCTCCTTTTATGCAGAATCTTAAAGTCCTAGCTCATGTCCAAGGCACAAAAAGCCAGCTAAAAAATCAATAATCGATACCTAAATCTTGAATTGGTCTACTTCTTACTGGCTATTACATCAACTTAGAAGCTTCATCTGTGTTCTACTATGGTGCTTTTCTGTTTCCGCCTACGGCAAAACGCGACATTGCTTTGCAGACGATAAGTACAACCGTGTCCGAGAGCAGAGCGGCCAATGTGACGATCTGGCTTTAAGTCGATTCGGTAACAAATGACGAAAACGGACGGATTACTCAGGTTTTTACTTCATATGAACACTTTTTACATTCTCCCCTGCAACTCGGCTGCTAGTCCTCCTTTCATGCAGAATCTTAAGGTCCTAGCTCATGTCCAAGGCACCATAGCCAGCTAAAAAGTCAATAATCGATACCTAAAACATGAATTGTACTACTTCTTACTGGCTATTACATCAACTTAGAAGCTTCATCTGTGTTCTACTATTTTGCTTTTAGTGTCTCCACATACCGCAGCACGTGACATAGCTTTGTAGACGATAAGTACAACCGTTTCAGAGAGAAGAGCGGCCAATGTGTCGAACTGGCTCTAAGTCGATTCGATAACAAATGACGAAAACGGACGAATTTCTCAGGTTTTTACTACATATGAACACTTTTCACATTCTCCCGTGCAACTCGGCTGCTAGTCCTCCTTTCATGTAGAATCTTATGGTCCTAGCTCATGTCCAAGGCACCAAAGCCAGCTAAAAAGTCAATAATCGATACCTAAAACTTGAATTGGATTACTTCTTACTGGCTATTACATCAACTTAGAAGCTTCATCTGAGTTCTACTATGGTGCTTTTAGTGTCTCCGCATACCGCAGCACGCGACATAGCTTTGCAGACGATAAGTACAACCGTTTCAGAGAGAAGAGCGGCCAATGTGACGATCTGGCTTCAAGTCGATTCGATAACAAATGACGAAAACGGACGGATGTCTCAGGTTTTTAATACATATGAACACTTTTCACATTCTCCCGTGCAACTGGGCTGCTAGTCCTCCTTTTATGCAGATCCTTAAAGTCCTAGCTCATGTAAAAGGCACCAAAGCCAGCTAAAAAGTCAATAATCGATACCTAAATCTCTAATTGGTGTACTTCTTACTGGCTATTACATCAACTTACAAGCTTCATCTGTGTTCTACTATGGTGCTTTTCTGTTTCCGCCTACGGCAATACGCGACATAGCTTTGCAGACGATAAGTACAACCGTTTCTGAGAGCAGAGCAACCAATGTGACGATCTGGCTTTAAGTCGATTCGATAACAAATGACGAAAACGGACGGATTACTCAGGTCTTTACTTCATATGAACACTTTTTACATTCTCCCCTGCAACTCGGCTGCTAGTCCTCCTTTCATGCAGAATCTTAAGGTCCTAGCTCATGTCCAAGGCACCAAAGCTAGCTAAAAAGTCAATAAGCGATACCTAAAACGTGAATTGTACTACTTCTTACTGGCTATTACATCAACATAGAAGCTTCATCTGTCTTCTACTATGCTGCTTGTAGTGTCTCAGCATACCGCAGCATGCGACATAGCTTTGCAGACGATATGTACAAGCGTTTCAGAGAGAAGAGCGGCCAATGTGACGATCTGGCTTTACGTCGATTCGATAACAAATGACGAAAACGGACGCATTTCTCAGGTTTTTACTACATATGAACACTTTTCACATTTTCCCGTGCTACTCGGCTGCTAGTCCTCCTTTCATGCAGAATCTTAAGGTCCTAGCTCATGTCCAAGGCATCAAAGCCAGCTAAATAAGTCAATAATCGATACCTAAAACTTTAAAAATGTACTACTTCTTACTGGCTATTACATCAACTTACAAGCTTCATCTGTGTTCTACTATGGTGCTTTTATTGTGTCCACATACCGCAGCACGCGACATAGCTTTGCAGACGATAAGTACAACTTTTTCAGAGAGAAGAGCGGCCAATGTGACGATCTGGCTTTAAGTCGATTCGATAACAAATGACGAAAACGGACGGATGTCTCAGGTTTTTAATACATATGAACACTTTTCACATTCTCCCGTGCAACTGGGCTGCTAGTCCTCCTTTTATGCAGAATCTTAAAGTCCTAGCTCATGTCCAAGGCACCAAAGCCAGCTAAAAAGTCACTAATCGTTACCTAAATCTCTAATTGGTGTACTTCTTACTGGCTATTACATCAACTTAGAAGCTTCATCTGTGTTCTACTATGGTGCTTTTCTGTTTCCGCCTACGGCAACACGCAACATAGCTTTGCAGACGATAAGTACAACTTTTTCAGAGAGAAGAGCGGCCAATGTGACGATCTGGCTTTAAGGCGATTCGATAACAAATGACGAAAACGGACGAATTTCCCAGGTTTTTACTACATATGAACACTTTTCACATTCTCCCGTGCTACTCGGCTGCTAGTCCTCCTTTCATGCAGAATCTTAAGGTCCTAGCTCATGTCCAAGGCATCAAAGCCAGCTAAATAAGTCAATAATCGATACCTAAAACTTTAAATGTACTACTTCTTACTGGCTATTACATCAACTTAGAAGCTTCATCTGTGATCTACTATGGTGCTTTTATTGTGTCCACATACCGCAGCACGCGACATAGCTTTGCAGACGATAAGTACAACTTTTTCAGAGAGAAGAGCGGCCAATGTGACGATCTGGCTTTAAGTCGATTCTATAACAAATGACGAAAACGGACGGATTTCTCAGGTTTTTACTACATATGAACACTTTTCACATTCTCCCGTGCAACTCGGCTGCTAGTCCTTTTTTCATGTAGAATCTTAAGGTCCTAGCTCATGTCCAAGGCACCAAAGCCAGCTAAAAAGTCAATAATCGATACCTAAAACTTGAATTGGATTACTTCTTACTGGCTATTACATCAACTTAGATGCTTCATCTGTGTTCTACTATGGTAATTTTAGTGTCTCCACATACCGCAGCACGCGACATAGCTTTGCAGACGATAAGTACAACCGTTTCAGAGAGAATAGCGGCCAATGTGACGATCTGGCTTTAAGTCGATTCGATAACAAATGACGAAAACGAATGGATTTCTAAGGTTTTTACTACATATGAACACTTTTCACATTCTCCCGTGCAACTCGGCTGCTAGTACTCCTTTCATGCAGAATTTTAAGGTACTAGCTCATGTCCAAGGCACCAAAGCTAGCTAAATAAGTCAATAATCGATACCTAAAACTTGAATGGTACTACTTCTTACTGGCTATTACATCAACTTAGAAGCTCCATCTGTGTTCTACTATGGTGCTTTTAGTGTCACCGCATACCGCAGCACGCGACATAGCTTTGCAGACGATAAGTACAACCGTTTCAGAGAGAAGAGCGGCCAATGTGACGATCTGGCTTTAAGTCGATTCGATCACAAATGACGAAAACGGACGGATGTCTCAGGTTTTTAATACATATGAACACTTTTCACATTCTCCCGTGCAACTTGGCTGCTAGTCCTCCTTTTATGCAGAATCTTAAAGTCCTAGCTCATGTCCAAGGCACAAAAAGCCAGCTAAAAAGTCAATAATCGATACCTAAATCTTGAATTGGTCTACTTCTTACTGGCTATTACATCAACTTAGAAGCTTCATCTGCGTTCTACTATGGTGCTTTTCTGTTTCCGCCTACGGCAAAACGCGACATTGCTTTGCAGACGATAAGTACAACCGTTTCCGAGAGCAGAGCGGCCAATGTGACGATCTGGCTTTAAGTCGATTCGATAACAAATGACGAAAACGGACGGATTACTCAGGTTTTTACTTCATATGAACACTTTTTACATTCTCCCCTGCAACTCGGCTGCTAGTCCTCCTTTCATGCAGAATCTTAAGGTCCTAGCTCATGTCCAAGGCACCATAGCCAGCTAAAAAGTCAATAATCGATACCTAAAACATGAATTGTACTACTTCTTACTGGCTATTACATCAACTTAGAAGCTTCATCTGTGTTCTACTATTTTGCTTTTAGTGTCTCCACATACCGCAGCACGTGACATAGCTTTGTAGACGATAAGTACAACCGTTTCAGAGAGAAGAGCGGCCAATGTGTCGAACTGGCTCTAAGTCGATTCGATAACAAATGACGAAAACGGACGGATTTCTCAGGTTTTTACTACATATGAACACTTTTCACATTCTCCCGTGCAACTCGGCTGCTAGTCCTCCTTTCATGTAGAATCTTTAGGTCCTAGCTCATGTCCAAGGCACCAAAGCCAGCTAAAAAGTCAATAATCGATACCTAAAACTTGAATTGGATTACTTCTTACTGGCTATTACATCAACTTAGAAGCTTCATCTGAGTTCTACTATGGTGCTTTTAGTGTCTCCGCATACCGCAGCACGCGACATAGCTTTGCAGACGATAAGTACAACCGTTTCAGAGAGAAGAGCGGCCAATGTGACGATCTGGCTTTAAGTCGATTCGATAACAAATGACGAAAACGGACGGATGTCTCAGGTTTTTAATACATATGAACACTTTTCACATTCTCCCGTGCAACTGGGCTGCTAGTCCTCCTTTTATGCAGAATCTTAAAGTCATAGCTCATGTCCAAGGCAGCAAAGCCAGCTAAAAAGTCAATAATCGATACCTAAATCTCCAATTGGTGTACTTCTTACTGGCTATTACATCAACTTAGAAGCTTCATCTGTGTTCTACTATGGTGCTTTTCTGTTTCCGCCTACGGCAAAACGCGACATTGCTTTGCAGACGATAAGTACAACCGTTTCCGAGAGCAGAGCGGCCAATGTGACGATCTGGCTTTAAGTCGATTCGATAACAAATGACGAAAACGGACGGATTACTCAGGTTTTTACTTCATATGAACACTTTTTACATTCTCCCCTGCAACTCGGCTGCTAGTCCTCCTTTCATGCAGAATTTTAAGGTACTAGCTCATGTCCAAGGCACCAAAGCCAGCTAAAAAGTCAATAATCGATACCTAAAACTTGAATTGGATTACTTCTTACTGGCTATTACATCAACTTAGATGCTTCATCTGTGTTCTACTATGGTAATTTTAGTGTCTCCACATACCGCAGCACGCGACATAGCTTTGCAGACGATAAGTACAACCGTTTCAGAGAGAATAGCGGCCAATGTGACGATCTGGCTTTAAGTCGATTCGATAACAAATGACGAAAACGAATGGATTTCTAAGGTTTTTACTACATATGAACACTTTTCACATTCTCCCGTGCAACTCGGCTGCTAGTCCTCCTTTCATGCAGAATTTTAAGGTACTAGCTCATGTCCAAGGCACCAAAGCCAGCTAAAAAGTCAATAATCGATACCTAAAACTTGAATGGTACTACTTCTTACTGGCTATTACATCAACTTAGAAGCTCCATCTGTGTTCTACTATGGTGCTTTTAGTGTCACCACATACCGCAGCACGCGACATAGCTTTGCAGACGATAAGTACAACCGTTTCAGATGGAAGAGCGGCCAATGTGACGATCTGGCTTTAAGTCGATTCGATCACAAATAACGAAAACGGACGGATGTCTCAGGTTTTTAATACATATGAACACTTTTCACATTCTCCCGTGCAACTTGGCTGCTAGTCCTCCTTTTATGCAGAATCTTAAAGTCCTAGCTCATGTCCAAGGCACCAAAGCCAGCTAAAAAGTCACTAATCGTTACCTAAATCTCTAATTGGTGTACTTCTTACTGGCTATTACATCAACTTAGAAGCTTCATCTGTGTTCTACTATGGTGCTTTTCTGTTTCCGCCTACGGCAACACGCAACATAGCTTTGCAGACGATAAGTACAACTTTTTCAGAGAGAAGAGCGGCCAATGTGACGATCTGGCTTTAAGGCGATTCGATAACAAATGACGAAAACGGACGAATTTCCCAGGTTTTTACTACATATGAACACTTTTCACATTCTCCCGTGCTACTCGGCTGCTAGTCCTCCTTTCATGCAGAATCTTAAGGTCCTAGCTCATGTCCAAGGCATCAAAGCCAGCTAAATAAGTCAATAATCGATACCTAAAACTTTAAATGTACTACTTCTTACTGGCTATTACATCAACTTAGAAGCTTCATCTGTGATCTACTATGGTGCTTTTATTGTGTCCACATACCGCAGCACGCGACATAGCTTTGCAGACGATAAGTACAACTTTTTCAGAGAGAAGAGCGGCCAATGTGACGATCTGGCTTTAAGTCGATTCTATAACAAATGACGAAAACGGACGGATTTCTCAGGTTTTTACTACATATGAACACTTTTCACATTCTCCCGTGCAACTCGGCTGCTAGTCCTTTTTTCATGTAGAATCTTAAGGTCCTAGCTCATGTCCAAGGCAC
Organism: Schistocerca gregaria; assembly: GCF_023897955.1. Lineage (NCBI taxonomy): Eukaryota > Metazoa > Arthropoda > Insecta > Orthoptera > Acrididae > Schistocerca > Schistocerca gregaria. The sequence continues at coordinate 1,575,521 of NW_026061853.1, forward strand.
CAAAGCCAGCTAAAAAGTCAATAATCGATACCTAAAACTTGAATTGGATTACTTCTTACTGGCTATTACATCAACTTAGATGCTTCATCTGTGTTCTACTATGGTAATTTTAGTGTCTCCACATACCGCAGCACGCGACATAGCTTTGCAGACGATAAGTACAACCGTTTCAGAGAGAATAGCGGCCAATGTGACGATCTGGCTTTAAGTCGATTCGATAACAAATGACGAAAACGAATGGATTTCTAAGGTTTTTACTACATATGAACACTTTTCACATTCTCCCGTGCAACTCGGCTGCTAGTACTCCTTTCATGCAGAATTTTAAGGTACTAGCTCATGTCCAAGGCACCAAAGCCAGCTAAATAAGTCAAAAATCGATACCTAAAACTTGAATGGTACTACTTCTTACTGGCTATTACATCAACTTAGAAGCTCCATCTGTGTTCTACTATGGTGCTTTTAGTGTCACCGCATACCGCAGCACGCGACATAGCTTTGCAGACGATAAGTACAACCGTTTCAGAGAGAAGAGCGGCCAATGTGACGATCTGGCTTTAAGTCGATTCGATCACAAATGACGAAAACGGACGGATGTCTCAGGTTTTTAATACATATGAACACTTTTCACATTCTCCCGTGCAACTTGGCTGCTAGTCCTCCTTTTATGCAGAATCTTAAAGTCCTAGCTCATGTCCAAGGCACAAAAAGCCAGCTAAAAAGTCAATAATCGATACCTAAATCTTGAATTGGTCTACTTCTTACTGGCTATTACATCAACTTAGAAGCTTCATCTGCGTTCTACTATGGTGCTTTTCTGTTTCCGCCTACGGCAAAACGCGACATTGCTTTGCAGACGATAAGTACAACCGTTTCCGAGAGCAGAGCGGCCAATGTGACGATCTGGCTTTAAGTCGATTCGATAACAAATGACGAAAACGGACGGATTACTCAGGTTTTTACTTCATATGAACACTTTTTACATTCTCCCCTGCAACTCGGCTGCTAGTCCTCCTTTCATGCAGAATCTTAAGATCCTAGCTCATGTCCAAGGCACCATAGCCAGCTAAAAAGTCAATAATCGATACCTAAAACATGAATTGTACTACTTCTTACTGGCTATTACATCAACTTAGAAGCTTCATCTGTGTTCTACTATTTTGCTTTTAGTGTCTCCACATACCGCAGCACGTGACATAGCTTTGTAGACGATAAGTACAACCGTTTCAGAGAGAAGAGCGGCCAATGTGTCGAACTGGCTCTAAGTCGATTCGATAACAAATGACGAAAACGGACGGATTTCTCAGGTTTTTACTACATATGAACACTTTTCACATTCTCCCGTGCAACTCGGCTGCTAGTCCTCCTTTCATGTAGAATCTTTAGGTCCTAGCTCATGTCCAAGGCACCAAAGCCAGCTAAAAAGTCAATAATCGATACCTAAAACTTGAATTGGATTACTTCTTACTGGCTATTACATCAACTTAGAAGCTTCATCTGAGTTCTACTATGGTGCTTTTAGTGTCTCCGCATACCGCAGCACGCGACATAGCTTTGCAGACGATAAGTACAACCGTTTCAGAGAGAAGAGCGGCCAATGTGACGATCTGGCTTTAAGTCGATTCGATAACAAATGACGAAAACGGACGGATGTCTCAGGTTTTTAATACATATGAACACTTTTCACATTCTCCCGTGCAACTGGGCTGCTAGTCCTCCTTTTATGCAGAATCTTAAAGTCCTAGCTCATGTCCAAGGCAGCAAAGCCAGCTAAAAAGTCAATAATCGATACCTAAATCTCCAATTGGTGTACTTCTTACTGGCTATTACATCAACTTAGAAGCTTCATCTGTGTTCTACTATGGTGCTTTTCTGTTTCCGCCTACGGCAAAACGCGACATTGCTTTGCAGACGATAAGTACAACCGTTTCCGAGAGCAGAGCGGCCAATGTGACGATCTGGCTTTAAGTCGATTCGATAACAAATGACGAAAACGGACGGATTACTCAGGTTTTTACTTCATATGAACACTTTTTACATTCTCCCGTGCAACTCGGCTGCTAGTCCTCCTTTCATGTAGAATCATTAGGTCCTAGCTCATGTCCAAGGCACCAAAGCCAGCTAAAAAGTCAATAATCGATACCTAAAACTTGAATTGGATTACTTCTTACTGGCTATTACATCAACTTAGAAGCTTCATCTGAGTTCTACTATGGTGCTTTTAGTGTCTCCGCATACCGCAGCACGCGACATAGCTTTGCAGACGATAAGTACAACCGTTTCAGAGAGAAGAGCGGCCAATGTGACGATCTGGCTTTAAGTCGATTCGATAACAAATGACGAAAACGGACGAATTTCTCAGGTTTTTACTACATATGAACACTTTTCACATTTTCCCGTGCTACTCGGCTGCTAGTCCTCCTTTCATGCTGAATCTTAAGGTCCTAGCTCAGGTCCAAGGCACCAAATCTAGCTAAAAAGTCAATAATCGATAACTAAAACTTGAATTGTACTACTTCTTACTGGCTATTACATCAACTTAGAAACTTCATCTGTGTTCTACTATGCTGCTTGTAGTGTCTCAGCATACCGCAGCATACGACATAGCTTTGCAGACGATAAGTACAAGCGTTTCAGAGAGAAGAGCGGCCAATGTGACGATCTGGCTTTAAGTCGATTCGATAACAAATGACGAAAACGGACGAATTTCCCAGGTTTTTACTACATATGAACACTTTTCACATTCTCCCGTGCTACTCGGCTGCTAGTCCTCCTTTCATGCAGAATCTTAAGGTCCTAGCTCATGTCCAAGGCATCAAAGCCAGCTAAATAAGTCAATAATCGATACCTAAAACTTGAATTGTACTACTTCTTACTGGCTATTACATCAACTTCAGCTTCATCTGTGTTCTACTATGGTGCTTTTATTGTGTCCACATACCGCAGCACGCGACATAGCTTTGCAGACGATAAGTACAACTTTTTCAGAGAGCAGAGCGGCCAATGTGACGATCTGGCTTTAAGTCGATACTATAACAAATGACGAAAACGGACGGATTTCTCAGGTTTTTACTACATATGAACACTTTTCACATTCTCCCGTGCAACTCGGCTGCTAGTCCTCCTTTCATGCAGAATCTTAAGGTCCTAGCTCATGTCCAAGGCATCAAAGCCAGCTAAATAAGTCAATAATCGATACCTAAAACTTTAATTGTACTACTTCTTACTAGCTATTACATCAACTTAGAAGCTTCATCTGTGTTCTACTATGGTGCTTTTATTGTGTCCACATACCGCAGCACGCGACATAGCTTTGCAGACGATAAGTACAACTTTTTCAGAGAGAAGAGCGGCCAATGTGACGATCTGGCTTTAAGTCGATTCTATAACAAATGACGAAAACGGACGGATTTCTCAGGTTTTTACTACATATGAACACTTTTCACATTCTCCCGTGCAACTCGGCTGCTAGTCCTCCTTTCATGTAGAATCTTAAGGTCCTAGCTCATGTCCAAGGCACCAAAGCCAGCTAAAAAGTCAATAATCGATACCTAAAACTTGAATTGGATTACTTCTTACTGGCTATTACATCTACTTAGATGCTTCATCTGTGTTCTACTATGGTAATTTTAGTGTCTCCACATACCGCAGCACGCGACATAGCTTTGCAGACGATAAGTACAACCGTTTCAGAGAGAATAGCGGCCAATGTGACGATCTGGCTTTAAGTCGATTCGATAACAAATGACGAAAACGAATGGATTTCTAAGGTTTTTACTACATATGAACACTTTTCACATTCTAACGTGCAACTCGGCTGCTAGTCCTCCTTTCTTGCAGAATTTTAAGGTACTAGCTCATGTCCAAGGCACCAAAGCCAGCTAAAAAGTCAATAATCGATACCTAAAACTTGAATGGTACTACTTCTTACTGGCTATTACATCAACTTAGAAGCTCCATCTGTGTTCTACTATGGTGCTTTTAGTGTCACCGCATACCGCAGCACGCGACATAGCTTTGCAGACGATAAGTACAACCGTTTCAGAGAGAAGAGCGGCCAATGTGACGATCTGGCTTTAAGTCGATTCGATCACAAATGACGAAAACGGACGGATGTCTCAGGTTTTTAATACATATGAACACTTTTCACATTCTCCCGTGCAACTTGGCTGCTAGTCCTCCTTTTATGCAGAATCTTAAAGTCCTAGCTCATGTCCAAGACACAAAAAGCCAGCTAAAAAGTCAATAATCGATACCTAAATCTTGAATTGGTCTACTTCTTACTGGCTATTACATCAACTTAGAAGCTTCATCTGTGTTCTACTATGGTGCTTTTCTGTTTCCGCCTACGGCAAAACGCGACATTGCTTTGCAGACGATAAGTACAACCGTGTCCGAGAGCAGAGCGGCCAATACGACGATCTGGCTTTAAGTCGATTCGGTAACAAATGACGAAAACGGACGGATTACTCAGGTTTTTACTTCATATGAACACTTTTTACATTCTCCCCTGCAACTCGGCTGCTAGTCCTCCTTTCATGCAGAATCTTAAGGTCCTAGCTCATGTCCAAGGCACCATAGCCAGCTAAAAAGTCAATAATCGATACCTAAAACATGAATTGTACTACTTCTTACTGGCTATTACATCAACTTAGAAGCTTCATCTGTGTTCTACTATTTTGCTTTTAGTGTCTCCACATACCGCAGCACGTGACATAGCTTTGTAGACGATAAGTACAACCGTTTCAGAGAGAAGAGCGGCCAATGTGTCGAACTGGCTCTAAGTCGATTCGATAACAAATGACGAAAACGGACGAATTTCTCAGGTTTTTACTACATATGAACACTTTTCACATTCTCCCGTGCAACTCGGCTGCTAGTCCTCCTTTCATGTAGAATCTTAAGGTCCTAGCTCATGTCCAAGGCACCAAAGCCAGCTAAAAAGTCAATAATCGATACCTAAAACTTGAATTGGATTACTTCTTACTGGCTATTACATCAACTTAGAAGCTTCATCTGAGTTCTACTATGGTGCTTTTAGTGTCTCCGCATACCGCAGAACGCGACATAGCTTTGCAGACGATAAGTACAACCGTTTCAGAGAGAAGAGCGGCCAATGTGACGATCTGGCTTTAAGTCGATTCGATAACAAATGACGAAATCGGACGGATGTCTCAGGTTTTTAATACATATGAACACTTTTCACATTCTCACGTGCAACTGGGCTGCTAGTCCTCCTTTTATGCAGAATCTTAAAGTCCTAGCTCATGTCCAAGGCACCAAAGCCAGCTAAAAAGTCAATAATCGATACCTAAAACTTGAATTGGATTACTTCTTACTGGCTATTACATCAACTTAGAAGCTTCATCTGTGTTCTACTATGGTGCTTTTCTGTTTCCGCCTACGGCAACACGCGACATAGCTTTGCAGACGATAAGTACAACCGTTTCTGAGAGCAGAGCAACCAATGTGACGATCTGGCTTTAAGTCGATTCGATAACAAATGACGAAAACGGACCGATTACTCAGGTCTTTACTTCATATGAACACTTTTTACATTCTCCCCTGCCACTCGGCTGCTAGTCCTCCTTTCATGCAGAATCTTAAGGTCCTAGCTCATGTCCAAGGCACCAAAGCTAGCTAAAAAGTCAATAATCGATACCTAAAACGTGAATTGTACTACTTCTTACTGGCTATTACATCAACATAGAAGCTTCATCTGTCTTCTACTATGCTGCTTGTAGTGTCTCAGCATACCGCAGCATGCGACATAGCTTTGCAGACGATAAGTACAAGCGTTTCAGAGAGAAGAGCGGCCAATGTGACGATCTGGCTTTACGTCGATTCGATAACAAATGACGAAAACGGACGGATGTCTTAGGTTTTTACTACATATGAACACTTTTCACATTTTCCCGTGCTACTCGGCTGCTAGTCCTCCTTTCATGCAGAATCTTAAGGTCCTAGCTCAGGTCCAAGGCACCAAAGCTAGCTAAGAAGTCAATAATCGATAACTAAAACTTGAATTGTACTACTTCTTACTGGCTATTACATCAACTTAGAAACTTCATCTGTGTTCTACAATGCTGCTTGTAGTGTCTCAGCATACCGCAGCATACGACATAGCTTTGCAGACGATAAGTACAAGCGTTTCAGAGAGAAGAGCGGCCAATGTGACGATCTGGCTTTAAGTCGATTCGATAACAAATGACGAAAACGGACGAATTTCCCAGGTTTTTACTACATATGAACACTTTTCACATTCTCCCGTGCTACTCGGCTGCTAGTCCTCCTTTCATGCAGAATCTTAAGGTCCTAGCTCAGGTCCAAGGCACCAATGCTAGCTAAAAAGTAAATAATCGATACCTAAAACTTGTATTGTACTACTTCTTACTGGCTATTACATCAACTTAGAAGCTCCATCTGTGTTCTACTATGGTGATTTTAGTGTCTCTGCATACCGCAGCACGCGACATAGCTTTGTAGACGATAAGAACAACCGTTTCAGAGAGAAGAGCGGCCAATGTGACGATCTGGCTTTAAGTCGATTCGATAACAAATGAAGAAAACGGACGGATTTCTCAGGTTTTTACTACATATGAACACTTTTCACATTCTCCCGTGCAACTCGGCTGCTAGTCCTCCTTTCATGCAGAATCTTAAGGTCCTAGCCCATGTCCAAGGCATCAAAGCCAGCTAAATAAGTCAATAATCGATACCTAAAACTTTAAATGTACTACTTCTTACTGGCTATTACATCAACTTAGAAGCTTCATCTGTGTTCTACTATGGTGCTTTTATTGTGTCCACATACCGCAGCACGCGACATAGCTTTGCAGACGATAAGTACTACTTTTTCAGAGAGAAGAGCGGCCAATGTGACGATCTGGCTTTAAGTCGATTCTATAACAAATGACGAAAACGGACGGATTTCTCAGGTTTTTACTACATATGAACACTTTTCACATTCTCCCGTGCAACTCGGCTGCTAGTCCTCCTTTCATGTAGAATCTTAAGGTCCTAGCTCATGTCCAAGGCACCAAAGCCAGCTAAAAAGTCAATAATCGATACCTAAAACTTGAATTGGATTACTTCTTACTGGCTATTACATCAACTTAGATGCTTCATCTGTGTTCTACTATGGTAATTTTAGTGTCTCCACATACCGCAGCACGCGACATAGCTTTGCAGACGATAAGTACAACCGTTTCAGAGAGAATAGCGGCCAATGTGACGATCTGGCTTTAAGTCGATTCGATAACAAATGACGAAAACGAATGGATTTCTAAGGTTTTTACTACATATGAACACTTTTCACATTCTCCCGTGCAACTCGGCTGCTAGTCCTCCTTTCATGCAGAATTTTAAGGTACTAGCTCATGTCCAAGGCACCAAAGCCAGCTAAAAAGTCAATAATCGATACCTAAAACTTGAATGGTACTACTTCTTACTGGCTATTACATCAACTTAGAAGCTCCATCTGTGTTCTACTATGGTGCTTTTAGTGTCACCGCATACCGCAGCACACGACATAGCTTTGCAGACGATAAGTACAACCGTTTCAGAGAGAAGAGCGGCCAATGTGACGATCTGGCTTTAAGTCGATTCGATCACAAATGAAGAAAACGGACGGATGTCTCAGGTTTTTAATACATATGAACACTTTTCACATTCTCCCGTGCAACTTGGCTGCTAGTCCTCCTTTTATGCAGAATCTTAAAGTCCTAGCTCATGTCCAAGGCACAAAAAGCCAGCTAAAAAGTCAATAATCGATACCTAAATCTTGAATTGGTCTACTTCTTACTGGCTATTACATCAACTTAGAAGCTTCATCTGTGTTCTACTATGGTGCTTTTCTGTTTCCGCCTACGGCAAAACGCGACATTGCTTTGCAGACGATAAGTACAACCGTTTCCGAGAGCAGAGCGGCCAATGTGACGATCTGGCTTTAAGTCGATTCGATAACAAATGACGAAAACGGACGGATTACTCAGGTTTTTACTTCATATGAACACTTTTTACATTCTCCCCTGCAACTCGGCTGCTAGTCCTCCTTTCATGCAGAATCTTAAGGTCCTAGCTCATGTCCAAGGCACCATAGCCAGCTAAAAAGTCAATAATCGATACCTAAAACATGAATTGTACTACTTCTTACTGGCTATTACATCAACTTAGAAGCTTCATCTGTGTTCTACTATTTTGCTTTTAGTGTCTCCACATACCGCAGCACGTGACATAGCTTTGTAGACGATAAGTACAACCGTTTCAGAGAGAAGAGCGGCCAATGTGTCGAACTGGCTCTAAGTCGATTCGATAACAAATGACGAAAACGGACGAATTTCTCAGGTTTTTACTACATATGAACACTTTTCACATTCTCCCGTGCAACTCGGCTGCTAGTCCTCCTTTCATGTAGAATCTTAAGGTCCTAGCTCATGTCCAAGGCACCAAAGCCAGCTAAAAAGTCAATAATCGATACCTAAAACTTGAATTGGATTACTTCTTACTGGCTATTACATCAACTTAGAAGCTTCATCTGAGTTCTACTATGGTGCTTTTAGTGTCTCCGCATACCGCAGAACGCGACATAGCTTTGCAGACGATAAGTACAACCGTTTCAGAGAGAAGAGCGGCCAATGTGACGATCTGGCTTTAAGTCGATTCGATAACAAATGACGAAAACGGACGGATGTCTCAGGTTTTTAATACATATGAACACTTTTCACATTCTCACGTGCAACTGGGCTGCTAGTCCTCCTTTTATGCAGAATCTTAAAGTCCTAGCTCATGTCCAAGGCACCAAAGCCAGCTAAAAAGTCAATAATCGATACCTAAAACTTGAATTGGATTACTTCTTACTGGCTATTACATCAACTTAGAAGCTTCATCTGTGTTCTACTATGGTGCTTTTCTGTTTCCGCCTACGGCAACACGCGACATAGCTTTGCAGACGATAAGTACAACCGTTTCTGAGAGCAGAGCAACCAATGTGACGATCTGGCTTTAAGTCGATTCGATAACAAATGACGAAAACGGACGGATTACTCAGGTCTTTACTTCATATGAACACTTTTTACATTCTCCCCTGCCACTCGGCTGCTAGTCCTCCTTTCATGCAGAATCTTAAGGTCCTAGCTCATGTCCAAGGCACCAAAGCTAGCTAAAAAGTCAATAGTCGATACCTAAAACTTGAATTCTACTACTTCTTACTGGCTATTACATCAACTTAGAAGCTTCATCTGTGTTCTACTATGGTGCTTTTAGTGTCTCCACATACCGCAGCACGCGACATAGCTTTGCAGACGATAGGTACAACCGTTTCAGAGAGAAGAGCGGATAATGTGACGATCTGGCTCTATGTCGATTCGATAACAAATGACGAAAACGGACGGATTTCTCAGGTTTTTACTACATATGAACACTTTTCTCATTCTCCCGTGCAACTCGGCTGCTAGTCCTCCTTTCATGCAGAATCTTAAGGTCCTAGCTCATGTCCAAGGCACCAAAGCCAGCTAAAAAGTCAATAATCGATACCTAAAACTTGAATTGTACTACTTCTTCCTGGCTATTACATCAACTTAGAAGCTTCATCTGTGTTCTACTATGGTGCTTTTAGTTTCTCCCCATACCGCAGCACGCGACATAGTTTTACAGACGATAAGTACAACCGTTTCAGAGAAAAGAGCGGCCAATGTGACGATCTGGCTTTAATTCGATTCGATAACAAATGACGAAAACGGACGGATTTCTCAGATTTTTACTACATATGAACACTTTTCACATTCTCCCGTGCAACTCGGCTGATAGTCCTCCTTCATGCAAAATCTTAATTTCCTAGCTCGTGTCCAAGGCACCAAAGAAGGGTAAAAGTCATTAACCGATACCTAAAACTTTAATTGTACTACTTCTTACTGGCTATTACATCAACTTAGAAGCTTCATCTGTGTTCTACTATGGTGCTTTTATTGTGTCCGCATACCGCAGCACGCGACATAGTTTTGCAGACGATAAGTACAACCGTTTCAGAGAGAAGAGCGGCCAATGTGACGATCTGGCTTTAAGTCGATTCGATAACAAATGACGAAAATGGACGGATTTCTCAGGTTTTTACTACATATGAACACTTTTCACATACTCCCGTGCAACGCGGCCGCTAGTCCTCGTTTCATGCAGAATCATAAGGTCCTAGCTCATGTCCAAGGCACCAAAGCCAGCTAAAAAGTCAATAATCGATACCTAAATCTTGAATTGGACTACTTCTTCCTGGCTATTACATCAACTTAGAACCATCATTTGTGTTCTACTATGGTGCTTTTAATGTCTCCGCATATCGCAGCACGCGACATAGCTTTGTAGACGATAGGTACAAACGTTTCAGTGAGAAGAGCGGCCAATGTGACGATCTGGCTTTAAGTCGATTCGATCACAAATGACGAAAACGGACGGATTTCTCAGGTTTTTACTACATATGAACACTTTTCACATTCTCCCGTGCAACTCGGCTGCTAGTCCTCCCTCATGCAAAATCTTAAGTTCCTAGCTCGTGTCCAAGGCACCAAAGAAGGGTAAAAAGTCAATAACCGATACCTAAAACTTTAATTGTACTACTTCTTACTGGCTATTACATCAACTTAGAAGCTTCATCTGTGTTCTACTATAGTGCTTTTAGAGCCTCCGCATACCGCAGCACGCGACATAGCTTTGCAGACGATAAGTACAACCGTTTCCGAGAGCAAAGCGGCCAATGTGACGATCTGGCTTTAAGTCGATTCGATAACAAATGACGAAAACGGACGGATTTCTCAGGTTTTTACTTCATATGAACACTTTTTACATTCTCCCCTGCAACTCGGCTGCTAGTCCTCCTTTAATGCAGAATCTTATGGTCCTAGCTCAGGTCCAAGGCACCAAAGCCAGCTAAAAAGTCAATAATCGATACCTAAAACTTGAATTCTACTACTTCTTACTGGCTATTACATCAACTTAGAAGGTTCATCTGTGTTCTACTATGGTGCTCTTAGTGTCTCCGCATACCGCAGCACGCGACATAGCTTTGCAGACGATAAGTACAAGTGTTTCAGAGAGAAGAGCGGCCAATGTGACGATCTGGCTTTAAGTCGATTCGATAACAAATGACGAAAACGTACCGATTTCTCAGGTTTTTACTACATATGAACACTTTTCACATTCTCCCTTGCAACTCGGCTGCTAGTCCTCGTTTCATGCAGAATCTTAAGGTACTAGCTCATGTCCAAGGCACCAAAGCCAGCTAAAAAGTCAATAATCGATACCTAAAACTAGAATTGTACTACTTCTTACTGGCTATTACATCAACTTAGAAGGTTCATCTGTGTTCTACTACGGTGCTTTTCTGTTTCCGCCTACGGCAACAAGCGACATAGCTTTGCAGACGATAAGTAACAACCGTTTCCGAGAGTAGAGCGGCCAATGTGACGATCTGGCTTTAAGTCGATTCGATAACAAATGACGAAAACGAACGGATTTCTCAGGTTTTTACTTCATATGAACACTTTTTACATTCTCCCCTGCAACTCGGCTGCTAGTCCACCTTTCATGCAGAATCTTAAGGTCCTAGCTCATGTCCAAGACACCAAAGCCAGCTAAAAAGTCAATAATCAGTACCTAAAACTTGAATTGTACTACTTCTTCCTGGCTATTACATCAACTTAGAAGCTTCATCTGTGTTCTACTACGGTGCTTTTAGTTTCACCGCATACCGCAGCACGCGACATAGTTTTGCAGACGATAAGTACAACCGTTTCAGAGAGAAGAGCGGCCAATGTGACGATCTGGCTTTAAGTCGATTCGATAACAAATGACGAAAATGGACGGATTTCTCAGGTTTTTACTACATATGAACACTTTTCACATACTCCCGTGCAACGCGGCCGCTAGTCCTCGTTTCATGCAGAATCATAAGGTCCTAGCTCATGTCCAAGGCACCAAAGCCAGCTAAAAAGTCAATAATCGATACCTAAATCTTGAATTGGACTACTTCTTACTGGCTATTACATCAACTTAGAAGCATCATTTGTGTTCTACTATGGTGCTTTTAATGTCTCCGCATATCGCAGCACGCGACATAGCTTTGTAGACGATAAGTACAAACGTTTCAGTGAGAAGAGCGGCCAATGTGACGATCTGGCTTTAAGTCGATTCGATCACAAATGACGAAAACGGACGGATTTCTCAGGTTTTTACTACATATGAACACTTTTCACATTCTCCCGTGCAACTCGGCTGCTAGTCCTCCCTCATGCAAAATCTTAAGTTCCTAGCTCGTGTCCAAGGCACCAAAGAAGGGTAAAAAGTCAATAACCGATACCTAAAACTTTAATTGTACTACTTCTTACTGGCTATTACATCAACTTAGAAGCTTCATCTGTGTTCTACTATAGTGCTTTTAGAGCCTCCGCATACCGCAGCACGCGACATAGCTTTGCAGACGATAAGTACAACCGTTTCCGAGAGCAAAGCGGCCAATGTGACGATCTGGCTTTAAGTCGATTCGATAACAAATGACGAAAACGGACGGATTTCTCAGGTTTTTACTTCATATGAACACTTTTTACATTCTCCCCTGCAACTCGGCTGCTAGTCCTCCTTTCATGCAGAATCTTAAGGTCCTAGCTCAGGTCCAAGGCACCAAAGCCAGCTAAAAAGTCAATAATCGATACCTAAAACTTGAATTGTACTACTTCTTACTGGCTATTACATCAACTTAGAAGGTTCATCTGTGTTCTACTAAGGTGCTTTTAGTGTCTCCGCATACCGCAGCACGCGACATAGCTTTGCAGACGATAAGTACAAGTGTTTCAGAGAGAAGAGCGGCCAATGTGACGATCTGGCTTTAAGTCGATTCGATAACAAATGACGAAAACGGACCGATTTCTCAGGTTTTTACTACATATGAACACTTTTCACATTCTCCCTTGCAACTCGGCTGCTAGTCCTCGTTTCATGCAGAATCTTAAGGTCCTAGCTCATGTCCAAGGCACCAAAGCCAGCTAAAAAGTCAATAATCAATACCTAAAACTTGAATTGTACTACTTCTTACTGGCTATGACATCAACGTAGATGCTTCATCTGTGTTCTACTATGGTGCTTTTAGTGTCTCCGCATACCGCAGCACGCGACATAGCTTTGCAGACGATAAGTACAACCGTTTCAGAGAGAAGAGCGGCCAATGTGAAGATCTGGCTTTAAGTCGATTCGATAACAAATGTCGAAAACGGACGGATGTCTCAGGTTTTTAATACATATGAACACTTTTCACATTCTCCCGTGCAACTGGGCTGCTAGTCCTCCTTTTATGCAGAATCTTAAAGTCCTAGCTCATGTCCAAGGCACCAAAGCCAGCTAAAAAGTCAATAATCGATACCTAAAACTTGAATGGTATTACTTCTTACTGGCTATTACAGCAACTTAGAAGTTTCATCTGTGTTCTACTATGGTGCTTTTAGAGCCTCCGCATACCGCAGCACGCGACATAGCTTTGCAGACGATAAGTACAACCGTTTCAGAGAGAAGAGCGGCCAATGTGACGATCTGGCTTTAAGTCGATTCGATAACAAATGACGAAAACGGACGGATGTCTCAGGTTTTTAATTCATATGAACACTTTTCACATTCTCCCGTGCAACTGGGCTGCTAGTCCTCCTTTTATGCAGAATCTTAAAGTCCTAGCTCATGTCCAAGGCACCAAAGAAAGCTAAAAAGTCAATAAACGATACCTAAAACTTGAATGGTATTACTTCTTACTGGCTATTACAGCAACTTAGAAGTTTCATCTGTGTTCTACTATGGTGCTTTTAGAGCCTCCGCATACCGCAGCACGCGACATAGCATTGCAGACGATAAGTACAACCGTTTCCGAGAGCAGAGCGGCCAATGTGACGATCTGGCTTTAAGTCGATTCGATAACAAATGACGAAAACGGACGGATTTCTCAGGTTTTTACTTCATATGAACACTTTTTACATTCTCCCCTGCAACTCGGCTGCTAGTCCTCCTTTCATGCAGAATCTTAAGGTCCTAGCTCATGTCCAAGGCACCAAAGCCAGCTAAAAAGTCAGTAATCGATACCTAATACTTGAATTGTACTACTTCTTACTGGCTATTACATCAACTTAGAAGGTTCATCTGTGTTCAACTATGGTGCTTTTAGTGTCTCCGCATACCGCAGTACGCGACATAGCTTTGCAGACGATAAGTACAAGTGTTTCAGAGAGAAGAGCGGCCAATGTGACGATCTGGCTTTTAGTCGATTCGATAACAAATGACGAAAACGGACCGATTTCTCAGGTTTTTACTACATATGAACACTTTTCACATTCTCCCGTGCAACTCGGCTGCTAGTCCTCCCTCATGCAAAATCTTAAGTTCCTAGCTCGTGTCCAAGGCACCAAAGAAGGGTAAAAAGTCAATAACCGATACCTAAAACTTTAATTGTACTACTTCTTACTGGCTATTACATCAACTTAGAAGCTTCATCTGTGTTCTACTATGGTGGTTTTAGTGTCTCCGCATATCGCAGCTCGCGACATAGCTTTGTAGAGGATAAGTACAACCGTTTCAGAGAGAAGAGCGGCCAATGTGACGATCTTGCTTTAAGTAGATTCGATAACAAATGACGAAAACGGACGGATTTCTCAGGTTTTTACTACATATGAACACTTTTCACATTCTCCCGTGCAACTCGGCTGCTAGTCCTCCTTTCATGCAGAATCATAAGGTCCTAGCTCATGTCCAAGGCACCAAAACTAGCTAAATGTCAATAATCGATACCTAAAACTTGAATTGTACTACTTCTTACTGGCTATTACATCAACTTAGAAGCTTCATCTGTGTTCTACTATGGTGCTTTTAGTGTCTCCGTATACCGCAGCACGCCACATAGCTTTGCAATCGATAAGTACAACCGTTTCAGAGTGAAGAGCGGCTAATGTGACGATCTGGCTATAAGACAATTCGATAACAAATGACGAAAACGGACGGATTTCTCGGGTTTTTACTACATATGAACACTTTTCCCATTCTCCCGTGCAACTCGGCTGATAGTCCTCCTTCATGCAAAATCTTAATTTCCTAGAACGTGTCCAAGGCACCAAAGAAGGGTAAAAAGTCATTAACTGATACATAAACTTTAATTGTACTACTTCTTACTGGCTATTACATCAACTTAGAAGCTTCATCTGTGTTCTACTATGGTGCTTTTAGTGTCTCCGCATATCGCATCTTGCGACATAGCTTTGTAGAGGATAAGTACAACCGTTTCAGAGAGAAGAGCGGCCAATGTGACGATCTGGCTTTAAGTCGATTGGATAACAAATGACGAAAACGGACGAATTTCTTAGGTTTTTACTACATATGAACACTTTTCACATTCTCCCGTGCAACTCGGCCGCTAGTCCTCCTTTCATGCAGAACCTTAAGGTCCTAGCTCATGTCCAAGGCCCCAAAGCCAGCTAAAAAGTCAATAATCAATACCTAAGACTTGAATTGTACTACTTCTTACTGGCTATTACATCAACTTAGAAGCTTCATCTGTGTTCTACGATGGTGCTTTTAGTGCCTCCGCATACCGCAGCACGCGACATAGCATTGCAGACGATAAGTACAAGCCTTTCAGAGGGAAGAGCGGCCAATTTGACGATCTGGCTTTAAGTCGATTCGATAACAAATGACGAAAACGGACGGATGTCTCAGTTTTTTACTACATATGAACACTTTTCACATTCTCCCGTGCAACTCGGCTGATAGTCCTCCTTCATGCAAAATCTTAATTTCCTAGAACGTGTCCAAGGCACCAAAGAAGGGTAAAAAGTCATTAACTGATACCTAAAACTTTAATTGTACTACTTCTTACTGGCTATTACATCAACTTAGAAGCTTCATCTGGGATCTACTATGGTGCTTTTAGTGTGTCCGCATACCGCAGCACGCGACATAGTTTTGCAGACGATAAGTACAACCGTTTCAGAGAGAAGAGCGGCCAATGTGTCGATCTGGCTTTAAGTCGATTCGATAACAAATGACGAAAACGGACGGATGTCTCAGGTTTTTAATACATATGAACACTTTTCACATTCTCCCGTGCAACTGGGCTGCTAGTCCTCCTTTTATGCAGAATCTTAAAGTCCTAGCTCATGTCCAAGGCACCAGAGCCAGCTAAAAAGTCAATAATCGATACCTAAAACTTGAATTGTACTACTTCTTACTGGCTATTACATCAACTTAGAAGCTTCATCTGTGTTCTACTACGGTGCTTTTAGTTTCACCGCATACCGCAGCACGCGACATAGTTTTGCAGACGATAAGTACAAACGTTTCAGAG
The DNA here is from genome assembly GCF_023897955.1 of Schistocerca gregaria. Classification (NCBI taxonomy): domain Eukaryota; kingdom Metazoa; phylum Arthropoda; class Insecta; order Orthoptera; family Acrididae; genus Schistocerca; species Schistocerca gregaria. The sequence goes on from NW_026061853.1 coordinate 1,591,878, forward strand.
AGAAGAGCGGCCAATGTGACGATGTGGCTTTAAGTCGATTCGATAACAAATGACGAAAACGGACGGATTTCTCAGGTTTTTACTACATATGAACACTTTTCACATACTCCCGTGCAACGCGGCCGCTAGTCCTCGTTTCATGCAGAATCATAAGGTCCTAGCTCATGTCCAAGGCACCAAAGCCAGCTAAAAAGTCAATAATCGATACCTAAATCTTGAATTGGACTACTTCTTACTGGCTATTACATCAACTTAGAAGCATCATTTTTGTTCTACTATGGTGCTTTTAATGTCTCCGCATATCGCAGCACGCGACATAGCTTTGTAGACGATAAGTACAAACGTTTCAGTGAGAAGAGCGGCCAATGTGACGATCTGGCTTTAAGTCGATTCGATCACAAATGACGAAAACGGACGGATTTCTCAGGTTTTTACTACATATGAACACTTTTCACATTCTCCCGTGCAACTCGGCTGTTAGTCCTCCCTCATGCAAAATCTTAAGTTCCTAGCTCGTGTCCAAGGCACCAAAGAAGGGTAAAAAGTCAATAACCGATACCTAAAACTTTAATTGTACTACTTCTTACTGGCTATTACATCGACTTAGAAGCTTCATCTGTGTTCTACTATGGTGCTTTTAGTGTCTCCGCATACCGCAGCACGCGACATAGCTTTGCAGACGATAAGTACAAGTGTTTCAGAGAGAAGAGCGGCCAATGTGACGATCTGGCTTTAAGTCGATTCGATAACAAATGACGAAAACGGACCGATTTCTCAGGTTTTTACTACATATGAACGCTTTTCACATTCTCCCTTGCAACTCGCCTGCTAGTCCTCCTTTCATGCAGAATCTTAAGGTCCTAGCTCATGTCCAAGGCACCAAAGCCAGCGAAAAAGTCAATAATCAATACCTAAAACTTGAATTGTACTACTTCTTCCTGGCTATTACATCAACTTAGAAGCTTCATCTGTGTTCTACTACGGTGCTTTTAGTTTCTCCGCATACCGCAGCACGCGACATAGTTTTGCAGACGATAAGTACAACCGTTTCAGAGAGAAGAGCGGCCAATGTGACGATCTGGCTTTAAGTCGATTCGATAACAAATGACGAAAATGGACGGATTTCTCAGGTTTTTACTACATATGAACACTTTTCACATACTCCCGTGCAACGCGGCCGCTAGTCCTCGTTTCATGCAGAATCATAAGGTCCTAGCTCATGTCCAAGGCACCAAAGCCAGCTAAAAAGTCAATAATCGATACCTAAATCTTGAATTGGACTACTTCTTACTGGCTATTACAGCAACTTAGAAGTTTCATCTGTGTTCTACTATGGTGCTTTTAGAGCCTCCGCATACCGCAGCACGCGACATAGCTTTGCAGACGATAAGTACAACCGTTTCCGAGAGCAGAGCGGCCAATGTGACGATCTGGCTTTAAGTCGATTCGATAACAAATGACGAAAACGGACGGATTTCTCAGGTTTTTACTTCATATGAACACTTTTTACATTCTCCCCTGCAACTCGGCTGCTAGTCCTCCTTTCATGCAGAATCTGAAGGTCCTAGCTCATGTCCAAGGCCCCAAAGCCAGCTAAAAAGTCAATAATCGATACCTAAAACTTCAATTGTACTACTTCTTACTGGCTATTACATCAACTTATAAGGTTCATCTGTGTTCTACTATGGTGATTTTAGTGTTTCCGCATACCGCAGCACGCGACATAGCTTTGCAGACGATAAGTACAAGTGTTTCAGAGAGAAGAGCGGCCAATGTGACGATCTGGTTTTAAGTCGATTCGATAACAAATGACGAAAACGGACGGATTTCTCAGGTTTTTACTACATATGAACACTTTTCACATTCTCCCGTGCAACTCGGCTGCTAGTCCTCCCTCATGCAAAATCTTAAGTTCCTAGCTCGTGTCCAAGGCACCAAAGAAGGGTAAAAAGTCAATAACCGATACCTAAAACTTTAATTGTACTACTTCTTACTGGCTATTACATCAACTTAGAAGCTTCATCTGTGTTCTACTATGGTGGTTTTAGTGTCTCCGAATATCGCAGCTCGCGACATAGCTTTGTAGAGGATAAGTACAACCGTTTCAGAGAGAAGAGCGGCCAATGTGACGATCTTGCTTTAAGTAGATTCGATAACAAATGACGAAAACGGACGGATTTCTCAGGTTTTTACTACATATGAACACTTTTCACATTCTCCCGTGCAACTCGGCTGCTAGTCCTCCTTTCATGCAGAATCATAAGGTCCTAGCTCATGTCCAAGGCACCAAAACTAGCTAAATGTCAATAATCGATACCTAAAACTTGAATTGTACTACTTCTTACTGGCTATTACATCAACTTAGAAGCTTCATCTGTGTTCTACTATGGTGCTTTTAGTGTCTCCGTATAACGCAGCACGCGACATAGCTTTGCAATCGATAAGTACAACCGTTTCAGAGTGAAGAGCGGCTAATGTGACGATCTGGCTATAAGACAATTCGATAACAAATGACGAAAACGGACGGATTTCTCGGGTTTTTACTACATATGAACACTTTTCACATTCTCCCGTGCAACTCGGCTGATAGTCCTCCTTCATGCAAAATCTTAATTTCCTAGAACGTGTCCAAGGCACCAAAGAAGGGTAAAAAGTCATTAACTGATACATAAACTTTAATTGTACTACTTCTTACTGGCTATTACATCAACTTAGAAGCTTCATCTGTGTTCTACTATGGTGCTTTTAGTGTCTCCGCATATCGCATCTTGCGACATAGCTTTGTAGAGGATAAGTACAACCGTTTCAGAGAGAAGAGCGGCCAATGTGACGATCTGGCTTTAAGTCGATTGGATAACAAATGACGAAAACGGACGAATTTCTTAGGTTTTTACTACATATGAACACTTTTCACATTCTCCCGTGCAACTCGGCCGCTAGTCCTCCTTTCATGCAGAACCTTAAGGTCCTAGCTCATGTCCAAGGCCCCAAAGCCAGCTAAAAAGTCAATAATCAATACCTAAGACTTGAATTGTACTACTTCTTACTGGCTATTACATCAACTTAGAAGCTTCATCTGTGTTCTACGATGGTGCTTTTAGTGCCTCCGCATACCGCAGCACGCGACATAGCATTGCAGACGATAAGTAGAAGCCTTTCAGAGAGAAGAGCGGCCAATTTGACGATCTGGCTTTAAGTCGATTCGATAACAAATGACGAAAACGGACGGATGTCTCAGTTTTTTACTACATATGAACACTTTTCACATTCTCCCGTGCAAATCGGCTGATAGTCCTCCTTCATGCAAAATCTTAATTTCCTAGAACGTGTCCAAGGCACCAAAGAAGAGTAAAAAGTCATTAACTGATACCTAAAACTTTAATTGTACTACTTCTTACTGGCTATTACATCAACTTAGAAGCTTCATCTGGGATCTACTATGGTGCTTTTAGTGTGTCCGCATACCGCAGCACGCGACATAGTTTTGCAGACGATAAGTACAACCGTTTCAGAGAGAAGAGCGGCCAATGTGTCGATCTGGCTTTAAGTCGATTCGATAACAAATGACGAAAACGGACGGATGTCTCAGGTTTTTAATACATATGAACACTTTTCACATTCTCCCGTGCAACTGGGCTGCTAGTCCTCCTTTTATGCAGAATCTTAAAGTCCTAGCTCATGTCCAAGGCACCAGAGCCAGCTAAAAAGTCAATAATCGATACCTAAAACTTGAATTGTAGTACTTCTTACTGGCTATTACATCAACTTAGAAGCTTCATCTGTGTTCTACTACGGTGCATTTAGTTTCACCGCATACCGCAGCACGCGACATAGTTTTGCAGACGATAAGTACAACCGTTTCAGAGAGAAGAGCGGCCAATGTGACGATGTGGCTTTAAGTCGATTCGATAACAAATGAAGAAAATGGACGGATTTCTCAGGTTTTTACTACATATGAACACTTTTCACATACTCCCGTGCAACGCGGCCGCTAGTCCTCGTTTCATGCAGAATCATAAGGTCCTAGCTCGTGTCCAAGGCACCAAAGCCAGTTAAAAAGTCAATAATCGATACCTAAAACTTGAATGGTATTACTTCTTACTGGCTATTACAGCAACTTAGAAGTTTCATCTGTGTTCTACTATGGTGCTTTTAGAGCCTCCGCATACCGCAGCACGCGACATAGCTTTGCAGACGATAAGTACAACCGTTTCCGAGAGCAAAGCGGCCAATATGACGATCTGGCTTTAAGTCGATTCGATAACAAATGACGAAAACGGACGGATTTCTCAGGTTTTTACTTCATATGAACACTTTTTACATTCTCCCCTGCAACTCGGCTGCTAGTCCTCCTTTTATGCAGAATCTTAAAGTCCTAGCTCATGTCCAAGGCACCAAAGCCAGCTAAAAAGTCAATAATCGATACCTAAAACTTGAATGGTATTACTTCTTACTGGCTATTACAGCAACTTAGAAGTTTCATCTGTGTTCTACTATGGTGCTTTTAGAGCCTCCGCATACCGCAGCACGCGACATAGCTTTGCAGACGATAAGTACAACCGTTTCCGAGAGCAAAGCGGCCAATGTGACGATCTGGCTTTAAGTCGATTCGATAACAAATGACGAAAACGGACGGATTTCTCAGGTTTTTACTTCATATGAACACTTTTTACATTCTCCCCTGCAACTCGGCTGCTAGTCCTCCTTTCATGCAGAATCTTAAGGTCCTAGCTCATGTCCAAGGCACCAAAGCCAGCTAAAAAGTCAATAATCGATACCTAAAACTTGAATTGTACTACTTCTTACTGGCTATTACATCAACTTAGAAGGTTCATCTGTGTTCTACTATGGTGCTTTTAGTGTCTTCGCATACCGCAGCACGCGACATAGCTTTGCAGACGATAAGTACAAGTGTTTCAGAGAGAAGAGCGGCCAATGTGACGATCTGGCTTTAAGTCGATTCGATAACAAATGACGAAAACGGACCGATTTCTCAGGTTTTTACTACATATGAACACTTTTCACATTCTCCCTTGCAACTCGGCTGCTAGTCCTCCTTTCATGCAGAATCTTAAGGTCCTAGCTCATGTCCAAGGCACCAAAGCCAGCTAAAAAGTCAGTAATCGATACCTAATACTTGAATTGTACTACTTCTTACTGGCTATTACATCAACTTAGAAGGTTCATCTGTGTTCTACTATGGTGCTTTTAGTGTCTCCGCATACCGCAGTACGCGACATAGCTTTGCAGACGATAAGTACAAGTGTTTCAGAGAGAAGAGCGGCCAATGTGACGATCTGGCTTTAAGTCGATTCGATAACAAATGACGAAAACGGACCGATTTCTCAGGTTTTTACTACATATGAACACTTTTCACATTCTCCCGTGCAACTCGGCTGCTAGTCCTCCATTCATGCAGAATCTTAAGGTACTAGCTCATGTCCAAGGCACCAAAGCCAGCTAAAAAGTCAATAATCGATACCTAAAACTAGAATTGTACTACTTCTTACTGGCTATTACATCAACTTAGAAGGTTCATCTGTGTTCTACTACGGTGCTTTTCTGTTTCCGCCTACGGCAACAAGCGACATAGCTTTGCAGACGATAAGTACAACCGTTCCCGAGAGTAGAGCGGCCAATGTGACGATCTGGCTTTAAGTCTATTCGATAACAAATGACGAAAACGAACGGATTTCTCAGGTTTTTACTTCATATGAACACTTTTTACATTCTCCCCTGCAACTCGGCTGCTAGTCCACCTTTCATGCAGAATCTTAAGGTCCTAGCTCATGTCCAAGGCACCAAAGCCAGCTAAAAAGTCAATAATCGATACCTAAAACTTGAATTGTACTACTTCTTCCTGGCTATTACATCAACTTAGAAGCTTCATCTGTGTTCTACTACGGTGCTTTTAGTTTCACCGCATACCGCAGCACGCGACATAGTTTTGCAGACGATAAGTACAACCGTTTCAGAGAGAAGAGCGGCCAATGTGACGATCTGGCTTTAAGTCGATTCGATAACAAATGACGAAAATGGACGGATTTCTCAGGTTTTTACTACATATGAACACTTTTCACATACTCCCGTGCAACGCGGCCGCTAGTCCTCGTTTCATGCAGAATCATAAGGTCCTAGCTCATGTCCAAGGCACCAAAGCCAGCTAAAAAGTCATTAATCGATACCTAAAACTTGAATTGTACTACTTCTTCCTGGCTATTACATCAACTTAGAAGCTTCATCTGTGTTCTACTACGGTGCTTTTAGTTTCACCGCATACCGCAGCACGCGACATAGTTTTGCAGACGATAAGTACAACCGTTTCAGAGAGAAGAGCGGCCAATGTGACGATCTGGCTTTAAGTCGATTCGATAACAAATGACGAAAACGGACGGATGTCTCAGTTTTTTACTACATATGAACACTTTTCACATTCTCCCGTGCAACTCGGTTGATAGTCCTCCTTCATGCAAAATCTTAATTTCCTAGAACGTGTCCAAGGCACCAAAGAAGTGTAAAAAGTCATTAACTGATACCTAAAACTTTAATTGTACTACTTCTTACTGGCTATTACATCAACTTAGAAGCTTCATCTGGGATCTACTATGGTGCTTTTAGTGTGTCCGCATACCGCAGCACGCGACATAGTTTTGCAGACGATAAGTACAACCGTTTCAGAGAGAAGAGCGGCCAATGTGTCGATCTGGCTTTAAGTCGATTCGATAACAAATGACGAAAACCGACGGATGTCTCAGGTTTTTAATACATATGAACACTTTTCACATTCTCCCGTGCAACTGGGCTGCTAGTCCTCCTTTTATGCAGAATCTTAAAGTCCTAGCTCATGTCCAAGGCACCAGAGCCAGCTAAAAAGTCAATAATCGATACCTAAAACTTGAATTGTACTACTTCTTACTGGCTATTACATCAACTTAGAAGCTTCATCTGTGTTCTACTACGGTGCTTTTAGTTTCACCGCATACCGCAGCACGCGACATAGTTTTACAGACGATAAGTACAACCGTTTCAGAGAGAAGAGCGGCCAATGTGACGATGTGGCTTTAAGTCGATTCGATAACAAATGAAGAAAATGGACGGATTTCTCAGGTTTTTACTACATATGAACACTTTTCACATACTCCCGTGCAACGCGGCCGCTAGTCCTCGTTTCATGCAGAATCATAAGGTCCTAGCTCGTGTCCAAGGCACCAAAGCCAGCTAAAAAGTCAATAATCGATACCTAAAACTTGAATGGTATTACTTCTTACTGGCTATTACAGCAACTTAGAAGTTTCATCTGTGTTCTACTATGGTGCTTTTAGAGCCTCCGCATACCGCAGCACGCGACATAGCTTTGCAGACGATAAGTACAACCGTTTCCGAGAGCAAAGCGGCCAATATGACGATCTGGCTTTAAGTCGATTCGATAACAAATGACGAAAACGGACGGATTTCTCAGGTTTTTACTTCATATGAACACTTTTTACATTCTCCCCTGCAACTCGGCTGCTAGTCCTCCTTTTATGCAGAATCTTAAAGTCCTAGCTCATGTCCAAGGCACCAAAGCCAGCTAAAAAGTCAATAATCGATACCTAAAACTTGAATGGTATTACTTCTTACTGGCTATTACAGCAACTTAGAAGTTTCATCTGTGTTCTACTATGGTGCTTTTAGAGCCTCCGCATACCGCAGCACGCGACATAGCTTTGCAGACGATAAGTACAACCGTTTCCGAGAGCAAAGCGGCCAATGTGACGATCTGGCTTTAAGTCGATTCGATAACAAATGACGAAAACGGACGGATTTCTCAGGTTTTTACTTCATATGAACACTTTTTACATTCTCCCCTGCAACTCGGCTGCTAGTCCTCCTTTCATGCAGAATCTTAAGGTCCTAGCTCATGTCCAAGGCACCAAAGCCAGCTAAAAAGTCAATAATCGATACCTAAAACTTGAATTGTACTACTTCTTACTGGCTATTACATCAACTTAGAAGGTTCATCTGTGTTCTACTATGGTGCTTTTAGTGTCTTCGCATACCGCAGCACGCGACATAGCTTTGCAGACGATAAGTACAAGTGTTTCAGAGAGAAGAGCGGCCAATGTGACGATCTGGCTTTAAGTCGATTCGATAACAAATGACGAAAACGGACCGATTTCTCAGGTTTTTACTACATATGAACACTTTTCACATTCTCCCTTGCAACTCGGCTGCTAGTCCTCCTTTCATGCAGAATCTTAAGGTCCTAGCTCATGTCCAAGGCACCAAAGCCAGCTAAAAAGTCAGTAATCGATACCTAATACTTGAATTGTACTACTTCTTACTGGCTATTACATCAACTTAGAAGGTTCATCTGTGTTCTACTATGGTGCTTTTAGTGTCTCCGCATACCGCAGTACGCGACATAGCTTTGCAGACGATAAGTACAAGTGTTTCAGAGAGAAGAGCGGCCAATGTGACGATCTGGCTTTAAGTCGATTCGATAACAAATGACGAAAACGGACCGATTTCTCAGGTTTTTACTACATATGAACACTTTTCACATTCTCCCGTGCAACTCGGCTGCTAGTCCTCCATTCATGCAGAATCTTAAGGTACTAGCTCATGTCCAAGGCACCAAAGCCAGCTAAAAAGTCAATAATCGATACCTAAAACTAGAATTGTACTACTTCTTACTGGCTATTACATCAACTTAGAAGGTTCATCTGTGTTCTACTACGGTGCTTTTCTGTTTCCGCCTACGGCAACAAGCGACATAGCTTTGCAGACGATAAGTACAACCGTTCCCGAGAGTAGAGCGGCCAATGTGACGATCTGGCTTTAAGTCTATTCGATAACAAATGACGAAAACGAACGGATTTCTCAGGTTTTTACTTCATATGAACACTTTTTACATTCTCCCCTGCAACTCGGCTGCTAGTCCACCTTTCATGCAGAATCTTAAGGTCCTAGCTCATGTCCAAGGCACCAAAGCCAGCTAAAAAGTCAATAATCGATACCTAAAACTTGAATTGTACTACTTCTTCCTGGCTATTACATCAACTTAGAAGCTTCATCTGTGTTCTACTACGGTGCTTTTAGTTTCACCGCATACCGCAGCACGCGACATAGTTTTGCAGACGATAAGTACAACCGTTTCAGAGAGAAGAGCGGCCAATGTGACGATCTGGCTTTAAGTCGATTCGATAACAAATGACGAAAATGGACGGATTTCTCAGGTTTTTACTACATATGAACACTTTTCACATACTCCCGTGCAACGCGGCCGCTAGTCCTCGTTTCATGCAGAATCATAAGGTCCTAGCTCATGTCCAAGGCACCAAAGCCAGCTAAAAAGTCATTAATCGATACCTAAATCTTGAATTGGACTACTTCTTACTGGCTATTACATCAACTTAGAAGCATCATTTGTGTTCTACTATGGTGCTTTTAATGTCTCCGCATATCGCAGCACGCGACATAGCTTTGTAGACGATAAGTACAAACGTTTCAGTGAGAAGAGCGGCCAATGTGACGATCTGGCTTTAAGTCGATTCGATCACAAATGACGAAAACGGACGGATTTCTCAGGTTTTTACTACATATGAACACTTTTCACATTCTCCCGTGCAACTAGGCTGCTAGTCCTCCCTCATGCAAAATCTTAAGTTCCTAGCTCGTGTCCAAGGCACCAAAGCCAGCTAAAAAGTCAATAATCGATACCTAAATCTTGAATTGGACTACTTCTTACTGGCTATTACAGCAACTTAGAAGTTTCATCTGTGTTCTACTATGGTGCTTTTAGAGCCTCCGCATACCGCAGCACGCGACATAGCTTTGCAGACGATAAGTACAACCGTTTCCGAGAGCAGAGCGGCCAATGTGACGATCTGGCTTTAAGTCGATTCGATAACAAATGACGAAAACGAACGGATTTCTGAGATTTTTACTACATATGAACACTTTAAACATTCTCCCGTGCAACTCGGCTGCTAGTCCTCCTTTCATGCAGAATCTTAAGGTGCCAGCTCATGTCCAAGTCACCAAACAAGGGTAAAAAGCGGACGGATTTCTCAGGTTTTTACTTCATATGAACACTTTTTACATTCTCCCCTGCAACTCGGCTGCTAGTCCTCCTTTCATGCAGAATCTGAAGGTCCTAGCTCATGTCCAAGGCCCCAAAGCCAGCTAAAAAGTCAATAATCGATACCTAAAACTTCAATTGTACTACTTCTTACTGGCTATTACATCAACTTATAAGGTTCATCTGTGTTCTACTATGGTGATTTTAGTGTTTCCGCATACCGCAGCACGCGACATAGCTTTGCAGACGATAAGTACAAGTGTTTCAGAGAGAAGAGCGGCCAATGTGACGATCTGGCTTTAAGTCGATTCGATAACAAATGACGAAAACGGACGGATTTCTCAGGTTTTTACTACATATGAACACTTTTCACATTCTCCCGTGCAACTCGGCTGCTAGTCCTCCCTCATGCAAAATCTTAAGTTCCTAGCTCGTGTCCAAGGCACCAAAGAAGGGTAAAAAGTCAATAACCGATACCTAAAACTTTAATTGTACTACTTCTTACTGGCTATTACATCAACTTAGAAGCTTCATCTGTGTTCTACTATGGTGGTTTTAGTGTCTCCGCATATCGCAGCTCGCGACATAGCTTTGTAGAGGATAAGTACAAGTGTTTCAGAGAGAAGAGCGGCCAATGTGACGATCTTGCTTTAAGTAGATTCGATAACAAATGACGAAAACGGACGGATTTCTCAGGTTTTTACTACATATGAACACTTTTCACATTCTCCCGTGCAACTCGGCTGCTAGTCCTCCTTTCATGCAGAATCATAAGGTCCTAGCTCATGTCCAAGGCACCAAAACTAGCTAAATGTCAATAATCGATACCTAAAACTTGAATTGTACTACTTCTTACTGGCTATTACATCAACTTAGAAGCTTCATCTGTGTTCTACTATGGTGCTTTTAGTGTCTCCGTATACCGCAGCACGCGACATAGCTTTGCAATCGATAAGTACAACCGTTTCAGAGTGAAGAGCGGCTAATGTGACGATCTGGCTATAAGACAATTCGATAACAAATGACGAAAACGGACGGATTTCTCGGGTTTTTACTACATATGAACACTTTTCACATTCTCCCGTGCAACTCGGCTGATAGTCCTCATTCATGCAAAATCTTAATTTCCTAGAACGTGTCCAAGGCACCAAAGAAGGGTAAAAAGTCATTAACTGATACATAAACTTTAATTGTACTACTTCTTACTGGCTATTACATCAACTTAGAAGCTTCATCTGTGTTCTACTATGGTGCTTTTAGTGTCTCCGCATATCGCAGCTCGCGACATAGCTTTGTAGAGGATAAGTACAACCGTTTCAGAGAGAAGAGCGGCCAATGTGACGATCTGGCTTTAAGTCGATTGGATAACAAATGACGAAAACGGACGAATTTCTTAGGTTTTTACTACATATGAACACTTTTCACATTCTCCCGTGCAACTCGGCCGCTAGTCCTCCTTTCATGCAGAACCTTAAGGTCCTAGCTCATGTCCAAGGCCCCAAAGCCAGCTAAAAAGTCAATAATCAATACCTAAGACTTGAATTGTACTACTTCTTACTGGCTATTACATCAACTTAGAAGCTTCATCTGTGTTCTACGATGGTGCTTTTAGTGCCTCCGCATACCGCAGCACGCGACATAGCATTGCAGACGATAAGTACAAGCGTTTCAGAGAGAAGAGCGGCCAATTTGACGATCTGGCTTTAAGTCGATTCGATAACAAATGACGAAAACGGACGGATGTCTCAGGTTTTTACTACATATGAACACTTTTCACATTCTCCCGTGCAACTCGGCTGATAGTCCTCCTTCATGCAAAATCTTAATTTCCTAGAACGTGTCCAAGGCACCAAAGAAGGGTAAAAAGTCATTAACTGATACCTAAAACTTTAATTGTACTACTTCTTACTGGCTATTACATCAACTTAGAAGCTTCATCTGGGATCTACTATGGTGCTTTTAGTGTGTCCGCATACCGCAGCACGCGACATAGTTTTGCAGACGATAAGTACAACCGTTTCAGAGAGAAGAGCGGCCAATGTGTCGATCTGGCTTTAAGTCGATTCGATAACAAATGACGAAAACGGACGGATGTCTCAGGTTTGTAATACATATGAACACTTTTCACATTCTCCCGTGCAACTGGGCTGCTAGTCCTCCTTTTATGCAGAATCTTAAAGTCCTAGCTCATGTCCAAGGCACCAGAGCCAGCTAAAAAGTCAATAATCGATACCTAAAACTTGAATTGTACTACTTCTTACTGGCTATTACATCAACTTAGAAGCTTCATCTGTGTTCTACTACGGTGCTTTTAGTTTCACCGCATACCGCTGCACGCGACATAGTTTTGCAGACGATAAGTACAACCGTTTCAGAGAGAAGAGCGGCCAATGTGACGATGTGGCTTTAAGTCGATTCGATAACAAATGACGAAAATGGACGGATTTCTCAGGTTTTTACTACATATGAACACTTTTCACATACTCCCGTGCAACGCGGCCGCTAGTCCTCGTTTCATGCAGAATCATAAGGTCCTAGCTCGTGTCCAAGGCACCAAAGCCAGCTAAAAAGTCAATAATCGATACCTAAAACTTGAATGGTATTACTTCTTACTGGCTATTACAGCAACTTAGAAGTTTCATCTGTCTTCTACTATGGTGCTTTTAGAGCCTCCGCATACCGCAGCACGCGACATAGCTTTGCAGACGATAAGTACAAGTGTTTCAGAGAGAAGAGCGGCCAATGTGACGATCTGGCTTTAAGTCGATTCGATAACAAATGACGAAAACGGACCGATTTCTCAGGTTTTTACTACATATGAACACTTTTCACATTCTCCCTTGCAACTCGGCTGCTAGTCCTCCTTTCATGCAGAATCTTAAGGTCCTAGCTCATGTCCAAGGCACAAAAGCCAGCTAAAAAGTCAATAATCAATACCTAAAACTTGAATTGTACTACTTCTTACTGGCTATGACATCAACGTAGATGCTTCATCTGTGTTCTACTATGGTGCTTTTAGTGTCTCCGCATACCGCAGCACGCGACATAGCTTTGCAGACGATAAGTACAACCGTTTCAGAGAGAAGAGCGGCCAATGTGACGATCTGGCTTTAAGTCGATTCGATAACAAATGACGAAAACGGACGGATGTCTCAGGTTTTTAATACATATGAACACTTTTCACATTCTCCCGTGCAACTGGGCTGCTAGTCCTCCTTTTATGCAGAATCTTAAAGTCCTAGCTCATGTCCAAGGCACCAAAGCCAGCTAAAAAGTCAATAATCGATACCTAAAACTTGAATGGTATTACTTCTTACTGGCTATTACAGCAACTTACAAGTTTCATCTGTGTTCTACTATGGTGCTTTTAGAGCCTCCGCATACCGCATCACGCGACATAGCTTTGCAGACGATAAGTACAACCGTTTCCGAGAGCAGAGCGGCCAATGTGACGATCTGGCTTTAAGTCGATTCGATAACAAATGACGAAAACGGACGGATTTCTCAGGTTTTTACTTCATATGAACACTTTTTACATTCTCCCCTGCAACTCGGCTGCTAGTCCTCCTTTCATGCAGAATCTTAAGGTCCTAGCTCATGTCCAAGGCCCCAAAGCCAGCTAAAAAGTCAATAATCGATACCTAAAACTTCAATTGTACTACTTCTTACTGGCTATTACATCAACTTATAAGGTTCATCTGTGTTCTACTATGGTGATTTTAGTGTTTCCGCATACCGCAGCACGCGACATAGCTTTGCAGACGATAAGTACAAGTGTTTCAGAGAGAAGAGCGGGTAATGTGACGATCTGGCTTTAAGTCGATTCGATAACAAATGACGAAAACGGACCGACTTCTCAGGTTTTTACTACATATGAACGCTTTTCACATTCTCCCTTGCAACTCGCCTGCTAGTCCTCCTTTCATGCAGAATCTTAAGGTCCTAGCTCATGTCCAAGGCACCAAAGCCAGCGAAAAAGTCAATAATCTATACCTAAAACTTGAATTGTACTACTTCTTCCTGGCTATTACATCAACTTAGAAGCTTCATCTGTGTTCTACTACGGTGCTTTTAGTTTCTCCGCATACCGCAGCACGCGACATAGTTTTGCAGACGATAAGTACAACCGTTTCAGAGAGAAGAGCGGCCAATGTGATGATCTGGCTTTAAGTCGATTCGACAACAAATGACGAAAATGGACGGATTTCTCAGGTTTTTACTACATATGAACACTTTTCACATACTCCCGTGCAACGCGGCCGCTAGTCCTCGTTTCATGCAGAATCATAAGGTCCTAGCTCATGTCCAAGGCACCAAAGCCAGCTAAAAAGTCAATAATCGATACCTAAATCTTGAATTGGACTACTTCTTACTGGCTATTACAGCAACTTAGAAGTTTCATCTGTGTTCTACTATGGTGTTTTTGAGCCTCCGCATACCGCAGCACGCGACATAGCTTTGCAGACGATAAGTACAACCGTTTCCGAGAGCAGAGCGGCCAATGTGACGATCTGGCTTTAAGTCGATTCGATAACAAATGACGAAAACGGACGGCTTTCTCAGGTTTTTACTTCATATGAACACTTTTTACATTCTCCCCTGCAACTCGGCTGCTAGTCCTCCTTTCATGCAGAATCTTAAAGGTCCTAGCTCATGTCCAAGTCCCCAAAGCCAGCTAAAATGTCAATAATCGATACCTAAAACTTCAATTGTACTACTTCTTACTGGCTATTACATCAACTTATAAGGTTCATCTGTGTTCTACTATGGTGATTTTAGTGTTTCCGCGATACCGCAGCACGCGACACAGCTTTGCAGACGATAAGTACAAGTGTTTCAGAGAGAAGAGCGGCCAATGTGACGATCTGGCTTTAAGTCGATTCGATAACAAATGACGAAAACGGACGGATTTCTCAGGTTTTTACTACATATGAACACTTTTCACATTCTCCCGTGCAACTCGGCTGCTAGTCCTCCCTCATGCAAAATCTTAAGTTCCTAGCTCGTGTCCAAGGCACTAAAGAAGGGTAAAAAGTCAATAACCGATACCTAAAACTTTAATTGTACTACTTCTTACTGGCTATTACATCAACTTAGAAGCTTCATCTGTGTTCTACTATGGTGCTTTTAGTGTCTCCGCATATCGCAGCTCGCGACATAGCTTTGTAGAGGATAAGTACAACCGTTTCAGAGAGAAGAGCGGCCAATGTGACGATCTTGCTTTAAGTAGATTCGATAACAAATGACGAAAACGGACGGATTTCTCAGGTTTTTACTACATATGAACACTTTTCACATTCTCCCGTGCAACTCGGCTGCTAGTCCCCCTTTCATGCAGAATCATAAGGTCCTAGCTCATGTCCAAGGCACCACAACTAGCTAAATGTCAATAATCGATACCTAAAACTTGAATTGTACTACTTCTTACTGGCTATTACATCAACTTTGAAGCTTCATCTGTGTTCTACTATGGTGCTTTTAGTGTCTCCGCATATCGCAGCACGCGACATAGCTTTGCAATCGATAAGTACAACCGTTTCAGAGTGAAGAGCGGCTAATGTGACGATCTGGCTATCAGACAATTCGAAAACAAATGACGAAAACGGACGGATTTCTCGGGTTTTTACTACATATGAACACTTTTCACATTCTCCCGTGCAACTCGGCTGATAGTCCTCCTTCATGCAAAATCTTAATTTCCTAGAACGTGTCCAAGGCACCAAAGAAGGGTAAAAAGTCATTAACTGATACATAAACTTTAATTGTACTACTTCTTACTGGCTATTACATCAACTTAGAAGCTTCATCTGTGTTCTACTATGGTGCTTTTAGTGTCTCCGCATATCGCAGCTCGCGACATAGCTTTGTAGAGGATAAGTACAACCGTTTCAGAGAGAAGAGCGGCCAATGTGACGATCTGGCTTTAAGTCGATTGGATAACAAATGACGAAAACGGACGAATTTCTTAGGTTTTTACTACATATGAACACTTTTCACATTCTCCCGTGCAACTCGGCTGCTAGTCCTCCTTTCATGCAGAATCTTAAGGTCCTAGCTCATGTCCAAGGCACCAAAGCCAGCTAAAAAGTCAATAATCAATACCGAAGACTTGAATTGTACTACTTCTTACTGGCTATTACATCAACTTAGAAGCTTCATCTGTGTTCTACTATGGTGCTTTTAGTGCCTCCGCATACCGCAGCACGCGACATAGCATTGCAGACGATAAGTACAAGCGTTTCAGAGAGAAGAGCGGCCAATTTGACGATCTGGCTTTAAGTCGATTCGATAACAAATGACGAAAACGGACGGATGTCTCAGGTTTTTACTACATATGAACACTTTTCACATTCTCCCGTGCAACTCGGCTGATAGTCCTCCTTCATGCAAAATCTTAATTTCCTAGAACGTGTCCAAGGCACCAAAGAAGGGTAAAAAGTCATTAACTGATACCTAAAACTTTAATTGTACTACTTCTTACTGGCTATTACATCAACTTAGAAGCTTCATCTGGGTTCTACTATGGTGCTTTTAGTGTGTCCGCATACCGCAGCACGCGACATAGTTTTGCAGACGATAAGTACAACCGTTTCAGAGAGAAGAGCGGCCAATGTGACGATCTGGCTTTAAGTCGATTCGATAACAAATGACGAAAACGGACGGATGTCTCAGGTTTTTAATACATATGAACACTTTACACATTCTCCCGTGCAACTGGGCTGCTAGTCCTCCTTTTATGCAGAATCTTAAAGTCCTAGCTCATGTCCAAGGCACCAAAGCCAGCTAAAAAATTAATAATCGATACCTAAAACTTGAATGTTATTACTTCTTACTGGCTATTACAGCAACTTAGAAGGTTCATCTGTGTTCTACTATGGTGATTTTAGTGTTTCCGCATACCGCAGCGCGCGACATAGCTTTGCAGACGATAAGTACAAGTGTTTCAGAGAGAAGAGCGGCCAATGTGACGATCTGGCTTTAAGTCGATTCGATAACAAATGACGAAAACGGACCGATTTCTCAGGTTTTTACTACATATGAACACTTTTCACATTCTCCCGTGCAACTCGGCTGCTAGTCCTCCCTCATGCAAAATCTTAAGTTCCTAGCTCGTGTCCAAGGCACCAAAGAAGGGTAAAAAGTCAATAACCGATACCTAAAACTTTAATTGTACTACTTCTTACTGGCTATTACATCAACTTAGAAGCTTCATCTGTGTTCTACTATGGTGCTTTTAGTGTCTCCGCATATCGCAGCTCGCGACATAGCTTTGTAGAGGATAAGTACAACCGTTTCAGAGAGAAAAGCGGCCAATGTGACGACCTTGCTTTAAGTAGATTCGATAACAAATGACGAAAACGGACGGATTTCTCAGGTTTTTACTACATATGAACACTTTTCACATTCTCCCGTGCAACTCGGCTGCTAGTCCTCCTTTCATGCAGAATCATAAGGTCCTAGCTCATGTCCAAGGCACCAAAACTAGCTAAATGTCAATAATCGATACCTAAAACTTGAATTCTACTACTTCTTACTGGGTATTACATCAACTTAGAAGCTTCATCTGTGTTCTACTATGGTGCGTTTAGTTTCTCCGCATATCGCAGCTCGCGACATAGCTTTGTAGAGGATAAGTACAACCGTTTCAGAGAGAAGAGCGGCCAATGTGACGATCTTGCTTTAAGTAGATTCGATAACAAATGACGAAAACGAACGGATTTCTCAGGTTTTTACTACATATGAACACTTTTCACATTCTCCCGTGCAACTCGGCTGCTAGTCCTCCTTTCATGCAAAATCTTAATTTCCTAGAACGTGTCCAAGGCACCAAAGAAGGGTAAAAAGTCATTAACTGATACTTAAACTTTAATTGTACTACTTCTTACTGGCTATTACATCAACTTAGAAGCTTCATCTGTGTTCTACTATGGTGCTTTTAGTGTCTCCGCATATCGCAGCTCGCGACATAGCTTTGTAGAGGATAAGTACAACCGTTTCAGAGAGAAGAGCGGCCAATGTGACGATCTGGCTTTAAGTCGATTGGATAACAAATGACGAAAACGGACGAATTTCTTAGGTTTTTACTACATATGAACACTTTTCACATTCTCCCGTGCAACTCGGCTGCTAGTCCTCCTTTCATGCAGAATCTTAAGGTCCTAGCTCATGTCTAAGGCACCAAAGCCAGCTAAAAATCAATAATCAATACCTAAAACTTGAATTGTACTACTTCTTACTGGCTATTACATCAACTTAGAAGCTTCATCTGTGTTCTACTATGGTGCTTTTAGTGCCTCCGCATACCGCAGCACGCGACTTAGCATTGCAGACGATAAGTACAAGCGTTTCAGAGAGAAGAGCGGCCAATTTGACGATCTGGCTTTAAGTCGATTCGATAACAAATGACGAAAACGGACGGATGTCTCAGGTTTTTACTACATATGAACACTTTTCACATTCTCCCGTGCAACTCGGCTGATAGTCCTCCTTCATGCAAAATCTTAATTTCCTAGAACGTGCCCAAGGCACCAAAGAAGGGTAAAAAGTCATTAACTGATACCTAAAACTTTAATTGTACTACTTCTTACTGGCTATTACATCAACTTAGAAGCTTCATCTGGGTTCTAATACGGTGCTTTTAGTGGCTCCGCATACCGCAGCACGCGACATAGTTTTGCAGACGATAAGTACATCCGTTTCAGAGAGAAGAGCGGCCTATGTGACGATCTGGCTTTAAGTCGATTCGATAACAAATGACGAAACTGGACGGATTTCTCAGGTTTTTACTACATATGAACACTTTTCACATACTCCCGTGCAACGCGGCCGCTAGTCCTCGTTTCATGCAGAATCATAAGGTCCTAGCTCATGTCCAAGGCACCACAGCCAGCTAAAAAGTCAATAATCGATACCTAAATCTTGAATTGGACTACTTCTTACTGGCTATTACATCAACTTAGAAGCATCAATTGTGTTCTACTATGGTGCTTTTAATGTCTCCGCATATCGCAGCACGCGACATAGCTTTGTAGACGATAAGTACAACCGTTTCAGAGAGAAGAGCGGCCAATGTGACGATCTGGCTTTAAGTCGATTCGATAACAAATGACGAAAACGGACGGAATTCTCAGGTTTTTACTACATATGAACACTTTTCACATTCTCCCGTGCAATTCGGCTGCTAGTCCTCCCTCATGCAAAATCTTAAGTTCCTAGCTCGTGTCCAAGGCACCAAAGAAGGGTAAAAAGTCAATAACCGATAACTAAAACTTTAATTGTACTACTTCTTACTGGCTATTACATCAACATAGAAGCTTCATCTGTGTTCTACTATGGTGCTTTTAGTGTCTCCGCATACCGCAGCACGTGACATAGCTTTGCAGACGATAAGTACAACCGTTTCAGAGAGAAGAGCGGCCAATGTGACGATCTGGCTTTAAGTCGATTCGATAACAAATGACGAAAACGGACGGATGTCTCAGGTTTTTAATACATATGAACACTTTACACATTCTCCCATGCAACTGGGCTGCTAGTCCTCCTTTTATGCAGAATCTTAAAGTCCTAGCTCATGTCTAAGGCACCAAAGCCAGCTAAAAAGTTAATAATCGATACCTAAAACTTGAATGGTATTACTTCCTACTGGCTATTACAGCAACTTAGAAGGTTCATCTGTGTTCTACTATTGTGATTTTAGTGTTTCCGCATACCGCAGCACGCGACATAGCTTTGCAGACGATAAGTACAAGTGTTTCAGAGAGAAGAGCGGCCAATGTGACGATCTGGCTTTAAGTCGATTCGATAACAAATGACGAAACCGGACCGATTTCTCAGGTTTTTACTACATATGAACACTTTTCACATTCTCCCTTGCAACTCGCCTGCTAGTCCTCCTTTCATGCAGAATCTTAAGGTCCTAGCTCATGTCCAAGGCACCAAAGCCAGCTAAAAAGTCAATAATCGATACCTAAAACTTGAATTGTACTACTTCTTCCTGGCTATTACATCAACTTAGAAGCTTCATCTGTGTTCTACTACGGTGCTTTTAGTTTCTCCGCATACCGCAGCACGCGACATAGTTTTGCAGACGATAAGTACAACCGTTTCAGAGAGAAGAGCGGCCAATGTGACGATCTGGCTTTAAGTCGATTCGATAACAAATGACGAAAACGGACCGATTTCTCAGGTTTTTACTACATATGAACACTTCTCACATTCTCCCTTGCAACTAGGCTGCTAGTCCTCCTTTCATGAAGAATCTTAAGGTCCTAGCTCATGTCCAAGGCACCAAAGCCAGCTAAAAAGTCAATAATCAATACCTAAAACTTGAATTGTACTACTTCTTCCTGGCTATTACGTCAACGTAGAAGCTACATCTGTGTTCTACTACGGTGCTTTTAGTTTCTGCGCATACCGCAGCACGCGACATACTTTTGCAGACGATAAGTACAACCGTTTCAGAGAGAAAAGCGGCCATTGTTACGATCTGGCTTTAAGTCGATTCGATAACAAATGACGAAAACGGACGGATTTCTCAGGTTTTTAATACATATGAACACTTTTCACATTCTCCCGTGCAACTCGGCTGCTAGTCCTCAATCATGCAAAATCTTAAGTTCCTAGCTCGTGTCCAAGGCACCAAAGAAGGGTAAAAAGTCAATAACCGATACCTAAAACTTTAATTGTACTACTTCTTACTGGCTATTACATCAACTTAGAAGCTTCATCTGGGTTCTACTATGGTGCTTTTAGTGTCTCCGCATATCGCAGCTCGCGACATAGCTTTGTAGAGGATAAGTACAACCGTTTCAGAGAGAAGAGCGGCCAATGTGACGATCTTGCTTTAAGGAGATTCGATAACAAATGACGAAAACGGACGGATTTCTCAGGTTTTTACTACATATGAACACTTTTCACATTCTCCCGTGCTACTCGGCTGCTAGTCCTCCTTTCATGCAGAATCATAAGGTCCTAGCTCATGTCCAAGGTACCAAAACTAGCTAAATGTCAATAATCGATACCTAAAACTTGAATTCTACTACTTCTTACTGGCTATTACATCAACTTAGAAGCTTCATCTGTGTTCTACTATGGTGCTTTTAGTGTCTCCGCATATCGCAGCTCGCGACATAGCTTTGTAGAGGATAAGTACAACCGTTTCAGAGAGAAGAGCGGCCAATGTGACGATCTTGCTTTAAGTAGATTCGAAAACAAATGACGAAAAGGGACGGATTTCTCAGGTTTTTACTACATATGAACACTTTTCACATTCTCCCGTGCAACTCGGCTGCTAGTCCTCCTTTCATGCAAAATCATAAGGTCCTAGCTCATGTCCAAGGCACCAAAACTAGCTAAATGTCAATAATCGATACCTAAAACTTGAATTGTACTACTTCTTACTGGCTATTACATCAACTTAGAAGCTTCATCTGTGTTCTACTATGGTGCTTTTAGTGTCTCCGCATACCGCAGCACGCGACATAACTTTGCAATCGATAAGTACAACCGTTTCAGAGTGAAGAGCGGCTAATGTGACGATCTGGCTATAAGACAATTCGATAACAAATGACGAAAACGGACGGATTTCTCGGGTTTTTACTACATATGAACACTTTTCACATTCTCCCGTGCAACTCGGCTGATAGTCCTATTTCATGCAAAATCTTAATTTCCTAGAACGTGTCCAAGGCACAAAAGAAGGGTAAAAAGTCATTAACTGATACATAAACTTTAATTGTACTACTTCTTACTGGCTATTACATCAACTTAGAAGCTTCATCTGTGTTCTACTATGGTGCTTTTAGTGTCTCCGCATATCGCAGCTCGCGACATAGCTTTGTAGAGGATAAGTACAACCGTTTCAGAGAGAAGAGCGGCCAATGTGACGATCTGGCTTTAAGTCGATTGGATATCAAATGACGAAAACGGACGAATTTCTTAGGTTTTTACTACATATGAACACTTTTCACATTCTCCCGTGCAACTCGGCTGCTAGTCCTCCTTTCATGCAGAATCTTAAGGTCCTAGCTCATGTCCAAGGCACCAAAGCCACCTAAAAAGACAATAATCAATACCTAAAACTTGAATTGTACTACTTCTTACTGGCTATTACATCAACTTAGAAGCTTCATCTGTGTTCTACTATGGTGCTTTTAGTGCCTCCGCATACCGCAGCACGCGACATAGCATTGCAGACGATAAGTACAAGCGTTTCAGAGAGAAGAGCGGCCAATTTGACGATCTGGCTCTAAGTCGATTCGATAACAAATGACGAAAACGGACGGATGTCTCAGGTTTTTACTACATATGAACACTTTTCACATTCTCCCTTGCAACTCGCCTGCTAGTCCTCCTTTCATGCAGAATCTTAAGGTCCTAGCTCATGTCCAAGGCACCAATGCCAGCTAAAAAGTCAATAATCAATACCTAAGACTTGAATTGTACTACTTCTTCCTGGCTATTACATCAACTTAGAAGCTTCATCTGTGTTCTACTACGGTGCTTTTAGTTTCTCCGCATACCGCAGCACGCGACATAGTTTTGCAGACGATAAGTACAACCGCTTCAGAGAGAAGAGCGGCCAATGTGACGATCTGGCTTTAAGTCGATTCGATAACAAATGACGAAAATGGACGGTTTTCTCAGGTTTTTACTACATATGAACACTTTTCACATACTCCCGTGCAACGCGGCCGCTAGTCCTCGTTTCATGCAGAATCATAAGGTCCTAGCTCATGTCCAAGGCACCAAAGCCAGCTAAAAAGTCAATAATCGATACTTAAATCTTGAATAGGACTACTTCTTACTGGCTATTACATCAACTTAGAAGCATCATTGGTGTTCTACTATGGTGCTTTTAGTATCTCCGCATATCGCAGCACGCGACATAGCTTTGTAGACGATAAGTACAACCGTTTCAGAGAGAAGAGCGGCCAATGTGACGATCTGGCTTTAAGTCGATTCGATAACAAATGACGAAAACGGACCGATTTCTCAGGTTTTTACTACATATGAACACTTTTCACATTCTCCCTTGCAACTAGGCTGCTAGTCCTCCTTTCATGCAGAATCTTAAGGTCCTAGCTCATGTCCAAGGCACCAAAGCCAGCTAAAAAGTCAATAATCAATACCTAAAACTTGAATTGTACTACTTCTTCCTGGCTATTACGTCAACGTAGAAGCTACATCTGTGTTCTACTACGGTGCTTTTAGTTTCTCCGCATACCGCAGCACGCGACATAGTTTTGCAGACGATAAGTACAACCGTTTCAGAGAAAAGAGCGGCCATTGTGACGATCTGGCTTTAAGTCGATTCGATAACAAATGACGAAAACGGACGGATTTCTCAGGTTTTTACTACATATGAACACTTTTCACATTCTCCCGTGCAACTCGGCTGCTAGTCCTCCCACATGCAAAATCTTAAGTTCCTAGCTCGTGTCCAAGGCACCAAAGAAGGGTAAAAAGTCAATAACCGGTAACTTAAACTTTAATTGTACTACTTCTTACTGGCTATTACATCAACTTAGAAGCTTCATCTGTGTTCTACTATGGTGCTTTTAGTGTCTCCGCATATCGCAGCTCGCGACATAGCTTTGTAGAGGATAAGTACAACCGTTTCAGAGAGAAGAGCGGCCAATGTGACGATCTTGCTTTAAGTAGATTCGATAACAAATGACGAAAACGGACGGATTTCTCAGGTTTTTACTACATATGAACACTTTTCACATTCTCGCGTGCAACTCGGCTACTAGTCCTCCTTTCATGCAGAATCATAAGGTCCTAGCTCATGTCCAAGGCACCAAAACTAGCTAAATGTCAATAATCAATACCTAAAACTTGAATTCTACTACTTCTTACTGGCTATTACATCAACTTAGAAGCTTCATCTGTGTTCTACTATGGTGCTTTTAGTGTTTCCGCATACCGCAGCACGCGACATAGCTTTGCAATCGATAAGTACAACCGTTTCAGTGTGAAGAGCGGCTAATGTGACGATCTGGCTATAAGACAATTCGATAACAAATGACGAAAACGGACGGATTTCTCGGGTTTTTACTACATATGAACACTTTTCACATTCTCCCGTGCAACTCGGCTGATAGTCCTCCTTCATGCAAAATCTTAATTTCCTAGAACGTGTCCAAGGCACCAAAGAAGGGTAAAAAGTCATTAACTGATACCTAAAACTTTAATTGTACTGCTTCTTACTGGCTATTACATCAACTTAGAAGCTTCATCTGTGTTCTACTATGGTGCTTTTAGTGTCTCCGCATATCGCAGCACGCGACATAGCTTTGTAGACGATAAGTACAACCGTTTCAGAGAGAAGAGCGGCCAATGTGACGATCTGGCTTTAAGTCGATTGGATAACAAATGACGAAAACGGATGAATTTCTTAGGTTTTTACTACATATGAACACTTTTCACATTCTCCCGTGCAACTCGGCTGCTAGTCCTCCTTTCATGCAGAATCTTAAGGTCCTAGCTCATGTCCAAGGCACCAACGCCAGCTAAAAAGTCAATAATCAATACCTAAAACTTGAATTGTACTACTTCTTACTGGCTATTACATCAACTTAGAAGCTTCATCTGTGTTCTACTATGGTGCTTTTAGTGCCTCCGCATACCGCAGCACGCGACATAGCATTGCAGACGATAAGTACAAGCGTTTCAGAGAGAAGAGCGGCCAATTTGACGATCTGGCTTTAAGTCGATTCGATAACAAATGACGAAAACGGACGGATGTCTCAGGTTTTTACTACATATGAACACTTTTCACATTCTCCCGTGCAACTCGGCTGATAGTCCTCCTTCATGCATAATCTTAATTTCCTAGAACGTGTCCAAGGCACCAAAGAAGGGTAAGAAGTCATTAACTGATACCTAAAACTTCAATTGTACTACTTCTTACTGGCTATTACATCAACTTAGAAGCTTCATCTGGGTTCTACTATGGTGCTTTTAGTGTGTCCGCATACCGCAGCACGCGACATAGTTTTGCAGACGATAAGTACAACCGTTTCAGAGAGAAGAGCGGCCAATGTGACGATCTGGCTTTAAGTCGATTCGATAACAAATGACGAAAATGGACGGATTTCTCAGGTTTTTACTAGATATGAACACTTTTCACATACTCCCGTGCAACGCGGCCGCTAGTCCTCGTTTCATGCAGAATCATAAGGTCCTAGCTCATGTCCAAGGCACCAAAGCCAGCTAAAAAGTCAATAATCGATACCTAAATCTTGAATTGGACTACTTCTTACTGGCTATTACATCAACTTAGAAGCATCATTTGTGTTCTACTATGGTGCTTTTAATGTCTCCGCATATCGCAGCACGCGACATAGCTTTGTAGACGATAAGTACAACCGTTTCAGAGAGAAGAGCGGCCAATGTGACGATCTGGATTTAAGTCGATTCGATAACAAATGACGAAAACGGATCGATTTCTCAGGTTTTTGCTACATATGAACACTTTTCACATTCTCCCGTGCAACTCGGCTGCTAGTCCTCCTTTCATGCAGAATCTTAAGGTCCTAGCTCATGTCCAAGGCACCAAAGCTAGCTAAATGTCAATAATCGATACCTAAAACTTGAATTGTACTACTTCTTACTGGCTATTACATCAACTTAGAAGCTTCATCTGTGTTCTACTATGGTGCTTTTAGTGTCTCCGCATACCGCAGCACGCGACATAGCTTTGCAATCGATAAGTACAACCGTTTCAGAGTGAAGAGCGGCTAATGTGACGATCTGGCTTTAAGACGATTCGATAACAAATGACGAAAACTGACGGATTTCTCGGGTTTTTACTACATATGAACACTTTTCACATTCTCCCATGCAAATCGGCTGCTAGTCCTCCTTTCATGCAGAATGTTAAGGTCCTAGCTCATGTCCAAGGCACCAAAGCCAGCTAAAAAGTCAATAGTCGATACCTAACACTTGAATTGTACTACTTCTTCCTGGCTATTACGTCAAATTAGAAGCTTCATCTGTGTTCTACTATGGTGCTTTTATTGTCTCCGCATAACGCAGCATGCGACATTGCTTTGCAGACGATAACTACAACCGTTTCAGAGAGAAGAGCGGCCAATGTGACGATCTGGCTTTAAGTCGATTCGATAACAAATGACGAAAACGGACGAATTTCTTAGGTTTTTACAACATATGAACACTTTTCACATTCTCCCGTGCAACTCGGCTGCTAGTCCTCCTTTCATGCAGAATCTTAAGGTCCTAGCTCATGTCCAAGGCACCAAAGCTAGCTAAAAAGTCAATAATCAATACCTAAAACTTGAATTGTACTACTTCTTACTGGCTATTACATCAACTTAGAAGCTTCATCTGTGTTCTACTATGCTGCTTGTAGTGTCTCAGCATACCGCAGCATGCGACATAGCTTTGCAGACGATAAGTACAAGCGTTTCAGAGAGAAGAGCGGCCAATGTGACGATCTGGCCTTAAGTCGATTCGAAAACAAATGACGAAAACGGACGAATTTCTCAGGTTTTTTCTACTTATGAACACTTTTCACATTCTCCCGTGCAACTCGGCTGCTAGTCCTCCTTTCATGCAGAATCTTAAGGTCCTAGCTCATGTCCAAGGCACCAAAGCTAGCTAAAAAGTCAATAATCGATACCTAAAACTTGAATTGTATTACTTCTTACTGGCTATTACATCAACTTAGAAGCTTCATCTGTGTTCTACTATGGTGCTTTTAGTGCCTCCGCATACCGCAGCACGCGACATAGCATTGCAGACGATAAGTACAAGCGTTTCAGAGAGAGGAGCGGCCAATGTGACGATCTGGCTTTAAGTCGATTCGATAACAAATGGCGAAAACCGACGGATGTCTCAGGTTTTTACTACATATGAGCACTTTTCACATTCTCCCGTGCAACTCGGCTGATAGTCCTCCTTCATGCAAAACCTTAATTTCCTAGAAC
This sequence comes from Schistocerca gregaria, assembly GCF_023897955.1. Lineage (NCBI taxonomy): Eukaryota > Metazoa > Arthropoda > Insecta > Orthoptera > Acrididae > Schistocerca > Schistocerca gregaria. Next base: position 1,618,893 of record NW_026061853.1, read on the forward strand.
GTGTCCAAGACACCAAAGAAGGGTAAAAAGTCATTAACTGATACCTAAAACTTTAATTGTACTACTTCTTACTGGCTATTACATCAACTTAGAAGCTTCATCTGGGTTCTACTATGGTGCTTTTAGTGTGTACGCATACCGCAGCACGCGACATAGCTTTGCAGACGATAAGTACAACTTTTTCAGAGAGAAGAGCGGCCAATGTGACTATCTGGCTTTAAGTCGATTCGATAACAAATGACGAAAACGGACGGATTTCTCAGGTTTTTACTACATATGAACACTTTTCACATTCTCCCGTGCAACTCGGCTGCTAGTCCTCCTTTCATGCAGAATCATAAGGTCCTAGCTCATGTCCAAGACACCAAAGCTAGCTAAAAAGTCAATAATCGATACCTAAAACTTGAATTGTACTATTTCTTACTGGCTATTACATCAACTTAGAAGCTTCATCTGTGTTCTACTATGGTGCTTTTAGTGTGTCCGCATACCGCAGCACGCGACATAGCTTTGCAATCGATAAGTACAACCGTTTCAGAGAGAAGAGCGGCTAATGTGTCGATCTGGTTTTAAGTCGATTCGATAACAAATGACGAAAACGGACGGATTTCTCGGGTTTTTACTACATATGAACACTTTTCACATTCTCCCATGCAAATCGGCTGCTAGTCCTCCTTTCAAACAGAATGTTAAGGTCCTAGCTTTTGTCCAAGGCATCAAAACCAGCTAAAAAGTCAATAACCGACACATAAAACTTGAATTGTACTAGTTCTTCCTGGCTATTACGTCAACTTAGAAGCTTCATCTGTGTTCTACTATGGTGCCTTTAGTGTCTCCGCATACCGCAGCACGCGACATAGCTTTGCAGACGATAAGTACAACCGTTTCAGAGAGAAGAGCGGCCAATGTGACGATCTGGCTTTAAGTCGTTTCGATAACAAATGACGAAAACGGACGAATTTCTTAGGTTTTTACTACATATGAACACTTTTCACATTCTCCCGTGCAACTCGGCTGCTAGTCTTCCTTTCATGCAGAATCTTAAGGTCCTAGCTCATGTCCAAGGCACCAAAGCCAGCTAAAAAGTCAATAATCGATACCTAAATCTTGAATTGGACTACTTCTTACTGGCTATTACATCAACTTAGAAGTTTCATCTGTGTTCTACTATGGTGCTTTTCCTGTTTCCGCCTACGGCAACACGCGACATAGCTTTGCAGACGATAAGTACAACCGTTTCAGAGAGAAGAGCGGCCAATGTGACGATCTGGCTTTAAGTCGATTCGATAACAAATGACGAAAACGGACCGATTTCTTAGGTTTTTACTACATATGAACATTTTTCACATTCGCCCGTGCAACTCGGCTGCTAGTCCTCCTTTATTGCAGAATCTTAAGGTCCTAGCTCATGTGCAAGGCACCAAAGACAGCTAAAAAGTCAATAATCGATACCTAAAACCCGAATTGTACTACCTCTTACTGGATATTGCATCAACTTAGAAGCTTCATCTGTGTTCTACTGTGGTGATTTTAGTGTCCCCGCATACCGCAGCACGTGACATATTTTTGCAGACGATAAGTACAACCGTTTCAGAGAGAAGAACGGCCAATGTGACGATCTGGCTTTAAGTCGATTCGATAACAAATGACGAAAACGGACGGATTTCTCAGGTATTTTTTTACATATGAACACTTTTCACATTCTCCTGGACAACTCGGCAGCTAGTCCTCCTTTCTACTGAATCTTAACGTCCTAGCTCATGTCCAAGGCACCAAAGAAGTGTAAAAAGTCAATAACCGATACCTTAAACTTGAATTTTACTTCTTCTTACTGGCTATTACATCAGCTTAGATGCTTCATCTGTGTTCTACTATGGTGATATTATTGTCTCCTCATAACGCAGCACGCGACATAGCTTTCCAGACGATAAGTACAAACGTTTCAGAGAGAAGAGCGGCCAATGTGACGATCTGGCTTTAAGTCGATTCGATAACAAATGACGAAAACGGACGGAGTTCTCAGGTTTTTACTACATATGAACACTTTTCACATTCTCCCGTGCAGCTCGCCTGCTAGTCCTCCTTTAATGCAGAATCTTAAGGTTCAAGCTCATGTCCAAGGCACCAGAGCCAGCTAAAAAGTCAATAATCGATACCTAAAACTTGAATTGTACTACTTCTTACTGGCTATTACATCAACTTAGAAGCTTCATCTGTGTTCTACTATGGTGCTTTTAGTGTCTCCGCATACCGCAGCACGCGACATAGCTTTGCAGACGATAAGTACAAACGTTTCAGAGAGAAGAGCGGCCAATGTGACGATCTGGCTTTAAGTCGATTCGATAACTAATGACGAAAACGGACGGATGTCTAAGGTTTGTAATACATATGAACACTTTTTACATTCTCCCGTGCAACTGGGCTGCTAGTCCTCCTTTCATGCAGAATCCTAAAGTCCTAGCTCATGTCCAAGGCACCAAAGCCAGCTAAAAAGTCAATAATCGATACCTAAAACTTGAATGGTATTACTTCTTACTGGCTATTACAGCAACTTAGAAGTTTCATCTGTGTTCTACTATGGTGTTTTTAGAGCCTCCGCATACCGCAGCACGCGACATAGCTTTGCAGACGATAAGTACAACCGTTTCCGAGAGCAGAGCGGCCAATGTGACGATCTGGCTATAAGTCGATTCGATAACAAATGACGAAAACGGACGGATTCCTCAGGTTTTTACTTCATATGAACACTTTTTACATTCTCCCCTGCAACTCGGCTGCTAGTCCTCCTTTCATGCAGAATCTTAAGGTCCTAGCTCATGTCCAAGGCTCCAAAGCCAGCTAAAAAGTCAATAATCGATACCTAAAACTTGAATTGTACTAGTTCTTCCTGGCTATTACATCAACTTAGAAGCTTCATCTGTGTTCTACTGTGGTGATTTTAGTGTCCCCGCATACCGCAGCACGTGACATATTTTTGCAGACGATAAGTACAACCGTTTCAGAGAGAAGAACGGCCAATGTGACGATCTGGCTTTAAGTCGATTCGATAACAAATGACGAAAACGGACGGAGTTCTCAGGTTTTTACTACATATGAACACTTTTCGCATTCTCCCGTGCAGCTCGCCTGCTAGTCCTCCTTTAATGCAGAATCTTAAGGTTCAAGCTCATGTCCAAGGCACCAGAGCCAGCTAAAAAGTCAATAATCGATACCTTAAACTTGAATTTTACTTCTTCTTACTGGCTATTACATCAGCTTAGATGCTTCATCTGTGTTCTACTATGGTGATATTATTGTCTCCTCATAACGCAGCACGCGACATAGCTTTCCAGACGATAAGTACAACCGTTTCAGAGAGAAGAGCGGCCAATGTGACGATCTGGCTTTAAGTCGATTGGATATCAAATGACGAAAACGGACGAATTTCTTAGGTTTTTACTACATATGAACACTTTTCACATTCTCCCGTGCAACTCGGCTGCTAGTCCTCCTTTCATGCAGAATCTTAAGGTCCTAGCTCATGTCCAAGGCACCAAAGCCAGCTAAAAAGACAATAATCAATACCTAAAACTTGAATTGTACTACTTCTTACTGGCTATTACATCAACTTAGAAGCTTCATCTGTGTTCTACTATGGTGCTTTTAGTGCCTCCGCATACCGCAGCACGCGACATAGCATTGCAGACGATAAGTACAAGCGTTTCAGAGAGAAGAGCGGCCAATTTGACGATCTGGCTCTAAGTCGATTCGATAACAAATGACGAAAACGGACGGATGTCTCAGGTTTTTACTACAAATGAACACTTTTCACATTCTCCCGTGCAACTCGGCTGATAGTTTTCCATCATGCAAAATCTTAATTTCCTAGAACGTGTCCAAGGCACCATAGAAGGGTAAAAAGTCATTAACTGATACCTAAAACTTTAATTGTACTACTTCTTACTGGCTATTACATCAACTTAGAAGCTTCATCTGGGTTCTACTATGGTGCTTTTAGTGTGTCCGCATACCGCAGCACGCGACATGGTTTTGCAGACGATAAGTACAACCGTTTCAGAGAGAAGAGCGGCCAATGTGACGATCTGGCTTTAAGTCGATTCGATAACAAATGACGAAAATGGACGGATTTCTCAGGTTTTTACTACATATGAACACTTTTCACATTCTCCCTTGCAACTCGCCTGCTAGTCCTCCTTTCATGCAGAATCTTAAGGTCCTAGCTCATGTCCAAGGCACCAATGCCAGCTAAAAAGTCAATAATCAATACCTAAGACTTGAATTGTACTACTTCTTCCTGGCTATTACATCAACTTAGAAGCTTCATCTGTGTTCTACTACGGTGCTTTTAGTTTCTCCGCATACCGCAGCACGCGACATAGTTTTGCAGACGATAAGTACAACCGCTTCAGAGAGAAGAGCGGCCAATGTGACGATCTGGCTTTAAGTCGATTCGATAACAAATGACGAAAATGGACGGTTTATTCAGGTTTTTACTACATATGAACACTTTTCACATACTCCCGTGCAACGCGGCCGCTAGTCCTCGTTTCATGCAGAATCATAAGGTCCTAGCTCATGTCCAAGGCACCAAAGCCAGCTAAAAAGTCAATAATCGATACCTAAATCTTGAATTGGACTACTTCTTACTGGCTATTACATCAACTTAGAAGCATCATTGGTGTTCTACTATGGTGCTTTTAGTATCTCCGCATATCGCAGCACGCGACATAGCTTTGTAGACGATAAGTACAACCGTTTCAGAGAGAAGAGCGGCCAATGTGACGATCTGGCTTTAAGTCGATTCGATAACAAATGACGAAAACGGACCGATTTCTCAGGTTTTTACTACATATGAACACTTTTCACATTCTCCCTTGCAACTAGGCTGCTAGTCCTCCTTTCATGCAGAATCTTAAGGTCCTAGCTCATGTCCAAGGCACCAAAGCCAGCTAAAAAGTCAATAATCAATACCTAAAACTTGAATTGTACTACTTCTTCCTGGCTATTACGTCAACGTAGAAGCTACATCTGTGTTCTACTACGGTGCTTTTAGTTTCTCCGCATACCGCAGCACGCGACATAGTTTTGCAGACGATAAGTACAACCGTTTCAGAGAAAAGAGCGGCCATTGTGACGATCTGGCTTTAAGTCGATTCGATAACAAATGACGAAAACGGACGGATTTCTCAGGTTTTTACTACATATGAACACTTTTCACATTCTCCCGTGCAACTCGGCTGCTAGTCCTCCCACATGCAAAATCTTAAGTTCCTAGCTCGTGTCCAAGGCACCAAAGAAGGGTAAAAAGTCAATAACCGGTAACTTAAACTTTAATTGTACTACTTCTTACTGGCTATTACATCAACTTAGAAGCTTCATCTGTGTTCTACTATGGTGCTTTTAGTGTCTCCGCATATCGCAGCTCGCGACATAGCTTTGTAGAGGATAAGTACAACCGTTTCAGAGAGAAGAGCGGCCAATGTGACGATCTTGCTTTAAGTAGATTCGATAACAAATGACGAAAACGGACGGATTTCTCAGGTTTTTACTACATATGAACACTTTTCACATTCTCGCGTGCAACTCGGCTACTAGTCCTCCTTTCATGCAGAATCATAAGGTCCTAGCTCATGTCCAAGGCACCAAAACTAGCTAAATGTCAATAATCAATACCTAAAACTTGAATTCTACTACTTCTTACTGGCTATTACATCAACTTAGAAGCTTCATCTGTGTTCTACTATGGTGCTTTTAGTGTTTCCGCATACCGCAGCACGCGACATAGCTTTGCAATCGATAAGTACAACCGTTTCAGTGTGAAGAGCGGCTAATGTGACGATCTGGCTATAAGACAATTCGATAACAAATGACGAAAACGGACGGATTTCTCGGGTTTTTACTACATATGAACACTTTTCACATTCTCCCGTGCAACTCGGCTGATAGTCCTCCTTCATGCAAAATCTTAATTTCCTAGAACGTGTCCAAGGCACCAAAGAAGGGTAAAAAGTCATTAACTGATACCTAAAACTTTAATTGTACTGCTTCTTACTGGCTATTACATCAACTTAGAAGCTTCATCTGTGTTCTACTATGGTGCTTTTAGTGTCTCCGCATATCGCAGCACGCGACATAGCTTTGTAGACGATAAGTACAACCGTTTCAGAGAGAAGAGCGGCCAATGTGACGATCTGGCTTTAAGTCGATTGGATAACAAATGACGAAAACGGATGAATTTCTTAGGTTTTTACTACATATGAACACTTTTCACATTCTCCCGTGCAACTCGGCTGCTAGTCCTCCTTTCATGCAGAATCTTAAGGTCCTAGCTCATGTCCAAGGCACCAACGCCGGCTAAAAAGTCAATAATCAATACCTAAAACTTGAATTGTACTACTTCTTACTGGCTATTACATCAACTTAGAAGCTTCATCTGTGTTCTACTATGGTGCTTTTAGTGCCTCCGCATACCGCAGCACGCGACATAGCATTGCAGACGATAAGTACAAGCGTTTCAGAGAGAAGAGCGGCCAATTTGACGATCTGGCTTTAAGTCGATTCGATAACAAATGACGAAAACGGACGGATGTCTCAGGTTTTTACTACATATGAACACTTTTCACATTCTCCCGTGCAACTCGGCTGATAGTCCTCCTTCATGCATAATCTTAATTTCCTAGAACGTGTCCAAGGCACCAAAGAAGGGTAAAAAGTCATTAACTGATACCTAAAACTTCAATTGTACTACTTCTTACTGGCTATTACATCAACTTAGAAGCTTCATCTGGGTTCTACTATGGTGCTTTTAGTGTGTCCGCATACCGCAGCACGCGACATAGTTTTGCAGACGATAAGTACAACCGTTTCAGAGAGAAGAGCGGCCAATGTGACGATCTGGCTTTAAGTCGATTCGATAACAAATGACGAAAATGGACGGATTTCTCAGGTTTTTACTAGATATGAACACTTTTCACATACTCCCGTGCAACGCGGCCGCTAGTCCTCGTTTCATGCAGAATCATAAGGTCCTAGCTCATGTCCAAGGCACCAAAGCCAGCTAAAAAGTCAATAATCGATACCTAAATCTTGAATTGGACTACTTCTTACTGGCTATTACATCAACTTAGAAGCATCATTTGTGTTCTACTATGGTGCTTTTAATGTCTCCGCATATCGCAGCACGCGACATAGCTTTGTAGACGATAAGTACAACCGTTTCAGAGAGAAGAGCGGCCAATGTGACGATCTGGCTTTAAGTCGATTCGATAACAAATGACGAAAACGGATCGATTTCTCAGGTTTTTGCTACATATGAACACTTTTCACATTCTCCCGTGCAACTCGGCTGCTAGTCCTCCTTTCATGCAGAATCTTAAGGTCCTAGCTCATGTCCAAGGCACCAAAGCTAGCTAAATGTCAATAATCGATACCTAAAACTTGAATTGTACTACTTCTTACTGGCTATTACATCAACTTAGAAGCTTCATCTGTGTTCTACTATGGTGCTTTTAGTGTCTCCGCATACCGCAGCACGCGACATAGCTTTGCAATCGATAAGTACAACCGTTTCAGAGTGAAGAGCGGCTAATGTGACGATCTGGCTTTAAGACGATTCGATAACAAATGACGAAAACTGACGGATTTCTCGGGTTTTTACTACATATGAACACTTTTCACATTCTCCCATGCAAATCGGCTGCTAGTCCTCCTTTCATGCAGAATGTTAAGGTCCTAGCTCATGTCCAAGGCACCAAAGCCAGCTAAAAAGTCAATAGTCGATACCTAACACTTGAATTGTACTACTTCTTCCTGGCTATTACGTCAAATTAGAAGCTTCATCTGTGTTCTACTATGGTGCTTTTATTGTCTCCGCATAACGCAGCATGCGACATTGCTTTGCAGACGATAACTACAACCGTTTCAGAGAGAAGAGCGGCCAATGTGACGATCTGGCTTTAAGTCGATTCGATAACAAATGACGAAAACGGACGAATTTCTTAGGTTTTTACAACATATGAACACTTTTCACATTCTCCCGTGCAACTCGGCTGCTAGTCCTCCTTTCATGCAGAATCTTAAGGTCCTAGCTCATGTCCAAGGCACCAAAGCTAGCTAAAAAGTCAATAATCAATACCTAAAACTTGAATTGTACTACTTCTTACTGGCTATTACATCAACTTAGAAGCTTCATCTGTGTTCTACTATGCTGCTTGTAGTGTCTCAGCATACCGCAGCATGCGACATAGCTTTGCAGACGATAAGTACAAGCGTTTCAGAGAGAAGAGCGGCCAATGTGACGATCTGGCCTTAAGTCGATTCGAAAACAAATGACGAAAACGGACGAATTTCTCAGGTTTTTTCTACTTATGAACACTTTTCACATTCTCCCGTGCAACTCGGCTGCTAGTCCTCCTTTCATGCAGAATCTTAAGGTCCTAGCTCATGTCCAAGGCACCAAAGCTAGCTAAAAAGTCAATAATCGATACCTAAAACTTGAATTGTATTACTTCTTACTGGCTATTACATCAACTTAGAAGCTTCATCTGTGTTCTACTATGGTGCTTTTAGTGCCTCCGCATACCGCAGCACGCGACATAGCATTGCAGACGATAAGTACAAGCGTTTCAGAGAGAAGAGCGGCCAATGTGACGATCTGGCTTTAAGTCGATTCGATAACAAATGGCGAAAACCGACGGATGTCTCAGGTTTTTACTACATATGAGCACTTTTCACATTCTCCCGTGCAACTCGGCTGATAGTCCTCCTTCATGCAAAACCTTAATTTCCTAGAACGTGTCCAAGACACCAAAGAAGGGTAAAAAGTCATTAACTGATACCTAAAACTTTAATTGTACTACTTCTTACTGGCTATTACATCAACTTAGAAGCTTCATCTGGGTTCTACTATGGTGCTTTTAGTGTGTACGCATACCGCAGCACGCGACATAGCTTTGCAGACGATAAGTACAACTTTTTCAGAGAGAAGAGCGGCCAATGTGACTATCTGGCTTTAAGTCGATTCGATAACAAATGACGAAAACGGACGGATTTCTCAGGTTTTTACTACATATGAACACTTTTCACATTCTCCCGTGCAACTCGGCTGCTAGTCCTCCTTTCATGCAGAATCATAAGGTCCTAGCTCATGTCCAAGACACCAAAGCTAGCTAAAAAGTCAATAATCGATACCTAAAACTTGAATTGTACTATTTCTTACTGGCTATTACATCAACTTAGAAGCTTCATCTGTGTTCTACTATGGTGCTTTTAGTGTGTCCGCATACCGCAGCACGCGACATAGCTTTGCAATCGATAAGTACAACCGTTTCAGAGAGAAGAGCGGCTAATTTGTCGATCTGGTTTTAAGTCGATTCGATAACAAATGACGAAAACGGACGGATTTCTCGGGTTTTTACTACATATGAACACTTTTCACATTCTCCCATGCAAATCGGCTGCTAGTCCTCCTTTCAAACAGAATGTTAAGGTCCTAGCTTTTGTCCAAGGCATCAAAGCCAGCTAAAAAGTCAATAACCGACACATAAAACTTGAATTGTACTAGTTCTTCCTGGCTATTACGTCAACTTAGAAGCTTCATCTGTGTTCTACTATGGTGCTTTTAGTGTCTCCGCATACCGCAGCACGCGACATAGCTTTGCAGACGATAAGTACAACCGTTTCAGAGAGAAGAGCGGCCAATGTGACGATCTGGCTTTAAGTCGTTTCGATAACAAATGACGAAAACGGACGAATTTCTTAGGTTTTTACTACATATGAACACTTTTCACATTCTCCCGTGCAACTCGGCTGCTAGTCTTCCTTTCATGCAGAATCTTAAGGTCCTAGCTCATGTCCAAGGCACCAAAGCCAGCTAAAAAGTCAATAATCGATACCTAAATCTTGAATTGGACTACTTCTTACTGGCTATTACATCAACTTAGAAGTTTCATCTGTGTTCTACTATGGTGCTTTTCCTGTTTCCGCCTACGGCAACACGCGACATAGCTTTGCAGACGATAAGTACAACCGTTTCAGAGAGAAGAGCGGCCAATGTGACGATCTGGCTTTAAGTCGATTCGATAACAAATGACGAAAACGGACCGATTTCTTAGGTTTTTACTACATATGAACATTTTTCACATTCGCCCGTGCAACTCGGCTGCTAGTCCTCCTTTATTGCAGAATCTTAAGGTCCTAGCTCATGTCTAAGGCACCAAAGCCAGCTAAATAGTCAACAACCGATACCTAAAACTTGAATTGTACTACTTCTTACTGGCTATTACATCATCTTAGAAGCTTCATGTGTGTTCTACTATGGTGCTTTTAGTGTCTCCGAATACCGCAGTACGCGACATAGCTTTGCAGACGATAAGTACAACCGTTTCAGAGAGAAGAGCGGCCAATGTGACGATCTGGCTTTAAGTAGATTCGATAATAAATGACGAAAACGGACGGATTTCTTAGGTTTTTACTACATATGAACACTTTTCACATTCTCCCGTGCAACTCGGCTGCTAGTCCTCCTTTCATGCAGAATCTTAAGGTCCCAGCTCATGTCCAAGGCACAAAAGCCAGCTAAAAGGTCAATATTCAATACCTAATACTTGTATTGTACTACTTCTTACTGGCTATTACATCAACTTAGAAGCTTGATCTGTGTTCTAATATAGTGCTTTTAGTGTCTCAGCATACCGCAGCACGCGACATAGCTTTGCAGACGATAAGTACAACCGTTTCAAAGAGAAAAGCGGCCAATGCGTCGATCTGGCTTTAAGTCGATTCGATAACAAATGACGAAAACGGACGGATTTCTCAGGTTTTTACTACATATGAACACTTTTCACATACTCCCGTGCAACTGAGCTGCTAGTCCTCCTTTCATGCAGAATCTTAAGGTCCTAGCTCATGTGCAAGGCACCAAAGACAGCTAAAAAGTCAATAATCGATACCTAAAACCCGAATTGTACTACCTCTTACTGGATATTGCATCAACTTAGAAGCTTCATCTGTGTTCTACTGTGGTGATTTTAGTGTCCCCGCATACCGCAGCACGTGATATATTTTTGCAGACGATAAGTACAAACGTTTCAGAGAGAAGAGCGGCCAATGTGACGATCTGGCTTTAAGTCGATTCGATAACTAATGACGAAAACGGACGGATGTCTAAGGTTTGTAATACATATGAACACTTTTTACATTCTCCCGTGCAACTGGGCTGCTAGTCCTCCTTTCATGCAGAATCCTAAAGTCCTAGCTCATGTCCAAGGCACCAAAGCCAGCTAAAAAGTCAATAATCGATACCTAAAACTTGAATGGTATTACTTCTTACTGGCTATTACAGCAACTTAGAAGTTTCATCTGTGTTCTACTATGGTGTTTTTAGAGCCTCCGCATACCGCAGCACGCGACATAGCTTTGCAGACGATAAGTACAACCGTTTCCGAGAGCAGAGCGGCCAATGTGACGATCTGGCTATAAGTCGATTCGATAACAAATGACGAAAACGGACGGATTCCTCAGGTTTTTACTTCATATGAACACTTTTTACATTCTCCCCTGCAACTCGGCTGCTAGTCCTCCTTTCATGCAGAATCTTAAGGTCCTAGCTCATGTCCAAGGCTCCAAAGCCAGCTAAAAAGTCAATAATCGATACCTAAAACTTGAATTGTACTAGTTCTTCCTGGCTATTACATCAACTTAGAAGCTTCATCTGTGTTCTACTACGGTGCTTTTAGTTTCTCCGCATACCGCAGCACGCGACATAGTTTTAAAGACGATAAGTACAACCGTTTCAGAGAGAAGAGCGGCCATTGTGACGATCTGGCTTTAAGTAGATTCGATAATAAATGACGAAAACGGACGGATTTCTCAGGTTTTTACTACATATGAACACTTTTCACATTCTCCCGTGCAACTCGGCTGCTAGTCCTCCTTTCATGCAGAATCTTAAGGTCCCAGCTCATGTCCAAGGCACAAAAACAGCTAAAAGGTCAATATTCAATACCTAATACTTGTATTGTCCTACTTCTTACTGGCTATTACATCAACTTAGAAGCTTGATCTGTGTTCTACTATAGTGCTTTTAGTGTCTCAGCATACCGCAGCACGCGACATAGCTTTGCAGACGATACGTACAACCGTTTCAGAGAGAAAAGCGGCCAATGTGACGATCTGGCTTTAAGTCGTTTCGATAACAAATGACGAAAACGGACGAATTTCTTAGGTTTTTACTACATATGAACACTTTTCACATTTTCCCGTGCAACTCGGCTGCTAGTCCTCCTTTCATGCAGAATCTTAAGGTCCTAGCTCATGTCCAAGGCACCAAAGCCAGCTAAAAAGTCAATAATCGATACCTAAATCTTGAATTGGACTACTTCTTACTGGCTATTACATCAACTTAGAAGTTTCATCTGTGATCTACTATGGTGCTTTTCCTGTTTCCGCCTAATGCAACACGCGACATAGCTTTGCAGACGATAAGTACAACCGTTTCAGAGAGAAGAGCGGCCAATGTGACGATCTGGCTTTAAGTCCATTCGATAACAAATGACGAAAACGGACCGATTTCTTAGGTTTTTACTACATATGAACACTTTTCACATTCGCCCGTGCAACTCGGCTGCTAGTCCTCCTTTATTGCAGAATCTTAAGGTCCTAGCTCATGTCCAAGGCACCAAAGCCAGCTAAATAGTCAACAACCGATACCTAAAACTTGAATTGTACTACTTCTTACTGGCTATTACATCATCTTAGAAGCTTCATCTGTGTTCTACTATGGTGCTTCTAGTGTCTCCGAATGCCGCAGTACGCGACATAGCTTTGCAGACGATAAGTACAACCGTTTCAGAGAGAAGAGCGGCCAATGTGACGATCTGGCTTTAAGTAGATTCGATAATAAATGACGCAAACGGACGGATTTCTTAGGTTTTTACTACATATGAACACTTTTCACATTCTCCCGTGCAACTCGGCTGCTGGTCCTCCTTTCATGCAGAATCTTAAGGTCCCAGCTCATATCCAAGGCACAAAAGCCAGCTAAAAGGTCAATATTCAATACCTAATACTTGTATTGTACTACTTCTTACTGGCTATTACATCAACTTAGAAGCTTGATCTGTGTTCTACTATAGTGCTTTTAGTGTCTCAGCATACCGCAGCACGCGACATAGCTTTGCAGACGATAAGTACAACCGTTTCAAAGAGAAAAGCGGCCAATGCGGCGATCTGGCTTTAAGTCGATTCGATAACAAATGACGAAAACGGACGGATTTCTCAGGTTTTTACTACATATGAACACTTTTCACATACTCCCGTGCAACTGAGCTGCTAGTCCTCCTTTCATGCAGAATCTTAAGGTCCTAGCTCATGTCCAAGGCACCAAAGCCAGCTAAAAAGTCAATAATCGATACCTAAAACCCGAATTGTACTACCTCTTACTGGATATTGCATCAACTTAGAAGCTTTCTTCTGTGTTCTACTGTGGTGATTTTAGTGTTCCCGCATACCGCAGCACGTGACATATTTTTGCAAACGATAAGTACAACCGTTTCAGAGAGAAGAGCGGCCAATGTGACGATCTGGCTTTAAGTCGATTCGATAACAAATGACGAAAACGGACGGATTTCTCAGGTATTTTTTTACATATGAACACTTTTCACATTCTCCGGGGCAACTCGGCTGCTAGTCCTTCTTTCTGCCGAATCTTACCGTCCTCGCTCATGTCCAATGCACCAAAGCCAGCTAAAAAGTCAATAATCGATACCTAAAACTTGAATTGGACTACTTCTTACTGGCTATTACATCAACTTAGATGCTTCATCTGTGTTCTACTATGGTGATTTTAGTGTCTCCGCATAACGCAGCACGCGACATAGCTTTCCAGACGATAAGTACAACCGTTTCAGAGAGAAGAGCGGCCAATGTGACGATCTGGCTTTAAGTCGATTCGATAGCAAATGACGAAAACGGACGGAGTTCTCAGGTTTTTACTACATATGAACACTTTTCACATTCTCCCGTGCAGCTCGGCTGCTAGTCCTCCTTTAATGCAGAATCTTAAGGTTCTAGCTCATTTCCAAGGCACCAGAGCCAGCTAAAAAGTCAATAATCGATACCTAAAACTTGAATTGTACTACTTCTTACTGGCTATTACATCAACTTAGAAGCTTCATCTGTGTTCTACTATGGTGCTTTTAGTGTCTCCGCATACCGCAGCACGCGACATAGCTTTGCAGACGATAAGTACAACCGTTTCAGAGAGAAGAGCGGCCAATGTGACGATCTGGCTTTAAGTCGATTCGATAACAAATGACGAAAACGTACGGATGTCTCAGGTTTTTAATACATATGAACACTTTTCACATCTCCCGTGCAACTGGGCTGCTAGTCCTCCTTTCATGCAGAATCTTAAGGTCCTAGCTCATGTCCAAGGCACCAAAGCCATCTAAAAAGTCAATAATCGATACCTAAAACTTGAATTTTACTACTTCTTCCTGGCTATTACATCAACTTAGAAGCTTCATCTGTGTTCTACTACGGTGCTTTTAGTTTCTCCGCATACCGCAGCACGCGACATAGTTTTAAAGACGATAAGTACAACCGTTTCAGAGAGAAGAGCGGCCATTGTGACCTTCTGGCTTTAAGTCGATTCGATAACAAATGACGAAAACGGACGGATTTCTCAGGTTTTTACTACATATGAACACTTTTCACATTCTCCCGTGCAACTCGGCTGCTAGTCCTCCTTCATGCAAAATCTTAAGTTCCTAGCTCGTGTCCAAGGCACCAAAGAAGTGTAAAAAGTCAATAACCGATACCTAAAACTTGAATTTTACTTCTTCTTACTGGCTATTACATCAACTTAGAAGCTTCATCTGTGTTCTACTATGGTGCTTTTAGTGTCTCCGCATACCGCAGCACGCGACATAGCTTTGCAGACGATAAGTACAACCGTTTGAGAGAGAGGAGCGGCCAATGTGACGATCTGGCTTTAAGTCGAATCGATAACAAATGACGAAAACGGACGGATGTCTCAGGTTTTTACTGCATATGAACACTTTTCACTTTCTCCCGTGCAACTCGGCTGCTAGTCCTCCTTTATTGCAGAATCTTAAGGTCCTAGCTCATGTCCAAGGCACCAAAGCCAGCTAAAAAGTCAACAACCGATACCTAAAACTTGAATTGTACTACTTCTTACTGGCTATTGCATCATCTTAGAAGCTTCATCTGTGTTCTACTATGGTGCTTCTAGTGTCTCCGAATACCGCAGTACGCGACATAACTTTGCAGACGATAAGTACAACCGTTTCAGAGAGAAGAGTGGCCAATGTGACGATCTGGCTTTAAGTAGATTCGATAATAAATGACGAAAACGGACGGATTTCTCAGGTTTTTACTACATATGAACACTTTTCACATTCTCCCGTGCAACTCGGCTGCTAGTCCTCCTTTCATGCAGAATCTTAAGGTCCCAGCTCATGTCCAAGGCACAAAAACAGCTAAAAGGTCAATATTCAATACCTAATACTTGTATTGTCCTACTTCTTACTGGCTATTACATCAACTTAGACGCTTCATCTGGGTTCTACTATGGTGCTTTTAGTGTGTCCGCATACCGCAGCACGCGACATAGCTTTGCAGACGATAAGTACAACCGTTTCAGAGAGAAGAGCGGCCAATGTGACGATCTGGCTTTAAGTCGATTCGATAACAAATGACGAAAACGGACCGATTTCTCAGGTTTTTACTACTTAGGAACACTTTTCACATTCTCCCGTGCAACTCGGTTGCTAGTCCTCCTTTAATGCAGAATCTTAAGGTTCTAGCTCATTTCCAAGGCACCAGAGCCAGCTAAAAAGTCAATAATCGATACCTAAAAATTGAATTTTACTACTTCTTCCTGGCTATTACATCAACATAGAAGCTTCATCTGTGTTCTACTACGGTGCTTTTAGTTTCTCCGCATACCGCAGCACGCGACATAGTTTTAAAGACGATAAGTACAACCGTTTCAGAGAGAAGAGCGGCCATTGTGACCTTCTGGCTTTAAGTCGATTCGATAACAAATGACGAAAACGGACGGATTTCTCAGGTTTTTACTACATATGAACACTTTTCACATTCTCCCGTGCAACTCGGCTGCTAGTCCTCCTTCATGCAAAATCTTAAGTTCCTAGCTCGTGTCCAAGGCACCAAAGAAGTGTAAAAAGTCAATAACCGACACCTAAAACTTGAATTTTACTTCTTCTTACTGGCTATTACATCAACTTAGAAGCTTCATCTGTGTTCTACTATGGTGCTTTTAGTGTCTCCGCATACCGCAGCACGCGACATAGCTTTGCAGACGATAAGTACAACCGTTTGAGAGAGAGGAGCGGCCAATGTGACGATCTGGCTTTAAGTCGAATCGATAACAAATGACGAAAACGGACGGATGTCTCAGGTTTTTACTACATATGAACACTTTTCACATTCTCCCGTGCAACTCGGCTGATAGTCCTCCTTCATGCAAAATCTTAATTTCCTAGAACGTGTCCAATGCACCAAAGAAGGGTAAAAAGTCATTAACTGATACCTAAAACTTGAATTGTACTACTTCTTCCTGGCTATTACATCAACTTAGAAGCTTCATCTGTGTTCTACTACGGTGCTTTTAGTTTCTCCGCATACCGCAGCACGCGACATAGTTTTAAAGACGATAAGTACAACCGTTTCAGAGAGAAGAGCGGCCAATGTGACGATCTTGCTTTAAGTCGATTCGATAACAAATGACGAAAACGGACGGATGTCTCAGGTTTTTACTGCATATGAACACTTTTCACATTCTCCCGTGCAACTCGGCTGCTAGTCCTCCTTTCATGCAGAATCTTAAGGTCCTAGCTCATGTCCAAGGCACCAAAGCTAGCTAAAAAGTCAATATTCGATACCTAAAACTTGAATTGTACTACTTCTTACTGGCTATTACATCAACTTAGAAGCTTCATCTGTGTTCTACTATGGTGCTTTTAGTGCCTCCGCATACCGCAGCACGAGACATAGCTTTGCAGATGATAAGTACAAGCGTTTCAGAGAGAAGAGCGGCCAATGTGACGATCTGGCTTTAAGTCGATTCGATAACAAATGACGAAAACGGACGGATGTCTCAGGTTTTTACTACATATGAACACTTTTCACATTCTCCCGTGCAACTCGGCTGATAGTCCTCCTTCATGCAAAATCTTAATTTCCTAGAACGTGTCCAATGCACCAAAGAAGGGTAAAAAGTCATTAACTGATACCTAAAACTTTAATTGTACTACTTCTTACTGGCTATTACATCAACTTAGACGCTTCATCTGGGTTCTACTATGGTGCTTTTAGTGTGTCCGCATACCGCAGCACGCGACATAGCTTTGCAGACGATAAGTACAACCGTTTCAGAGAGAAGAGCGGCCAATGTGACGATCTGGCTTTAAGTCGATTCGATAACAAATGACGAAAACGGACGGATGTCTCAGGTTTTTACTGCATATGAACAGTTTTCACATTCTCCCGTGCAACTCGGCTGCTAGTCCTTCTTTCATGCAGAATCTTAAGGTCCTAGCTCATGTCCAAGGCACCAAAGCTAGCTAAAAAGTCAATAATCGATACCTAAAACTTGAATTGTACTACTTCTTACTGGCTATTACAACAACTTAGAAGCTTCATCTGTGTTCTACTATGGTGATTTTAGTGTCTCCGCATACCGCAGCACGCGACATATCTTTGTTGACGATAAGTACAACCGTGTCAGAGAGAAGAGCGACCAATGTGACGATCTGGCTTTAAGTCGATTCGATAACAAATGACGAAAACGGACGGATTTCTCCGGTATTTTTTACATGTGAACACTTTTCACATTCTCCTGGGTAACTCGGCTGCTAGTCCTCCTTTCATGCAGAATCTTAACGTCCTAGCTCATGTCCAAGGCACCAAAGCCAGCTAAAAAGTCAATAATCGATACCTAAAACTTGAATTGGACTACTTCTTACTGGCTATTACATCAACTTAGATGCTTCATCTGTGGTGATTTTAGTGTCTCCGCATACCGCAGCACGCGACATAGCTTTGCAGACGATAAGTACAACCGTTTCAGAGAGAAGAGCGGCCAATGTGACGATCTGGCTTTAAGTCGATTCGATAACAAATGACGAAAACGGACGGAGTTCTCAGGTTTTTACTACATATGAACACTTTTCACATTCTCCCGTGCAACTCGGCTGCTAGTCCTCCTTCATGCAAAATCTTAAGTTCCTAGTTCGTGTCCAAGGCACCAAAGAAGGGTAAAAAGTCAATAACCGATACCTAAAACTTTAATTGTACTACTTCTTACTGGCTATTACATCAACTTAGAAGCTTCATCTGTGTTCTACTATGGTGCTTTTAATGTCTCCGCATATCGCAGCACGCGACATAGCTTTGCAGACGATAAGTACAACCGTTTCAGAGAGAAGAGCGGCCAATGTGACGATCTGGCTTTAAGTAGATTCGATAACAAATGACGAAAACGGACGGATTTCTCAGGTTTTTACTACATATGAACACTTTTCACATTCTCCCGTGCAACTCGGCTGCTAGTCCTCCTTTCATGCAGAATCATAAGGTCCTAGCTCATGTCCAAGGCACCAAAGCTAGCTAAAAAGTCAATAATCGATAACTAAAACTTGAATTGTACTACTTCGTACTGGCTATTACATCAACTTAGAAGCTTCATCTGTGTTCTACTATGGTGCTTTTAGTGTCTCCGCATACCGCAGCACGCGACATAGCTTTGCAATCGATAAGTACAACCGTTTCAGAGAGAAGAGCGGCTAATTTGACGATCTGGCTTTAAGTCGATTCGATAACAAATGACGAAAACGGACGGATTTCTCGGGTTTTTACTACATATTAACACTTTTCACATTCTCCCATGCAAATCGGCTGCTAGTATTCCTTTCATACAGAATGTTAAGGTCCTAGCTTTTGTCCAAGGCACCAAAGCCATCTAAAAAGTCAATAATCGATACCTGAAACTTGAATTGTACTACTTCTTACTGGCTATTACATCAAATTAGAAGCCTCATCTGTGTTCTACTATGCTGCTTGTAGTGTCTCAGCATAACGCAGCATGCGACATAGCTTTGCAGACGATAAGTACAAGCGTTTCAGAGAGAAGAGCGGCCAATGTGACGATCTGGCTTTAAGTCGATTCGATAACAAATGACGAAAACGGACGAATTTCTCAGGTTTATACTACATATGAACACTTTTCACATTCTCCCGTGCAACTCGGCTGCTAGTCCTCCTTTCATGCAGAATCTTAAGGTCTTAGCTCATGTCCAAGGTACCAAAGCCAGCTAAAAAGTCAATAATGGATACCTAAAACTTGAATCATACTACTTCTTACTGGCTATTACATCAACTTAGAAGCTTCATCTGTGTTCTACTATGGTGCTTTTAGTGTCTCCGCATACCGCAGCACGCGACATAGCTTTGCAGACGATAAGTACAACCGTTTCAGAGAGAAGAGCGGCCAATGTGACGATCTGGCTTTAAGTCGATTCGATAACAAATGACGAAAACGGACGGATTTCTAAGGTTTTTACTACATATGAACACTTTTCACATTTTCCCGTGCAACTCGGCTTGTAGTAATCCTTTCACGCAGAATGTTAAGATCCTAGCTCATGTCCAAGGCTCCAAAGCCAGCTAAAAAGTCAATAATCGATACCAAAAACTTGAATTGTACTACTTCGTCCTGGCTATTACATCAACTTAGAAGCTTCATCTGTGTTCTACTACGGTGCTTTTAGTTTCTCCGCATACCGCAGCACGCGACATAGTTTTACAGACGATAAGTACAACCGTTTCAGAGAGAAGAGCGGCCAATGTGACGATCTGGCTTTAAGTCGATTCGATAACAAATGACGAAAACGGACGGATTTCTCAGGTTTTTACTACATATGAACACTTTTCACATTCTCCCGTGCAACTCGGCTGATAGTCCTCCTTCATGCAAAATCTTAATTTCCTAGCTCGTGTCCAAGGCAACAAAGAAGGGTAAATGTCATTAACCGATACCTAAAACTTTAATTGTACTACTTCTTACTGGCTATTACATCAACTTCGATGCTTCATCTGTGTTCTACTATGGTGATTTTAGTGTCTCCGCATACCGCACCTCGCGACATAGCTTTGCAGGCGATAAGTACAACCGTTTCAGAGAGAAGAGCGGCCAATGTGACGATCTAGCTTTAAGTAGATTCGATAACAAATGACGAAAACGGACGGATGTCTCAGGTTTTTACTACATATGAACACTTTTCACATTCTCCCTTGCAACTCGGCTGCTAGTCCTCCTTTCATGCAGAATCATAAGGTCCTAGCTCATGTCCAAGGCACCAAAGCTAGCAAAAAAGTCAATAATCGATAACTAAAACTTGAATTGTACTACTTCGTACTGGCTATTACATCAACTTAGAAGCTTCATCTGTGTTCTACTATGGTGCTTTTAGTGTCTCCGCATACCGCAGCACGCGACATAGCTTTGCAATCGATAAGTACAACCGTTTCAGAGAGAAGAGCGGCTAATTTGACGATCTGGCTTTAAGTCGATTCGATAACAAATGACTAAAACGGACGGATTTCTCGGGTTTTTACTACATATTAACACTTTTCACATTCTCCCATGCAAATCGGCTGCTAGTCCTCCTTTCATGTAGAATCTTAAGGTCCTAGCTTTTGTCCAAGGCACCAAAGCCAGCTAAAAAGTCAATAATCGAACCCTAAAACTTGAATTGTACTACTTCTTACTGGCTATTACATCAACTTAGAAGCCTCATCTGTGTTCTACTATGCTGCTTGTAGTGTCTCAGCATACCGCAGCATGCGACATAGCTTTGCAGACGATAAGTACAAGCGTTTCAGAGAGAAGAGCGGCCAATGTGACGATCTGGCTTTAAGTCGATTCGATAACAAATGACGAAAACGGACGAATTTCTCAGGTTTTTACTACATATGAACACTTTTCACATTCTCCCGTGCAACTCGGCTGCTAGTCCTCCTTTCATGCAGAATCTTAAGGTCTTAGCTCATGTCCAAGGTACCAAAGCCAGCTAAAAAGTCAATAATCGATAACTAAAACTTGAATTGTACTACTTCGTACTGGCTATTACATCAACTTAGAAGCTTCATCTGTGTTCTACTATGGTGCTTTTAGTGTCTCCGCATACCGCAGCACGCGACATAGCTTTGCAATCGATAAGTACAACCGTTTCAGAGAGAAGAGCGGCTAATTTGACGATCTGGCTTTAAGTCGATTCGATAACAAATGACGAAAACGGACGGATTTCTCGGGTTTTTACTACATATTAACACTTTTCACATTCTCCCATGCAAATCGGCTGCTAGTATTCCTTTCATACAGAATGTTAAGGTCCTAGCTTATGTCCAAGGCACCAAAGCCATCTAAAAAGTCAATAATCGATACCTAAAACTTGAATTGTACTACTTCTTACTGGCTATTACATCAACTTAGAAGCCTCATCTGTGTTCTACTATGCTGCTTGTAGTGTCTCAGCATAACGCAGCATGCGACATAGCTTTGCAGACGATAAGTACAAGCGTTTCAGAGAGAAGAGCGGCCAATGTGACGATCTGGCTTTAAGTCGATTCGATAACAAATGACGAAAACGGACGAATTTCTCAGGTTTTTACTACATATGAACACTTTTCACATTCTCCCGTGCAACTCGGCTGATAGTCCTCCTTCATGCAAAATCTTAATTTCCTAGCTCGTGTCCAAGGCACCAAAGAAGGGTAAATATCATTAACCGATACCTAAAACTTTAATTGTACTACTTCTTACTGGCTATTACATCAACTTTGAAGCTTCATCTGTGTTCTACTATGGTGCTTTTCCTGTTTCCGCCTACGGCAACACGCGACATAGCTTTGCAGACGATAAGTACAACCGTTTCCGAGAGCAGAGCGGCCAATGTGACGATCTGGCATTAAATCGATTCGATAACAAATGACGAAAACGGACGGATTTCTCAGGTTTTAACTACATATGAACACTTTTCACATTTTCCCCTGCAACTCGGCTGCTAGTCCTCCTTTCATGCAGAATCTTAAGGTCCCAGCTCATGTCCAAGGCACAAAAACAGCTAAAAGGTCAATATTCAATACCTAATACTTGTATTGTCCTACTTCTTACTGGCTATTACATCAACTTAGAAGCTTGATCTGTGTTCTACTATAGTGCTTTTAGTGTCTCAGCATACCGCAGCACGCGACATAGCTTTGCAGACGATACGTACAACCGTTTCAGAGAGAAAAGCGGCCAATGTGTCGATCTGGCTTTAAGTCGATTCGATAACAAATGACGAAAACGGACGGATTTCTCAGGTTTTTACTACATATGAACACTTTTCACATACTCCCGTGCAACTGAGCTGCTAGTCCTCCTTTCATGCAGAATCATAAGGTCCTAGCTCATGTCCAAGGCACCAACGCCAGCTAAAAAGTCAATAATCGATACCTAAAACGCGAATTGTACTACTTCTTACTGGATATTGCATCAACTTAGAAGCTTCATCTGTGTTCTGCTGTGGTGATTTTAGTGTCTCCGCATACCGCAGCACGTGACATAGCTTTGCAGACGATAAGTACAACCGTTTCAGAGAGAAGAGCGGCCAATGTGACGATCTGGCTTTAAGTCGATTCGATAACAAATGACGAAAACGGACGGATTTCTCAGGTTTTTACTACATATGAACACTTTTCACATTCTCCCGTGCAACTCGGCTGCTAGTCCTCCTTCATGCAAAATCTTTAGTTCCTAGCTCGTGTCCAATTCACCAAAGAAGTGTAAAAAGTCAATAACCGATACCTAAAACTTGATTTTTACTTCTTCTTACTGGCTATTACATCAACTTAGAAGCTTCATCTGTGTTCTACTATGGTGCTTTTAGTGTCTCGGCATACCGCAGCACGCGACATAGCTTTGCAGTCGATAAGTACAACCGTTTCAGAGAGAAGAGCGGCCAATGTGACGATCTGGCTTTAAGTCGATTCGATAACAAATGACGAAAACGGACGGATGTCTCAGGTTTTTACTGCATATGAACACATTTCACATTCTCCCGTGCAGCTCGGCTGATAGTCCTTCTTTCATGCAGAATCTTAAGGTCCTAGCTCATGTCCAAGGCACCAAAGCTAGCTAAAAAGTCAATAATCGATACCTAAAACTTGAATTGTACTACTTCTTACTGGCTATTACAACAACTTAGAAGCTTCATCTGTGTTCTACTATGGTGATTTTAGTGTCTCCGCATACCGCAGCACGCGACATATCTTTGTTGACGATAAGTACAACCGTGTCAGAGAGAAGAGCGACCAATGTGACGATCTGGCTTTAAGTCGATTCGATAACAAATGACGAAAACGGACGGATTTCTCCGGTATTTTTTACATGTGAACACTTTTCACATTCTCCTGGGTAACTCGGCTGCTAGTCCTCCTTTCATGCAGAATCTTAACGTCCTAGCTCATGTCCAAGGCACCAAAGCCAGCTAAAAAGTCAATAATCGATACCTAAAACTTGAATTGGACTACTTCTTACTGGCTATTACATCAACTTAGATGCTTCATCTGTGTTCTACTATGGTGATTTTAGTGTCTCCGCATACCGCAGCACGCGACATAGCTTTGCAGACGATAAGTACAACCGTTTCAGAGAGAAGAGCGGCCAATGTGACGATCTGGCTTTAAGTCGATTCGATAACAAATGACGAAAACGGACGGAGTTCTCAGGTTTTTACTACATATGAACACTTTTCACATTCTCCCGTGCAACTCGGCTGCTAGTCCTCCTTCATGCAAAATCTTAAGTTCCTAGTTCGTGTCCAAGGCACCAAAGAAGGGTAAAAAGTCAATAACCGATACCTAAAACTTTAATTGTACTACTTCTTACTGGCTATTACATCAACTTAGAAGCTTCATCTGTGTTCTACTATGGTGCTTTTAATGTCTCCGCATATCGCAGCACGCGACATAGCTTTGCAGACGATAAGTACAACCGTTTCAGAGAGAAGAGCGGCCAATGTGACGATCTGGCTTTAAGTAGATTCGATAACAAATGACGAAAACGGACGGATTTCTCAGGTTTTTACTACATATGAACACTTTTCACATTCTCCCGTGCAACTCGGCTGCTAGTCCTCCTTTCATGCAGAATCATAAGGTCCTAGCTCATGTCCAAGGCACCAAAGCTAGCTAAAAAGTCAATAATCGATAACTAAAACTTGAATTGTACTACTTCGTACTGGCTATTACATCAACTTAGAAGCTTCATCTGTGTTCTACTATGGTGCTTTTAGTGTCTCCGCATACCGCAGCACGCGACATAGCTTTGCAATCGATAAGTACAACCGTTTCAGAGAGAAGAGCGGCTAATTTGACGATCTGGCTTTAAGTCGATTCGATAACAAATGACGAAAACGGACGGATTTCTCGGGTTTTTACTACATATTAACACTTTTCACATTCTCCCATGCAAATCGGCTGCTAGTATTCCTTTCATACAGAATGTTAAGGTCCTAGCTTATGTCCAAGGCACCAAAGCCATCTAAAAAGTCAATAATCGATACCTAAAACTTGAATTGTACTACTTCTTACTGGCTATTACATCAACTTAGAAGCCTCATCTGTGTTCTACTATGCTGCTTGTAGTGTCTCAGCATAACGCAGCATGCGACATAGCTTTGCAGACGATAAGTACAAGCGTTTCAGAGAGAAGAGCGGCCAATGTGACGATCTGGCTTTAAGTCGATTCGATAACAAATGACGAAAACGGACGAATTTCTCAGGTTTATACTACATATGAACACTTTTCACATTCTCCTGTGCAACTCGGCTGCTAGTCCTCCTTTCATGCAGAATCTTAAGGTCTTAGCTCATGTCCAAGGTACCAAAGCCAGCTAAAAAGTCAATAATGGATACCTAAAACTTGAATCATACTACTTCTTACTGGCTATTACATCAACTTAGAAGCTTCATCTGTGTTCTACTATGGTGCTTTTAGTGTCTCCGCATACCGCAGCACGCGACATAGCTTTGCAGACGATAAGTACAACCGTTTCAGAGAGAAGAGCGGCCAATGTGACGATCTGGCTTTAAGTCGATTCGATAACAAATGACGAAAACGGACGGATTTCTAAGGTTTTTACTACATATGAACACTTTTCACATTTTCCCGTGCAACTCGGCTTGTAGTAACCCTTTCACGCAGAATGTTAAGATCCTAGCTCATGTCCAAGGCTCCAAAGCCAGCTAAAAAGTCAATAATCGATACCAAAAACTTGAATTGTACTACTTCGTCCTGGCTATTACATCAACTTAGAAGCTTCATCTGTGTTCTACTACGGTGCTTTTAGTTTCTCCGCATACCGCAGCACGCGACATAGTTTTACAGACGATAAGTACAACCGTTTCAGAGAGAAGAGCGGCCAATGTGACGATGTGGCTTTAAGTCGATTCGATAACAAATGACGAAAACGGACGGATTTCTCAGGTTTTTACTACATATGAACACTTTTCACATTCTCCCGTGCAACTCGGCTGATAGTCCTCCTTCATGCAAAATCTTAATTTCCTAGCTCGTGTCCAAGGCACCAAAGAAGGGTAAATGTCATTAACCGATACCTAAAACTTTAATTGTACTACTTCTTACTGGCTATTACATCAACTTCGATGCTTCATCTGTGTTCTACTATGGTGATTTTAGTGTCTCCGCATACCGCACCTCGCGACATAGCTTTGCAGGCGATAAGTACAACCGTTTCAGAGAGAAGAGCGGCCAATGTGACGATCTAGCTTTAAGTAGATTCGATAACAAATGACGAAAACGGACGGATGTCTCAGGTTTTTACTACATATGAACACTTTTCACATTCTCCCTTGCAACTCGGCTGCTAGTCCTCCTTTCATGCAGAATCATAAGGTCCTAGCTCATGTCCAAGGCACCAAAGCTAGCTAAAAAGTCAATAATCGATAACTAAAACTTGAATTGTACTACTTCGTACTGGCTATTACATCAACTTAGAAGCTTCATCTGTGTTCTACTATGGTGCTTTTAGTGTCTCCGCATACCGCAGCACGCGACATAGCTTTGCAATCGATAAGTACAACCGTTTCAGAGAGAAGAGCGGCTAATTTGACGATCTGGCTTTAAGTCGATTCGATAACAAATGACTAAAATGGACGGATTTCTCGGGTTTTTACTACATATTAACACTTTTCACATTCTGCCATGCAAATCGGCTGCTAGTCCTCCTTTCATGTAGAATCTTAAGGTCCTAGCTTTTGTCCAAGGCACCAAAGCCAGCTAAAAAGTCAATAATCGATACCTAAAACTTGAATTGTACTACTTCTTACTGGCTATTACATCAACTTAGAAGCCTCATCTGTGTTCTACTATGCTGCTTGTAGTGTCTCAGCATACCGCAGCATGCGACATAGCTTTGCAGACGATAAGTACAAGCGTTTCAGAGAGAAGAGCGGCCAATGTGACGATCTGGCTTTAAGTCGATTCGATAACAAATGACGAAAACGGACGAATTTCTCAGGTTTTTACTACATATGAACACTTTTCACATTCTCCCGTGCAACTCGGCTGCTAGTCCTCCTTTCATGCAGAATCTTAAGGTCTTAGCTCATGTCCAAGGTACCAAAGCCAGCTAAAAAGTCAATAATGGATACCTAAAACTTGAATCATACTTCTACTTACTGGCTATTACATCAACTTAGAAGCTTCATCTGTGTTCTACTATGGTGCTTTTAGTGTCTCCGCATACCGCAGCACGCGACATAGCTTTGCAGACGATAAGTACAACCGTTTCAGAGAGAAGAGCGGCCAATGTGACGATCTGGCTTTAAGTCGATTCGATAACAAATGACGAAAACGGACGGATTTCTAAGGTTTTTACTACATATGAACACTTTTCACATTCTCCCGTGCAACTCGGCTGGTAGTAATCCTTTCATGCAGAATGTTAAGATCCTAGCTCATGTCCAAGGACCAAAGCCAGCTAAAAAGTCAATAATCGATACCAAAAACTTGAATTGTACTACTTCGTCCTGGCTATTACATCAACTTAGAAGCTTCATCTGTGTTCTACTACGGTGCTTTTAGTTTCTCCGCATACCGCAGCACGCGACATAGTTTTACAGACGATAAGTACAACCGTTTCAGAGAGAAGAGCGGCCAATGTGACGATCTGGCTTTAAGTCGATTCGATAACAAATGACGAAAACGGACGGATTTCTCAGGTTTTTACTACATATGAACACTTTTCACATTCTCCCGTGCAACTCGGCTGATAGTCCTCCTTCATGCAAAATCTTAATTTCCTAGCTCGTGTCCAAGGCACCAAAGAAGGGTAAATGTCATTAACCGATACCTAAAACTTTAATTGTACTACTTCTTACTGGCTATTACATCAACTTTGAAGCTTCATCTGTGTTCTACTATGGTGCTTTTCCTGTTTCCGCCTACGGCAACACGCGACATAGCTTTGCAGACGATAAGTACAACCGTTTCCCAGAGCAGAGCGGCCAATGTGACGATCTGGCATTAAATCGATTCGATAACAAATGACGAAAACGGACGGATTTCTCAGGTTTTAACTACATATGAACACTTTTCACATTTTCCCCTGCAACTCGGCTGCTAGTCCTCCTTTCATGCAGAATCTTAAGGTCCCAGCTCATGTCCAAGGCACAAAAACAGCTAAAAGGTCAATATTCAATACCTAATACTTGTATTGTCCTACTTCTTACTGGCTATTACATCAACTTAGAAGCTTGATCTGTGTTCTACTATAGTGCTTTTAGTGTCTCAGCATACCGCAGCACGCGACATAGCTTTGCAGACGATACGTACAACCGTTTCAGAGAGAAAAGCGGCCAATGTGTCGATCTGGCTTTAAGTCGATTCGATAACAAATGACGAAAACGGACGGATTTCTCAGGTTTTTACTACATATGAACACTTTTCACATACTCCCGTGCAACTGAGCTGCTAGTCCTCCTTTCATGCAGAATCATAAGGTCCTAGCTCATGTCCAAGGCACCAACGCCAGCTAAAAAGTCAATAATCGATACCTAAAACGCGAATTGTACTACTTCTTACTGGATATTGCATCAACTTAGAAGCTTCATCTGTGTTCTGCTGTGGTGATTTTAGTGTCTCCGCATACCGCAGCACGTGACATAGCTTTGCAGACGATAAGTACAACCGTTTCAGAGAGAAGAGCGGCCAATGTGACGATCTGGCTTTAAGTCGATTCGATAACAAATGACGAAAACGGACGGATTTCTCAGGTTTTTACTACATATGAACACTTTTCACATTCTCCCGTGCAACTCGGCTGCTAGTCCTCCTTCATGCAAAATCTTAAGTTCCTAGCTCGTGTCCAAGGCACCAAAGAAGTGTAAAAAGTCAATAACCGATACTTAAAACTTGATTTTTACTTCTTCTTACTGGCTATTACATCAACTTAGAAGCTTCATCTGTGTTCTACTATGGTGCTTTTAGTGTCTCCGCATACCGCAGCACGCGACATAGCTTTGCAGTCGATAAGTACAACCGTTTCAGAGAGAAGAGCGGCCAATGTGACGATCTGGCTTTAAGTCGATTCGATAACAAATGACGAAAACGGACGGATGTCTCAGGTTTTTACTGCATATGAACACATTTCACATTCTCCCGTGCAACTCGGCTGCTAGTCCTTCTTTCATGCAGAATCTTAAGGTCCTAGCTCATGTCCAAGGCACCAAAGCTAGCTAAAAAGTCAATAATCGATACCTAAAACTTGAATTGTACTACATCTTACTGGCTATTACAACAACTTAGAAGCTTCATCTGTGTTCTACTATGGTGATTTTAGTGTCTCCGCATACCGCAGCACGCGACATATCTTTGTTGACGATAAGTACAACCGTGTCAGAGAGAAGAGCGACCAATGTGACGATCTGGCTTTAAGTCGATTCGATAACAAATGACGAAAACGGACGGATTTCTCCGGTATTTTTTACATGTGAACACTTTTCACATTCTCCTGGGCAACTCGGCTGCTAGTCCTCCTTTCATGCAGAATCTTAACGTCCTAGCTCATGTCCAAGGCACCAAAGCCAGCTAAAAAGTCAATAATCGATACCTAAAACTTGAATTGGACTACTTCTTACTGGCTATTACATCAACTTAGATGCTTCATCTGTGTTCTACTATGGTGATTTTAGTGTCTCCGCATACCGCAGCACGCGACATAGCTTTGCAGACGATAAGTACAACCGTTTCAGAGAGAAGAGCGGCCAATGTGACGATCTGGCTTTAAGTCGATTCGATAACAAATGACGAAAACGGACGGAGTTCTCAGGTTTTTACTACATATGAACACTTTTCACATTAACCCGTGCAACTCGGCTGCTAGTCCTCCTTCATGCAAAATCTTAAGTTCCTAGTTTGTGTCCAAGGCACCAAAGAAGGGTAAAAAGTCAATAACCGATACCTAAAACTTTAATTGTACTACTTCTTACTGGCTATTACATCAACTTAGAAGCTTCATCTGTGTTCTACTATGGTGCTTTTAATGTCTCCGCATATCGCAGCACGCGACATAGCTTTGCAGACGATAAGTACAACCGTTTCAGAGAGAAGAGCGGCCAATGTGACGATCTGGCATTAAGTAGATTCGATAACAAATGACGAAAACGGACGGATTTCTCAGGTTTTTACTACATATGAACACTTTTCACATTCTCCCGTGCAACTCGGCTGCTAGTCCTCCTTTCATGCAGAATCATAAGGTCCTAGCTCATGTCCAAGGCACCAAAGCTAGCTAAAAAGTCAATAATCGATAACTAAAACTTGAATTGTACTACTTCGTACTGGCTATTACATCAACTTAGAAGCTTCATCTGTGTTCTACTATGGTGCTTTTAGTGTCTCCGCATACCGCAGCACGCGACATAGCTTTGCAGACGATAAGTACAACCGTTTCAGAGAGAAGAGCGGCCAATGTGACGATCTGGCTTTAAGTCGATTCGATAACAAATGACGAAAACGGACGAATTTCTCAGGTTTATACTACATATGAACACTTTTCACATTCTCCCGTGCAACTCGGCTGCTAGTCCTCCTTTCATGCAGAATCTTAAGGTCTTAGCTCATGTCCAAGGTACCAAAGCCAGCTAAAAAGTCAATAATGGATACCTAAAACTTGAATCATACTACTTCTTACTGGCTATTACATCAACTTAGAAGCTTCATCTGTGTTCTACTATGGTGCTTTTAGTGTCTCCGCATACCGCAGCACGCGACATAGCTTTGCAGACGATAAGTACAACCGTTTCAGAGAGAAGAGCGGCCAATGTGACGATCTGGCTTTAAGTCGATTCGATAACAAATGACGAAAACGGACGGATTTCTAAGGTTTTTACTACATATGAACACTTTTCACATTTTCCCGTGCAACTCGGCTTGTAGTAATCCTTTCATGCAGAATGTTAAGATCCTAGCTCATGTCCAAGGCTCCAAAGCCAGCTAAAAAGTCAATAATCGATACCAAAAACTTGAATTGTACTACTTCGTCCTGGCTATTACATCAACTTAGAAGCTTCATCTGTGTTCTACTACGGTGCTTTTAGTTTCTCCGCATACCGCAGCACGCGACATAGTTTTACAGACGATAAGTACAACCGTTTCAGAGAGAAGAGCGGCCAATGTGACGATCTGGCTTTAAGTCGATTCGATAACAAATGACGAAAACGGGCGGATTTCTCAGGTTTTTACTACATATGAACACTTTTCACATTCTCCCGTGCAACTCGGCTGATAGTCCTCCTTCATGCAAAATCTTAATTTCCTAGCTCGTGTCCAAGGCACCAAAGAAGGGTAAATGTCATTAACCGATACCTAAAACTTTAATTGTACTACTTCTTACTGGCTATTACATCAACTTTGAAGCTTCATCTGTGTTCTACTATGGTGCTTTTCCTGTTTCCGCCTACGGCAACACGCGACATAGCTTTGCAGACGATAAGTACAACCGTTTCCGAGAGCAGAGCGGCCAATGTGACGATCTGGCATTAAATCGATTCGATAACAAATGACGAAAACGGACGGATTTCTCAGGTTTTAACTACATATGAACACTTTTCACATTTTCCCCTGCAACTCGGCTGCTAGTCCTCCTTTCATGCAGAATCTTAAGGTCCTAGCTCATGTCCAAGCCAACAAAGCCAGCTAAAAGGTCAATAATCGATACCTAAAACTTTGAATTGGACTACTTCTTACTGGCTATTACATCAACTTAGAAGCTTCATCTGTGTTCTACTATGGTGCTTCTAGTGTCTCAGCATACCGCAGCACGCGACATAGCTTTGCAGACGATAAGTACAAGTGTTTCAGAGTGAAGAGCGGCCAATGTGACGATCTGGCTTTAAGTCGATTCGATAACAAATGACGAAAACGGACGGATTTCTCAGGTTTTTACTACATATGAACACTTTTCACATTCTCCCGTGCAACTCGGCTGATAGTCCTCCTTCATGCAAAATCTTAATTTCCTAGCTCGTGTCCAAGGCACCAAAGAAGGGTAAATGTCATTAACCGATACCTAAAACTTTAATTGTACTACTTCTTACTGGCTATTACATCAACTTCGATGCTTCATCTGTGTTCTACTATGGTGATTTTAGTGTCTCCGCATACCGCACCACGCGACATAGCTTTGCAGGCGATAAGTACAACCGTTTCAGAGAGAAGAGCGGCCAATGTGACGATCTAGCTTTAAGTAGATTCGATAACAAATGACGAAAACGGACGGATGTCTCAGGTTTTTACTACATATGAACACTTTTCACATTCTCCCTTGCAACTCGGCTGCTAGTCCTCCTTTCATGCAGAATCATAAGGTCCTAGCTCATGTCCAAGGCACCAAAGCTAGCTAAAAAGTCAATAATCGATAACTAAAACTTGAATTGTACTACTTCGTACTGGCTATTACATCAACTTAGAAGCTTCATCTGTGTTCTACTATGGTGCTTTTAGTGTCTCCGCATACCGCAGCACGCGACATAGCTTTGCAATCGATAAGTACAACCGTTTCAGAGAGAAGAGCGGCTAATTTGACGATCTGGCTTTAAGTCGATTCGATAACAAATGACTAAAACGGACGGATTTCTCGGGTTTTTACTACATATTAACACTTTTCACATTCTCCCATGCAAATCGGCTGCTAGTCCTCCTTTCATGTAGAATCTTAAGGTCCTAGCTTTTGTCCAAGGCACCAAAGCCAGCTAAAAAGTCAATAATCGATACCTAAAACTTGAATTGTACTACTTCTTACTGGCTATTACATCAACTTAGAAGCCTCATCTGTGTTCTACTATGCTGCTTGTAGTGTCTCAGCATACCGCAGCATGCGACATAGCTTTGCAGACGATAAGTACAAGCGTTTCAGAGAGAAGAGCGGCCAATGTGACGATCTGGCTTTAAGTCGATTCGATAACAAATGACGAAAACGGACGAATTTCTCAGGTTTTTACTACATATGAACACTTTTCACATTCTCCCGTGCAACTCGGCTGCTAGTCCTCCTTTCATGCAGAATCTTAAGGTCTTAGCTCATGTCCAAGGTACCAAAGCCAGCTAAAAAGTCAATAATGGATACCTAAAACTTGAATCATACTACTTCTTACTGGCTATTACATCAACTTAGAAGCTTCATCTGTGTTCTACTATGGTGCTTTTAGTGTCTCCGCATACCGCAGCACGCGACATAGCTTTGCAGACGATAAGTACAACCGTTTCAGAGAGAAGAGCGGCCAATGTGACGATCTGGCTTTAAGTCGATTCGATAACAAATGACGAAAACGGACGGATTTCTAAGGTTTTTACTACATATGAACACTTTTCACATTCTCCCGTGCAACTCGGCTGGTAGTAATCCTTTCATGCAGAATGTTAAGGTCCTAGCTCATGTCCAAGGCACCAAAGCCAGCTAAAAAGTCAATAATCGATACCAAAAACTTGAATTGTACTACTTCGTCCTGGCTATTACATCAACTTAGAAGCTTCATCTGTGTTCTACTACGGTGCTTTTAGTTTCTCCGCATACCGCAGCACGCGACGTAGTTTTACAGACGATAAGTACAACCGTTTCAGAGAGAAGAGCGGCCAATGTGACGATCTGGCTTTAAGTCGATTCGATAACAAATGACGAAAACGGACGGATTTCTCAGGTTTTTACTACATATGAACACTTTTCACATTCTCCCGTGCAACTCGGCTGATAGTCCTCCTTCATGCAAAATCTTAATTTCCTAGCTCGTGTCCAAGGCACCAAAGAAGGGTAAATGTCATTAACCGATACCTAAAACTTTAATTGTACTACTTCTTACTGGCTATTACATCAACTTTGAAGCTTCATCTGTGTTCTACTATGGTGCTTTTCCTGTTTCCGCCTACGGCAACACGCGACATAGCTTTGCAGACGATAAGTACAACCGTTTCCGAGAGCAGAGCGGCCAATGTGACGATCTGGCATTAAATCGATTCGATAACAAATGACGAAAACGGACGGATTTCTCAGGTTTTAACTACATATGAACACTTTTCACATTTTCCCCTGCAACTCGGCTGCTAGTCCTCCTTTCATGCAGAATCTTAAGGTCCTAGCTCATGTCCTAGGCACCAAAGCCAGCTAAAAGGTCAATAATCGATACCTAAAACTTGAATTGGACTACTTCTTACTGGCTATTACATCAACTTAGAAGCTTCATCTGTGTTCTACTATGGTGCTTTTAGTGTCTCAGCATACCGCAGCACGCGACATAGCTTTGCAGACGATAAGTACAAGTGTTTCAGAGAGAAGAGCGGCCAATGTGACGATCTGGCTTTAGGTCGATTCGATAACAAATGACGAAAACGGTCGGATTTCTCAGGTTTTTACTACATATGAACACTTTTCACATTCTCCCGTGCAACTCGGCTGATAGTCCTCCTTCATGCAAAATCTTAATTTCCTAGCTCGTGTCCAAGGCACCGAAGAAGGGTAAATGTCATTAACCGATACCTAAAACTTTAATTGTACTACTTCTTACTGGCTATTACATCAACTTAGAAGCTTCATCTGTTTTCTACTATGGTGCTTTTAGTGTCTCCGCATACCGCAGCACGCGACATTGCTTTGTAGACGATAAGTACAACCGTTTCAGAGAGAAGAGCGGCCAATGTGACGATCTGGCTTTAAGTCGATTCGATAACAAATGACGAAAACGGACGGACTTCTCAGGTTTTTACTACATATGAACACTTTTCACATTCTCCCGTGCAACTCGGCTGATAGTCCTCCTTCATGCATAATCTTAATTTCCTAGCTCGTGTCCAAGGCACCAAAGAAGGGTAAATGTCATTAACCGATACATAAACCTTAATTGTACTACTTCTTACTGGCTATTACATCAACTTAGAAGCTTCATCTGTTTTCTACTATGGTGCTTTTAGTGTGTCCGCATACCGCAGCACGCGACATAGCTTTGCAGACGATAAGATCAACTTTTTCAGAGAGAAGAGCGGCCAATGTGACGATCTGGCTGTAACTCGATTCGATAACAAATGACGAAAACGTACGGATTTCTCAGGTTTTTACTACATATGAACACTTTTCACATTCTCCCGTGCAACTCGGCTGCTAGTCCACCTTTCATGCAGAATCTTAAGGTCTTAGCTCATGTCCAAGGTACCAAAGCCAGCTAAAAAGTCAATAATGGATACCTAAAACATGAATTCTACTACTTCTTACTGGCTATTACATCAACTTAGAAGCTTCATCTGTGTTCTACTATGGTGCTTTTAGTGTCTCCGCATACCGCAGCACGCGACATAGCTTTGCAGACGATAAGTACAACCGTTTCAGAGAGGAGAGCGGCCAATGTGACGATCTGGCTTTAAGTCGATTCGATAACAAATGACGAAAACGGACGGATTTCTAAGGTTTTTACTACATATGAACACTTTTCACATCCTCCCGTGCAACTCGGCTGGTAGTAATCCTATCATGCAGAATGTTAAGGTTCTAGCTCATGTCCAAGGCACCAAAGCCAGCTAAAAAGTCAATAATCGATACCTAAAACTTGAATTGTACTACTTCATCCTGGCTATTACATCAACTTAGAAGCTTCATCTGTGTTCTACTTAGGTGCTTTTAGTTTCTAAGCATACCGCAGCACGCGACATAGTTTTACAGACGATAAGTACAACCGTTTCAGAGAGAAGAGCGGCCAATGTGACGATCTGGCTTTAAGTCGATTCGATAACAAATGACGAAAACGGACGGATTTCTCAGGTTTTTACTACATATGAACACTTTTCACATTCTTCCGTGCAACTCGGCTGATAGTCCTCCTTCATGCAAAATCTTAATTTCCTAGCTCGTGTCCAAGGCACCAAAGAACGGTAAATGTCATTAACCGATACCTAAAACTTTAATTGTACTACTTCTTACTGGCTATTACATCAACTTAGAAGCTTCATCTGTGTTCTACTATGGTGCTTTTCCTATTTCCGCCTACGGCAACA
Source organism: Schistocerca gregaria (assembly GCF_023897955.1). Classification (NCBI taxonomy): domain Eukaryota; kingdom Metazoa; phylum Arthropoda; class Insecta; order Orthoptera; family Acrididae; genus Schistocerca; species Schistocerca gregaria. The sequence continues at coordinate 1,654,540 of NW_026061853.1, forward strand.
CGCGACATAGCTTTGCAGACGATAAGTACAACCGTTTCCGAGAGCAGAGCGGCCAATGTGACGATCTGGCTTTAAGTCGATTCGATAACAAATGACGAAAACGGACGAATTTCTCAGATTTTTACTACATATGAACACTTTTCACATTCTCCCGTGCTACTCGGCTGCTAGTCCTCCTTTCATGCTGAATCTTAAGGTCCTAGCTCATGTCCAAGGCACCAAAGCTAGCTAAAAAGTCAATAATCGATACCTAAAACTTGAATTGTACTACTTCTTACTGGCTATTACATCAACTTAGAAGCTTCATCTGTGTTCTACTATGCTGCTTGTAGTGTCTCAGCATACCGCAGCATGCGACATAGCTTTGCAGACGATAAGTACAACCGTTTCAGCGAGAAGAGCGACCAATGTGATGTTCTGGCTTTAAGTCGATTCGATAACAAATGACGAAAACGGACGGATTTCTCAGGTATTTTTTTACTTATGAACACTTTTCACATTCTCCCGTGCTACTCGGATGCTAGTCCTCCTTTCATGCAGAATTTTAAGGTACTAGCTCATGTCCAAGGCACCAAAGCCACCTAAAAAGTCAATAATCGATACCTAAAACTTGAATCATACTACTTCTTACTGGCTATTACATCAACTTAGAAGCTTCATCTGTGTTTTACTATGCTGCTTGTAGTGTCTCAGCATACCGCAGCATGCGACATAGCTTTGCAGACGATAAGTACAAGCTTTTCAGAGAGAAGAGCGGCCAATGTGACGATCAGGCTTAAAGTCGATTCGATAACAAATGAAGAAAACGGACGATTTTCTCAGGTTTTTACTAAATATGATCACTTTTCACATTCTCCCGTGCTACTCGGCTGCTAGTCCTCCTTTCATGCAGAATCTTAAGGTCCTAGCTCATGTCCAAGGCACCAAAGCTAGCTAAAAAGTCAATAATCGATACCTAATACTTGTATTGTACTACTTCTTACTGGCTATTACATCAACTTAGAAGCTTGATCTGTGTTCTACTATAGTGCTTTTAGTGTCTCCGCATACCGCAGCACGCGACATAGCTTTGCAGACGATAAGTACAACCGTTTCAGAGAGAAAAGCGGCCAATGTGTCGATCTGGCTTTAAGTCGATTCGATAACAAATGACGAAAACGGACGGATGTCTCAGGTATTTACTACATATGAACACTTTTCAAATACTCCCGTGCAACTGAGCTGGTAGTCCTCATTCATGCAGAATCTTAAGGTCCTAGCTCATGTCCAAGGCACTAAAGCCAGCTAAAAAGTCAATAATCGATACCTAAAACGCGAATTGTACTACTTCTTACTGGATATTGCATCAACTTAGAAGCTTCATCTGTGTTCTACTGTGGTGATTTTAGTGTCTCCGCATACCGCAGCACGTGACATAGCTTTGCAGACGATAAGAACAACCGTTTCAGAGAGAAGAGCGCCCAGTGTGACGATCTGGCTTTAAGTCGATTCGATAACAAATGACGAAAACGGACGGATTTCTCAGGTATTTTTTTACATATGAACACTTTTCACATTCTCCCGTGCTACTCGGCTGCTAGTCCTCCTTTCATGCAGAATCTTAAGGTCCTAGCTCATGTCCAAGGCACCAAAGCTAGCTAAAAGGTTAATAATCGATACCTTAAACTTAAATTGTACTACTTCGTACTGGCAATTACATCAACTTAGAAGCTTCATCTGTGTTGTACTATGCTGCTTGTAGCATCTCAGCATACCGCAGCATGCGACATAGCTTTGCAGACGATAAGTACAAGCGTTTCAGAGAGAAGAGCGGCCAATAAGACGATGTGGCTTTAAGTCGATTCGATAACAAATGACGAAAACGGACGAATTTCCCAGGTTTTTACTACATATGAACACTTTTCACATTCTCCCGTGCTACTCGGCTGCTAGTCCTCCTTTCATGCAGAATCTTAAGGTCCTAGCTCATGTCCAAGGCACCAAAGCTAGCTAAAAAGTCAATAATCGATACCTAAAACTTGAATTCTACTACTTCTTACTGGCTATTACATCAACTTAGTAGCTCCATCTGTGTTCTACTATGGTGATTTTAGTGTCTCCGCATAACGCAGCACGCGACATAGCTTTGTAGACGATAAGTACAACCGTTTCAGAGAGAAGAGCGGAAAATGTCACGATCTGGCTTTAAGTCGATTCGATAACAAATGACGAAAACGGACGAATTTCTCAGGTTTTTACTACATATGAACACTTTTCACAGTCTCCCGTGCTACTCGGCTGCTAGTCCTCCTTTCATGCAGAATCTTAAGGTCCTAGCTCATGTCCAAGGCACCAAAGCCAGCTAAAAAGTCAATCATCGATACCTAAAACTTGAATTGGACTACTTCTTACTCGCTATTACATCAACTTAGAAGCTTCATCTGTGTTCTGCTATGGTGCTTTTCCTGTTTCCGCCTACGGCAACCCGCGACATAGCTTTGCAGACGATAAGTACAACCGTTTCCCAGAGCAGAGCGGCCAATGTGACGATCTGGCTTTAAGTCGATTCGATAACAAATGACGAAAACGGACGGATTTCTAAGGTTTTTACTACATATGAACACTTTTCACATCCTCCCGTGCAACTCGGCTGGTAGTAATCCTATCATGCAGAATGTTAAGGTTCTAGCTCATGTCCAAGGCACCAAAGCCAGCTAAAAAGTCAATAATCGATACCTAAAACTTGAATTGTACTACTTCATCCTGGCTATTACATCAACTTAGAAGCTTCATCTGTGTTCTACTACGGTGCTTTTAGTTTCTAAGCATACCGCAGCACGCGACATAGTTTTACAGACGATAAGTACAACCGTTTCAGAGAGAAGAGCGGCCAATGTGACGATCTGGCTTTAAGTCGATTCGATAACAAATGACGAAAACGGACGGATTTCTCAGGTTTTTACTACATATGAACACTTTTCACATTCTCCCGTGCAACTCGGCTGATAGTCCTCCTTCATGCAAAATCTTAATTTCCTAGCTCGTGTCCAAGGCACCAAAGAACGGTAAATGTCATTAACCGATACCTAAAACTTTAATTGTACTACTTCTTACTGGCTATTACATCAACTTAGAAGCTTCATCTGTGTTCTACTATGGTGCTTTTCCTATTTCCGCCTACGGCAACACGCGACATAGCTTTGCAGACGATAAGTACAACCGTTTCCGAGAGCAGAGCGGCCAATGTGACGATCTGGCTTTAAGTCGATTCGATAACAAATGACGAAAACGGACGAATTTCTCAGATTTTTACTACATATGAACACTTTTCACATTCTCCCGTGCTACTCGGCTGCTAGTCCTCCTTTCATGCTGAATCTTAAGGTCCTAGCTCATGTCCAAGGCACCAAAGCTAGCTAAAAAGTCAATAATCGATACCTAAAACTTGAATTGTACTACTTCTTACTGGCTATTACATCAACTTAGAAGCTTCATCTGTGTTCTACTATGCTGCTTGTAGTGTCTCAGCATACCGCAGCATGCGACATAGCTTTGCAGACGATAAGTACAACCGTTTCAGCGAGAAGAGCGACCAATGTGATGTTCTGGCTTTAAGTCGATTCGATAACAAATGACGAAAACGGACGGATTTCTCAGGTATTTTTTTACTTATGAACACTTTTCACATTCTCCCGTGCTACTCGGATGCTAGTCCTCCTTTCATGCAGAATTTTAAGGTACTAGCTCATGTCCAAGGCACCAAAGCCACCTAAAAAGTCAATAATCGATACCTAAAACTTGAATCATACTACTTCTTACTGGCTATTACATCAACTTAGAAGCTTCATCTGTGTTTTACTATGCTGCTTGTAGTGTCTCAGCATACCGCAGCATGCGACATAGCTTTGCAGACGATAAGTACAAGCTTTTCAGAGAGAAGAGCGGCCAATGTGACGATCAGGCTTAAAGTCGATTCGATAACAAATGAAGAAAACGGACGATTTTCTCAGGTTTTTACTAAATATGATCACTTTTCACATTCTCCCGTGCTACTCGGCTGTTAGTCCTCCTTTCATGCAGAATCTTAAGGTCCTAGCTCATGTCCAAGGCACCAAAGCTAGCTAAAAAGTCAATAATCGATACCTAATACTTGTATTGTACTACTTCTTACTGGCTATTACATCAACTTAGAAGCTTGATCTGTGTTCTACTATAGTGCTTTTAGTGTCTCCGCATACCGCAGCACGCGACATAGCTTTGCAGACGATAAGTACAACCGTTTCAGAGAGAAAAGCGGCCAATGTGTCGATCTGGCTTTAAGTCGATTCGATAACAAATGACGAAAACGGACGGATGTCTCAGGTATTTACTACATATGAACACTTTTCAAATACTCCCGTGCAACTGAGCTGGTAGTCCTCATTCATGCAGAATCTTAAGGTCCTAGCTCATGTCCAAGGCACTAAAGCCAGCTAAAAAGTCAATAATCGATACCTAAAACGCGAATTGTACTACTTCTTACTGGATATTGCATCAACTTAGAAGCTTCATCTGTGTTCTACTGTGGTGATTTTAGTGTCTCCGCATACCGCAGCACGTGACATAGCTTTGCAGACGATAAGAACAACCGTTTCAGAGAGAAGAGCGCCCAATGTGACGATCTGGCTTTAAGTCGATTCGATAACAAATGACGAAAACGGACGGATTTCTCAGGTATTTTTTTACATATGAACACTTTTCACATTCTCCCGTGCTACTCGGCTGCTAGTCCTCCTTTCATGCAGAATCTTAAGGTCCTAGCTCATGTCCAAGGCACCAAAGCTAGCTAAAAGGTTAATAATCGATACCTTAAACTTAAATTGTACTACTTCGTACTGGCAATTACATCAACTTAGAAGCTTCATCTGTGTTGTACTATGCTGCTTGTAGCATCTCAGCATACCGCAGCAGGCGACATAGCTTTGCAGACGATAAGTACAAGCGTTTCAGAGAGAAGAGCGGCCAATAAGACGATGTGGCTTTAAGTCGATTCGATAACAAATGACGAAAACGGACGAATTTCCCAGGTTTTTACTACATATGAACACTTTTCACATTCTCCCGTGCTACTCGGCTGCTAGTCCTCCTTTCATGCAGAATCTTAAGGTCCTAGCTCATGTCCAAGGCACCAAAGCTAGCTAAAAAGTCAATAATCGATACCTAAAACTTGAATTGTACTACTTCTTACTGGCTATTACATCAACTTAGTAGCTCCATCTGTGTTCTACTATGGTGATTTACGTGTCTCCGCATAACGCAGCACGCGACATAGCTTTGTAGACGATAAGCACAACCGTTTCAGAGAGAAGAGCGGCCAATGTGACGATCTGGCTTTAAGTCGATTCGATAACAAATGACGAAAACGGACGAATTTCTCAGGTTTTTACTACATATGAACACTTTTCACAGTCTCCCGTGCTACTCGGCTGCTAGTCCTCCTTTCATGCAGAATCTTAAGGTCCTAGCTCATGTCCAAGGCACCAAAGCCAGCTAAAAAGTCAATCATCGATACCTAAAACTTGAATTGGACTACTTCTTACTCGCTATTACATCAACTTAGAAGCTTCATCTGTGTTCTGCTATGGTGCTTTTCCTGTTTCCGCCTACGGCAACCCGCGACATAGCTTTGCAGACGATAAGTACAACCGTTTCCCAGAGCAGAGCGGCCAATGTGACGATCTGGCTTTAAGTCGATTCGATAACAAATGACGAAAACGGACAGATTTCTCAGGTTTTTACTACATATGAACACTTTTCACATTTTCCCCTGCAACTCGGCTGCTACTCCTCCTTTCATGCAGAATCTTAAGGTCCTAGCTGATGTCCAAGGCACCAAAGAAGGGTAAAAAGTCAATAACCGATACCTAAACCTTGAATTGTACTACTTCTTACTGGCTATTACATCAACTTAGAAGCTTCATCTGTGTTCTACTATGGTGCTTTTACTGTCTCCGCATACCGCAGCACGCGACATAGTTTTGCAATCGATAAGTACAACCGTTTCAGAGAGAAGAGCGGCCAATGTGACGATCTGGCTTTAAGTCGATTCGATAACAAATGACGAATACGGACGGATTTCTCAGGTTTTTACTACATGTGAAGACTTTTCACATTCTCCCGTGCAAATCGGCTGCTAGTCCTCCTCTCATGCAGAATCTTAAGGTCCTAGCTCATGTCCAAGGCACCAAAGCCAGCTAAAAAGTCAATAATCGATACCTAAAACTTGAATTGTACTACTTCTTACTGGCTATTACATCAACTTAGAAACCTCATCTGTGTTCTACTATGCTGCATGTAGTGTCTCAGCATAACGCAGTATGCGACATAGCTTTGCAGACGATAACTACAAGCGTTTCAGAGAGAAGAGCGGCCAATGTGACGATCTGGCTTTAAGTCGATTCGATAACAAATGACGAAAACGGACGAATTTCCCAGGTTTTTACTACATATGAACACTTTTCACATTCTCCCGTGCAACTCGGCTGCTAGTCCTCCTTTCATGCAGAATCGTAAGGTCCTAGCTCATGTCCAAGGCACCAAAGCCAGATAAAAAGTCAATAATCGATACCTAAAACTTGAATTCTACTACTTCTTACTGGCTATTACATCAACTTAGAAGATTAATCTGTGTTGTACTATGGTGATTTTAGTGCCTCCGCATACCACAGCACGCGACATAGCATTGCAGACGATAAGTACAACCGTTTCAGAGAGAAGAGCGGCCAATGTGACGATCTGACTTTAAGTCGATTCCATAACAAATGACGAAAACGGACGGATTTCTAAGATTTTTACTACATATGAACACTTTTCACATTCTCCCGTGCAACTCGGCTGCTAGTCCTTCTTTCATGCAGAATCTTAAGGTCCTAGCTCATGTCCAAGGCACCAAAGCCAGCTAAAAAGTCAATAATCGATACCTAAAACTTGAATTGTACTACTTCTTCCTGGCTATTACATCAACTTCGAAGCTTCATCTGTGTTCTACTACGGTGCTTTTAGTTTCTCCGCATACCGCAGCACGCGACATAGTTTTAAAGACGATAAGTACAACCGTTTCAGAGAAAAGAGCGGCCAATATGACGATCTGGCTTTAAGTCGATTCGATAACAAATGACGAAAACGGACCGATTTCTCAGGTTTTTACTACATACGAACACTTTTCACATTCTCCCGTGCAACTCGGCTGATAGTCCTCCTTCATGCAAAATCTTAATTTCCTAGCTCGTGTCCAAGACACCAAAGAAGGGTAAAAGTCATTAACCGATACCTAAAACTTTAATTGTACTACTTCTTACTGGCTATTACATCAACTTAGAAGCTTCATCTGTGTTCAACTATGGTGCTTTTATTGTGTCCGCATACCGCAGCACGCGACATAGCTTTGCAGACGATAAGTACAACTTTTTCAGAGAGAAGAGCGGCCAATGTGACGATCTGGCTTTAAGTCAATTCGATAACAAATGACGAAAACGGACGGATTTCTCAGGTTTTTACTACATATGTAGACTTTTCACATTCTCCCGTGCAACTCGGCTGCTAGTCCTCCGTTCATGCAGAATCTTAAGGTACTAGCTCATGTCCAAGGTACCAAAGCCAGCAAAAAAGTCAATAATCGATACCAAAAACTTGAATTCTACTATTTCTTACTGGCTATTACATCAACTTAGAAGCTTCATCTGTGTTCTACTATGGTGCTTTTCTGTTTCCGCCTACGGCAACAAGCGACATAGCTTTGCAGACGATAAGTACAACCGTTTCCGAGAGCAGAGCGGCCAATGTGACGATCTGGCTTTAAGTCGATTCGATAACAAATGACGAAAACGGACGGATGTCTCAGGTTTTTAAAACATATGAACACTTTTCACATTCTCCCGTGCAACTGGGCTGCTAGTCCTCCTTTTATGCAGAATCTTAAAGTCCTAGCTCTTGTCCAAGGCACCAAAGCCAGCTAAAAAGTCAATAATCGATACCTAAAACTTGAATTGTACTACATCTTACTGGCTATTTCATCAACTTAGAAGCTTCATCTGTGTCCTACTATGGTGATTTTAGTGTTTCCGCATACCGCAGCACGCGACATAGCTTTGCAGACGATAAGTACAAGCGTTTCAGAGAGAAGAGCGGCCAATGTGACGATCTGGCTTTAAGTCGATTCGATAACAAATGACGAAAACGGACCGATTTCTCAGGTTTTTACTACATATGAACACTTTTCACATTCTCCCTTGCAACTCGGCTGCTAGTCCTCCTTTCATGCAGAATCTTAAGGTCCTAGCTCATGTCCAAGGCAACAAAGCCAGCAAAAAGTCAATAATCAATACCTAAAACTTGAATTGTACTACTTCTTCCTGGCTATTATATCAACTTAGAAGCTTCATCTGTGTTCTACTACGGTGCTTTTAGTTTCTCCGCATACCGCAACACGCGACATAGTTTTGCAGACGATAAGTACAACCGTTACAGAGAGAAGAGCGGCCAATGTGACGATCTAGCTTTAAGTCGATTCGATAACAAATGACGAAAATGGACGGATTTCTCAGGTTTTTACTACATATAAACACTTTTCACATACTCCCGTGCAACGCGGCCGCTAGTCCTCGTTTCATGCAGAATCATAAGGTCCTAGCTCATGTCCAAGGCACCAAAGCCAGCTAAAAAGTCAATAATCGATACCTAAATCTTGAATTGGACTACTTCTTACTGGCTATTACATCAACTTAGAAGCATCATTTGTGTTCTACTATGGTGCTTTTAGTGTCTCCGCATATCGCAGCACGCGACATAGCTTTGTAGAAGATAAGTACAACCGTTTCAGAGAGAAGAGCGGCCAATGTGACGATCTGGCTTTAAGTCGATTCGATAACTAATGACGAAAACGGACCGATTTCTCAGGTTTTTACTACATATGAACACTTTTCACATTCTCCCTTGCAACTAGGCTGCTAGACCTCCATTCATGCAGAATCTTAAGGTCCTAGCTCATGTCCAAGGCACCAAAGCCAGCTAAAAAGTCAATAATCAATACCTAAAACTTGAATTGTACTACTTCTTCCTGGCTATTACGTCAACGTAGAAGCTACATCTGTGTTCTACTACGGTGCTTTTAGTTTCTCTGCATACCGCAGCACGCGACATAGTTTTGCAGACGATAAGTACAACCGTTTCAGAGAAAAGAGCGGCCATTGTGACGATCTGGCTTTAAGTCGATTTGATAACAAATGACGAAAACGGACGGATTTCTCAGGTTTTTACTACATATGAACACTTTTCACATTCTCCCGTGCAACTCGGCTGCTAGTCCTCCTTTCATGCAGAATCATAAGGTCCTAGCTCATGTCCAAGGCACCAAAGCTAGCTAAATGTCAATATTCGATACCTAAAACTTGAATTGTACTACTTCTTACTGGCTATTACATCAACTTAGAAACTTCATCTGTGTTCTACTATGCTGCATGTAGTGTCTCAGCATAACGCAGTATGCGACATAGCTTTGCAGACGATAACTACAAGCGTTTCAGAGAGAGGAGCGGCCAATGTGACGATCTGGCTTTAAGTCGATTCGATAACAAATGACGAAAACGGACGAATTTCCCAGGTTTTTACTACATATGAACACTTTTCACATTCTCCCGTGCAACTCGGCTGCTAGTCCTCCTTTCATGCAGAATCTTAAGGTCCTAGCTCATGTCCAAGGCACCAAAGCCAGATAAAAAGTCAATAATCGATACCTAAAACTTGAATTCTACTACTTCTTACTGGCTATTACATCAACTTAGAAGATTAATCTGTGTTGTACTATGGTGATTTTAGTGCCTCCGCATACCACAGCACGCGACATAGCATTGCAGACGATAAGTACAACCGTTTCAGAGAGAAGAGCGGCCAATGTGACGATCTGACTTTAAGTCGATTCCATAACAAATGACGAAAACGGACGGATTTCTAAGGTTTTTACTACATATGAACACTTTTCACATTCTCCCGTGCAACTCGGCTGCTAGACCTTCTTTCATGCAGAATCTTAAGGTCCTAGCTCATGTCCAAGGCACCAAAGCCAGCTAAAAAGTCAATAATCAATACCTAAATCTTGAATTGGACTACTTCTTACTGGCTATTACATCAACTTAGAAGTTTCATCTGTTTTCTACTATGGTGCTTTTCCTGTTTCCGCTTACGGCAACACGCGACATAGCTTTGCAGACGATAAGTACAACCGTTTCAGAGAGAAGAGCAGCCAATGTGACGATCTGGCTTTAAGTCTATTCGAAAACAAATGACGAAAACGGACGAATTTCTCAGGTTTTTACTACTTATGAACACTTTTCACATTCTCCCGTGCAACTCGGCTGGTAGTAATCCTTTCATGCAGAATCTTAAGGTCCTAGCTCGTGTCCAAGGCACCAAAGAAGGGTAAATGTCATTAACCGATACCTAAAACTTTAATTGTACTACTTCTTACTGGCTATTACATCAACTTTGAAGCTTCATCTGTGTTCTACTATGGTGCTTTTCCTGTTTCCGCCTACGGCAACACGCGACATGGCTTTGCAGACGATAAGTACAACCGTTTCCGAGAGCAGAGCGGCCAATGTGACGATCTGGCTTTAAGTCGATTCGATAACAAATGACGAAAACGGACGGATGTCTCAGGTTTTTAATACATATGAACACTTTTCACATTCTCCCGTGCAACTGGGCTGCTAGTCCTCCTTTTATGCAGAATCTTAAAGTCCTAGCTCTTGTCCAAGGCACCAAAGCCAGCTAAAAAGTCAATAATCGATACCTAAAACTTGAATTGTACTACTTCTTACTGGCTATTACGTCAAATTAGAAGCTTCATCTGCGTTCTACTATGGTGCTTTTATTGTCTCCGCATACCGCAGCATGCGACATAGCTTTGCAGACGATAAGTACAACCGTTTCAGAGAGAAGAGCGGACAATGTGACGACCTGGCTTTAAATCGATTCCGTAACAAATGAAGAAAACGGACGGATTTCTCAGGTTTTTACTACATATGAACACTTTATACATTCTCCCGTGCAATTCGGCTGCTAGTCCTCCTTTCATGCAGAATCTTAAGGTCCTAGCTCATGTCCAAGGCACCAAAGCCAGCTAAAAAGTCAATAATCAATACCTAAATCTTGAATTGGACTACTTCTTACTGGCTATTACATCAACTTAGAAGTTTCATCTGTTTTCTACTATGGTGCTTTTCCTGTTTCCGCTTACGGCAACACGCGACATAGCTTTGCAGACGATAAGTACAACCGTTTCAGAGAGAAGAGCAGCCAATGTGACGATCTGGCTTTAAGACTATTCGAAAACAAATGACGAAAACGGACGAATTTCTCAGGTTTTTACTACTTATGAACACTTTTCACATTCTCCCGTGCAACTCGGCTGGTAGTAATCCTTTCATGCAGAATGTTAAGGTCCTAGCTCATGTCCAAGGCACCAAAGCCAGCTAAAAAGTCAATAATCGATACCAAAAACATGAATTGTACTACTTCGTCCTGGCTATTACATCAACTTAGAAGCTTCATCTGTGTTCTACTACGGTGCTTTTAGTTTCTCCGCATACCGCAGCACGCGACATAGTTTTACAGACGATAAGTACAACCGTTTCAGAGAGAAGAGCGGCCAATGTGACGATCTGGCTTTAAGTCGATTCGATAACAAATGACGAAAACGGACGGATTTCTCAGGTTTTTACTACATATGAACACTTTTCACATTCTCCCCTGCAACTCGGCTGATAGTCCTCCTTCATGCAAAATCTTAATTTCCTAGCTCGTGTCCAAGGCACCAAAGAAGGGTAAATGTCATTAACCGTTACCTAAAACTTGAATTGTACTACTTCTTACTGGCTATTACATCAACTTTGAAGCTTCATCTGTGTTCTACTATGGTGCTTTTCCTGTTTCCGCCTACGGCAACACGCGACATGGCTTTGCAGACGATAAGTACAACCGTTTCCGAGAGCAGAGCGGCCAATGTGACGATCTGGCATTAAATCGATTCGATAACAAATGACGAAAACGGACGGATTTCTCAGGTTTTAACTACATATGAACACTTTTCACATTTTCCCCTGCAACTCGGCTGCTAGTCCTCCTTTCATGCAGAATCTTAAGGTCCTAGCTCATGTCCAAGGCACCAAAGCCAGCTAAAAGGTCAATAATCGATACCTAAAACTTGAATTGGACTACTTCTTACTGGCTATTACATCAACTTAGAAGCTTCATCTGTGTTCTACTATGGTGCTTTTAGTGTCTCAGCATACCGCAGCACGCGACATAGCTTTGCAGACGATAAGTACAAGTGTTTCAGAGAGAAGAGCGGCCAATGTGACGATCTGGCTTTAAGTCGATTCGATAACAAATGACGAAAACGGTCGGATTTCTCAGGTTTTTACTACATATGAACACTTTTCACATTCTCCCGTGCAACTCGGCTAATAGTCCTCCTTCATGCAAAATCTTAATTTCCTAGCTCGTGTCCAAGGCACCGAAGAAGGGTAAATGTCATTAACCGATACCTAAAACTTGAATTGTACTACTTCTTACTGGCTATTACATCAACTTAGAAGCTTCATCTGTTTTCTACTATGGTGCTTTTAGTGTGTCCGCATACCGCAGCACGCGACATAGCTTTGCAGACGATAAGTACAACTTTTTCAGAGAGAAGAGCGGCCAATGTGACGATCTGGCTGTAACTCGATTCGATAACAAATGACGAAAACGGACGGATTTCTCAGGTTTTAACTACATATGAACACTTTTCACATTTTCCCCTGCAACTCGGCTGCTAGTCCTCCTTTCATGCAGAATCTTAAGGTCCTAGCTCATGTCCAAGGCACCAAGCCAGCTAAAAAGTCAATAATCGATACCTAAAACTTGAATTGGACTTCTTCTTACTGGCTATTACATCAACTTAGAAGCTTCATCTGTGTTCTACTATGGTGCTTTTCCTGTTTCCGCCTACGGCAACACGCGACATAGCTTTGCAGACGATAAGTACAACCGTTTCCGAGAGCAGAGCGGCCAATGTGACGATCTGGCTTTAAGTCGATTCGATAACAAATGACGAAAACGGACGAATTTCTCAGATTTTTACTACATATGAACACTTTTCACATTCTCCCGTGCTACTCGGCTGCTAGTCCTCCTTTCATGCTGAATCTTAAAGTCCTAGCTCATGTCCAAGGCACCAAAGCTAGCTAAAAAGTCAATAATCGATACCTAAAACTTGAATTGTACTACTTCTTACTGGCTATTACATCAACTTAGAAGCTTCATCTGTGTTTTACTATGCTGCTTGTAGTGTCTCAGCATACCGCAGCATGCGACATAGCTTTGCAGACGATAAGTACAAGCGTTTCAGAGAGAAGAGCGGCCAATGTGACGATCAGGCTTTAAGTCGATTCGATAACAAATGAAGAAAACGAACGATTTTCTCAGGTTTTTACTACATATGACCACTTTTCACATTCTCCCGTGCTACTCGGCTGCTAGTCCTCCTTTCATGCAGAATCTTAATGTCCTAGCTCATGCCCAAGGCACCAAAGCTAGCTAAAAAGTCAATAATCGATACCTAAAACTTGAATTGTACTACTTCTTACTGGCTATTACATCAACTTAGTAGCTCCATCTGTGTTCTACTATGGTGATTTTAGTGTCTCCGCATACCGCAGCACGCGACATAGCTTTGTAGACGATAAGTACAACCGTTTCAGAGAGAAGAGCGGCCAATGTGACGATCTGGCTTTAAGTCGATTCGATAACAAATGACGAAAACGGACGAATTTCTCAGGTTTTTACTACATATGAACACTTTTCACATTCTCCCGTGCTACTCGGCTGCTTGTCCTCCTTTCATGCAGAATCTTAAGGTCCTAGCTCATGTCCAAGGCACCAAAGCCAGCTAAAAAGTCAATAATCGATACCTAAAACTTGAATTGTACTACTTCTTACTGGCTATTACATCAACTTAGAAGCTTCATCTGTGTTTTACTATGCTGCTTGTAGTGTCTCAGCATACCGCAGCATGCGACATAGCTTTGCAGACGATAAGTACAAGCGTTTCAGAGAGAAGAGCGGCCAATGTGACGATCTGGCTTTAAGTCGATTCGATAACAAATGACGAAAACGGACGAATTTCTCAGGTTTTTACTACATATGATCACTTTTCACATTCTCCCGTGCTACTCGGCTGCTAGTCCTCCTTTCATGCAGAATCTTAAGGTCCTAGCTCATGTCCAAGGCACCAAAGCTAGCTAAAAAGTTAATAATCGATACCTAAAACTTAAATTGTACTACTTCGTACTGGCTATTACATCAACTTAGAAGCTTCATCTGTGTTGTACTATGCTGCTTGTAGCATCTCAGCATACCGCAGCATGCGACATAGCTTTGCAGACGATAAGTACAAGCGTTTCAGAGAGAAGAGCGGCCAATAAGACGATTTGGCTTTAAGTCGATTCGATAACAAATGACGAAATCGGACGAATTTCCCAGGTTTTTACTACATATGAACACTTTTCACATTCTCCCGTGCTACTCGGCTGCTAGTCCTCCTTTCATGCAGAATCTTAAGGTCCTAGCTCATGTCCAAGGCACCAAAGCTAGCTAAAAAGTCAATAATCGATACCTAAAACTTGAATTGTACTACTTCTTACTGGCTATTACATCAACTTAGTAGCTCCATCTGTGTTCTACTATGGTGATTTTAGTGTCTCCGCATAACGCAGCACGCGACATAGCTTTGTAGACGAAAAGTACAACCGTTTCAGAGAGAAGAGCGGCCAATGTGACGATCTGGCTTTAAGTCGATTCGATAACAAATGACGAAAACGGACGAATTTCTCAGGTTTTTACTACATATGAACACTTTTCACAGTCTCCCGTGCTACTCGGCTGCTAGTCCTCCTTTCATGCAGAATCTTAAGGTCCTAGCTCATGTCCAAGGCACCAAAGCCAGCTAAAAAGTCAATCATCGATACCTAAAACTTGAATTGGACTACTTCTTACTCGCTATTACATCAACTTAGAAGCTTCATCTGTGTTCTGCTATGGTGCTTTTCCTGTTTCCGCCTACGGCAACCCGCGACATAGCTTTGCAGACGATAAGTACAACCGTTTCCCAGAGCAGAGCGGCCAATGTGACGATCTGGCTTTAAGTCGATTCGATAACAAATGACGAAAACGGACAGATTTCTCAGGTTTTTACTACATATGAACACTTTTCACATTTTCCCCTGCAACTCGGCTGCTACTCCTCCTTTCATGCAGAATCTTAAGGTCCTAGCTGATGTCCAAGGCACCAAAGAAGGGTAAAAAGTCAATAACCGATACCTAAAACTTGAATTGTACTACTTCTTACTGGCTATTACATCAACTTAGAAGCTTCATCTGTGTTCTACTATGGTGACTTTACTGTCTCCGCATACCGCAGCACGCGACATAGTTTTGCAATCGATAAGTACAACCGTTTCAGAGAGAAGAGCGGCCAATGTGACGATCTGGCTTTAAGTCGATTCGATAACAAATGACGAATACGGACGGATTTCTCAGGTTTTTACTACATGTGAAGACTTTTCACATTCTCCCGTGCAAATCGGCTGCTAGTCCTCCTTTCATGCAGAATCTTAACGTCCTAGCTCATGTCCAAGGCACCAAAGCCAGCTAAAAAGTCAATAATCGATACCTAAAACTTGAATTGTACTACTTCTTACTGGCTATTACATCAACTTAGAAACCTCATCTGTGTTCTACTATGCTGCATGTAGTGTCTCAGCATAACGCAGTATGCGACATAGCTTTGCAGACGATAACTACAAGCGTTTCAGATAGAAGAGCGGCCAATGTGACGATCTGGCTTTAAGTCGATTCGATAACAAATGACGAAAACGGACGAATTTCCCAGGTTTTTACTACATATGAACACTTTTCACATTCTCCCGTGCAACTCGGCTGCTAGTCCTCCTTTCATGCAGAATCTTAAGGTCCTAGCTCATGTCCAAGGCACCAAAGCCAGATAAAAAGTCAATAATCGATACCTAAAACTTGAATTCTACTACTTCTTACTGGCTATTACATCAACTTAGAAGATTAATCTGTGTTGTACTATGGTGCTTTTAGTGCCTCCGCATACCACAGCACGCGACATAGCATTGCAGACGATAAGTACAACCGTTTCAGAGAGAAGAGCGGCCAATGTGACGATCTGACTTTAAGTCGATTCCATAACAAATGACGAAAACGGACGGATTTCTAAGGTTTTTACTACATATGAACACTTTTCACATTCTCCCGTGCAACTCGGCTGCTAGTCCTTCTTTAATGCAGAATCTTAAGGTCCTAGCTCATGTCCAAGGCACCAAAGCCAGCTAAAAAGTCAATAATCGATACCTAAAACTTGAATTGTACTACTTCTTCCTGGCTATTACATCAACTTAGAAGCTTCATCTGTGTTCTACTACGGTGCTTTTAGTTTCTCCGCATACCGCAGCACGCGACATAGTTTTAAAGACGATAAGTACAACCGTTTCAGAGAAAAGAGCGGCCAATGTGACGATCTGGCTTTAAGTCGATTCGATAACAAATGACGAAAACGGACCGATTTCTCAGGTTTTTACTACATATGAACACTTTTCACATTCTCCCGTGCATCTCGGCTGATAGTCCTCCTTCATGCAAAATCTTAATTTCCTAGCTCGTGTCCAAGACACCAAAGAAGGGTAAAAGTCATTAACCGATACCTAAAACTTTAATTGTACTACTTCTTACTGGCTATTACATCAACTTAGAAGCTTCATCTGTGTTCTACTATGGTGCTTTTATTGTGTCCGCATACCGCAGCACGCGACATAGCTTTGCAGACGATAAGTACAACTTTTTCAGAGAGAAGAGCGGCCAATGTGACGATCTGACTTTAAGTCAATTCGATAACAAATGACGAAAACGGACGGATTTCTCAGGTTTTTACTACATATGTAGACTTTTCACATTCTCCCGTGCAACTCGGCTGCTAGTCCTCCTTTCATGCAGAATCTTAAGGTACTAGCTCATGTCCAAGGTACCAAAGCCAGCAAAAAAGTCAATAATCGATACCAAAAACTTGAATTCTACTATTTCTTACTGGCTATTACATCAACTTAGAAGCTTCATCTGTGTTCTACTATGGTGCTTTTCTGTTTCCGCCTACGGCAACAAGCGACATAGCTTTGCAGACGATAAGTACAACCGTTTCCGAGAGCAGAGCGGCCAATGTGACGATCTGGCTTTAAGTCGATTCGATAACAAATGACGAAAACGGACGGATGTCTCAGGTTTTTAATACATATGAACACTTTTCACATTCTCCCGTGCAACTGGGCTGCTAGTCCTCCTTTTATGCAGAATCTTAAAGTCCTAGCTCTTGTCCAAGGCACCAAAGCCAGCTAAAAAGTCAATAATCGATACCTAAAACTTGAATTGTACTACTTCTTACTGGCTATTTCATCAACTTAGAAGCTTCATCTGTGTTCTACTATGGTGATTTTAGTGTTTCCGCATACCGCAGCACGCGACATAGCTTTGCAGACGATAAGTACAAGCGTTTCAGAGAGAAGAGCGGCCAATGTGACGATCTGGCTTTAAGTCGATTCGATAACAAATGACGAAAACGGACGGATTTCTCAGGTTTTTACTACATATGAACACTTTTCACATTCTCCCTTGCAACTCGGCTGCTAGTCCTCCTTTCATGCAGAATCTTAAGGTCCTAGCTCATGTCCAAGGCAACAAAGCCAGCAAAAAGTCAATAATCAATACCTAAAACTTGAATTGTACTACTTCTTCCTGGCTATTATATCAACTTAGAAGCTTCATCTGTGTTCTACTACGGTGCTTTTAGTTTCTCCGCATACCGCAACACGCGACATAGTTTTGCAGACGATAAGTACAACCGTTTCAGAGAGAAGAGCGGCCAATGTGACGATCTAGCTTTAAGTCGATTCGATAACAAATGACGAAAATGGACGGATTTCTCAGGTTTTTACTACATATGAACACTTTTCACATACTCCCGTGCAACGCGGCCGCTAGTCCTCGTTTCATGCAGAATCATAAGGTCCTAGCTCATGTCCAAGGCACCAAAGCCAGCTAAAAAGTCAATAATCGATACCTAAATCTTGAATTGGACTACTTCTTACTGGCTATTACATCAACTTAGAAGCATCATTTGTGTTCTACTATGGTGCTTTTAGTGTCTCCGCATATCGCAGCACGCGACATAGCTTTGTAGAAGATAAGTACAACCGTTTCAGAGAGAAGAGCGGCCAATGTGACGATCTGGCTTTAAGTCGATTCGATAACTAATGACGAAAACGGACCGATTTCTCAGGTTTTTACTACATATGAACACTTTTCACATTCTCCCTTGCAACTAGGCTGCTAGACCTCCATTCATGCAGAATCTTAAGGTCCTAGCTTATGTCCAAGGCACCAAAGCCAGCTAAAAAGTCAATAATCAATACCTAAAACTTGAATTGTACTACTTCTTACTGGCTATTACATCAACTTAGAAGCTTCATCTGTGTTCTACTATGGTGCTTTTAGTGTCTCCGCATACCGCAGCACGCGACATAGCTTTGCAATCGATAAGTACAACCGTTTCAGAGTGAAGAGCGGCTAATGTGACGATTTGGCTTTAAGACGATTCGATAACAAATGACGAAAACGGACCGATTTCTCGGGTTTTTACTACATATGAACACTTTTCACATTCTCCCATGCAAATCAGCTGCTAGTCCTCCTTTCATGCAGAATGTCAAGGTCCTAGCTCATGTCCAAAGCACCAAAGCCAGCTAAAAAGTCAATAGTCGATACCTAAAACTTGAATTGTACTACTTCTTACTGGCTATTACGTCAAATTAGAAGCTTCATCTGTGTTCTACTATGGTGCTTTTATTGTCTCCGCATACCGCAGCATGCGACATAGCTTTGCAGACGATAAGTACAACCGTTTCAGAGAGAAGAGCGGACAATGTGACGACCTGGCTTTAAATCGATTCCGTAACAAATGAGGAAAACGGACGGATTTCTCAGGTTTTTACTACATATGAACACTTTTCACATTCTCCCGTGCAATTCGGCTGCTAGTCCTCCTTTCATGCAGAATCTTAAGGTCCTAGCTCATGTCCAAGGCACCAAAGCCAGCTAAAAAGTGAATAATCAATACCTAAATCTTGAATTGGACTACTTCTTCCTGGCTATTACGTCAACTTAGAAGCTTCATCTGTGTTCTACTATGGTGCTCTTAGTGTTTCCGCATACCGCAGCACGCGACATAGCTTTGCAGACGATAAGTACAATCGTTTCAGATAGAAGAGCGGCCAACGTGACGATCTGGCTTTAAGTCGATTCGATAACAAATGACGAAAACGGACGAATTTATTAGGTTTTTACTACATATGAAAACTTTTCCCATTCTCCCGTGCAACTCGGCTGCTAGTCCTCCTTTCATGCAGATTCTTAAGGTCCTAGCTCATGTCCAAGTCACCAAAGCCAACTAAAAAGTCAATAATCGATACCTAAATCTTGAATCTACTAGTTCTTACTGGCTATTACATCAACTTAGAAGTTTCATCTGTTTTCTACTATGGTGCTTTTCCTGTTTCCGCTTACGGCAACACGCGACATAGCTTTGCAGACGATAAGTACAACCGTTTCAGAGAGAAGAGCGGCCAATGTGACGATCTGGCTTTAAGTCGATTCGATAACAAATGACGAAAACGGACCGATTTCTCAGGTTTTTACTACATATGAAAACTTTTCACGTTCTCCCGTGCAACTCGGCTGCTAGTCCTCCTTTATTGCAGAATCTTAAGGTCCTAGCTCATGTCCAAGGCACCAAAGCCAGCTAAAAAGTCAACAACCGATACCTAAAACTTGAATTGTACTACTTCTTACTGGCTATTACATCATCTTAGAAGCTTCATCTGTGTTCTACTATGGTGCTTTTAGCGTCTCCGAATACCGCAGTACGCGACATAGCTTTGCAGACGATAAGTACAACCGTTTCAGAGAGAAGAGCGGCCAATGTGACGATCTGGCTTTAAGTAGATTCGATAATAAATGACGAAAAAGGACGGATTTCTAAGGTTATTACTACATATGAACACTTTTCACATTCTCCCGTGCAACTCGGCTGCTAGTCCTCATTCCATGCAGAATCTTAAGGTCCCAGCTCATGTCCAAGGCACAAAAGCCAGCTAAAAGGTCAATATTCAATACCTAATACTTGTATTGTACTACTTCTTACTGGCTATTACATCAACTTAGAAGCTTGATCTGTGTTCTACTATAGTGCTTTTAGTGTCTCAGCATACCGCAGCACGCGACATAGCTTTGCAGACGATAAGTACAACCGTTTCAGAGAGAAAAGCGGCCAATGTGTCGATCTGGCTTTAAGTCGATTCGATAACAAATGACGAAAACGGACGGATTTCTTAGGTATTTACTACATATGAACACTTTTCACATACTCCCGTGCAACTGAGCTGCTAGTCCTCATTCACGCAGAATCTTAAGGTCCTAGCTCATGTCCAAGGCACCAAAGCCAGCAAAAAAGTCAATAATCGATACCTAAAACGCGAATTGTACTACTTCTTACTGGTTATTACATCAACTTTGAAGCTTCATCTGTGTTCTACTATGGTGCTTTTAGTGTGTCCGCATACCGCAGCACGCGACATAGCTTTGCAGACGATAAGTACAACCGTTTCAGAGAGAAGAGCGGCCAATGTGACGATCTGGCTTTAAGTCGATTCGATAACAAATGACGAAAACGGACGGATGTCTCAGGTTTTTACTGCATATGAACACTTTTCACATTCTCCCGTGCAACTCGGCTGCTAGTCCTCCTTTCATGCAGAATCTTAAGGTCCTAGCTCATGTCCAAGGCACCAAAGCTAGCTAAAAAGTCAATAATCGATACCTAAAACTTGAATTGTACTACTTCTTACTGGCTATTACAACAACTTAGAAGCTTCATCTGTGTTCTACTATGGTGATTTTAGTGTCTCCGCATACCGCAGCACGCGACATATCTTTGTAGACGATAAGTACAACCGTGTCAGAGAGAAGAGCGATCAATGTGACGATCTGGCTTTAAGTTGATTCGATAACAAATGACGAAAACGGACGGATTTCTCAGGTATTTTTTTACATATGAACACTTTTCACATTCTAGTGGGCAACTCGGCTGCTAGTCCTCCTTTCATGCAGAATCTTAACGTCCTAGCTCATGTCCAAGGCACCAAAGGAAGCTAAAAAGTCAATAATCGATACCTAAAACCTGAATTGGACTACTTCTTACTGGCTATCACATCAACTTAGATGCTTCATCTGTGTTCTACTATGGTGATTTTAGTGTCTCCGCACACCGCAGCACGCGACATAGCTTTGTAGACGATAAGTACAACCGTTTCACAGAGAAGAGCGACCAATGTGACAATCTGGCTTTAAGTTGATTCGATAACAAATGACGAAAACGGACGGAGTTCTCAGGTTTTTACTACATATGAACACTTTTCACATTCTCCCGTGCAACTCGGCTGCTAGTCCTCCTTTAATGCAGAATCTTAAGGTCCTAGCTCATGTCCAAGGCACCAGAGCCAACTAAAAAGTCAATAATCGATACCTAAAACTTGAATCTACTACTTCTTACTGGCTATTACATCAAATTAGAAGCTTAATCTGTGTTCTACTATGGTGCTTTTAGTGTCTCCACATACCGCAGCACGCGACATGGCTTTGCAGACGATAAGTACAACCGTTTCAGAGAGAAGAGCGGCCAATATGACGATCTGGCTTTAAGTCGATTCGATAACAAATGACGAAAACGGACGGATTTCTAAGGTTTTTACTACATATGAACACTTTTCACATTCGCCCGTGCAATTCGGCTGCTAGTCCTCCTGTCATGCAGAATCTTAAGGTCCTAGCTCATGTCCAAGGCACCAAAGCCAGCTAAAAAGTCAATAATCGATACCTAAAACTTGAATTGTACTACTTCTTACTGACTATTACATCAATGTAGAAGCTTCATCTGTGTTCTACTATGGTGCTTTTAGTGCCTCCGCATACCGCAGCACGCAACATAGCTTTGCAGACGATAAGTATAAGCGTTTCAGAGAGAAGAGCGGCCAATGTGACGATCTGGCTTTAAGTCGATTCGATAACAAATCACGAAAACGGACGGATTTCTCAGGTTTTTACTACATATGAACACTTTTCACATTCTCCCGTGCAACTCGGCTGCTAGTCCTCCTTTCATGCAGAATCATAAGGTCCTAGCTCATGTCCAAGGCACCAAAGCTAGCTAAAAAGTCAATAATCGATACCTAAAACTTGAATTGTACTACTTCTTACTGGCTATTACATCAACTTAGAAGCTTCATCTGTGTTCTACTATGGTGCTTTTAGTGTCTCCGCATACCACAGCACGCGACATAGCTTTGCAATCGATAAGTACAACCGTTTCAGAGAGAAGAGCGGCTAATTTGACGATCTGGCTTTAAGTCGATTCGATAACAAATGACAAACGGACGGATTTCTCGGGTTTTTACTACATATGAACACTTTTCACATTCTCCCATGCAAATCGGCTGCTAGTCCTCCTTTCATACAGAATGTTAAGGTCCTAGCTTTTGTCCAAGGCACCAAAGCCAGCTAAAAAGTCAATAACCGACACCTAAATCTTGAATTGTACTACTTCTTCCTGGCTATTACGTCAACTTAGAAGCTTCATCTGTGTTCTACTATGGTGCTTTTAGTGTTTCCGCATACCGCAGCACGCGACATAGCTTTGCAGACGATAAGTACAACCGTTTCAGAGAGAAGAGCGGCCAATGTGACGATCTGGCTTTAAGTCGATTCGATAACAAATGACGAAAACGGACCGATTTCTCAGGTTTTTACTACATATGAACACTTTTCACATTCTCCCGTGCAACTCGGCTGCTAGTCCTCCTTTATTGCAGAATCTTAAGGTCCTAGCTCATGTCCAAGGCACCAAAGCCAGCTAAAAAGTCAACAACCGATACCTAAAACTTGAATTGTACTACTTCTTACTGGCTATTACATCATCTTAGAAGCTTCATCTGTGTTCTACTATGGTGCTTTTAGCGTCTCCGAATACCGCAGTACGCGACATAGCTTTGCAGACGATAAGTACAACCGTTTCAGAGAAAAGAGCGGCCAATGTGACGATCTGGCTTTAAGTAGATTCGATAATAAATGACGAAAACGGACGGATTTCTCAGGTTTTTACTTCATATGAACACTTTTCACATTCTCCCGTGCAACTCGGCTGCTAGTCCTCCTTTCATGCAGAAACTTTAGGTCCCAGCTCATGTCCAAGGCACAAAAGCCAGCTAAAAGGTCAATATTCAATACCTAATACTTGTATTGTACTACCTCTTACTGGCTATTACATCAACTTAGAAGCTTGATCTGTGTTCTACTATAGTGCTTTTAGTGTCTCAGCATACCGCAGCACGCGACATAGCTTTGCAGACGATAAGTACAACCGTTTCAGAGAGAAAAGCGGCCAATGTGTCGATCTGGCTTTAAGTCGATTCGATAACAAATGACGAAAACGGACGGATTTCTCAGGTATTTACTACATATGAACACTTTTCACATACTCCCGTGCAACTGAGCTGCTAGTCCTCATTCATGCAGAATCTTAAGGTCCTAGCTCATGTCCAAGGCACCAAAGTCAGCTAAAAAGTCAATAATCGATACCTAAAACGCGAATTGTACTACTTCTTACTGGATATTGCATCAACTTAGAAGCTTCATCTGTGTTCTACTGTGGTGATTTTAGTGTCTCCGCTACCGCAGCACGTGACATAGCTTTGCAGACGATAAGTACAACCGTTTCAGAGAGAAGAGCGGCCAATGTGACGATCTGGCTTTAAGTCGATTCGATAACAAATGACGAAAACGGACGGATTTCTCAGGTTTTTACTACATATGAACACTTTTCACATTCTCCCGTGCAACTCGGCTGCTAGTCCTCCTTCATGCAAAATCTTAAGTTCCTAGCTCGTGTCCAAGGCACCAAAGAAGTGTAAAAAGTCAATAACCGATACCTTAAACTTGAATTTTACTTCTTCTTACTGGTTATTACATCAACTTTGAAGCTTCATCTGTGTTCTACTATGGTGCTTTTAGTGTGTCCGCATACCGCAGCACGCGACATAGCTTTGCAGACGATAAGTACAACCGTTTCAGAGAGAAGAGCGGCCAATGTGACGATCTGGCTTTAAGTCGATTCGATAATAAATGACGAAAACGGACGGATGTGTCAGGTTTTTACTGCATATGAACACTTTTCACATTCTCCCGTGCAACTCGGCTGCTAGTCCTCCTTTCATGCAGAATCTTAAGGTCCTAGCTCATGTCCAAGGCACCAAAGCTAGCTAAAAAGTCAATAATCGATACCTAAAACTTGAATTGTACTACTTCTTACTGGCTATTACAACAACTTAGAAGCTTCATCTGTGTTCTACTATGGTGATTTTAGTGTCTCCGCATACCGCAGCACGCGACATATCTTTGTAGACGATAAGTACAACCGTGTCAGAGAGAAGAGCGACCAATGTGACGATCTGGCTTTAAGTTGATTCGATAACAAATGACGAAAACGGACGGATTTCTCAGGTATTTTTTTACATATGAATACTTTTCACATTCTCCTGGGCAACTCGGCTGCTAGTCCTCCTTTCATGCAGAATCTTAACGTCCTAGCTCATGTCCAAGGCACCAAAGCCAGCTAAAAAGTCAATAATCGATACCTAAAACCTGAATTGGACTACTTCTTACTGGCTATTACATCAACTTAGATGCTTCATCTGTGTTCTACTATGGTGATTTTAGTGTCTCCGCACACCGCAGCACGCGACATAGCTTTGTAGACGATAAGTACAACCGTTTCACAGAGAAGAGCGGCCAATGTGACGATCTGGCTTTAAGTTGATTCGATAACAAATGACGAAAACGGACGGAGTTCTCAGGTTTTTACTACATATGAACACTTTTCACATTCTCCCGTGCAACTCGGCTGCTAGTCCTCCTTTAATGCAGAATCTTAAGGTCCTAGCTCATGTCCAAGGCACCAGAGCCAACTAAAAGTTAATAATCGATACCTAAAACTTGAATCTACTACTTCTTACTGGCTATTACATCAAATTAGAAGCTTAATCTGTGTTCTACTATGGTGCTTTTAGTGTCTCCACATACCGCAGCACGCGACATGGCTTTGCAGACGATAAGTACAACCGTTTCAGAGAGAAGAGCGGCCAATATGACGATCTGGCTTTAAGTCGATTCGATAACAAATGACGAAAACGGACGGATTTCTAAGGTTTTTACTACATATGAACACTTTTCACATTCTCCCGTGCAATTCGGCTGCTAGTCCTCCTTTCATGCAGAATCTTAAGGCCCTAGCTCATGTCCAAGGCACCAAAGCCAGCTAAAAAGTCAATAATCGATACCTAAAACTTGAATTGTACTACTTCTTACTGGCTATTACATCAATGTAGAAGCTTCATCTGTGTTCTACTATGGTGCTTTTAGTGCCTCCGCATACCGCAGCACGCGACATAGCTTTGCAGACGATAAGTACAAGCGTTTCAGAGAGAAGAGCGGCTAATGTGACGATCTGGCTTTAAGTCGATTCGATAACAAATCACGAAAACGGACGGATTTCTCAGGTTTTTACTACATATGAACACTTTTCACATTCTCCCGTGCAACTCGGCTGCTAGTCCTCCTTTCATGCAGAATTATAAGGTCCTAGCTCATGTCCAAGGCACCAAAGCTAGCTAAAAAGTCAATAATCGATACCTAAAACTTGAATTGTACTACTTCTTACTGGCTATTACATCAACTTAGAAGCTTCATCTGTGTTCTACTATGGTGCTTTTAGTGTCTCCGCATACCACAGCATGCGACATAGCTTTGCAATCGATAAGTACAACCGTTTCAGAGAGAAGAGCGGCTAATTTGGCGATCTGGCTTTAAGTCGATTCGATAACAAATGACAAACGGACGGATTTCTCGGGTTTTTACTACATATGAACACTTTTCACATTCTCCCATGCAAATCGGCTGCTCGTCCTCCTTTCATACAGAATGTTAAGGTAATAGCTTTTGTCCAAGGCACCAAAGCCAGCTAAAAAGTCAATAACCGACACCTAAAACTTGAATTGTACTACTTCTTCCTGGCTATTACGTCAACTTAGAAGCTTCATCTGTGTTCTACTATGGTGCTTTTAGTGTTTCCGCATACCGCAGCACGCGACATAGCTTTGCAGACGATAAGTACAACCGTTTCAGAGAAAAGAGCGGCCAATGTGACGATCTGGCTTTAAGTAGATTCGATAATAAATGACGAAAACGGACGGATTTCTCAGGTTTTTACTTCATATGAACACTTTTCACATTCTCCCGTGCAACTCGGCTGCTAGTCCTCCTTTCATGCAGAAACTTTAGGTCCCAGCTCATGTCCAAGGCACAAAAGCCAGCTAAAAGGTCAATATTCAATACCTAATACTTATATTGTACTACCTCTTACTGGCTATTACATCAACTTAGAAGCTTGATCTGTGTTCTACTATAGTGCTTTTAGTGTCTCAGCATACCGCAGCACGCGACATAGCTTTGCAGACGATAAGTACAACCGTTTCAGAGAGAAAAGCGTCCAATGTGTCGATCTGGCTTTAAGTCGATTCGATAACAAATGACGACAACGCACGGATTTCTCAGGTATTTACTACATACGAACACTTTTCACATACTCCCGTGCAACTGAGCTGCTAGTCCTCATTCATGCAGAATCTTAAGGTCCTAGCTCATGTCCAAGGCACCAAAGCCAGCTAAAAAGTCAATAATCGATACCTAAAACGCGAATTGTACTACTTCTTACTGGATATTGCATCAACTTAGAAGCTTCATCTTTGTTCTACTGTGGTGATTTTAGTGTCTCCGCATACCGCAGCACGTGACATAGCTTTGCGGACGATAAGTACAACCGTTTCAGAGAGAAGAGCGCCCAATGTGACGATCTGGCTTTAAGTCGATTCGATAACAAATGACGAAAACGGACGGATTTCTCAGGTTTTTACTACATATGAACACTTTTCACATTCTCCCGTGCAACACGGCTGCTAGTCCTCATTCTTTCAAAATCTTAAGTTCCTAGCTCGTGTCCAAGGCACCACAGAAGTGTAAAAAGTCAATAACCGATACCTTAAACTTGAATTTTACTTCTTCTTACTGGCTATTACATCAACTTAGAAGCTTCATCTGTGTTCTACTATGGTGCTTTTAGTGTGTCCGCATACCGCAGCACGCGACATAGCTTTGCAGACGATAAGTACAACCGTTTCAGAGAGAAGTGCGGCCAATGTGACGATCTGGCTTTAAGTCGATTCGATAACAAATGACGAAAACGGACGGATGTCTCAGGTTTTTACTGCATATGAACACTTTTCACATTCTCCCGTGCAACTCGGCTGCTAGTCCTCCTTTCATGCAGAATCTTAAGGTCCTAGCTCATGTCCAAGGAACCAAAGCTAGCTAAAAAGTCAATAATCGATACCTAAAACTTGAATTGCACTACTTCTTACTGGCTATTACAACAACTTAGAAGCTTCATCTGTGTTCTACTATGGTGATTTTAGTGTCTCCGCATACCGCAGCACGCGACATATCTTTGTAGACGATAAGTACAACCGTGTCAGAGAGAAGAGCGACCAATGTGACGATCTGGCTTTAAGTCGATTCGATAACAAATGACGAAAACGGACCGATTTCTCAGGTATTTTTTTACATATGAACACTTTTCACATTCTCCTGGCCAACTCGGCTGCTAGTCCTCCTTTCATGCAGAATCTTAACGTCCTAGCTCATGTCCAAGGCACCAAAGCCAGCTAAAAAGTCAATAATCGATACCTAAAACTTGAATTGTACTATTTCTTACTGGCTATTACAACAACTTAGAAGCTTCATCTGTGTTCTACTATGGTGATTTTAGTGTCTCCGCATACCGCAGCACGCGACATATCTTTGTAGATGATAAGTACAACCGTGTCAGAGAGAAGAGCGACAAATGTGACGATCTGGCTTTAAGTCGATTCGATAACAAATGACGAAAACGGACGGATGTCTCAGGTTTTTACTACATATGAACACTTTTCACATTCTCCCGTGCAACTCGGCTGCTAGTCCTCCTTTATTGCAGAATCTTAAGGTCCTAGCTCATGTCCAAGGCACCAAAGCCAGCTAAAAAGTCAACAACCGATACCTAAAACTTGAATTGTACTACTTCTTACTGGCTATTACATCATCTTAGAAGCTTCATCTGTGTTCTACTATGGTGCTTTTAGCGTCTCCGAATACCGCAGTACGCGACATAGCTTTGCAGACGATAAGTACAACCGTTTCAGAGAGAAAAGCGGCCAATGTGTCGATCTGGCTTTAAGTCGATTCGATAACAAATGACGAAAACGGACGGATTTCTCAGGTATTTACTACATATGAACACTTTTCACATACTCCCGTGCAACTGAGCTGCTAGTCCTCATTCATGCAGAATCTTAAGGTCCTAGCTCATGTCCAAGGCACCAAAGCCAGCTAAAAAGTCAATAATCGATACCTAAAACGCGAATTGTACTACTTCTTACTGGATATTGCATCAACTTAGAAGCTTCATCTGTGTTCTACTGTGGTGATTTTAGTGTCTCCGCATACCGCAGCACGTGACATAGCTTTGCAGACGATACGTACAACCGTTTCAGAGAGAAGAGCGCCCAATGTGACGATCTGGCTTTAAGTCGATTCGATAACAAATGACGAAAACGGACGGATTTCTCAGGTTTTTACTACATATGAACACTTTTCACATTCTCCCGTGCAACTCGGCTGCTAGTCCTCCTTCTTTCAAAATCTTAAGTTCCTAGCTCGTGTCCAAGGCACCAAAGAAGTGTAAAAAGTCAATAACCGATACCTTAAACTTGAATTTTACTTCTTCTTACTGGCTATTACATCAACTTAGAAGCTTCATCTGTGTTCTACTATGGTGCTTTTAGTGTGTCCGCATACCGCAGCACGCGACATAGCTTTGCAGACGATAAGTACAACCGTTTCAGAGAGAAGTGCGGCCAATGTGACGATCTGGCTTTAAGTCGATTCGATAACAAATGACGAAAACGGACGGATGTCTCAGGTTTTTACTGCATATGAACACTTTTCACATTCTCCCGTGCAACTCGGCTGCTAGTCCTCCTTTCATGCAGAATCTTAAGGTCCTAGCTCATGTCCAAGGAACCAAAGCTAGCTAAAAAGTCAATAATCGATACCTAAAACTTGAATTGCACTACTTCTTACTGGCTATTACTATAACTTAGAAGCTTCATCTGTGTTCTACTATGGTGATTTTAGTGTCTCCGCATACCGCAGCACGCGACATATCTTTGTAGACGATAAGTACAACCGTGTCAGAGAGAAGAGCGACCAATGTGACGATCTGGCTTTAAGTCGATTCGATAACAAATGACGAAAACGGACGGATTTCTCAGGTATTTTTTTACATATGAACACTTTTCACATTCTCCTGGGCAACTCGGCTGCTAGTCCTCCTTTCATGCAGAATCTTAACGTCCTAGCTCATGTCTAAGGCACCAAAGCCAGCTAAAAAGTCAATAATCGATACCTAAAACTTGAATTGTACTACTTCTTACTAGCTATTACAACAACTTAGAAGCTTCATCTGTGTTCTACTATGGTGATTTTAGTGTCTCCGCATACCGCAGCACGCGACATATCTTTGTAGACGATAAGTACAACCGTGTCAGAGAGAAGAGCGACCAATGTGACGAACTGGCTTTAAGTCGATTCGATAACAAATGATGAAACCGGACGAATTTCATAGGTTTTTACTACATATGAAAACTTTTCACATTCACCCATGCAACTCGGCTGCTAGTCCTCCTTTCATGCAGATTCTTAAGGTCCTAGCTCATGTCCAAGGCACCAAAGCCAGCTAAAAAGTCAATAATCGATACCTAAATCTTGAATTGGACTACTTCTTACTGGCTATTACATCAACTTAGAAGTTTCATCTGTGTTCTACTATGGTGCTGTTCCTGTTTCCGCCTACGGCAACACGCGACATAGCTTTGCAGACGATAAGTACAACCGTTTCAGAGAGAAGAGCGGCCAATGTGACGATCTGGCTTTAAGTCGATTCGATAACAAATGACGAAAACGGACCGATTTCTCAGGTTTTTACTACATATGAACACTTTTCACATTCTCCCGTGCAACTCGGCTGCTAGTCCTCCTTTATTGCAGAATCTTAAGGTCCTAGCTCATGTCCAAGGCACCAAAGCCAGCTAAAAAGTCAACAACCGATACCTAAAACTTGAATTGTACTACTTCTTACTGGCTATTACATCATCTTAGAAGCTTCATCTGTGTTCTACTATGGTGCTTTTAGCGTCTCCGAATACCGCAGTACGCGACATAGCTTTGCAGACGATAAGTACAACCGTTTCAGAGAAAAGAGCGGCCAATGTGACGATCTGGCTTTAAGTAGATTCGATAATAAATGACGAAAACGGACGGATTTCTCAGGTTTTTACTTCATATGAACACTTTTCACATTCTCCCGTGCAACTCGGCTGCTAGTCCTCCTTTCATGCAGAAACTTTAGGTCCCAGCTCATGTCCAAGGCACAAAAGCCAGCTAAAAGGTCAATATTCAATACCTAATACTTGTATTGTACTACCTCTTACTGGCTATTACATCAACTTAGAAGCTTGATCTGTGTTCTACTATAGTGCTTTTAGTGTCTCAGCATACCGCAGCACGCGACATAGCTTTGCAGACGATAAGTACAACCGTTTCAGAGAGAAAAGCGGCCAATGTGTCGATCTGGCTTTAAGTCGATTCGATAACAAATGACGAAAACGGACGGATTTCTCAGGTATTTACTACATATGAACACTTTTCACATACTCCCGTGCAACTGAGCTGCTAGTCCTCATTCATGCAGAATCTTAAGGTCCTAGCTCATGTCCAAGGCACCAAAGCCAGCTAAAAAGTCAATAATCGATACCTAAAACGCGAATTGTACTACTTCTTACTGGATATTGCATCAACTTAGAAGCTTCATCTGTGTTCTACTGTGGTGATTTTAGTGTCTCCGCATACCGCAGCACGTGACATAGCTTTGCAGACGATAAGTACAACCGTTTCAGAGAGAAGAGCGCCCAATGTGACGATCTGGCTTTAAGTCGATTCGATAACAAATGACGAAAACGGACGGATTTCTCAGGTTTTTACTACATATGAACACTTTTCACATTCTCCCGTGCAACTCGGCTGCTAGTCCTCCTTCTTTCAAAATCTTAAGTTCCTAGCTCGTGTCCAAGGCACCAAAGAAGTGTAAAAAGTCAATAACCGATACCTTAAACTTGAATTTTACTTCTTCTTACTGGCTATTACATCAACTTAGAAGCTTCATCTGTGTTCTACTATGGTGCTTTTAGTGTGTCCGCATACCGCAGCACGCGACATAGCTTTGCAGACGATAAGTACAACCGTTTCAGAGAGAAGTGCGGCCAATGTGACGATCTGGCTTTAAGTCGATTCGATAACAAATGACGAAAACGGACGGATGTCTCAGGTTTTTACTGCATATGAACACTTTTCACATACTCCCGTGCAACTCGGCTGCTAGTCCTCCTTTCATGCAGAATCTTAAGGTCCTAGCTCATGTCCAAGGAACCAAAGCTAGCTAAAAAGACAATAATCGATACCTAAAACTTGAATTGCACTACTTCTTACTGGCTATTACAACAACTTAGAAGCTTCATCTGTGTTCTACTATGGTGATTTTAGTGTCTCCGCATACCGCAGCACGCGACATATCTTTGTAGACGATAAGTACAACCGTGTCAGAGAGAAGAGCGACCAATGTGACGATCTGGCTTTAAGTCGATTCGATAACAAATGACGAAAACGGACGGATTTCTCAGGTATTTTTTTACATATGAACACTTTTCACATTCTCCTGGGCAACTCGGCTGCTAGTCCTCCTTTCATGCAGAATCTTAACGTCCTAGCTCATGTCTAAGGCACCAAAGCCAGCTAAAAAGTCAATAATCGATACCTAAAACTTGAATTGTACTACTTCTTACTGGCTATTACAACAACTTAAAAGCTTCATCTGTGTTCTACTATGGTGATTTTAGTGTCTCCGCATACCGCAGCACGCGACATATCTTTGTAGACGATAAGTACAACCGTGTCAGAGAGAAGAGCGACCAATGTGACGAACTGGCTTTAAGTCGATTCGATAACAAATGACGAAACCGGACGAATTTCATAGGTTTTTACTACATATGAAAACTTTTCACATTCTCCCATGCAACTCGGCTGCTAGTCCTCCTTTCATGCTGATTCTTAAGGTCCTACCTCATGTCCAAGGCACCAAAGCCAGCTAAAAAGACAATAATCGATACCTAAATCTTGAATTGGACTACTTCTTACTGGCTATTACATCAACTTAGAAGTTTCATCTGTGTTCTACTATGGTGCTGTTCCTGTTTCCGCCTACGGCAACACGCGACATAGCTTTGCAGACGATAAGTACAACCGTTTCAGAGAGAAGAGCGGCCAATGTGACGATCTGGCTTTAAGTCGATTCGATAACAAATGACGAAAACGGACCGATTTCTCAGGTTTTTACTACATATGAACACTTTTCACATTCTCCCGTGCAACTCGGCTGCTAGTCCTCCTTTATTGCAGAATCTTAAGGTCCTAGCTCATGTCCAAGGCACCAAAGCCAGCTAAAAAGTCAACAACCGATACCTAAAACTTGAATTGTACTACTTCTTACTGGCTATTACATCATCTTAGAAGCTTCATCTGTGTTCTACTATGGTGCTTTTAACGTCTCCGAATACCGCAGTACGCGACATAGCTTTGCAGACGATAAGTACAACCGTTTCAGAGAAAAGAGCGGCCAATGTGACGATCTGGCTTTAAGTAGATTCGATAATAAATGACGAAAACGGACGGATTTCTCAGGTTTTTACTACATATGAACACTTTTCACATTCTCCCGTGCAACTCGGCTGCTAGTCCTCCTTTCATGCAGAAACTTTAGGTCCCAGCTCATGTCCAAGGCACAAAAGCCAGCTAAAAGGTCAATATTCAATACCTAATACTTGTATTGTACTACTTCTTACTGGCTATTACATCAACTTAGAAGCTTGATCTGTGTTCTACTATAGTGCTTTTAGTGTCTCCGCATACCGCAGCACGCGACATAGCTTTGCAGACGATAAGTACAACCGTTTCAGAGAGAAAAGCGGCCAATGTGTCGATCTGGCTTTAAGTCGATTCGATAACAAATGACGAAAACGGACGGATGTCTCAGGTATTTACTACATATGAACACTTTTCACATACTCCCGTGCAACTGAGCTGCTAGTCCTCATTCATGCAGAATCTTAAGGTCCTAGCTCATGTCCAAGGCACTAAAGCCAGCTAAAAAGTCAATAATCGATACCTAAAACGCGAATTGTACTACTTCTTACTGGATATTGCATCAACTTAGAAGCTTCATCTGTGTTCTACTGTGGTGATTTTAGTGTCTCCGCATACCGCAGCACGTGACATAGCTTTGCAGACGATAAGAACAACCGTTTCAGAGAGAAGAGCGCCCAATGTGACGATCTGGCTTTAAGTCGATTCGATAACAAATGACGAAAACGGACGGATTTCTCAGGTATTTTTTTTACATATGAACACTTTTCACATTCTCCTGGGCAACTCGGCTGCTAGTCCTCCTTTCATGCAGAATCTTAACGTCCTAGCTCATGTCTAAGGCACCAAAGCCAGCTAAAAAGTCAATAATCGATACCTAAAACTTGAATTGTACTACTTCTTACTGGCTATTACAACAACTTAGAAGCTTCATCTGTGTTCTACTATGGTGATTTTAGTGTCTCCGCATACCGCAGCACGCGACATATCTTTGTAGACGATAAGTACAACCGTGTCAGAGAGAAGAGCGACCAATGTGACGAACTGGCTTTAAGTCGATTCGATAACAAATGACGAAACCGGACGAATTTCATAGGTTTTTACTACATATGAAAACTTTTCACATTCTCCCATGCAACTCGGCTGCTAGTCCTCCTTTCATGCAGATTCTTAAGGTCCTAGCTCATGTCCAAGGCACCAAAGCCAGCTAAAAAGTCAATAATCGATACCTAAATCTTGAATTGGACTACTTCTTACTGGCTATTACATCAACTTAGAAGTTTCATCTGTGTTCTACTATGGTGCTGTTCCTGTTTCCGCCTACGGCAACACGCGACATAGCTTTTCAGACGATAAGTACAACCGTTTCAGAGAGAAGAGCGGCCAATGTGACGATCTGGCTTTAAGTCGATTCGATAACAAATGACGAAAACGGACCGATTTCTCAGGTTTTTACTACATATGAACACTTTTCACATTCTCCCGTGCAACTCGGCTGCTAGTCCTCCTTTATTGCAGAATCTTAAGGTCCTAGCTCATGTCCAAGGCACCAAAGCCAGCTAAAAAGTCAATAATCGATACCTAAAACTTGAATTGTACTACTTCTTACTGGCTATTACAACAACTTAGAAGCTTCATCTGTGTTCTACTATGGTGATTTTAGTGTCTCCGCATACCGCAGCACGCGACATAGCTTTGCAGACGATAAGTACAACCGTTTCAGAGAGAAAAGCGGCCAATGTGTCGATCTGGCTTTAAGTCGATTCGATAACAAATGACGAAAACGGACGGATGTCTCAGGTATTTACTACATATGAACACTTTTCACATACTCCCGTGCAACTGAGCTGCTAGTCCTCATTCATGCAGAATCTTAAGGTCCTAGCTCATGTCCGAGGCACTAAAGCCAGCTAAAAAGTCAATAATCGATACCTAAAACGCGAATTGTACTACTTCTTACTGGATATTGCATCAACTTAGAAGCTTCATCTGTGTTCTACTGTGGTGATTTTAGTGTCTCCGCATACCGCAGCACGTGACATAGCTTTGCAGACGATAAGAACAACCGTTTCAGAGAGAAGAGCGCCCAATGTGACGATCTGGCTTTAAGTCGATACGATAACAAATGACGAAAACGGACGGATTTCTCAGGTATTTTTTTTACATATGAACACTTTTCACATTCTCCTGGGCAACTCGGCTGCTAGTCCTCCTTTCATGCAGAATCTTAACGTCCTAGCTCATGTCTAAGGCACCAAAGTCAGCTAAAAAGTCAATAATCGATACCTAAAACTTGAATTGTACTACTTCTTACTGGCTATTACAACAACTTAGAAGCTTCATCTGTGTTCTACTATGGTGATTTTAGTGTCTCCGCATACCGCAGCACGCGACATATCTTTGTAGACGATAAGTACAACCGTGTCAGAGAGAAGAGCGACCAATGTGACGATCTGGCTTTAAGTCGATTCGATAACAAATGACGAAAACGGACGGATTTCTCAGGTTTTTACTACATATGAACACTTTTCACATTCTCCCGTGCAACTCGGCTGCTAGTCCTCCTTCTTTCAAAATCTTAAGTTCCTAGCTCGTGTCCAAGGCACCAAAGAAGTGTAAAAAGTCAATAACCGATACCTTAAACTTGAATTTTACTTCTTCTTACTGGCTATTACATCAACTTAGAAGCTTCATCTGTGTTCTACTATGGTGCTTTTAGTGTGTCCGCATACCGCAGCACGCGACATAGCTTTGCAGACGATAAGTACAACCGTTTCAGAGAGAAGTGCGGCCAATGTGACGATCTGGCTTTAAGTCGATTCGATAACAAATGACGAAAACGGACGGATGTCTCAGGTTTTTACTGCATATGAACACTTTTCACATACTCCCGTGCAACTCGGCTGCTAGTCCTCCTTTCATGCAGAATCTTAAGGTCCTAGCTCATGTCCAAGGAACCAAAGCTAGCTAAAAAGACAATAATCGATACCTAAAACTTGAATTGCACTACTTCTTACTGGCTATTACAAGAACTTAGAAGCTTCATCTGTGTTCTACTATGGTGATTTTAGTGTCTCCGCATACCGCAGCACGCGACATATCTTTGTAGACGATAAGTACAACCGTGTCAGAGAGAAGAGCGACCAATGTGACGATCTGGCTTTAAGTCGATTCGATAACAAATGACGAAAACGGACGGATTTCTCAGGTATTTTTTTACATATGAACACTTTTCACATTCTCCTGGGCAACTCGGCTGCTAGTCCTCCTTTCATGCAGAATCTTAACGTCCTAGCTCATGTCTAAGGCACCAAAGCCAGCTAAAAAGTCAATAATCGATACCTAAAACTTGAATTGTACTACTTCTTACTGGCTATTACAACAACTTAGAAGCTTCATCTGTGTTCTACTATGGTGATTTTAGTGTCTCCGCATACCGCAGCACGCGACATATCTTTGTAGACGATAAGTACAACCGTGTCAGAGAGAAGAGCGACCAATGTGACGAACTGGCTTTAAGTCGATTCGATAACAAATGAAGAAACCGGACGAATTTCATAGGTTTTTACTACATATGAAAACTTTTCACATTCTCCCATGCAACTCGGCTGCTAGTCCTCCTTTCATGCAGATTCTTAAGGTCCTACCTCATGTCCAAGGCACCAAAGCCAGCTAAAAAGTCAATAATCGATACCTAAATCTTGAATTGGACTACTTCTTACTGGCTACTACATCAACTTAGAAGTTTCATCTGTGTTCTACTATGGTGCTGTTCCTGTTTCCTCCTACGGCAACACGCGACATAGCTTTGCAGACGATAAGTACAACCGTTTCAGAGAGAAGAGCGGCCAATGTGACGATCTGGCTTTAAGTCGATTCGATAACAAATGACGAAAACGGACCGATTTCTCAGGTTTTTACTACATATGAACACTTTTCACATTCTCCCGTGCAACTCGGCTGCTAGTCCTCCTTTATTGCAGAATCTTAAGGTCCTAGCTCATGTCCAAGGCACCAAAGCCAGCTAAAAAGTCAACAACCGATACCTAAAACTTGAATTGTACTACTTCTTACTGGCTATTACATCATCTTAGAAGCTTCATCTGTGTTCTACTATGGTGCTTTTAACGTCTCCGAATACCGCAGTACGCGACATAGCTTTGCAGACGATAAGTACAACCGTTTCAGAGAAAAGAGCGGCCAATGTGACGATCTGGCTTTAAGTAGATTCGATAATAAATGACGAAAACGGACGGATTTCTCAGGTTTTTACTACATATGAACACTTTTCACATTCTCCCGTGCAACTCGGCTGCTAGTCCTCCTTTCATGCAGAAACTTTAGGTCCCAGCTCATGTCCAAGGCACAAAAGCCAGCTAAAAGGTCAATATTCAATACCTAATACTTGTATTGTACTACTTCTTACTGGCTATTACATCAACTTAGAAGCTTGATCTGTGTTCTACTATAGTGCTTTTAGTGTCTCCGCAAACCGCAGCACGCGACATAGCTTTGCAGACGATAAGTACAACCGTTTCAGAGAGAAAAGCGGCCAATGTGTCGATCTGGCTTTAAGTCGATTCGATAACAAATGACGAAAACGGACGGATGTCTCAGGTATTTACTACATATGAACACTTTTCACATACTCCCGTGCAACTGAGCTGCTAGTCCTCATTCATGCAGAATCTTAAGGTCCTAGCTCATGTCCAAGGCACTAAAGCCAGCTAAAAAGTCAATAATCGATACCTAAAACGCGAATTGTACTACTTCTTACTGGATATTGCATCAACTTAGAAGCTTCATCTGTGTTCTACTGTGGTGATTTTAGTGTCTCCGCATACCGCAGCACGTGACATAGCTTTGCAGACGATAAGAACAACCGTTTCAGAGAGAAGAGCGCCCAATGTGACGATCTGGCTTTAAGTCGATTCGATAACAAATGACGAAAACGGACGGATTTCTCAGGTTTTTACTACATATGTACACTTTTCACATTCTCCCGTGCAACTCGGCTGCTAGTCCTCCTTCTTTCAAAATCTTAAGTTCCTAGCTCGTGTCCAAGGCACCAAAGAAGTGTAAAAAGTCAATAACCGATACCTTAAACTTGAATTTTACTTCTTCTTACTGGCTATTACATCAACTTAGAAGCTTCATCTGTGTTCTACTATGGTGCTTTTAGTGTGTCCGCATACCGCAGCACGCGACATAGCTTTGCAGACGATAAGTACAAACGTTTCAGAGAAAAGAGCGGCCAATGTGACGATCTGGCTTTAAGTCGATTCGATAACAAATGACGAAAACGGACGGATGTCTCAGGTTTTTACTACATATGAACACTTTTCACATCTCCCGTGCAACTCGGCTGATAGTCCTCCTTCATGCAAAATCTTAATTTCCTAGCTCGTTTCCAAGGCACCAAAGAAGGGTAAAAAGTCATTAACTGATACCTAAAACTTTAATTGTACTACTTCTTACTGGCTATTACATCAACTTAGAAGCTTCATCTGTGTTCTACTATGGTGCTTTTAGTGTCTCAGCATACCGCAGCACGCGACATAGCTTTGCAGACGATAAGTACAACCGTTTCAGAGAGAAGAGCGGCCAATGTGACGTTCTGGCTTTAAGACGATTCGATAACAAATGACGAAAACGGACGGATTTCTCAGGTTTTTACTATATATGAACACTTTTCACATTCTCCCGTGCAACTCGGCTGCTAGTCCTCCTTCATGCAAAATCTTCAGTTCCTAGATCGTGTCCAAGGCACCAAAGAAGGGTAAAAAGTCAATAACCGATACCTAAAACTTTAATTGTACTACTTCTTACTGGCTATTACATCAACTTAGAAGGCTTCATCTGTTCTACTATGGTGCTTTTAGTGTCTCTGCATATCGCAGCACGCGACATAGCTTTGTAGACGATAAGTACAACCGTTTCAGAGAGAAGAGCGGCCAATGTGACGATCTTGCTTTAAGTAGATTCGATAACAAATGACGAAAACGGACGGATTTCTCAGGTTTTTACTACATATGAACACTTTTCATATTCTCCCGTGCAACTCGGCTGATAGTCCTCCTTCATGCAAAATCTTAATTTCCTAGCTCGTGTCCAAGGCACAAAAGAAGGGTAAAAAGTCATTAACTGATACCTAAAACTTTAATTGTACTACTTCTTACTGGCTATTACATCAACTTAGAAGCTTCATCTGTGTTCTACTATGGTGCTTTTAGTGTCTCAGCATACCGCAGCACGCGACATAGCTTTGCAGACGATAAGTACAACCGTTTCAGAGAGAAGAGCGGCCAATGTGACGATCTGGCTTTAAGTCGATTCGATAACAAATGACGAAAACTGACGGATTTCTCAGGTTTTTACTACATATGAACACTTTACACTTTCTCCCGTGCAACTTGGATGCTAGTCCTCCTTTCATGCTGAATCTTAAAGTCCTAGCTCATGTCCAAGGCACCAAAGCCAGCTAAAGATCAATATTCAATACCTAAAACTTGAATTGTACCACTTCTTACTGGCTATTACATCAACTTAGAAGCTTGATCTGTGTTCTACTATGGTGCTTTTAGTGTCTCAGCATACCGCAGCACGCGACATAGCTTTGCAGACGATAAGTACAACCGTTTCAGAGAGAAGAGCGGCCAATGTGACGATCTGGCTTTAAGTCGATTCGATAACAAATGACGAAAACGGACGGATGTCTCAGGTTTTTACTGCATATGAACACTTTTCGCATTCTCCCGTGCAACTCGGCTGCTAGTCCTCCTTTCATGCAGAATCTTAAGGTCCTAGCTCATGTCCAAGGCACCAAAGCCAGCTAAAAAGTCAATAATCGATACCTAAAGCGCGAATTGTACTACTTCTTACTGGATATTGCATCAACTTAGAAGCTTCATCTGTGTTCTACTGTGGTGATTTTAGTGTCTCCGCATACCGCAGCATGTGACATAGCTTTGCAGACGATAAGTACAACCGTTTCAGAGAGAAGAGCGGAAAATCTGACGATCTGGCTTTAAGTCGATTCGATAACAAATGACGAAATCGGACGGATTTCTCAGGTTTTTACTACATATGAACACTTTTCACATTCTCCCGTGCAACTCGGCTGATAGTCCTCCTTCATGCAAAATCTTAATTTCCTAGCTCGTTTCCAAGGCACCAAAGAAGGGTAAAAAGTCATTAACTGATACCTAAAACTTTAATTGTACTACTTCTTACTGGCTATTACATCAACTTAGAAGCTTCATCTGTGTTCTACTATGGTGCTTTTAGTGTCTCAGCATACCGCAGCACGCGACATAGCTTTGCAGACGATAAGTACAACCGTTTCAGAGAGAAGAGCGGCCAATGTGACGATCTGGCTTTAAGTCGATTCGATAACAAATGACGAAAACGGACGGATTTCTCAGGTTTTTACTATATATGAACACTTTTCACATTCTCCCGTGCAACTCGGCTGCTAGTCCTCCTTTCATGCAGATTCTTAAGGTCCTAGCTCATGTCCAAGGCACCAAAGCCAGCTAAAAAGTCAATAATCGATACCTAAATCTTGAATTGGACTACTTCTTACTGGCTATTACATCAACTTAGAAGTTTCATCTGTGTTCTACTATGGTGCTGTTCCTGTTTCCGCCTACTGCAACACGCGACATAGCTTTGCAGACGATAAGTACAACCGTTTCAGAGAGAAGAGCGGCCAATGTGACGATCTGGCTTTAAGTCGATTCGATAACAAATGACGAAAACGGACCGATTTCTCAGGTTTTTACTACATATGAACACTTTTCACATTCTCCCGTGCAACTCGGCTGCTAGTCCTCCTTTATTGCAGAATCTTAAGGTCCTAGCTCATGTCCAAGGCACCAAAGCCAGCTAAAAAGTCAACAACCGATACCTAAAACTTGAATTGTACTACTTCTTACTGGCTATTACATCATCTTAGAAGCTTCATCTGTGTTCTACTATGGTGCTTTTAGCGTCTCCGAATTACGCAGTACGCGACATAGCTTTGCAGACGATAAGTACAACCGTTTCAGAGAAAAGAGCGGCCAATGTGACGATCTGGCTTTAAGTAGATTCGATAATAAATGACGAAAACGGACGGATTTCTCAGGTTTTTACTTCATATGAACACTTTTCACATTCTCCCGTGCAACTCGCCTGCTAGTCCTCCTTTCATGCAGAAACTTTAGGTCCCAGCTCATGTCCAAGGCACAAAAGCCAGCTAAAAGGTCAATATTCAATACCTAATACTTGTATTGTACTACCTCTTACTGGCTATTACATCAACTTAGAAGCTTGATCTGTGTTCTACTATAGTGCTTTTAGTGTCTCAGCATACCGCAGCACGCGACATAGCTTTGCAGACGATAAGTACAACCGTTTCAGAGAGAAAAGCGGCCAATGTGTCGATCTGGCTTTAAGTCGATTCGATAACAAATGACGAAAACGGACGGATTTCTCAGGTATTTACTACATATGAACACTTTTCACATACTCCCGTGCAACTGAGCTGCTAGTCCTCATTCATGCAGAATCTTAAGGTCCTAGCTCATGTCTAAGGCACAAAAGCCAGCTAAAAAGTCAATAATCGATACCTAAAACTTGAATTGTACTACTTCTTACTGGCTATTACAACAACTTAGAAGCTTCATCTGTGTTCTACTATGGTGATTTTAGTGTCTCTGCATACCGCAGCACGCGACATATCTGTGTAGACGATAAGTACAACCGTGTCAGAGAGAAGAGCGACCAATGTGACGAACTGGCTTTAAGTCGATTCGATAACAAATGACGAAACCGGACGAATTTCATAGGTTTTTACTACATATGAAAACTTTTCACATTCTCCCATGCAACTCGGCTGCTAGTCCTCCTGTCATGCAGATTCTTAAGGTCCTACCTCATGTCCAAGGCACCACAGCCAGCTAAAAAGTCAATAATCGATACCTAAATCTTGAATTGGACTACTTCTTACTGGCTATTACATCAACTTAGAAGTTTCATCTGTGTTCTACTATGGTGCTGTTCCTGTTTCCGCCTACGGCAACACGCGACATAGCTTTGCAGACGATAAGTACAACCGTTTCAGAGAGAAGAGCGGCCAATGTGACGATCTGGCTTTAAGTCGATTCGATAACAAATGACGAAAACGGACCGATTTCTCAGGTTTTTACTACATATGAACACTTTTCACATTCTCCCGTGCAACTCGGCTGCTAGTCCTCCTTTATTGCAGAATCTTAAGGTCCTAGCTCATGTCCAAAGCACCAAAGCCAGCTAAAAAGTCAACAACCGATACCTAAAACTTGAATTGTACTACTTCTTACTGGCTATTACATCATCTTAGAAGCTTCATCTGTGTTCTACTATGGTGCTTTTAACGTCTCCGAATACCGCAGTACGCGACATAGCTTTGCAGACGATAAGTTCAACCGTTTCAGAGAAAAGAGCGGCCAATGTGACGATCTGGCTTTAAGTAGATTCGATAATAAATGACGAAAACGGACGGATTTCTCAGGTTTTTACTACATATGAACACTTTTCACATTCTCCCGTGCAACTCGGCTGCTAGTCCTCCTTTCATGCAGAAACTTTAGGTCCCAGCTCATGTCCAAGGCACAAAAGCCAGCTAAAAGGTCAATATTCAATACCTAATACTTGTATTGTACTACCTCTTACTGGCTATTACGTCAACTTAGAAGCTTGATCTGTGTTCTACTATAGTGCTTTTAGTGTCTCCGCATACCGCAGCACGCGACATAGCTTTGCAGACGATAAGTACAACCGTTTCAGAGAGAAAAGCGGCCAATGTGTCGATCTGGCTTTAAGTCGATTCGATAACAAATGACGAAAACGGACGGATGTCTCAGGTATTTACTACATATGAACACTTTTCACATACTCCCGTGCAACTGAGCTGCTAGTCCTCATTCATGCAGAATCTTAAGGTCCTAGCTCATGTCCAAGGCACTAAAGCCAGCTAAAAAGTCAATAATCGATACCTAAAACGCGAATTGTACTACTTCTTACTGGATATTGCATCAACTTAGAAGCTTCATCTGTGTTCTACTGTAGTGATTTTAGTGTCTCCGCATACCGCAGCACGTGACATAGCTTTGCAGACGATAAGAACAACCGTTTCAGAGAGAAGAGCGCCCAATGTGACGATCTGGCTTTAAGTCGATTCGATAACAAATGACGAAAACGGACGGATTTCTCAGGTATTTTTTTACATATGAACACTTTTCACATTCTCCTGGGCAACTCGGCTGCTAGTCCTCCTTTCATGCAGAATCTTAACGTCCTAGCTCATGTCTAAGGCACCAAAGCCAGCTAAAAAGTCAATAATCGATACCTAAAACTTGAATTGTACTACTTCTTACTGGCTATTACAACAACTTAGAAGCTTCATCTGTGTTCTACTATGGTGATTTTAGTGTCTCCGCATACCGCAGCACGCGACATATCTTTGTAGACGATAAGTACAACCGTGTCAGAGAGAAGAGCGACCAATGTGACGAACTGGCTTTAAGTCGATTCGATAACAAATGACGAAACCGGACGAATTTCATAGGTTTTTACTACATATGAAAACTTTTCACATTCTCCCATGCAACTCGGCTGCTAGTCCTCCTTTCATGCAGATTCTTAAGGTCCTAGCTCATGTCCAAGGCACCAAAGCCAGCTAAAAAGTCAATAATCGATACCTAAATCTTGAATTGGACTACTTCTTACTGGCTATTACATCAACTTAGAAGTTTCATCTGTCTTCTACTATGGTGCTGTTCCTGTTTCCGCCTACGGCAACACGCGACATAGCTTTTCAGACGATAAGTACAACCGTTTCAGAGAGAAGAGCGGCCAATGTGACGATCTGGCTTTAAGTCGATTCGATAACAAATGACGAAAACGGACCGATTTCTCAGGTTTTTACTACATATGAACACTTTTCACATTCTCCCGTGCAACTCGGCTGCTAGTCCTCCTTTATTGCAGAATCTTAAGGTCCTAGCTCATGTCCAAGGCACCAAAGCCAGCTAAAAAGTCAACAACCGATACCTAAAACTTGAATTGTACTACTTCTTACTGGCTATTACATCATCTTAGAAGCTTCATCTGTGTTCTACTATGGTGCCTTTAGCGTCTCCGAATACCGCAGTACGCGACATAGCTTTGCAGACGATAAGTACAACCGTTTCAGAGAAAAGAGCGGCCAATGTGACGATCTGGCTTTAAGTAGATTCGATAATAAATGACGAAAACGG
Source organism: Schistocerca gregaria (assembly GCF_023897955.1). Classification (NCBI taxonomy): domain Eukaryota; kingdom Metazoa; phylum Arthropoda; class Insecta; order Orthoptera; family Acrididae; genus Schistocerca; species Schistocerca gregaria. The sequence goes on from NW_026061853.1 coordinate 1,698,960, forward strand.
ACGGATTTCTCAGGTTTTTACTTCATATGAAAACTTTTCACATTCTCCCGTGCAACTCGGCTGCTAGTCCTCCTTTCATGCAGAAACTTTAGGTCCCAGCTCATGTCCAAGGCACAAAAGCCAGCTAAAAGGTCAATATTCAATACCTAATACGTGTATTGTACTACCTCTTACTGGCTATTACATCAACTTAGAAGCTTGATCTGTGTTCTACTATAGTGCTTTTAGTGTCTCAGCATACCGCAGCACGCGACATAGCTTTGCAGACGATAAGTACAACCGTTTCAGAGAGAAAAGCGGCCAATGTGTCGATCTGGCTTTAAGTCGATTCGATAACAAATGACGAAAACGGACGGATTTCTCAGGTATTTACTACATATGAACACTTTTCACATACTCCCGTGCAACTGAGCTGCTAGTCCTCATTCATGCAGAATCTTAAGGTCCTAGCTCATGTCCAAGGCACCAAAGCCAGCTAAAAAGTCAATAATCGATACCTAAAACGCGAATTGTACTACTTCTTACTGGATATTGCATCAACTTAGAAGCTTCATCTGTGTTCTACTGTGGTGATTTTAGTGTCTCCGCATACCGCAGCACGTGACATAGCTTTGCAGACGATAAGTACAACCGTTTCAGAGAGAAGAGCGCCCAATGTGACGATCTGGCTTTAAGTCGATTCGATAACAAATGACGAAAACGGACGGATTTCTCAGGATTTTACTACATATGAACACTTTTCACATTCTCCCGTGCAACTCGGCTGCTAGTCCTCCTTCTTTCAAAATCTTAAGTTCCTAGCTCGTGTCCAAGGCACCAAAGAAGTGTAAAAAGTCAATAACCGATACCTTAAACTTGAATTTTACTTCTTCTTACTGGCTATTACATCAACTTAGAAGCTTCATCTGTGTTCTACTATGGTGCTTTTAGTGTGTCCGCATACCGCAGCACGCGACATAGCTTTGCAGACGATAAGTACAACCGTTTCAGAGAGAAGTGCGGCCAATGTGACGATCTGGCTTTAAGTCGATTCGATAACAAATGACGAAAACGGACGGATGTCTCAGGTTTTTACTGCATATGAACACTTTTCACATACTCCCGTGCAACTCGGCTGCTAGTCCTCCTTTCATGCAGAATCTTAAGGTCCTAGCTCATGTCCAAGGAACCAAAGCTAGCTAAAAAGACAATAATCGATACCTAAAACTTGAATTGCACTACTTCTTACTGGCTATTACAACAACTTAGAAGCTTCATCTGTGTTCTACTATGGTGATTTTAGTGTCTCCGCATACCGCAGCACGCGACATATCTTTGTAGACGATAAGTACAACCGTGTCAGAGAGAAGAGCGACCAATGTGACGATCTGGCTTTAAGTCGATTCGATAACAAATGACGAAAACGGACGGATTTCTCAGGTATTTTTTTACATATGAACACTTTTCACATTCTCCTGGGCAACTCGGCTGCTAGTCCTCCTTTCATGCAGAATCTTAACGTCCTAGCTCATGTCTAAGGCACCAAAGCCAGCTAAAAAGTCAATAATCGATACCTAAAACTTGAATTGTACTACTTCTTACTGGCTATTACAACAACTTAGAAGCTTCATCTGTGTTCTACTATGGTGATTTTAGTGTCTCCGCATACCGCAGCACGCGACATATCTTTGTAGACGATAAGTACAACCGTGTGAGAGAGAAGAGCGACCAATGTGACGAACTGGCTTTAAGTCGATTCGATAACAAATGACGAAACCGGACGAATTTCATAGGTTTTTACTACATATGAAAACTTTTCACATTCTCCCATGCAACTCGGCTGCTAGTCCTCCTTTCATGCAGATTCTTAGGGTCCTACCTCATGTCCAAGGCACCAAAGCCAGCTAAAAAGTCAATAATCGATACCTAAATCTTGAATTGGACTACTTCTTACTGGCTATTACATCAACTTAGAAGTTTCATCTGTGTTCTACTATGGTGCTGTTCCTGTTTCCGCCTACGGCAACACGCGACATAGCTTTGCAGACGATAAGTACAACCGTTTCAGAGAGAAGAGCGGCCAATGTGACGATCTGGCTTTAAGTTGATTCGATAACAAATGACGAAAACGGACCGATTTCTCAGGTTTTTACTACATATGAACACTTTTCACATTCTCCCGTGCAACTCGGCTGCTAGTCCTCCTTTATTGCAGAATCTTAAGGTCCTAGCTCATGTCCAAGGCACCAAAGCCAGCTAAAAAGTCAACAACCGATACCTAAAACTTGAATTGTACTACTTCTTACTGGCTATTACATCATCTTAGAAGCTTCATCTCTGTTCTACTATGGTGCTTTTAACGTCTCCGAATACCGCAGTACGCGACATAGCTTTGCAGACGATAAGTACAACCGTTTCAGAGAAAAGAGCGGCCGATGTGACGATCTGGCTTTAAGTAGATTCGATAATAAATGACGAAAACGGACGGATTTCTCAGGTTTTTACTACATATGAACACTTTTCACATTCTCCCGTGCAACTCGGCTGCTAGTCCTCCTTTCATGCAGAAACTTTAGGTCCCAGCTCATGTCCAAGGCACAAAAGCCAGCTAAAAGGTCAATATTCAATACCTAATACTTGTATTGTACTACTTCTTACTGGCTATTACATCAACTTAGAAGCTTGATCTGTGTTCTACTATAGTGCTTTTAGTGTCTCCGCATACCGCAGCACGCGACATAGCTTTGCAGACGATAAGTACAACCGTTTCAGAGAGAAAAGCGGCCAATGTGTCGATCTGGCTTTAAGTCGATTCGATAACAAATGACGAAAACGGACGGATGTCTCAGGTATTTACTACATATGAACACTTTTCACATACTTCCGTGCAACTGAGCTGCTAGTCCTCATTCATGCAGAATCTTAAGGTCCTAGCTCATGTCCAAGGCACTAAAGCCAGCTGAAAAGTCAATAATCGATACCTAAAACGCGAATTGTACTACTTCTTACTGGATATTGCATCAACTTAGAAGCTTCATCTGTGTTCTACTGTGGTGATTTTAGTGTCTCCGCATACCGCAGCACGTGACATAGCTTTGCAGACGATAAGAACAACCGTTTCAGAGAGAAGAGCGCCCAATGTGACGATCTGGCTTTAAGTCGATTCGATAACAAATGACGAAAACGGACGGATTTCTCAGGTTTTTACTACATATGTACACTTTTCACATTCTCCCGTGCAACTCGGCTGCCAGTCCTTCTTCTTTCAAAATCTTAAGTTCCTAGCTCGTGTCCAAGGCACCAAAGAAGTGTAAAAAGTCAATAACCGATACCTTAAACTTGAATTTTACTTCTTCTTACTGGCTATTACATCAACTTAGAAGCTTCATCTGTGTTCTACTATGGTGCTTTTAGTGTGTCCGCATACCGCAGCACGCGACATAGCTTTGCAGACGATAAGTACAACCGTGTGAGAGAGAAGAGCGACCAATGTGACGAACTGGCTTTAAGTCGATTCGATAACAAATGACGAAACCGGACGAATTTCATAGGTTTTTACTACATATGAAAACTTTTCACATTCTCCCATGCAACTCGGCTGCTAGTCCTCCTTTCATGCAGATTCTTAGGGTCCTACCTCATGTCCAAGGCACCAAAGCCAGCTAAAAAGTCAATAATCGATACCTAAATCTTGAATTGGACTACTTCTTACTGGCTATTACATCAACTTAGAAGTTTCATCTGTGTTCTACTATGGTGCTGTTCCTGTTTCCGCCTACGGCAACACGCGACATAGCTTTGCAGACGATAAGTACAACCGTTTCAGAGAGAAGAGCGGCCAATGTGACGATCTGGCTTTAAGTTGATTCGATAACAAATGACGAAAACGGACCGATTTCTCAGGTTTTTACTACATATGAACACTTTTCACATTCTCCCGTGCAACTCGGCTGCTAGTCCTCCTTTATTGCAGAATCTTAAGGTCCTAGCTCATGTCCAAGGCACCAAAGCCAGCTAAAAAGTCAACAACCGATACCTAAAACTTGAATTGTACTACTTCTTACTGGCTATTACATCATCTTAGAAGCTTCATCTGTGTTCTACTATGGTGCTTTTAACGTCTCCGAATACCGCAGTACGCGACATAGCTTTGCAGACGATAAGTACAACCGTTTCAGAGAAAAGAGCGGCCAATGTGACGATCTGGCTTTAAGTAGATTCGATAATAAATGACGAAAACGGACGGATTTCTCAGGTTTTTACTACATATGAACACTTTTCACATTCTCCCGTGCAACTCGGCTGCTAGTCCTCCTTTCATGCAGAAACTTTAGGTCCCAGCTCATGTCCAAGGCACAAAAGCCAGCTAAAAGGTCAATATTCAATACCTAATACTTGTATTGTACTACTTCTTACTGGCTATTACATCAACTTAGAAGCTTGATCTGTGTTCTACTATAGTGCTTTTAGTGTCTCCGCATACCGCAGCACGCGACATAGCTTTGCAGACGATAAGTACAACCGTTTCAGAGAGAAAAGCGGCCAATGTGTCGATCTGGCTTTAAGTCGATTCGATAACAAATGACGAAAACGGACGGATGTCTCAGGTATTTACTACATATGAACACTTTTCACATACTTCCGTGCAACTGAGCTGCTAGTCCTCATTCATGCAGAATCTTAAGGTCCTAGCTCATGTCCAAGGCACTAAAGCCAGCTGAAAAGTCAATAATCGATACCTAAAACGCGAATTGTACTACTTCTTACTGGATATTGCATCAACTTAGAAGCTTCATCTGTGTTCTACTGTGGTGATTTTAGTGTCTCCGCATACCGCAGCACGTGACATAGCTTTGCAGACGATAAGAACAACCGTTTCAGAGAGAAGAGCGCCCAATGTGACGATCTGGCTTTAAGTCGATTCGATAACAAATGACGAAAACGGACGGATTTCTCAGGTTTTTACTACATATGTACACTTTTCACATTCTCCCGTGCAACTCGGCTGCCAGTCCTTCTTCTTTCAAAATCTTAAGTTCCTAGCTCGTGTCCAAGGCACCAAAGAAGTGTAAAAAGTCAATAACCGATACCTTAAACTTGAATTTTACTTCTTCTTACTGGCTATTACATCAACTTAGAAGCTTCATCTGTGTTCTACTATGGTGCTTTTAGTGTGTCCGCATACCGCAGCACGCGACATAGCTTTGCAGACGATAAGTACAACCGTTTCAGAGAAAAGAGCGGCCAATGTGACGATCTGGCTTTAAGTCGATTCGATAACAAATGACGAAAACGGACGGATGTCTCAGGTTTTTACTACATATGAACACTTTTCACATTCTCCCGTGCAACTCGGCTGATAGTCCTCCTTCATGCAAAATCTTAATTTACTAGCTCGTTTCCAAGGCACCAAAGAAGGGTAAAAAGTCATTAACTGATACCTAAAACTTGAATTGTACTACTTCTTACTGGCTATTACAACAACTTAGAAGCTTCATCTGTGTTCTACTATGGTGATTTTAGTGTCTCCGCATACCGCAGCACGCGACATATCTTTGTAGACGATAAGTACAACCGTGTCAGAGAGAAGAGCGACCAATGTGACGATCTGGCTTTAAGTCGATTCGATAACAAATGACGAAAACGGACGGATGTCTCAGGTTTTTACTACATATGAACACTTTTCACAATCTCCCATGCAACTCGGCTGCTAGTCCTCCTTTCATGCAGAATCTTAAAGTCCTAGCTCATGTCCAAGGCACCAAAGCCAGCTAAAAAGTCAATAATCAATACCTAAAACTTGAATTGTACTACTTCTTCCTGGCTATTACATCAACTTAGAAGCTTCATCTGTGTTCCACTACGGTGCTTTTAGTTTCTCCGCATACCGGTGCACGCGACATAGTTTTACAGACGATAAGTACAACCGTTTCAGAGAGAAGAGCGGAAAATCTGACGATCTGGCTTTAAGTCGATTCGATAACAAATGACGAAATCGGACGGATTTCTCAGGTTTTTACTACGTATGAACACTTTTCACATTCTCCCGTGCAACTCGGCTGATAGTCCTCCTTCATGCAAAATCTTAAATTCCTAGCTCGTTTCCAAGGCACCAAAGAAGGGTAAAAAGTCATTAACTGATACCTAAAACTTTAATTGTACTACTTCTTACTGGCTATTACATCAACTTAGAAGCTTCATCTGTGTTCTACTATGGTGCTTTTAGTGTCTCAGCATACCGCAGCACGCGACATAGCTTTGCAGACGATAAGTACAACCGTTTCAGAGAGAAGAGCGGCCAATGTGACGATCTGGCTTTAAGTCGATTCGATAACAAATGACGAAAACGGACGGATTTCTCAGGTTTTTACTATATATGAACACTTTTCACATTCTCCTGTGCAACTCGGCTGCTAGTCCTCCTTCATGCAAAATCTTAAGTTCCTAGATCGTGTCCAAGGCACCAAAGAAGGGTAAAAAGTCAATAACCGATACCTAAAACTTTAATTGTACTACTTCTTACTGGCTATTACATCAACTTAGAAGGCTTCATCTGTTCTACTATGGTGCTTTTAGTGTCTCTGCATATCGCAGCACGCGACATAGCTTTGTAGACGATAAGTACAACCGTTTCAGAGAGAAGAGCGGCCAATGTGACGATCTTGCTTTAAGTAGATTCGATAACAAATGACGAAAACGGACGGATTTCTCAGGTTTTTACTACATATGAACACTTTTCACATTCTCCCGTGCAACTCGGCTGATAGTCCTCCTTCATGCAAAATCTTAATTTCCTAGCTCGTGTCCAAGGCACAAAAGAAGGGTAAACAGTCATTAACTGATACCTAAAACTTTAATTGTACTACTTCTTACTGGCTATTACATCAACTTAGAAGCTTCATCTGTGTTCTACTATGGTGCTTTTAGTGTCTCAGCATACCGCAGCACGCGACATAGCTTTGCAGACGATAAGTACAACCGTTTCAGAGAGAAGAGCGGCCAATGTGACGATCTGGCTTTAAGTCGATTCGATAACAAATGACGAAAACTGACGGATTTCTCAGGTTTTTACTACATATGAACACTTTACACTTTCTCCCGTGCAACTCGGATGCTAGTCCTCCTTTCATTCTGAATCTTAAAATCCTAGCTCATGTCCAAGGCACCAAAGCCAGCTAAAGATCAATATTCAATACCTAAAACTTGAATTGTACCACTTCTTACTGGCTATTACATCAACTTAGAAGCTTGATCTGTGTTCTACTATGGTGCTTTTAGTGTCTCAGCATACCGCAGCACGCGACATAGCTTTGCAGACGATAAGTACAACCGTTTCAGAGAGAAGAGCGGCCAATGTGACGATCTGGCTTTAAGTCGATTCGATAACAAATGACGAAAACGGACGGATGTCTCAGGTTTTTACTGCATATGAACACTTTTCACATTCTCCCGTGCAACTCGGCTGCTAGTCCTCCTTTCATGCAGAAGCTTAAGGTCCTAGCTCATGTCCAAGGCACCAAAGCCAGCTAAAAAGTCAATAATCGATACCTAAAGCGCGAATTGTACTACTTCTTACTGGATATTGCATCAACTTAGAAGCTTCATCTGTGTTCTACTGTGGTGATTTTAGTGTCTCCGCATACCGCAGCACGCGACATAGCTTTGCAGACGATAAGTACAACCGTTTCAGAGAGAAGAGCGGCCAATGTGACGATCTTGCTTTAAGTAGATTCGATAACAAATGACGAAAACGGACGGATTTCTCAGGTTTTTACTACATATGAACACTTTTCACATTCTCCCGTGCAACTCGGCTGATAGTCCTCCTTCATGCAAAATCTTAATTTCCTGGCTCTTGTCCAAGGCACCAAAGAAGGGTAAAAAGTCATTAACTGATACCTAAAACTTTAATTGTACTACTTCTTACTGGCTATTACATCAACTTAGAAGCTTCATCTGTGTTGTACTATGGTGCTTTTAGTGTCTCAGCATACCGCAGCACGCGACATAGCTTTGCAGACGATAAGTACAACCGTTTCAGAGAGAAGAGCGGCCAATGTGACGATCTGGCTTTAAGTCGATTCGATAACAAATGACGAAAACGGACGGATTTCTCAGGTTTTTACTACATATGAACACTTTTCACATTCTCCCGTGCAACTCGGCTGATAGTCCTCCTTTCATGCAGAATCTTAAGGTCCTAGCTCATGTCCAAGGCACCAAAGCCAGCTAAAAAGTCAATAATCGATACCTAAATCTTGAATTGGACTACTTCTTACTGGCTATTACATCAACTTAAGCGCTTCATCTGTGTTCTACTATGGTGCTTCTCCTGTTTCCGCCTACGGCAACACGCGTCATAGCTTTGCAGACGATAAGTACAACCGTTTCAGAGAGAAGAGCGGCCTATGTGACGATCTGGCTTGAAGTCGATTCGATAACAAATGACGAAAACGGATGGATTTCTCAGGTTTTTACTACATATGAACACTTTTCACATTCTCCCGTGCAACTCGGCTGCTAGTCCTCCTTTATTGGAGAATCTTAAGGTCCTAGCTCATGTCCCAGGCACCAAAGCCAGCTAAAAAGTCAATAATCGATACCTAAAACGCGAATTGTACTACTTCTTACTGCATATTACATCAACTTAGAAGCTTCATCTGTGTTCTACTGTGGTGATCTTAGTGTCTCCGCATACCGCAGCACGTGACATAGCTTCGCAGACGATAAGTACAACCGTTTCAGAGAGAAGAGCGGCCAATGTGACGATCTGGCTTTAAGTCGATTCGATAACAAATGACGAAAACGGATGGATTTCTCAGGTTTTTACTACATATGAACACGTTTCACATTCTCCCGTGCAACTCGGCTGCTAGTCCTCCTTTCATGCAGAATCTTAAGGTCCTAGCTCATGTCCAAGGCACCAAAGCCAGCTAAAAAGTCAATAATCGATACCTAAAACTTGAATTGTACTACTTCTTACTGGCTATTACATCAACTTAGAAGCTTCATCTGTGTTCTACTATGGTGCTTTTAGTGTCTCCGCATACCGCAGCACGCGACATAGCTTTGCAGACGATAAGTACAACCGTTTCAGAGGGAAGAGCGGCCAATGTGACGAACTTGCTTTAAGTCGATTCGATAACAAATGACGAAAACGGACGGATTTCTCAGGTTTTTACTACGTATGAACACTTTTCACATTCTCCCGTGCAACTCGGCTGCTAGTCCTCCTTCATGCGAAATCTTAAGTTCCTAGCTCGTGTCCAAGGCACCAAAGAAGGGTAAAAAGTCAATAACCGATACATAAAACTTGAATTTTACTTCTTCTTACTGGCTATTACATCAACTTAGAAGCTTCATCTGTGTTCTACTATGGTGCTTTTAGTGTGTCCGCATACCGCAGCACGCGACATAGCTTTGCAGACGATAAGTACAACCGTTTCAGAGAGAAGAGCGGCCAATGTGACGATCTGGCTTTAAGTCGATTCGATAACAAATGACGAAAACGGACCTATTTCTCAGGTTTTTACTACATTTGAACACTTTTCACATTCCCCCATGCAACTCGGCTGCTAGTCCTCCTTTCATGCAGAATATTAAGGTCCTACCTCATGTCCAAGGCACCAAAACCCAGCTAAAAAGTCAATAATCGATACATAATCTTGAATTGGACTACTTCTTACTGGCTATTACATCAACTTAGAAGCTTCATCTGTGTTCTACTATGGTGCTTTTCCTGTTTCCGCCTACGGCAACATGCGACATACCTTTGAAGACGATAAGTACAACCGTTTCAGAGAGAAGAGCGGCCAATGTGACGATCTGGCTTTAAGTCGATTCGATAACAAATGACGAAAACGGACGGATTTCTCAGGTTTTAACTACATATGAACACTTTTCACATTCTCCCGTGCAACTAGGCTGCTAGTCCTCTTTTCATGCAGAATCTTAAGGTCCTAGCTCATGTCCAAGGCACCAAAGCCAGCTAAAAGTTCCATATTCAATACCTAAAACTTGAATTGTACTACTTCTTACTGGCTATTACATCAACTTAGAAGCTTCATCTGTGTTCTATTATGGTGCTTTTAGTGTCTAAGCATACCGCAGCACGCGACATAGCTTAGCAGACGATAAGTACAACCGTTTCAGAGAGAAGAGCGGCCAATGTGTCGATCTGGCTTTAAGTCGATTCGATAACAAATGACGAAAACGGACGGATGTCTCAGGTTTTTACTACATATGAACACGTTTCACATTCTCCCGTGCAACTCGGCTGCTAGTCCTCCTTTCATGCAGAATCTTAAGGTCCTAGCTCATGTCCAAGGCACCAAAGCCAGCTAAAAGTTCCATATTCAATACCTAAAACTTGAATTGTACTACTTCTTACTGGCTATTACATCAACTTAGAAGCTTCATCTGTGTTCTACTATGGTGCTTTTAGTGTCCCCGCATACCGCAGCATGCGACATAGCTTTGCAGACGATAAGTACAACCGTTTCAGAAAGAAGAGCGGCCAATGTGACGATCTGGCTTTAAGTCGATTCGATAACAAATGACGAAAACGGACGGATTTCTCAGGTTTTTACTACATATGAACACTTTTCACATTCTCCCGTGCAACTCGGCTGCTAGTCCTCCTTCATGCAAAATCTTAAGTTTCTAGCTCGTGTCCAAGGCACCAAAGAAGGGTAAAAAGTTAATAACCGATACATAAAACTTGAATTTTATTTCTTCTTACTGGCTATTACATCAACTTAGAAGCTTCATCTGTGTTCTACTATGGTGATTTTAGTGTGTCCGCATACCGCAGCACGCGACATAGCTGTGCAGACGATAAGTACAACCGTTTCAGAGAGAAGAGCGGCCAATGTGACGATCTGGCTTTAAGTCGATTCGATAACAAATGACGAAAACGGACGGATGTCTCAGGTTTTTACTGCATATGAACACTTTTCACATTCTCCCGTGCAACTCGGCTGCTAGTCCTCCTTTCATGCAGAATCTTAAGGTCCTAGCTCATGTCCAAGGCACCAAAGCCAGCTAAAAATTCAATAATCGATACCTTAAACTTGAATTGGATTACTTCTTACTGGCTATTACATCAACTTAGATGCTTCATCTGTGTTCTACTAAGGTGATTTTAGTGTCTCCGCATACCGCAGCACGCGACACTGCTTTGCAGACGATAAGTGCAACCGTTTCAGAGAGAAGAGCAGCCAATGTGACGATCTGGCTTTAAGTCGATTCGATAACAAATGACGAAAACGGACGGATTTCTCAGGTTTTTGCTACATATGAACACTTTCCACATTCTCCCATGCAACTCGGCTGCTAGTCGTCCTTTAATGCAGAATCTTAAGGCCCTAGCTCATGTCCAAGGCACCAAAGCCGGCTAAAAGGTCAATATTCAATACCTAAAACTTGAATTGGATTACTTCTTACTGGCTATTACATCAACTTAGATGCTTCATCTGTGTTCTACTATGGTGCTTTTAGTGTGTCCGCATACCGCAGCACGCGACATAGCTTTGCAGACGATAAGTACAACCGTTTCAGAGAGAAGAGCGGCCAATGTGACGATCTGGCTTTAAGTCGATTCTATAACAAATGACGAAAACGGACGGATGTCTCAGCTTTTTACTGCATATGAACACTTTTCACATTCTCCCGTGCAACTCGGCTGCTAGTCCTCCTTTCATGCAGAATCTTAAGGTCCTAGCTCATGTCCAAGGCACCACAGCCAGCGAAAAAGTCAATAATCGATACCTAAAACTTGAATTGGATTACTTCTTACTGGCTATTACATCAACTTAGATGCTTCATCTGTGTTCTACTATGGTGATTTTAGTGTCTCCGCATACCGCAGCACGCGACATAGCTTTGCAGACGATAAGTGCAACCGTTTCAGAGAGAAGAGCAGCCAATGTGACGATCTGGCTTTAAGTCGATTCGATAACAAATGACGAAAACGGACGGATTTCTCAGGTTTTTTCTACATATGAACACTTTTCACATTCTCCCATGCAAATCGGCTGCTAGTCCTCCTTTAATGCAGAATCTTAAGGTCCTAGCTCATGTCCAAGGCACTAAAGCCAGCTAAAAAGTCAATAATCGATACCTAAAACTTGAATTGGATTACTTCTTACTGGCTATTACATCAACTTAGAAGCCTAATCTGTGTTCTACTATGGTGCTTTTAGTGTCTCCGCATACCGCAGCACGCGACATAGCTTTGCAGACGATAAGTACAACCGTTTCAGAGAGAAGAGCGGCCAATGTGATGATCTGGCTTTAAGTCGATTCGATAACAAATGACGAAAACGGACGTATTTCTCAGGTTTTTACTACATTTGAACACTTTTCACATTCCCCCATGCAACTCGGCTGCTAGTAATCCTTTCATGCAGAATCGTAAGGTCCTAGCTCATGTCCAAGGCACCAAAGCCAGCTAAAATTCAATAATCGATACCTAAATCTTGAATTGGACTACTTCTTACTGGCTATTACATCAACTTAGAAGCTTCATCTGTGTTCTACTATGGTGCTTTTCCTGTTTCCGCCTACGGCAACACGCGACATACCTTTGAAGACGATAAGTACAACCGTTTCAGAGAGAAGAGCGGCCAATGTGACGATCTGGCTTCAAGTCGATTCGATAACAAATGACGAAAACGGACGGATTTCTCAGGTTTTAACTACATATGAACACTTTTCACATTCTCCCGTGCAACGCGGCTGCTAGTCCTCCTTTCATGCAGAATCTTAAGGTCCTAGCTCATGTCCAAGTCACCAAAGCCAGCTAAAAAGTCAATAATCGATACCTAAAACATGAATTGTACTACATCTTACTGGCTATTACATCAACTTAGAAGCTTCATCTGTGTTCTACTATGGTGCTTTTAGTGTCTCTGCATACCGCAGCACGCGACATAGCTGTGCAGACGATAAGTACTAGCGTTTCAGAGAGAAGAGCGGCCAATGTGACGATCTGGCTTTAAGTCGATTCGATAACAAATGACGAAAACGGACGGATTTCTAAGGTTTTTACTACATATGAACACTTTTCACATTCTCCCGTGCAACTCGGCTGCTAGTCCTCCTTTCATGCAGAATCGTAAGGTCTAGCTCATGTCCAAGGCACCAAAGTCAGCTAAAATGTCAATAATCGATACCTACAACTTGAATTGTACTACTTCTTACCTTCTATTACATCAACTTAGAAGCTTTATCTGTGTTCTACTATGGTGATTTTAGTGTCTCCGCATACCGCAGCTCGCGACATTGCTTTGTAGACGATAAGTACAACCGTTTCAGAGAGAAGAGCGACCAATGTGACGATCTGGCTTTAAGTCGATTCGATAACAAATGACGAAAACGGACTCATTTCTCAATTTTTTACTACATATGAACACTTTTCACATTCTCCCGTGCAACTCGGCTGCTAGTCCTCCTTTCATGCAGAATCTTAAGGTCCTAGCTCATGTCCAATTCACTAAAGCCAGCTAAAAAGTCAATAATCGATACCTAAACTTGAATTGGACTACTTCTTACTGGCTATTACATCAACTTAGATGCTTCATCTGTGTTCTACTATGGTGCTTTTAGTGTGTCCGCATACCGCAGCACGCGACATAGCTTTGCAGACGATAAGTACAACCGTTTCAGAGAGAAGAGCGGCCAATGTGACGATCTGGCTTTAAGTCGATTCTATAACAAATGACGAAAACGGACGGATGTCTCAGCTTTTTACTGCATATGAACACTTTTCACATTCTCCCGTGCAACTCGGCTGCTAGTCCTCCTTTCATGCAGAATCTTAAGGTCCTAGCTCATGTCCAAGGCACCACAGCCAGCGAAAAAGTCAATAATCGATACCTAAAACTTGAATTGGATTACCTCTTACTGGCTATTACATCAACTTAGATGCTTCATCTGTGTTCTACTATGGTGATTTTAGTGTCTCCGCATACCGCAGCACGCGACATAGCTTTGCAGACGATAAGTGCAACCGTTTCAGAGAGAAGAGCAGCCAATGTGACGATCTGGCTTTAAGTCGATTCGATAACAAATGACGAAAACGGACGGATTTCTCAGGTTTTTTCTACATATGAACACTTTTCACATTCTCCCATGCTAATCGGCTGCTAGTCCTCCTTTAATGCAGAATCTTAAGGTCCTAGCTCATGTCCAAGGCACTAAAGCCAGCTAAAAAGTCAATAATCGATACCTAAAACTTGAATTGGATTACTTCTTACTGGCTATTACATCAACTTAGAAGCCTAATCTGTGTTCTACTATGGTGCTTTTAGTGTCTCCGCATACCGCAGCACGCGACATAGCTTTGCAGACGATAAGTACAACCGTTTCAGAGAGAAGAGCGGCCAATGTGATGATCTGGCTTTAAGTCGATTCGATAACAAATGACGAAAACGGACGTATTTCTCAGGTTTTTACTACATTTGAACACTTTTCACATTCCCCCATGCAACTCGGCTGCTAGTAATCCTTTCATGCAGAATCGTAAGGTCCTAGCTCATGTCCAAGGCACCAAAGCCAGCTAAAATTCAATAATCGATACCTAAATCTTGAATTGGACTACTTCTTACTGGCTATTACATCAACTTAGAAGCTTCATCTGTGTTCTACTATGGTGCTTTTCCTGTTTCCGCCTACGGCAACACGCGACATACCTTTGAAGACGATAAGTACAACCGTTTCAGAGAGAAGAGCGGCCAATGTGACGATCTGGCTTCAAGTCGATTCGATAACAAATGACGAAAACGGACGGATTTCTCAGGTTTTAACTACATATGAACACTTTTCACATTCTCCCGTGCAACGCGGCTGCTAGTCCTCCTTTCATGCAGAATCTTAAGGTCCTAGCTCATGTCCAAGGCACCAAAGCCAGCTAAAAGTTCCATATTCAAAACCTAAAACTTGAATTGTACTACTTCTTACTGGCTATTACATCAACTTAGAAGCTTCATCTGTGTTCTATTATGGTGCTTTTAGTGTCTCAGCATACCGCAGCAGGTGACATAGCTTTGCAGACGATAAGTACAACCGTTTCAGAGAGAAGAGCGGCCAATGTGTCGATCTGGCTTTAAGTCGATTCGATAACAAATGACGAAAACGGACGGATTTCTCAGGTTTTTACTACATATGAACACTTTTCACATTCTCCCGTGGAACTCGGCTGCTAGTCCTCCTTGCATGCAGAATCTTAAGGTCCTAGCTCATGTCCAAGGTACCAAAGCCAGCTAAAAAGTCAATAATCGATACCTAAAACTCGAATTGTACTACTTCTTACTGGATATTACATCAACTTAGAAGCTTCATCTGTGTTCTACTGTGGTGATTTTAGTGTCTCCGCATACCGCAGCACGTGACATAGCTTTGCAGACGATAAGTACAACCGTTTCAGAGAAAAGAGCGGCCAATTTGACGATCTGGCTTTAAGTCGATTCGATAACAAATGACGAAAACGGACGGATTTCTCAGATTTTTACTACATATGAACACTTTTCACATTCTCCCGTGCAACTCGGCTGCTAGTCCTCCTTTCATGTAGAGTCTTAAGGTCCTAGCTCATGTCCAAGTCACCAAAGCCAGCTAAAAAGTCAATAATCGATACCTAAAACATGAATTGTACTACATCTTACTGGCTATTACATCAACTTAGAAGCTTCATCTGTGTTCTACTATGGTCCTTTTAGTGTCTCTGCATACCGCAGCACGCGACATAGCTGTGCAGACGATAAGTACTAGCGTTTCAGAGAGAAGAGCGGCCAATGTGACGATCTGGCTTTAAGTCGATTCGATAACAAATGACGAAAACGGACGGATTTCTAAGGTTTTTACTACATATGAACACTTTTCACATTCTCCCGTGCAACTCGGCTGCTAGTCCTCCTTTCATGCAGAATCGTAAGGTCTAGCTCATGTCCAAGGCACCAAAGTCAGCTAAAATGTCAATAATCGATACCTACAATTTGAATTGTACTACTTCTTACCTTCTATTACATCAACTTAGAAGCTTTATCTGTGTTCTACTATGGTGATTTTAGTGTCTCCGCATACCGCAGCACGCGACATTGCTTTGTAGACGATAAGTACAACCGTTTCAGAGAGAAGAGCGACCAATGTGACGATCTGGCTTTAAGTCGATTCGATAACAAATGACGAAAACGGACTCATTTCTCAGGTTTTTACTACATATGAACACTTTTCACATTCTCCCGTGCAACTCGGCTGCTAGTCCTCCTTTCATGCAGAATCTTAAGGTCCTAGCTCATGTCCAATTCACCAAAGCCAGCTAAAAAGTCAATAATCGATACCTAAACTTGAATTGGACTACTTCTTACTGGCTATTACATCAACTTAGATGCTTCATCTGTGTTCTACTATGGTGATTTCAGTGTCTCCGCATACCGCAGCACGCGACATAGCTTTGCAGACGAGAAGTACAACCGTTTCAGAGAGAAGAGCGGCCAATGTGTCGATCTGGCTTTAAGTCGATTCGATAACAAATGACGAAAACGGACGGATTTCTCAGGTTTTTACTACATTTGAACACTTTTCACATTCTCCCGTGCAACTCGGCTGCTAGTCCTCCTTTCATGCAGAGTCTTAAGGTCCTAGCTCATGTCCAAGGCACCAAAGCCAGCTAAAAAGTCAATAATCGATACCTAAAACATGAATTGTACTACTTCTTACTGGCTATTACATCAACTTAGAAGCTTCATCGGTGTTCTACTATGGTGCTTTTACTCTCTCCACATACCGCAGCACGCGACATAGCTTTGCAGACGATAAGTACAACCGTTTCAGTGAGAAGAGCGGCCAATGTGACGATCTGGCTTTAAGTCGATTCGATAACAAATGATGAAAACGTTCGGATTTCTAAGGTTTTTACTGCATATGAACAGTTTTCACATTCTCCCGTGTAACTCGGCTGCTAGTCCTCCTTTCATGCAGAATCTTAAGGTCCTAGCTCATGTCCAAGGCACCAAAGCCAGCTAAAAGTTCCATATTCAATACCTAAAACTTGAATTGTACTACTTCTTACTGGCTATTACATCAACTTAGAAGCTTCATCTGTGTTCTACTATGGTGATTTTAGTGTCTCCGCATACCGCAGCACGCGACATATCTTTGTAGACGATAAGTACAACCGTGTCAGAGAGAAGAGCGACCAATGTGACGATCTGGCTTTAAGTCGCTTCGATAACAAATGACGAAAACGGACGGATGTCTCAGGTTTTTACTACATATGAACACTTTTCACAATCTCCCATGCAACTCGGCTGCTAGTCCTCCTTTCATGCAGAATCTTAAAGTCCTAGCTCATGTCCAAGGCACAAAAGCCAGCTAAAAAGTCAATAATCAATACCTAAAACTTGAATTGTACTACTTCTTCCTGGCTATTACATCAACTTAGAAGCTTCATCTGTGTTCCACTACGGTGCTTTTAGTTTCTCCGCATACCGGTGCACGCGACATAGTTTTACAGACGATAAGTACAACCGTTTCAGAGAGAAGAGCGGAAAATCTGACGATCTGGCTTTAAGTCGATTCGATAACAAATGACGAAATCGGACGGATTTCTCAGGTTTTTACTACATATGAACACTTTTCACATTCTCCCGTGCAACTCGGCTGATAGTCCTCCTTCATGCAAAATCTTAATTTCCTAGCTCGTTTCCAAGGCACCAAAGAAGGGTAAAAGTCATTAACTGATACCTAAAACTTTAATTGTACTACTTCTTACTGGCTATTACATCAACTTAGAAGCTTCATCTGTGTTCTACTATGGTGCTTTTAGTGTCTCAGCATACCGCAGCACGCGACATAGCTTTGCAGACGATAAGTACAACCGTTTCAGAGAGAAGAGCGGCCAATGTGACGATCTGGCTTTAAGTCGATTCGATAACAAATGACGAAAACGGACGGATTTCTCAGGTTTTTACTATATATGAACACTTTTCACATTCTCCCGTGCAACTCGGCTGCTAGTCCTCCTTCATGCAAAATCTTAAGTTCCTAGATCGTGTCCAAGGCACCAAAGAAGGGTAAAAAGTCAATAACCGATACCTAAAACTTTAATTGTACTACTTCTTACTGGCTATTACATCAACTTAGAAGGCTTCATCTGTTCTACTATGGTGCTTTTAGTGTCTCTGCATATCGCAGCACGCGACATAGCTTTGTAGACGATAAGTACAACCGTTTCAGAGAGAAGAGCGGCCAATGTGACGATCTTGCTTTAAGTAGATTCGATAACAAATGACGAAAACGGACGGATTTCTCAGGTTTTTACTACATATGAACACTTTTCACATTCTCCCGTGCAACTCGGCTGATAGTCCTCCTTCATGCAAAATCTTAATTTCCTAGCTCGTGTCCAAGGCACAAAAGAAGGGTAAAAAGTCATTAACTGATACCTAAAACTTTAATTGTACTACTTCTTACTGGCTATTACATCAACTTAGAAGCTTCATCTGTGTTCTACTATGGTGCTTTTAGTGTCTCAGCATACCGCAGCACGCGACATAGCTTTGCAGACGATAAGTACAACCGTTTCAGAGAGAAGAGCGGCCAATGTGACGATCTGGCTTTAAGTCGATTCGATAACAAATGTCGAAAACTGACGGATTTCTCAGGTTTTTACTACATATGAACACTTTACACTTTCTCCCGTGCAGCTCGGATGCTAGTCCTCCTTTCATGCTGAATCTTAAAGTCCTAGCTCATGTCCAAGGCACCAAAGCCAGCTAAAGATCAATATTCAATACCTAAAACTTGAATTGTACCACTTCTTACTGGCTATTACATCAACTTAGAAGCTTGATCTGTGTTCTACTATGGTGCTTTTAGTGTCTCAGCATACCGCAGCACGCGACATAGCTTTGCAGACGATAAGTACAACCGTTTCAGAGAGAAGAGCGGCCAATGTGACGATCTGGCTTTAAGTCGATTCGATAACAAATGACGAAAACGGACGGATGTCTCAGGTTTTTACTGCATATGAACACTTTTCACATTCTCCCGTGCAACTCGGCTGCTAGTCCTCCTTTCATGCAGAATCTTAAGGTCCTAGCTCATGTCCAAGGCACCAAAGCCAGCTAAAAAGTCAATAATCGATACCTAAAGCGCGAATTGTACTACTTCTTACTGGATATTGCATCAACTTAGAAGCTTCATCTGTGTTCTACTGTGGTGATTTTAGTGTCTCCGCATACCGCAGCACGTGACATAGCTTTGCAGACGATAAGTACAACCGTTTCAGAGAGAAGAGCGGAAAATCTGACGATCTGGCTTTAAGTCGATTCGATAACAAATGACGAAATCGGACGGATTTCTCAGGTTTTTACTACATATGAACACTTTTCACATTCTCCCGTGCAACTCGGCTGATAGTCCTCCTTCATGCAAAATCTTAATTTCCTAGCTCGTTTCCAAGGCACCAAAGAAGGGTAAAAAGTCAATAACCGATACCTAAAACTTTAATTGTACTACTTCTTACTGGCTATTACATCAACTTAGAAGCTTCATCTGTGTTCTACTATGGTGCTTTTAGTGTCTCAGCATACCGCAGCACGCGACATAGCTTTGCAGACGATAAGTACAACCGTTTCAGAGAGAAGAGCGGCCAATGTGACGATCTGGCTTTAAGTCGATTCGATAACAAATGACGAAAACGGACGGATTTCTCAGGTTTTTACTATATATGAACACTTTTCACATTCTCCCGTGCAACTCGGCTGCTAGTCCTCCTTCATGCAAAATCTTAAGTTCCTAGATCGTGTCCAAGGCACCAAAGAAGGGTAAAAAGTCAATAACCGATACCTAAAACTTTAATTGTACTACTTCTTACTGGCTATTACATCAACTTAGAAGGCTTCATCTGTTCTACTATGGTGCTTTTAGTGTCTCTGCATATCGCAGCACGCGACATAGCTTTGTAGACGATAAGTACAACCGTTTCAGAGAGAAGAGCGGCCAATGTGACGATCTTGCTTTAAGTAGATTCGATAACAAATGAAGAAAACGGACGGATTTCTCAGGTTTTTACTACATATGAACACTTTTCACATTCTCCCGTGCAACTCGGCTGATAGTCCTCCTTCATGCAAAATCTTAATTTCCTGGCTCTTGTCCAAGGCACCAAAGAAGGGTAAAAAGTCATTAACTGATACCTAAAACTTTAATTGTACTACTTCTTACTGGCTATTACATCAACTTAGAAGCTTCATCTGTGTTCTACTATGGTGCTTTTAGTGTCTCAGCATACCGCAGCACGCGACATAGCTTTGCAGACGATAAGTACAACCGTTTCAGAGAGAAGAGCGGCCAATGTGACGATCTGGCTTTAAGTCGATTCGATAACAAATGACGAAAACGGACGGATTTCTCAGGTTTTTACTACATATGAACACTTTTCACATTCTCCCGTGCAACTCGGCTGCTAGTCCGCCTTCATGCAAAATCTTAAGTTCCTAGCTCGTGTCCAAGGCACCAAAGAAGTGTAAAAAGTCAATAACCGATACCTTAAACTTGAATTTTACTTCTTCTTACTGGCTATTACATCAACTTAGAAGCTTCATCTGTGTTCTTCTATGGTGCTTTTAGTGTGTCCGCATACCGCAGCACGCGACATAGCTTTGCAGACGATAAGTACAACCGTTTCAGAGAGAAGAGCGGCCAGTTTGACGATCTGACTTTAAGTCGATTCGATAACAAATGACGAAAACGGACAAATGTCTCAGGTTTTTACTACATATGAATACTTTTCACATTCTCCGGTGCAACTCGGCTGCTAGTCCTCCTTTAATGCAGAAACCTAAGGTCCTGTCTCATGTCCAAGGCACCAAAACCAGCTAAAAAGTCAATAATCGATACCTAAAACTTGAATTGGACTACTTCTTACTGGGTATTACATCAACTTAGAAGCTTCATCTGTCTTCTTCTATGGTGCTTTTACTGTCTCCGCATACCGCAGCACGCGACATAGCTTTGTAGACGATAAGTACAACCGTTTCAGAGAGAAGAGCGGCCAATGTGACGATCTTGCTTTAAGTAGATTCGATTACAAGTGATGAAAACGGCCGGATTTCTCAGGTTTTTACTACATATGAACACTTTTCACATTCTCCCGTGCAACTCGGCTGATAGTCCTCCTTCATGCAAAATCTTAATTTCCTAGCTCGTGTCCAAGGCACCATAGAAGGGTAAAAAGTCATTAACTGATACCTAAAACTTTAATTGTACTACTTCTTACTGGCTATTACATCAACTTAGAAGCTTCATCTGTGTTCTACTATGGTGCTTTTAGTGTGTCCGCATACCGCAACACGCGACATAGCTTTGCAGACGATAAGTACAACCGTTTCAGAGAGAAGAGCGGCCAATGTGACGATCTGGCTTTAAGTCGATTCGATAACAAATGACGAAAACGGACAAATTTCTTAGGTTTTTACTACATATGAAAACTTTTCACATTCTCCCGTGCAACTCGGCTGCTAGTCCTCCTTTCATGCAGAATCTTAAGGTCCTAGCTCATGTCCAAGGCACCAAAGCCAGCTAAAAAGTCAATAATCGATACCTAAATCTTGAATTGGACTACTTCTTACTGGCTATTACATCAACTTAAGCGTTTTATCTGTGTTCTACTATGGTGCTTCTCCTGTTTCCGCCTACGGCAACACGCGTCATAGCTTTGCAGACGATAAGTACAACCGTTTCAGAGAGAAGAGCGGCCTATGTGACGATCTGGCTTTAAGTCGATTCGATAACAAATGACGAAAACGGATGGATTTCTCAGGTTTTTACTACATATGAACACTTTTCACATTCTCCCGTGCAACTCGGCTGCTAGTCCTCCTTTATTGGAGAATCTTAAGGTCCTAGCTCATGTCCAAGGCACCAAAGCCAGCTAAAAAGTCAATAATCGATACCTAAAACGCGAATTGTACTACTTCTTACTGCATATTACATCAACTTAGAAGCTTCATCTGTGTTCTACTGTGGTGATCTTAGTGTCTCCGCATACCGCAGCACGTGACATAGCTTCGCAGACGATAAGTACAACCGTTTCAGAGAGAAGAGCGGCCAATGTGACGATCTGGCTTTAAGTCGATTCGATAACAAATGACGAAAACGGATGGATTTCTCAGGTTTTTACTACATATGAACACGTTTCACATTCTCCCGTGCAACTCGGCTGCTAGTCCTCCTTTCATGCAGAATCTTAAGGTCCTAGCTCATGTCCAAGGCACCAAAGCCAGCTAAAAAGTCAATAATCGATACCTAAAACTTGAATTGTACTACCTCTTACTGGCTATTACATCAACTTAGAAGCTTCATCTGTGTTCTACTATGGTGCTTTTAGTGTCTCCGCATACCGCAGCACGCGACATAGCTTTGCAGACGATAAGTACAACCGTTTCAGAGGGAAGAGCGGCCAATGTGACGAACTTGCTTTAAGTCGATTCGATAACAAATGACGAAAACGGACGGATTTCTCAGGTTTTTACTACGTATGAACACTTTTCACATTCTCCCGTGCAACTCGGCTGCTAGTCCTCCTTCATGCGAAATCTTAAGTTCCTAGCTCGTGTCCAAGGCACCAAAGAAGGGTAAAAAGTCAATAACCGATACATAAAACTTGAATTTTACTTCTACTTACTGGCTATTACATCAACTTAGAAGCTTCATCTATGTTCTACTATGGTGCTTTTAGTGTGTCCGCATACCGCAGCACGCGACATAGCTTTGCAGACGATAAGTACAACCGTTTCAGAGAGAAGAGCGGCCAATGTGACGATCTGGCTTTAAGTCGATTCGATAACAAATGACGAAAACGGACCTATTTCTCAGGTTTTTACTACATTTGAACACTTTTCACATTCCCCCATGCAACTCGGCTGCTAGTCCTCCTTTCATGCAGAATATTAAGGTCCTACCTCATGTCCAAGGCACCAAAACCCAGCTAAAAAGTCAATAATCGATACATAATCTTGAATTGGACTACTTCTTACTGGCTATTACATCAACTTAGAAGCTTCATCTGTGTTCTACTATGGTGCTTTTCCTGTTTCCGCCTACGGCAACATGCGACATACCTTTGAAGACGATAAGTACAACCGTTTCAGAGAGAAGAGCGGCCAATGTGACGATCTGGCTTTAAGTCGATTCGATAACAAATGACGAAAACGGACGGATTTCTCAGGTTTTAACTACATATGAACACTTTTCACATTCTCCCGTGCAACTAGGCTGCTAGTCCTCTTTTCATGCATAATCTTAAGGTCCTAGCTCATGGCCAAGGCACCAAAGCCAGCTAAAAGTTCCATATTCAATACCTAAAACTTGAATTGTACTACTTCTTACTGGCTATTACATCAACTTAGAAGCTTCATCTGTGTTCTATTATGGTGCTTTTAGTGTCTAAGCATACCGCAGCACGCGACATAGCTTAGCAGACGATAAGTACAACCGTTTCAGAGAGAAGAGCGGCCAATGTGTCGATCTGGCTTTAAGTCGATTCGATAACAAATGACGAAAACGGACGGATGTCTCAGGTTTTTACTACATATGAACACGTTTCACATTCTCCCGTGCAACTCGGCTGCTAGTCCTCCTTTCATGCAGAATCTTAAGGTCCTAGCTCATGTCCAAGGCACCAAAGCCAGCTAAAAGTTCCATATTCAATACCTAAAACTTGAATTGTACTACTTCTTACTGGCTATTACATCAACTTAGAAGCTTCATCTGTGTTCTACTATGGTGCTTTTAGTGTCCCCGCATACCGCAGCATGCGACATAGCTTTGCAGACGATAAGTACAACCGTTTCAGAGAGAAGAGCGGCCAATGTGACGATCTGGCTTTAAGTCGATTCGATAACAAATGACGAAAACGGACGGATTTCTCAGGTTTTTACTACATATGAACACTTTTCACATTCTCCCGTGCAACTCGGCTGCTAGTCCTCCTTCATGCAAAATCTTAAGTTTCTAGCTCGTGTCCAAGGCACCAAAGAAGGGTAAAAAGTTAATAACCGATACATAAAACTTGAATTTTATTTCTTCTTACTGGCTATTACATCAACTTAGAAGCTTCATCTGTGTCCTACTATGGTGATTTTAGTGTGTCCGCATACCGCAGCACGCGACATAGCTGTGCAGACGATAAGTACAACCGTTTCAGAGAGAAGAGCGGCCAATGTGACGATCTGGCTTTAAGTCGATTCGATAACAAATGACGAAAACGGACGGATGTCTCAGGTTTTTACTGCATATGAACACTTTTCACATTCTCCCGTGCAACTCGGCTGCTAGTCCTCCTTTCATGCAGAATCTTAAGGTCCTAGCTCATGTCCAAGGCACCAAAGCCAGCTAAAAAGTCAATAATCGATACCTTAAACTTGAATTGGATTACTTCTTACTGGCTATTACATCAACTTAGATGCTTCATCTGTGTTCTACTAAGGTGATTTTAGTGTCTCCGCATACCGCAGCACGCGACACTGCTTTGCAGACGATAAGTGCAACCGTTTCAGAGAGAAGAGCAGCCAATGTGACGATCTGGCTTTAAGTCGATTCGATAACAAATGACGAAAACGGACGGATTTCTCAGGTTTTTACTACATATGAACACTTTCCACATTCTCCCATGCAACTCGGCTGCTAGTCGTCCTTTAATGCAGAATCTTAAGGTCCTAGCTCATGTCCAAGGCACCAAAGCCGGCTAAAAGGTCAATATTCAATACCTAAAACTTGAATTGGATTACTTCTTACTGGCTATTACATCAACTTAGAGGCTTCATCTGTGTTCTACTATGGTGATTTTAGTGTCTCCGCATGCCGCAGCACGCGACATAGCTTTGCAGACGATAAGTGCAACCGTTTCAGAGAGAAGAGCAGCCAATGTGACGATCTGGCTTTAAGTCGATTCGATAACAAATGACGAAAACGGACGGATTTCTTAGGTTTTTACTACATATGAACACTTTTCACATTCTCCCGTGCAACTCGGCTGCTAGTCCTTCTTTCATGCAAAATCTTAGGGTCCTAGCTCATGTCCAAGGCACCAAAGCCAGCTAAAAATTCAATATTCAATACCTAAAACTTGAATTGTACTACTTCTTACTGGCTATTACATCAACTTAGAAGCTTGATCTGTGTTCTACTATGGTGATTTTAGTGTCTCAGCATACCGCAGCACGCGACATAGCTTTGCAGACGATAAGTACAACCGTTTCAGAGAGAAGAGCGGCCAATGTGACGATCTGGCTTTAAGTCGATTCGATAACAAATGACGAAAACGGACCGATTTCTCAGGTTTTTACTACATATGAACACTTTTCACATTCTCCCGTGCAACTGGGCTGCTAGTCCTCCTTTCATGCAGAATCTTAAAGTCCTAGCTCATGTCCA
This sequence comes from Schistocerca gregaria, assembly GCF_023897955.1. Lineage (NCBI taxonomy): Eukaryota > Metazoa > Arthropoda > Insecta > Orthoptera > Acrididae > Schistocerca > Schistocerca gregaria. The sequence goes on from NW_026061853.1 coordinate 1,724,379, forward strand.
AGGCACCAAAGCCAGCTAAAAAGTCAATAATCGATACCTAAAACTTGAATGGTATTACTTCTTACTGGCTATTACAGCAACTTAGAAGTTTCATCTGTGTTCTACTATGGTGCTTTTAGTGTTTCCGCATACCGCAGCACGCGACATAGCTTTGCAGACGATAAGTACAAGTGTTTCAGAGAGAAGAGCGGCCAGTTTGACGATCTGTCTTTAAGTCGATTCGATAACAAATGACGATAACGGACGGATTTCTCGGGTTTTTACTACATATGAACACTTTTCACATTCTCCCATGCAAATCGGCTGCTAGTCCTCCTTTCATACAGTATGTTAAGGTCCTAGCTCATGTCCAAGGCACCAAAGCCAGCTAAAAAGTCAATAATCGATACCTAAAACGCGAATTGTACTACTTCTTACTGGATATTGCATCAACTTAGAAGCTTCATCTGTGTTCTACTGTGGTGATTTTAGTGTCTCCGCATACCGCAGCACGTGACATAGCTTTGCAGACGATAAGTACAACCGTTTCAGAGAGAATAGCGGCTAATTTGACGTTCTGGCTTTAAGTCGATTCGATAACAAATGACGAAAACGGACGGATTTCTCGGGTTTTTACTACATATGAACACTTTTCACATTCTCCCATGCAAATCGGCTGCTAGTCCTCCTTTCATACAGAATGTTAAGGTCCAAGCTTTTGACCAAGGCACCAAAGCCAGCTAAAAAGTCAATAACCGACACCTAAAACTTGAATTGTACTACTTCTTCCTGGCTATTACGTCAACTTAGAAGCTTCATCTGTGTTCTACTATGGTGCTTTTAGTGTCCCCGCATACCGCAGCATGCGACATAGCTTTGCAGACGATAAGTACAACCGTTTCAGAGAGAAGAGCGGCCAATGTGACGATCTGGCTTTAAGTCGATTCGATAACAAATGACGAAAACGGACGAATTTCTTAGGTTTTTACTACATATGAACACTTTTCACATTCTCCCGTGCAACTCGGCTGCTAGACCTTCTTTCATGCAGAATCGTAAGGTCCTAGCTCATGTCCAAGGCACCAAAGCCAGCTAATAAGTCAATAATCGATACCTAAATCTTGAATTGGACTACATCTTACTGGCTATTACATCAACTTAGAAGTTTCATCTGTGTTCTACTATGGTGATTTTCCTGTTTCCGCCTACGGCAACACGCGACATAGCTTTGCAGACGATAAGTACAACCGTTTCAGAGAGAAGAGCGGCCAATGTGACGATCTGGCTTTAAGTCGATTCGATAACAAATGACGAAAACGGACCGATTTCTCAGGTTTTTACTACATATGAACACTTTTCACATTCGCCCGTGCAACTCGGCTGCTAGTCCTCCTTTATTGCAGAATCTTAAGGTCCTAGCTCATGTCCAAGGCACCAAAGCCAGCTAAAAAGTCAACAACCGATACCTAAAACTTGAATTGTACTACTTCTTACTGGCTATTACATCATCATAGAAGCTTCATCTGTGTTCTACTATGGTGCTTTTAGTGTCTCCGAATACCGCAGTACGCGACATAGCTTTGCAGACGATAAGTACAACCGTTTCAGAGAGAAGAGCGCCAATGTGACGATCTGGCTTTAAGTAGATTCGATAATAAATGACGAAAACGGACGGATTTCTCAGGTTTTTACTACATATGAACACTTTTCACATTCTCCCGTGCAACTCGGCTGCTAGTCCTCCTTCATGCAAAATCTTAAGTTCCTAGCTCGTGTCCAAGGCACCAAAGAAGTGTAAAAAGTCAATAACCGATACCTAAAACTTGAATTTTACTTCTTCTTACTGGCTATTACATCAACTTAGAAGCTTCATCTGTAATCTACCATGGTGCTTTTAGTGTGTCCGCATACCGCAGCACGCGACATAGCTTTGCAGACGATAGGTACAACCGTTTCAGAGAGAAGAGCGGCCAATGTGACGATCTGGCTTTAAGTCGTTCCGATAACAAATGACGAAAACGGACGGATTTCTCGGGTTTTTACTACATATGAACACTTTTCACATTCTCCCGTGCAATTCGGCTGCTAGTCCTCCTTTCATGCAGAATCTTAAGGTCCTAGCTCATGTCCAAGGCACCAAAGCCAGCTAAAAAGTCAATAATCGATACCTAAAACTTGAGTTGTACTAATTCTTACTGGCTATTACATCATCTTAGAAGCTTCATCTGTGTTCTGCTATGGTGCTTTTAGTGTCTCCGCATACCGCAGCACGCGACATAGCTTTCAGACGATAAGTACAACTGTTTCAGAGAGAAGAGCGGCCAATGTGATGATCTGGCTTTAAGTCGATTCGATAACAAATGACGAAAACGGACGGATTTCTCAGGTTTTTACTACATATGAACACTTTTCACATTCTCCCGTGCAACTCGGCTGCTAGTCCTCCTTTCATGCAGAGTCTTATGGTCCTAGCTCTAGTCCAAGGCACCAAAGCCAGCTAAAAAGTCAATAATCGATACCTAAAACTTGAGTTGTACTACTTCTTACTGGCTATTACATCATCTTAGAAGCTTCATCTGTGTTCTGCTATGGTGCTTTTAGTGTCTCCGCATACCGCAGCACGCGACATAGCTTTGCAGACGATAAGTACAACCGTTTCAGAGAGAAGAGCGGCCAATGTGACGATCTGGCTTTAAGTCGATTCGACAGCAAATGACGAAAACGGACGAATTTCTTAGGTTTTTACTACATATGAACACTTTTCACATTCTCCCGTGCAACTCGGCTGCTAGTCCTTCTTTCATGCAGAATCTTAGGGTCCTAGCTCATGTCCAAGGCACCAAAGCCAGCTAAAAATTCAATATTCAATACCTAAAACTTGAATTGTACTACTTCTTACTGGCTATTACATCAACTTAGAAGCTTGATCTGTGTTCTACTATGGTGATTTTAGTGTCTCAGCATACCGCAGCACGCGACATAGCTTTGCAGACGATAAGTACAACCGTTTCAGAGAGAAGAGCGGCCAATGTGACGATCTGGCTTTAAGTCGATTCGATAACAAATGACGAAAACGGACCGATTTCTCAGGTTTTTACTACATATGAACACTTTTCACATTCTCCCGTGCAACTGGGCTGCTAGTCCTCCTTTCATGCAGAATCTTAAAGTCCTAGCTCATGTCCAAGGCACCAAAGCCAGCTAAAAAGTCAATAATCGATACCTAAAACTTGAATGGTATTACTTCTTACTGGCTATTACAGCAACTTAGAAGTTTCATCTGTGTTCTACTATGGTGCTTTTAGTGTTTCCGCATACCGCAGCACGCGACATAGCTTTGCAGACGATAAGTACAAGTGTTTCAGAGAGAAGAGCGGCCAGTTTGACGATCTGTCTTTAAGTCGATTCGATAACAAATGACGATAACGGACGGATTTCTCGGGTTTTTACTACATATGAACACTTTTCACATTCTCCCATGCAAATCGGCTGCTAGTCCTCCTTTCATACAGAATGTTAAGGTCCAAGCTTTTGACCAAGGCACCAAAGCCAGCTAAAAAGTCAATAACCGACACCTAAAACTTGAATTGTACTACTTCTTCCTGGCTATTACGTCAACTTAGAAGCTTCATCTGTGTTCTACTATGGTGCTTTTAGTGTCTCCGCATACCGCAGCACGCGACATAGCTTTGCAGACGATAAGTACAACCGTTTCAGAGAGAAGAGCGTTCAATGTGACGATCTGGCTTTAAGTCGATTCGATAGCAAATGACGAAAACGGACGAACTTCTTAGGTTTTTACTACATATGAACACTTTTCACATTCTCCCGTGCAACTCGGCTGCTAGACCTTCTTTCATGCAGAATCGTAAGGTCCTAGCTCATGTCCAAGGCACCAAAGCCAGCTAATAAGTCAATAATCGATACCTAAATCTTGAATTGGACTACATCTTACTGGCTATTACATCAACTTAGAAGTTTCATCTGTGTTCTACTATGGTGATTTTCCTGTTTCCGCCTACGGCAACACGCGACATAGCTTTGCAGACGATAAGTACAACCGTTTCAGAGAGAAGAGCGGCCAATGTGACGATCTGGCTTTAAGTCGATTCGATAACAAATGACGAAAACGGATGGATTTCTCAGGTTTTTACTACATATGAACACGTTTCACATTCTCCCGTGCAACTCGGCTGCTAGTCCTCCTTTCATGCAGAATCTTAAGGTCCTAGCTCATGTCCAAGGCACCAAAGCCAGCTAAAAAGTCAATAATCGATACCTAAAACTTGAATTGTACTACTTCTTACTGGCTATTACATCAACTTAGAAGCTTCATCTGTGTTCTACTATGGTGCTTTTAGTGTCTCCGCATACCGCAGCACGCGACATAGCTTTGCAGACGATAAGTACAACCGTTTCAGAGGGAAGAGCGGCCAATGTGACGAACTTGCTTTAAGTCGATTCGATAACAAATGACGAAAACGGACGGATTTCTCAGGTTTTTACTACGTATGAACACTTTTCACATTCTCCCGTGCAACTCGGCTGCTAGTCCTCCTTCATGCGAAATCTTAAGTTCCTAGCTCGTGTCCAAGGCACCAAAGAAGGGTAAAAAGTCAATAACCGATACATAAAACTTGAATTTTACTTCTTCTTACTGGCTATTACATCAACTTAGAAGCTTCATCTGTGTTCTACTATGGTGCTTTTAGTGTGTCCGCATACCGCAGCACGCGACATAGCTTTGCAGACGATAAGTACAACCGTTTCAGAGAGAAGAGCGGCCAATGTGACGATCTGGCTTTAAGTCGATTCGATAACAAATGACGAAAACGGACGGATTTCTCAGGTTTTAACTACATATGAACACTTTTCACATTCTCCCGTGCAACTAGGCTGCTAGTCCTCTTTTCATGCATAATCTTAAGGTCCTAGCTCATGGCCAAGGCACCAAAGCCAGCTAAAAGTTCCATATTCAATACCTAAAACTTGAATTGTACTACTTCTTACTGGCTATTACATCAACTTAGAAGCTTCATCTGTGTTCTATTATGGTGCTTTTAGTGTCTAAGCATACCGCAGCACGCGACATAGCTTAGCAGACGATAAGTACAACCGTTTCAGAGAGAAGAGCGGCCAATGTGTCGATCTGGCTTTAAGTCGATTCGATAACAAATGACGAAAACGGACGGATGTCTCAGGTTTTTGCTACATATGAACACGTTTCACATTCTCCCGTGCAACTCGGCTGCTAGTCCTCCTTTCATGCAGAATCTTAAGGTCCTAGCTCATGTCCAAGGCACCAAAGCCAGCTAAAAGTTCCATATTCAATACCTAAAACTTGAATTGTACTACTTCTTACTGGCTATTACATCAACTTAGAAGCTTCATCTGTGTTCTACTATGGTGCTTTTAGTGTCCCCGCATACCGCAGCATGCGACATAGCTTTGCAGACGATAAGTACAACCGTTTCAGAGAGAAGAGCGGCCAATGTGACGATCTGGCTTTAAGTCGATTCGATAACAAATGACGAAAACGGACGGATTTCTCAGGTTTTTACTACATATGAACACTTTTCACATTCTCCCGTGCAACTCGGCTGCTAGTCCTCCTTCATGCAAAATCTTAAGTTTCTAGCTCGTGTCCAAGGCACCAAAGAAGGGTAAAAAGTTAATAACCGATACATAAAACTTGAATTTTATTTCTTCTTACTGGCTATTACATCAACTTAGAAGCTTCATCTGTGTTCTACTATGGTGATTTTAGTGTGTCCGCATACCGCAGCACGCGACATAGCTGTGCAGACGATAAGTACAACCGTGTCAGAGAGAAGAGCGACCAATGTGACGATCTGGCTTTAAGTCGATTCGATAACAAATGACGAAAGCGGACGGATTTCTCAAGTATTTTTTTACATATGAACACTTTTCACATTCTCCTGGGCAACTCGGCTGCTAGTCCTCCTTTCATGCAGAATCTTAACGTCCTAGCTCATGTCCAAGGCACCAAAGCAGGCTAAAAAGTCAATAATCGATACCTAAAACTTGAATTGGACTACTTCTTACTGGCTATTACATCAACTTAGATGCTTCATCTGTGTTCTACTATGGTGATTTTAGTGTCTCCGCATACCGCAGCACGCGACATAGCTTTGTAGACGATAAGTACAACCGTTTCAGAGAGAAGAGCGGCCAATGTGACGATCTGGCTTTAAGTCGATTCGATAAGACGAAAACGGACGGAGTTCTCAGGTTTTTACTACATATGAACACTTTTCACATTCTCCCGTGCAACTCGGCTGCTAGTCCTCCTTTAATGCAGAATCTTAAGGTCCTAGCTCATGTCCAAGGCACCAGAGCCAGCTAAAAAGTCAATAATCGATACCTAAAACTTGAATTCTACTACTTCTTACTGGCTATTACATCAACTTAGAAGCTTCATCTATGTTCTACTATGGTGCTTTTAGTGTCTCCGCATACCGCAGCACGCGACATAGCTTTGCAGACGATAAGTACAACCGTTTCAGAGAGAAGAGCGGCCAATGTGACGATCTGGCTTTAAGTCGATTCGATAACAAATGACGAAAACGGACCGTTTTCTCAGGTTTTTACTACATATGAACACTTTTCACATTCTCCCGTGCAACGGGGCTGCTAGTCCTCCTTTCATGCAGAATCTTAAAGTCCTAGCTCATGTCCAAGGCACCAAAGCCAGCTAAAAAGTCAATAATCGATACCTAAAACTTGAATGGTATTACTTCTTACTGGCTATTACAGCAACTTAGAAGTTTCATCTGTGTTCTACTATGGTGCTTTTAGTGTCTCAGCATACCGCAGCACGCGACATAGCTTTGCAGACGATAAGTACAAGTGTTTCAGAGAGAAGAGCGGCCAGTTTGACGATCTGGCTTTAAGTCGATTCGATAACAAATGACGATAACGGACGGATTTCTCGGGTTTTTACTACATATGAACACTTTTCACATTCTCCCATGCAAATCGGCTGCTAGTCCTCATTTCATACAGTATGTTAAGGTCCTAGCTTTTGTCCAAGGCACCAAAGCCAGCTAAAAAGTCAATAACCGACACCTAAAACTTGAATTGTACTACTTCTTCCTGGCTATTACGTCAACTTAGAAGCTTCATCTGTGTTCTACTATGGTGCTTTTAGTGTCTCCGCATACCGCAGCACGCGACATAGCTTTGCAGACGATAAGTACAACCGTTTCAGAGAGAAGAGCGGCCAATGTGACGATCTGGCTTTAAGTCGATTCGATAGCAAATGACGAAAACGGACGAATTTCTTAGGTTTTTACTACATATGAACACTTTTCACATTCTCCCGTGCAACTCGGCTGCTAGTCCTTCTTTCATGCAGAATCTTAGGGTCCTAGCTCATGTCCAAGGCACCAAAGCCAGCTAAAAATTCAATATTCAATACCTAAAACTTGAATTGTACTACTTCTTACTGGCTATTACATCAACTTAGAAGCTTGATCTGTGTTCTACTATGGTGATTTTAGTGTCTCAGCATACCGCAGCACGCGACATAGCTTTGCAGACGATAAGTACAACCGTTTCAGAGAGAAGAGCGGCCAATGTGACGATCTGGCTTTAAGTCGATTCGATAACAAATGACGAAAACGGACCGATTTCTCAGGTTTTTACTACATATGAACACTTTTCACATTCTCCCGTGCAACTGGGCTGCTAGTCCTCCTTTCATGCAGAATCTTAAAGTCCTAGCTCATGTCCAAGGCACCAAAGCCAGCTAAAATGTCAATAATCGATACCTAAAACTTGAATGGTATTACTTCTTACTGGCTATTACAGCAACTTAGAAGTTTCATCTGTGTTCTACTATGGTGCTTTTAGTGTTTCCGCATACCGCAGCACGCGACATAGCTTTGCAGACGATAAGTACAAGTGTTTCAGAGAGAAGAGCGGCCAGTTTGACGATCTGTCTTTAAGTCGATTCGATAACAAATGACGATAACGGACGGATTTCTCGGGTTTTTACTACATATGAACACTTTTCACATTCTCCCATGCAAATCGGCTGCTAGTCCTCCTTTCATACAGTATGTTAAGGTCCTAGCTCATGTCCAAGGCACCAAAGCCAGCTAAAAAGTCAATAATCGATACCTAAAACGCGAATTGTACTACTTCTTACTGGATATTGCATCAACTTAGAAGCTTCATCTGTGTTCTACTGTGGTGATTTTAGTGTCTCCGCATACCGCAGCACGTGACATAGCTTTGCAGACGATAAGTACAACCGTTTCAGAGAGAATAGCGGCTAATTTGACGTTCTGGCTTTAAGTCGATTCGATAACAAATGACGAAAACGGACGGATTTCTCGGGTTTTTACTACATATGAACACTTTTCACATTCTCCCATGCAAATCGGCTGCTAGTCCTCCTTTCATACAGAATGTTAAGGTCCAAGCTTTTGACCAAGGCACCAAAGCCAGCTAAAAAGTCAATAACCGACACCTAAAACTTGAATTGTACTACTTCTTCCTGGCTATTACGTCAACTTAGAAGCTTCATCTGTGTTCTACTATGGTGCTTTTAGTGTCTCCGCATACCGCAGCACGCGACATAGCTTTGCAGACGATAAGTACAACCGTTTCAGAGAGAAGAGCGTTCAATGTGACGATCTGGCTTTAAGTCGATTCGATAGCAAATGACGAAAACGGACGAATTTCTTAGGTTTTTACTACATATGAACACTTTTCACATTCTCCCGTGCAACTCGGCTGCTAGACCTTCTTTCATGCAGAATCGTAAGGTCCTAGCTCATGTCCAAGGCACCAAAGCCAGCTAATAAGTCAATAATCGATACCTAAATCTTGAATTGGACTACATCTTACTGGCTATTACATCAACTTAGAAGTTTCATCTGTGTTCTACTATGGTGATTTTCCTGTTTCCGCCTACGGCAACACGCGACATAGCTTTGCAGACGATAAGTACAACCGTTTCAGAGAGAAGAGCGGCCAATGTGACGATCTGGCTTTAAGTCGATTCGATAACAAATGACGAAAACGGACCGATTTCTCAGGTTTTTACTACATATGAACACTTTTCACATTCGCCCGTGCAACTCGGCTGCTAGTCCTCCTTTATTGCAGAATCTTAAGGTCCTAGCTCATGTCCAAGGCACCAAAGCCAGCTAAAAAGTCAACAACCGATACCTAAAACTTGAATTGTACTACTTCTTACTGGCTATTACATCATCATAGAAGCTTCATCTGTGTTCTACTATGGTGCTTTTAGTGTCTCCGAATACCGCAGTACGCGACATAGCTTTGCAGACGATAAGTACAACCGTTTCAGAGAGAAGAGCGCCAATGTGACGATCTGGCTTTAAGTAGATTCGATAATAAATGACGAAAACGGACGGATTTCTCAGGTTTTTACTACATATGAACACTTTTCACATTCTCCCGTGCAACTCGGCTGCTAGTCCTCCTTCATGCAAAATCTTAAGTTCCTAGCTCGTGTCCAAGGCACCAAAGAAGTGTAAAAAGTCAATAACCGATACCTAAAACTTGAATTTTACTTCTTCTTACTGGCTATTACATCAACTTAGAAGCTTCATCTGTGTTCTACCATGGTGCTTTTAGTGTGTCCGCATACCGCAGCACGCGACATAGCTTTGCAGACGATAGGTACAACCGTTTCAGAGAGAAGAGCGGCCAATGTGACGATCTGGCTTTAAGTCGATTCGATAACAAATGACGAAAACGGACGGATGTCTCAGGTTTTTACTGCATATGAACACTTTTCACATTCTCCCGTGCAACTCGGCCGCTAGTCGTCCTTTCATGCAGAATCTTAAGGTCCTAGCTCATGTCCAAGGCACCAAAGCTAGCTAAAAAGTCAATAATCGATACCTAAAACTTGAATTGTACTACTTCTTACTGGCTATTACAACAACTTAGAAGCTTCATCTGTGTTCTACTATGGTGATTTTAGTGTCTCCGCATACCGCAGCACGCGACATATCTTTGTAGACGATAAGTACAACCGTGTCAGAGAGAAGAGCGACCAATGTGACGATCTGGCTTTAAGTCGATTCGATAACAAATGACGAAAGCGGACGGATTTCTCAAGTATTTTTTTACATATGAACACTTTTCACATTCTCCTGGGCAACTCGGCTGCTAGTCCTCCTTTCATGCAGAATCTTAACGTCCTAGCTCATGTCCAAGGCACCAAAGCAGGCTAAAAAGTCAATAATCGATACCTAAAACTTGAATTGGACTACTTCTTACTGGCTATTACATCAACTTAGATGCTTCATCTGTGTTCTACTATGGTGATTTTAGTGTCTTCGCATACCGCAGCACGCGACATAGCATTGCAGACGATAAGTACAAGCGTTTCAGAGAGAAGAGCGGCCAATTTGACGATCTGGCTCTAAGTCGATTCGATAACAAATGACGAAAACGGACGGATGTCTCAGGTTTTTACTACATATGAACACTTTTCACATTCTCCCGTGCAACTCGGCTGATAGTTTTCCATCATGCAAAATCTTAATTTCCTAGAACGTGTCCAAGGCACCAAAGAAGGGTAAAAAGTCAATAACTGATACCTAAAACTTTAATTGTACTGCTTCTTACTGGCTATTACATCAACTTAGAAGCTTCATCTGTGTTCTACTATGGTGCTTTTAGTGTCTCCGCATATCGCAGCACGCGACATAGCTTTGTAGACGATAAGTACAACCGTTTCAGAGAGAAGAGCGGCCAATGTGACGATCTTGCTTTAAGTAGATTCGATAACAAATGAAGAAAACGGACGGATTTCTCAGGTTTTTACTACATATGAACACTTTTCACATTCTCCCGTGCAACTCGGCTAATAGTCCTCCTTCATGCAAAATCTTAATTTCCTGGCTCTTGTCCAAGGCACCAAAGAAGGGTAAAAAGTCATTAACTGATACCTAAAACTTTAATTGTACTACTTCTTACTGGCTATTACATCAACTTAGAAGCTTCATCTGTGTTCTACTATGGTGCTTTTAGTGTCTCAGCATACCGCAGCACGCGACATAGCTTTGCAGACGGTAAGTACAACCGTTTCAGAGAGAAGAGCGGCCAATGTGACGATCTGGCTTTAAGTCGATTCGATAACAAATGACGAAAACGGACGGATTTCTCAGGTTTTTACTACATATGAACACTTTTCACATTCTCCCGTGCAACTCGGCTGCTAGTCCGCCTTCATGCAAAATCTTAAGTTCCTAGCTCGTGTCCAAGGCACCAAAGAAGTGTAAAAAGTCAATAACCGATACCTTAAACTTGAATTTTACTTCTTCTTACTGGCTATTACATCAACTTAGAAGCTTCATCTGTGTTCTACTATGGTGCTTTTAGTGTGTCCGCATACCGCAGCACGCGACATAGCTTTGCAGACGATAAGTACAACCGTTTCAGAGAGAAGAGCGGCCAGTTTGACGATCTGACTTTAAGTCGATTCGATAACAAATGACGAAAACGGACAAATGTCTCAGGTTTTTACTACATATGAATACCTTTCACATTCTCCGGTGCAACTCGGCTGCTAGTCCTCCTTTAATGCAGAAACCTAAGGTCCTGTCTCATGTCCAAGGCACCAAAACCAGCTAAAAAGTCAATAATCGATACCTAAAACTTGAATTGGACTACTTCTTACTGGGTATTACATCAACTTAGAAGCTTCATCTGTCTTCTTCTATGGTGCTTTTACTGTCTCCGCATACCGCAGCACGCGACATAGCTTTGTAGACGATAAGTACAACCGTTTCAGAGAGAAGAGCGGCCAATGTGACGATCTTGCTTTAAGTAGATTCGATTACAAGTGATGAAAACGGCCGGATTTCTCAGGTTTTTACTACATATGAACACTTTTCACATTCTCCCGTGCAACTCGGCTGATAGTCCTCCTTCATGCAAAATCTTAATTTCCTAGCTCGTGTCCAAGGCACCATAGAAGGGTAAAAAGTCATTAACTGATACCTAAAACTTTAATTGTACTACTTCTTACTGGCTATTACATCAACTTAGAAGCTTCATCTGTGTTCTACTATGGTGCTTTTAGTGTGTCCGCATACCGCAGCACGCGACATAGCTTTGCAGACGATAAGTACAACCGTTTCAGAGAGAAGAGCGCCAATGTGACGATCTGGCTTTAAGTCGATTCGATAACAAATGACGAAAACGGACGAATTTCTTAGGTTTTTACTACATATGAAAACTTTTCACATTCTCCCGTGCAACTCGGCTGCTAGACCTCCTTTCATGCAGAATCTTAAGGTCCTAGCTCATGTCCAAGGCACCAAAGCCAGCTAAAAAGTCAATAATCGATACCTAAATCTTGAATTGGACTACTTCTTACTGGCTATTACATCAACTTAAGCGCTTTATCTGTGTTCTACTATGGTGCTTCTCCTGTTTCCGCCTACGGCAACACGCGTCATAGCTTTGCAGACGATAAGTACAACCGTTTCAGAGAGAAGAGCGGCCTATGTGACGATCTGGCTTTAAGTCGATTCGATAACAAATGACGAAAACGGATGGATTTCTCAGGTTTTTACTACATATGAACACTTTTCACATTCTCCCGTGCAACTCGGCTGCTAGTCCTCCTTTATTGGAGAATCTTAAGGTCCTAGCTCATGTCCAAGGCACCAAAGCCAGCTAAAAAGTCAATAATCGATACCTAAAACGCGAATTGTACTACTTCTTACTGCATATTACATCAACTTAGAAGCTTCATCTGTGTTCTACTGTGGTGATCTTAGTGTCTCCGCATACCGCAGCACGTGACATAGCTTCGCAGACGATAAGTACAACCGTTTCAGAGAGAAGAGCGGCCAATGTGACGATCTGGCTTTAAGTCGATTCGATAACAAATGACGAAAACGGATGGATTTCTCAGGTTTTTACTACATATGAACACGTTTCACATTCTCCCGTGCAACTCGGCTGCTAGTCCTCCTTTCATGCAGAATCTTAAGGTCCTAGCTCATGTCCAAGGCACCAAAGCCAGCTAAAAAGTCAATAATCGATACCTAAAACTTGAATTGTACTACTTCTTACTGGCTATTACATCAACTTAGAAGCTTCATCTGTGTTCTACTATGGTGCTTTTAGTGTCTCCGCATACCGCAGCACGCGACATAGCTTTGCAGACGATAAGTACAACCGTTTCAGAGGGAAGAGCGGCCAATGTGACGAACTTGCTTTAAGTCGATTCGATAACAAATGACGAAAACGGACGGATTTCTCAGGTTTTTACTACGTATGAACACTTTTCACATTCTCCCGTGCAACTCGGCTGCTAGTCCTCCTTCATGCGAAATCTTAAGTTCCTAGCTCGTGTCCAAGGCACCAAAGAAGGGTAAAAAGTCAATAACCGATACATAAAACTTGAATTTTACTTCTTCTTACTGGCTATTACATCAACTTAGAAGCTTCATCTGTGTTCTACTATGGTGCTTTTAGTGTGTCCGCATACCGCAGCACGCGACATAGCTTTGCAGACGATAAGTACAACCGTTTCAGAGAGAAGAGCGGCCAATGTGACGATCTGGCTTTAAGTCGATTCGATAACAAATGACGAAAACGGACCTATTTCTCAGGTTTTTACTACATTTGAACACTTTTCACATTCCCCCATGCAACTCGGCTGCTAGTCCTCCTTTCATGCAGAATATTAAGGTCCTACCTCATGTCCAAGGCACCAAAACCCAGCTAAAAAGTCAATAATCGATACATAATCTTGAATTGGACTACTTCTTACTGGCTATTACATCAACTTAGAAGCTTCATCTGTGTTCTACTATGGTGCTTTTCCTGTTTCCGCCTACGGCAACATGCGACATACCTTTGAAGACGATAAGTACAACCGTTTCAGAGAGAAGAGCGGCCAATGTGACGATCTGGCTTTAAGTCGATTCGATAACAAATGACGAAAACGGACGGATTTCTCAGGTTTTAACTACATATGAACACTTTTCACATTCTCCCGTGCAACTAGGCTGCTAGTCCTCTTTTCATGCATAATCTTAAGGTCCTAGCTCATGGCCAAGGCACCAAAGCCAGCTAAAAGTTCCATATTCAATACCTAAAACTTGAATTGTACTACTTCTTACTGGCTATTACATCAACTTAGAAGCTTCATCTGTGTTCTATTATGGTGCTTTTAGTGTCTAAGCATACCGCAGCACGCGACATAGCTTAGCAGACGATAAGTACAATCGTTTCAGAGAGAAGAGCGGCCAATGTGTCGATCTGGCTTTAAGTCGATTCGATAACAAATGACGAAAACGGACGGATGTCTCAGGTTTTTACTACATATGAACACGTTTCACATTCTCCCGTGCAACTCGGCTGCTAGTCCTCCTTTCATGCAGAATCTTAAGGTCCTAGCTCATGTCCAAGGCACCAAAGCCAGCTAAAAGTTCCATATTCAATACCTAAAACTTGAATTGTACTACTTCTTACTGGCTATTACATCAACTTAGAAGCTTCATCTGTGTTCTACTATGGTGCTTTTAGTGTCCCCGCATACCGCAGCATGCGACATAGCTTTGCAGACGATAAGTACAACCGTTTCAGAGAGAAGAGCGGCCAATGTGACGATCTGGCTTTAAGTCGATTCGATAACAAATGACGAAAACGGACGGATTTCTCAGGTTTTTACTACATATGAACACTTTTCACATTCTCCCGTGCAACTCGGCTGCTAGTCCTCCTTCATGCAAAATCTTAAGTTTCTAGCTCGTGTCCAAGGCACCAAAGAAGGGTAAAAAGTTAATAACCGATACATAAAACTTGAATTTTATTTCTTCTTACTGGCTATTACATCAACTTAGAAGCTTCATCTGTGTTCTACTATGGTGATTTTAGTGTGTCCGCATACCGCAGCACGCGACATAGCTGTGCAGACGATAAGTACAACCGTTTCAGAGAGAAGAGCGGCCAATGTGACGATCTGGCTTTAAGTCGATTCGATAACAAATGACGAAAACGGACGGATGTCTCAGGTTTTTACTGCATATGAACACTTTTCACATTCTCCCGTGCAACTCGGCCGCTAGTCGTCCTTTCATGCAGAATCTTAAGGTCCTAGCTCATGTCCAAGGCACCAAAGCTAGCTAAAAAGTCAATAATCGATACCTAAAACTTGAATTGTACTACTTCTTACTGGCTATTACAACAACTTAGAAGCTTCATCTGTGTTCTACTATGGTGATTTTAGTGTCTCCGCATACCGCAGCACGCGACATATCTTTGTAGACGATAAGTACAACCGTGTCATAGAGAAGAGCGACCAATGTGACGATCTGGCTTTAAGTCGATTCGATAACAAATGACGAAAGCGGACGGATTTCTCAAGTATTTTTTTACATATGAACACTTTTCACATTCTCCTGGGCAACTCGGCTGCTAGTCCTCCTTTCATGCAGAATCTTAACGTCCTAGCTCATGTCCAAGGCACCAAAGCAGGCTAAAAAGTCAATAATCGATACCTAAAACTTGAATTGGACTACTTCTTACTGGCTATTACATCAACTTAGATGCTTCATCTGTGTTCTACTATGGTGATTTTAGTGTCTCCGCATACCGCAGCACGCGACATAGCTTTCCAGACGATAAGTACAACCGTTTCAGAGAGAAGAGCGGCCAATGTGACGATCTGGCTTTAAGTCGATTCGATAAGACGAAAACGGACGGAGTTCTCAGGTTTTTACTACATATGAACACTTTTCACATTCTCCCGTGCAACTCGGCTGCTATTCCTCCTTTAATGCAGAATCTTAAGGTCCTAGCTCATGTCCAAGGCACCAGAGCCAGCTAAAAAGTCAATAATCGATACCTAAAACTTGAATTCTACTACTTCTTACTGGCTATTACATCAACTTAGAAGCTTCATCTATGTTCTACTATGGTGCTTTTAGTGTCTCCGCATACCGCAGCACGCGACATAGCTTTGCAGACGATAAGTACAACCGTTTCAGAGAGAAGAGCGGCCAATGTGACGATCTGGCTTTAAGTCGATTCGATAACAAATGACGAAAACGGACCGTTTTCTCAGGTTTTTACTACATATGAACACTTTTCACATTCTCCCGTGCAACGGGGCTGCTAGTCCTCCTTTCATGCAGAATCTTAAAGTCCTAGCTCATGTCCAAGGCACCAAAGCCAGCTAAAAAGTCAATAATCGATACCTAAAACTTGAATGGTATTACTTCTTACTGGCTATTACAGCAACTTAGAAGTTTCATCTGTGTTCTACTATGGTGCTTTTAGTGTTTCCGCATACCGCAGCACGCGACATAGCTTTGCAGACGATAAGTACAAGTGTTTCAGAGAGAAGAGCGGCCAGTTTGACGATCTGGCTTTAAGTCGATTCGATAACAAATGACGATAACGGACGGATTTCTCGGGTTTTTACTACATATGAACACTTTTCACATTCTCCCATGCAAATCGGCTGCTAGTCCTCATTTCATACAGTATGTTAAGGTCCTAGCTTTTGTCCAAGGCACCAAAGCCAGCTAAAAAGTCAATAACCGACACCTAAAACTTGAATTGTACTACTTCTTCCTGGCTATTACGTCAACTTAGAAGCTTCATCTGTGTTCTACTATGGTGCTTTTAGTGTCTCCGCATACCGCAGCACGCGACATAGCTTTGCAGACGATAAGTACAACCGTTTCAGAGAGAAGAGCGGCCAATGTGACGATCTGGCTTTAAGTCGATTCGATAGCAAATGACGAAAACGGACGAATTTCTTAGGTTTTTACTACATATGAACACTTTTCACATTCTCCCGTGCAACTCGGCTGCTAGTCCTTCTTTCATGCAGAATCTTAGGGTCCTAGCTCATGTCCAAGGCACCAAAGCCAGCTAAAAATTCAATATTCAATACCTAAAACTTGAATTGTACTACTTCTTACTGGCTATTACATCAACTTAGAAGCTTGATCTGTGTTCTACTATGGTGATTTTAGTGTCTCAGCATACCGCAGCACGCGACATAGCTTTGCAGACGATAAGTACAACCGTTTCAGAGAGAAGAGCGGCCAATGTGACGATCTGGCTTTAAGTCGATTCGATAACAAATGACGAAAACGGACCGATTTCTCAGGTTTTTACTACATATGAACACTTTTCACATTCTCCCGTGCAAATCGGCTGCTAGTCCTCCTTTCATGCAGAATCTTAAAGTCCTAGCTCATGTCCAAGGCACCAAAGCCAGCTAAAAAGTCAATAATCGATACCTAAAACGCGAATTGTACTACTTCTTACTGGATATTGCATCAACTTAGAAGCTTCATCTGTGTTCTACTGTGGTGATTTTAGTGTCTCCGCATACCGCAGCACGTGACATAGCTTTGCAGACGATAAGTACAACCGTTTCAGAGAGAATAGCGGCTAATTTGACGTTCTGGCTTTAAGTCGATTCGATAACAAATGACGAAAACGGACGGATTTCTCGGGTTTTTACTACATATGAACACTTTTCACATTCTCCCATGCAAATCGGCTGCTAGTCCTCCTTTCATACAGAATGTTAAGGTCCAAGCTTTTGACCAAGGCACCAAAGCCAGCTAAAAAGTCAATAACCGACACCTAAAACTTGAATTGTACTACTTCTTCCTGGCTATTACGTCAACTTAGAAGCTTCATCTGTGTTCTACTATGGTGCTTTTAGTGTCTCCGCATACCGCAGCACGCGACATAGCTTTGCAGACGATAAGTACAACCGTTTCAGAGAGAAGAGCGTTCAATGTGACGATCTGGCTTTAAGTCGATTCGATAGCAAATGACGAAAACGGACGAATTTCTTAGGTTTTTACTACATATGAACACTTTTCACATTCTCCCGTGCAACTCGGCTGCTAGACCTTCTTTCATGCAGAATCGTAAGGTCCTAGCTCATGTCCAAGGCACCAAAGCCAGCTAATAAGTCAATAATCGATACCTAAATCTTGAATTGGACTACATCTTACTGGCTATTACATCAACTTAGAAGTTTCATCTGTGTTCTACTATGGTGATTTTCCTGTTTCCGCCTACGGCAACACGCGACATAGCTTTGCAGACGATAAGTACAACCGTTTCAGAGAGAAGAGCGGCCAATGTGACGATCTGGCTTTAAGTCGATTCGATAACAAATGACGAAAACGGACCGATTTCTCAGGTTTTTACTACATATGAACACTTTTCACATTCGCCCGTGCAACTCGGCTGCTAGTCCTCCTTTATTGCAGAATCTTAAGGTCCTAGCTCATGTCCAAGGCACCAAAGCCAGCTAAAAAGTCAACAACCGATACCTAAAACTTGAATTGTACTACTTCTTACTGGCTATTACATCATCATAGAAGCTTCATCTGTGTTCTACTATGGTGCTTTTAGTGTCTCCGAATACCGCAGTACGCGACATAGCTTTGCAAACGATAAGTACAACCGTTTCAGAGAGAAGAGCGCCAATGTGACGATCTGGCTTTAAGTAGATTCGATAATAAATGACGAAAACGGACGGATTTCTCAGGTTTTTACTACATATGAACACTTTTCACATTCTCCCGTGCAACTCGGCTGCTAGTCCTCCTTCATGCAAAATCTTAAGTTCCTAGCTCGTGTCCAAGGCACCAAAGAAGTGTAAAAAGTCAATAACCGATACCTAAAACTTGAATTTTACTTCTTCTTACTGGCTATTACATCAACTTAGAAGCTTCATCTGTGTTCTACCATGGTGCTTTTAGTGTGTCCGCATACCGCAGCACGCGACATAGCTTTGCAGACGATAGGTACAACCGTTTCAGAGAGAAGAGCGGCCAATGTGACGATCTGGCTTCAAGTCGATTCGATAACAAATGACGAAAACGGATGGATGTCTCAGGTTTTTACTGCATATGAACACTTTTCACATTCTCCCGTGCAACTCGGCCGCTAGTCGTCCTTTCATGCAGAATCTTAAGGTCCTAGCTCATGTCCAAGGCACCAAAGCTAGCTAAAAAGTCAATAATCGATACCTAAAACTTGAATTGTACTACTTCTTACTGGCTATTACAACAACTTAGAAGCTTCATCTGTGTTCTACTATGGTGATTTTAGTGTCTCCGCATACCGCAGCACGCGACATATCTTTGTAGACGATAAGTACAACCGTGTCAGAGAGAAGAGCGACCAATGTGACGATCTGGCTTTAAGTCGATTCGATAACAAATGACGAAAGCGGACGGATTTCTCTAGTATTTTTTTACATATGAACACTTTTCACATTCTCCTGGGCAACTCGGCTGCTAGTCCTCCTTTCATGCAGAATCTTAACGTCCTAGCTCATGTCCAAGGCACCAAAGCAGGCTAAAAAGTCAATAATCGATACCTAAAACTTGAATTGGACTACTTCTTACTGGCTATTACATCAACTTAGATGCTTCATCTGTGTTCTACTATGGTGATTTTAGTGTCTCCGCATACCGCAGCACGCGACATAGCTTTCCAGACGATAAGTACAACCGTTTCAGAGAGAAGAGCGGCCTATGTGACGATCTGGCTTTAAGTCGATTCGATAACAAATGACGAAAACGGATGGATTTCTCAGGTTTTTACTACATATGAACACTTTTCACATTCTCCCGTGCAACTCGGCTGCTAGTCCTCCTTTATTGGAGAATCTTAAGGTCCTAGCTCATGTCCAAGGCACCAAAGCCAGCTAAAAAGTCAATAATCGATACCTAAATCTTGAATTGGACTACTTCTTACTGGCTATTACATCAACTTAAGCGCTTTATCTGTGTTCTACTATGGTGCTTCTCCTGTTTCCGCCTACGGCAACACGCGTCATAGCTTTGCAGACGATAAGTACAACCGTTTCAGAGAGAAGAGCGGCCTATGTGACGATCTGGCTTTAAGTCGATTCGATAACAAATGACGAAAACGGATGGATTTCTCAGGTTTTTACTACATATGAACACTTTTCACATTCTCCCGTGCAACTCGGCTGCTAGTCCTCCTTTATTGGAGAATCTTAAGGTCCTAGCTCATGTCCAAGGCACCAAAGCCAGCTAAAAAGTCAATAATCGATACCTAAAACGCGAATTGTACTACTTCTTACTGCATATTACATCAACTTAGAAGCTTCATCTGTGTTCTACTGTGGTGATCTTAGTGTCTCCGCATACCGCAGCACGTGACATAGCTTCGCAGACGATAAGTACAACCGTTTCAGAGAGAAGAGCGGCCAATGTGACGATCTGGCTTTAAGTCGATTCGATAACAAATGACGAAAACGGATGGATTTCTCAGGTTTTTACTACATATGAACACGTTTCACATTCTCCCGTGCAACTCGGCTGCTAGTCCTCCTTTCATGCAGAATCTTAAGGTCCTAGCTCATGTCCAAGGCACCAAAGCCAGCTAAAAAGTCAATAATCGATACCTAAAACTTGAATTGTACTACTTCTTACTGGCTATTACATCAACTTAGAAGCTTCATCTGTGTTCTACTATGGTGCTTTTAGTGTCTCCGCATACCGCAGCACGCGACATAGCTTTGCAGACGATAAGTACAACCGTTTCAGAGGGAAGAGAGGCCAATGTGACGAACTTGCTTTAAGTCGATTCGATAACAAATGACGAAAACGGACGGATTTCTCAGGTTTTTACTACGTATGAACACTTTTCACATTCTCCCGTGCAACTCGGCTGCTAGTCCTCCTTCATGCGAAATCTTAAGTTCCTAGCTCGTGTCCAAGGCACCAAAGAAGGGTAAAAAGTCAATAACCGATACATAAAACTTGAATTTTACTTCTTCTTACTGGCTATTACATCAACTTAGAAGCTTCATCTGTGTTCTACTATGGTGATTTTAGTGTGTCCGCATACCGCAGCACGCGACATAGCTGTGCAGACGATAAGTACAACCGTTTCAGAGAGAAGAGCGGCCAATGTGACGATCTGGCTTTAAGTCGATTCGATAACAAATGACGAAAACGGACGGATGTCTCAGGTTTTTACTGCATATGAACACTTTTCACATTCTCCCGTGCAACTCGGCCGCTAGTCGTCCTTTCATGCAGAATCTTAAGGTCCTAGCTCATGTCCAAGGCACCAAAGCTAGCTAAAAAGTCAATAATCGATACCTAAAACTTGAATTGTACTACTTCTTACTGGCTATTACAACAACTTAGAAGCTTCATCTGTGTTCTACTATGGTGATTTTAGTGTCTCCGCAAACCGCAGCACGCGACATATCTTTGTAGACGATAAGTACAACCGTGTCAGAGAGAAGAGCGACCAATGTGACGATCTGGCTTTAAGTCGATTCGATAACAAATGACGAAAGCGGACGGATTTCTCAAGTATTTTTTTACATATGAACACTTTTCACATTCTCCTGGGCAACTCGGCTGCTAGTCCTCCTTTCATGCAGAATCTTAACGTCCTAGCTCATGTCCAAGGCACCAAAGCAGGCTAAAAAGTCAATAATCGATACCTAAAACTTGAATTGGACTACTTCTTACTGGCTATTACATCAACTTAGATGCTTCATCTGTGTTCTACTATGGTGATTTTAGTGTCTCCGCATACCGCAGCACGCGACATAGCTTTCCAGACGATAAGTACAACCGTTTCAGAGAGAAGAGCGGCCAATGTGACGATCTGGCTTTAAGTCGATTCGATAAGACGAAAACGGACGGAGTTCTCAGGTTTTTACTACATATGAACACTTTTCACATTCTCCCGTGCAACTCGGCTGCTATTCCTCCTTTAATGCAGAATCTTAAGGTCCTAGCTCATGTCCAAGGCACCAGAGCCAGCTAAAAAGTCAATAATCGATACCTAAAACTTGAATTCTACTACTTCTTACTGGCTATTACATCAACTTAGAAGCTTCATCTATGTTCTACTATGGTGCTTTTAGTGTCTCCGCATACCGCAGCACGCGACATAGCTTTGCAGACGATAAGTACAACCGTTTCAGAGAGAAGAGCGGCCAATGTGACGATCTGGCTTTAAGTCGATTCGATAACAAATGACGAAAACGGACCGTTTTCTCAGGTTTTTACTACATATGAACACTTTTCACATTCTCCCGTGCAACGGGGCTGCTAGTCCTCCTTTCATGCAGAATCTTAAAGTCCTAGCTCATGTCCAAGGCACCAAAGCCAGCTAAAAAGTCAATAATCGATACCTAAAACTTGAATGGTATTACTTCTTACTGGCTATTACAGCAACTTAGAAGTTTCATCTGTGTTCTACTATGGTGCTTTTAGTGTTTCCGCATACCGCAGCACGCGACATAGCTTTGCAGACGATAAGTACAAGTGTTTCAGAGAGAAGAGCGGCCAGTTTGACGATCTGGCTTTAAGTCGATTCGATAACAAATGACGATAACGGACGGATTTCTCGGGTTTTTACTACATATGAACACTTTTCACATTCTCCCATGCAAATCGGCTGCTAGTCCTCATTTCATACAGTATGTTAAGGTCCTAGCTTTTGTCCAAGGCACCAAAGCCAGCTAAAAAGTCAATAACCGACACCTAAAACTTGAATTGTACTACTTCTTCCTGGCTATTACGTCAACTTAGAAGCTTCATCTGTGTTCTACTATGGTGCTTTTAGTGTCCCCGCATACCGCAGCACGCGACATAGCTTTGCAGACGATAAGTACAACCGTTTCAGAGAGAAGAGCGGCCAATGTGACGATCTGGCTTTAAGTCGATTCGATAGCAAATGACGAAAACGGACGAATTTCTTAGGTTTTTACTACATATGAACACTTTTCACATTCTCCCGTGCAACTCGGCTGCTAGTCCTTCTTTCATGCAGAATCTTAGGGTCCTAGCTCATGTCCAAGGCACCAAAGCCAGCTAAAAATTCAATATTCAATACCTAAAACTTGAATTGTACTACTTCTTACTGGCTATTACATCAACTTAGAAGCTTGATCTGTGTTCTACTATGGTGATTTTAGTGTCTCAGCATACCGCAGCACGCGACATAGCTTTGCAGACGATAAGTACAACCGTTTCAGAGAGAAGAGCGGCCAATGTGACGATCTGGCTTTAAGTCGATTCGATAACAAATGACGAAAACGGACCGATTTCTCAGGTTTTTACTACATATGAACACTTTTCACATTCTCCCGTGCAACTGGGCTGCTAGTCCTCCTTTCATGCAGAATCTTAAAGTCCTAGCTCATGTCCAAGGCACCAAAGCCAGCTAAAAAGTCAATAATCGATACCTAAAACTTGAATGGTATTACTTCTTACTGGCTATTACAGCAACTTAGAAGTTTCATCTGTGTTCTACTATGGTGCTTTTAGTGTTTCCGCATACCGCAGCACGCGACATAGCTTTGCAGACGATAAGTACAAGTGTTTCAGAGAGAAGAGCGGCCAGTTTGACGATCTGTCTTTAAGTCGATTCGATAACAAATGACGATAACGGACGGATTTCTCGGGTTTTTACTACATATGAACACTTTTCACATTCTCCCATGCAAATCGGCTGCTAGTCCTCCTTTCATACAGTATGTTAAGGTCCTAGCTCATGTCCAAGGCACCAAAGCCAGCTAAAAAGTCAATAATCGATACCTAAAACGCGAATTGTACTACTTCTTACTGGATATTGCATCAACTTAGAAGCTTCATCTGTGTTCTACTGTGGTGATTTTAGTGTCTCCGCATACCGCAGCACGTGACATAGCTTTGCAGACGATAAGTACAACCGTTTCAGAGAGAATAGCGGCTAATTTGACGTTCTGGCTTTAAGTCGATTCGATAACAAATGACGAAAACGGACGGATTTCTCGGGTTTTTACTACATATGAACACTTTTCACATTCTCCCATGCAAATCGGCTGCTAGTCCTCCTTTCATACAGAATGTTAAGGTCCAAGCTTTTGACCAAGGCACCAAAGCCAGCTAAAAAGTCAATAACCGACACCTAAAACTTGAATTGTACTACTTCTTCCTGGCTATTACGTCAACTTAGAAGCTTCATCTGTGTTCTACTATGGTGCTTTTAGTGTCTCCGCATACCGCAGCACGCGACATAGCTTTGCAGACGATAAGTACAACCGTTTCAGAGAGAAGAGCGTTCAATGTGACGATCTGGCTTTAAGTCGATTCGATAGCAAATGACGAAAACGGACGAATTTCTTAGGTTTTTACTACATATGAACACTTTTCACATTCTCCCGTGCAACTCGGCTGCTAGACCTTCTTTCATGCAGAATCGTAAGGTCCTAGCTCATGTCCAAGGCACCAAAGCCAGCTAATAAGTCAATAATCGATACCTAAATCTTGAATTGGACTACATCTTACTGGCTATTACATCAACTTAGAAGTTTCATCTGTGTTCTACTATGGTGATTTTCCTGTTTCCGCCTACGGCAACACGCGACATAGCTTTGCAGACGATAAGTACAACCGTTTCAGAGAGAAGAGCGGCCAATGTGACGATCTGGCTTTAAGTCGATTCGATAACAAATGACGAAAACGGACCGATTTCTCAGGTTTTTACTACATATGAACACTTTTCACATTCGCCCGTGCAACTCGGCTGCTAGTCCTCCTTTATTGCAGAATCTTAAGGTCCTAGCTCATGTCCAAGGCACCAAAGCCAGCTAAAAAGTCAACAACCGATACCTAAAACTTGAATTGTACTACTTCTTACTGGCTATTACATCATCATAGAAGCTTCATCTGTGTTCTACTATGGTGCTTTTAGTGTCTCCGAATACCGCAGTACGCGACATAGCTTTGCAGACGATAAGTACAACCGTTTCAGAGAGAAGAGCGCCAATGTGACGATCTGGCTTTAAGTAGATTCGATAATAAATGACGAAAACGGACGGATTTCTCAGGTTTTTACTACATATGAACACTTTTCACATTCTCCCGTGCAACTCGGCTGCTAGTCCTCCTTCATGCAAAATCTTAAGTTCCTAGCTCGTGTCCAAGGCACCAAAGAAGTGTAAAAAGTCAATAACCGATACCTAAAACTTGAATTTTACTTCTTCTTACTGGCTATTACATCAACTTAGAAGCTTCATCTGTGTTCTACCATGGTGCTTTTAGTGTGTCCGCATACCGCAGCACGCGACATAGCTTTGCAGACGATAGGTACAACCGTTTCAGAGAGAAGAGCGGCCAATGTGACGATCTGGCTTCAAGTCGATTCGATAACAAATGACGAAAACGGATGGATGTCTCAGGTTTTTACTGCATATGAACACTTTTCACATTCTCCCGTGCAACTCGGCCGCTAGTCGTCCTTTCATGCAGAATCTTAAGGTCCTAGCTCATGTCCAAGGCACCAAAGCTAGCTAAAAAGTCAATAATCGATACCTAAAACTTGAATTGTACTACTTCTTACTGGCTATTACAACAACTTAGAAGCTTCATCTGTGTTCTACTATGGTGATTTTAGTGTCTCCGCATACCGCAGCACGCGACATATCTTTGTAGACGATAAGTACAACCGTGTCAGAGAGAAGAGCGACCAATGTGACGATCTGGCTTTAAGTCGATTCGATAACAAATGACGAAAGCGGACGGATTTCTCTAGTATTTTTTTACATATGAACACTTTTCACATTCTCCTGGGCAACTCGGCTGCTAGTCCTCCTTTCATGCAGAATCTTAACGTCCTAGCTCATGTCCAAGGCACCAAAGCAGGCTAAAAAGTCAATAATCGATACCTAAAACTTGAATTGGACTACTTCTTACTGGCTATTACATCAACTTAAGCGCTTTATCTGTGTTCTACTATGGTGCTTCTCCTGTTTCCGCCTACGGCAACACGCGTCATAGCTTTGCAGACGATAAGTACAACCGTTTCAGAGAGAAGAGCGGCCTATGTGACGATCTGGCTTTAAGTCGATTCGATAACAAATGACGAAAACGGATGGATTTCTCAGGTTTTTACTACATATGAACACTTTTCACATTCTCCCGTGCAACTCGGCTGCTAGTCCTCCTTTATTGGAGAATCTTAAGGTCCTAGCTCATGTCCAAGGCACCAAAGCCAGCTAAAAAGTCAATAATCGATACCTAAAACGCGAATTGTACTACTTCTTACTGCATATTACATCAACTTAGAAGCTTCATCTGTGTTCTACTGTGGTGATCTTAGTGTCTCCGCATACCGCAGCACGAGACATAGCTTCGCAGACGATAAGTACAACCGTTTCAGAGAGAAGAGCGGCCAATGTGACGATCTGGCTTTAAGTCGATTCGATAACAAATGACGAAAACGGATGGATTTCTCAGGTTTTTACTACATATGAACACGTTTCACATTCTCCCGTGCAACTCGGCTGCTAGTCCTCCTTTCATGCAGAATCTTAAGGTCCTAGCTCATGTCCAAGGCACCAAAGCCAGCTAAAAAGTCAATAATCGATACCTAAAACTTGAATTGTACTACTTCTTACTGGCTATTACATCAACTTAGAAGCTTCATCTGTGTTCTACTATGGTGCTTTTAGTGTCTCCGCATACCGCAGCACGCGACATAGCTTTGCAGACGATAAGTACAACCGTTTCAGAGAGAAGAGCGGCCAATGTGACGATCTGGCTTTAAGTCGATTCGATAACAAATGACGAAAACGGACCTATTTCTCAGGTTTTTACTACATTTGAACACTTTTCACATTCCCCCATGCAACTCGGCTGCTAGTCCTCCTTTCATGCAGAATATTAAGGTCCTACCTCATGTCCAAGGCACCAAAACCCAGCTAAAAGTCAATAATCGATACATAATCTTGAATTGGACTACTTCTTACTGGCTATTACATCAACTTAGAAGCTTCATCTGTGTTCTACTATGGTGCTTTTCCTGTTTCCGCCTACGGCAACATGCGACATACCTTTGAAGACGATAAGTACAACCGTTTCAGAGAGAAGAGCGGCCAATGTGACGATCTGGCTTTAAGTCGATTCGATAACAAATGACGAAAACGGACGGATTTCTCAGGTTTTAACCACATATGAACACTTTTCACATTCTCCCGTGCAACTAGGCTGCTAGTCCTCTTTTCATGCATAATCTTAAGGTCCTAGCTCATGGCCAAGGCACCAAAGAAGGGTAAAAAGTTAATAACCGATACATAAAACTTGAATTTTATTTCTTCTTACTGGCTATTACATCAACTTAGAAGCTTCATCTGTGTTCTACTATGGTGATTTTAGTGTGTCCGCATACCGCAGCACGCGACATAGCTGTGCAGACGATAAGTACAACCGTTTCAGAGAGAAGAGCGGCCAATGTGACGATCTGGCTTTAAGTCGATTCGATAACAAATGACGAAAACGGACGGATGTCTCAGGTTTTTACTGCATATGAACACTTTTCACATTCTCCCGTGCAACTCGGCCGCTAGTCGTCCTTTCATGCAGAATCTTAAGGTCCTAGCTCATGTCCAAGGCACCAAAGCTAGCTAAAAAGTCAATAATCGATACCTAAAACTTGAATTGTACTACTTCTTACTGGCTATTACAACAACTTAGAAGCTTCATCTGTGTTCTACTATGGTGATTTTAGTGTCTCCGCATACCGCAGCACGCGACATATCTTTGTAGACGATAAGTACAACCGTGTCAGAGAGAAGAGCGACCAATGTGACGATCTGGCTTTAAGTCGATTCGATAACAAATGACGAAAGCGGACGGATTTCTCAAGTATTTTTTTACATATGAACACTTTTCACATTCTCCTGGGCAACTCGGCTGCTAGTCCTCCTTTCATGCAGAATCTTAACGTCCTAGCTCATGTCCAAGGCACCAAAGCAGGCTAAAAAGTCAATAATCGATACCTAAAACTTGAATTGGACTACTTCTTACTGGCTATTACATCAACTTAGATGCTTCATCTGTGTTCTACTATGGTGATTTTAGTGTCTCCGCATACCGCAGCACGCGACATAGCTTTGCAGACGATAAGTACAACCGTTTCAGAGAGAAGAGCGGCCAGTGTGACGATCTGGCTTTAAGTCGATTCGATAGCAAATGACGAAAACGGACGAATTTCTTAGGTTTTTACTACATATGAACACTTTTCACATTCTCCCGTGCAACTCGGCTGCTAGTCCTTCTTTCATGCAGAATCTTAGGGTCCTAGCTCATGTCCAAGGCACCAAAGCCAGCTAAAAATTCAATATTCAATACCTAAAACTTGAATTGTACTACTTCTTACTGGCTATTACATCAACTTAGAAGCTTGATCTGTGTTCTACTATGGTGATTTTAGTGTCTCAGCATACCGCAGCACGCGACATAGCTTTGCAGACGATAAGTACAACCGTTTCAGAGAGAAGAGCGGCCAATGTGACGATCTGGCTTTAAGTCGATTCGATAACAAATGACGAAAACGGACCGATTTCTCAGGTTTTTACTACATATGAACACTTTTCACATTCTCCCGTGCGACTGGGCTGCTAGTCCTCCTTTCATGCAGAATCTTAAAGTCCTAGCTCATGTCCAAGGCACCAAAGCCAGCTAAAAAGTCAATAATCGATACCTAAAACTTGAATGGTATTACTTCTTACTGGCTATTACAGCAACTTAGAAGTTTCATCTGTGTTCTACTATGGTGCTTTTAGTGTTTCCGCATACCGCAGCACGCGACATAGCTTTGCAGACGATAAGTACAAGTGTTTCAGAGAGAAGAGCGGCCAGTTTGACGATCTGTCTTTAAGTCGATTCGATAACAAATGACGATAACGGACGGATTTCTCGGGTTTTTACTACATATGAACACTTTTCACATTCTCCCATGCAAATCGGCTGCTAGTCCTCCTTTCATACAGTATGTTAAGGTCCTAGCTCATGTCCAAGGCACCAAAGCCAGCTAAAAAGTCAATAATCGATACCTAAAACGCGAATTGTACTACTTCTTACTGGATATTGCATCAACTTAGAAGCTTCATCTGTGTTCTACTGTGGTGATTTTAGTGTCTCCGCATACCGCAGCACGTGACATAGCTTTGCAGACGATAAGTACAACCGTTTCAGAGAGAATAGCGGCTAATTTGACGTTCTGGCTTTAAGTCGATTCGATAACAAATGACGAAAACGGACGGATTTCTCGGGTTTTTACTACATATGAACACTTTTCACATTCTCCCATGCAAATCGGCTGCTAGTCCTCCTTTCATACAGAATGTTAAGGTCCAAGCTTTTGACCAAGGCACCAAAGCCAGCTAAAAAGTCAATAACCGACACCTAAAACTTGAATTGTACTACTTCTTCCTGGCTATTACGTCAACTTAGAAGCTTCATCTGTGTTCTACTATGGTGCTTTTAGTGTCTCCGCATACCGCAGCACGCGACATAGCTTTGCAGACGATAAGTACAACCGTTTCAGAGAGAAGAGCGTTCAATGTGACGATCTGGCTTTAAGTCGATTCGATAGCAAATGACGAAAACGGACGAATTTCTTAGGTTTTTACTACATATGAACACTTTTCACATTCTCCCGTGCAACTCGGCTGCTAGACCTTCTTTCATGCAGAATCGTAAGGTCCTAGCTCATGTCCAAGGCACCAAAGCCAGCTAATAAGTCAATAATCGATACCTAAATCTTGAATTGGACTACATCTTACTGGCTATTACATCAACTTAGAAGTTTCATCTGTGTTCTACTATGGTGATTTTCCTGTTTCCGCCTACGGCAACACGCGACATAGCTTTGCAGACGATAAGTACAACCGTTTCAGAGAGAAGAGCGGCCAATGTGACGATCTGGCTTTAAGTCGATTCGATAACAAATGACGAAAACGGACCGATTTCTCAGGTTTTTACTACATATGAACACTTTTCACATTCGCCCGTGCAACTCGGCTGCTAGTCCTCCTTTATTGCAGAATCTTAAGGTCCTAGCTCATGTCCAAGGCACCAAAGCCAGCTAAAAAGTCAACAACCGATACCTAAAACTTGAATTGTACTACTTCTTACTGGCTATTACATCATCATAGAAGCTTCATCTGTGTTCTACTATGGTGCTTTTAGTGTCTCCGAATACCGCAGTACGCGACATAGCTTTGCAGACGATAAGTACAACCGTTTCAGAGAGAAGAGCGCCAATGTGACGATCTGGCTTTAAGTAGATTCGATAATAAATGACGAAAACGGACGGATTTCTCAGGTTTTTACTACATATGAACACTTTTCACATTCTCCCGTGCAACTCGGCTGCTAGTCCTCCTTCATGCAAAATCTTAAGTTCCTAGCTCGTGTCCAAGGCACCAAAGAAGTGTAAAAAGTCAATAACCGATACCTAAAACTTGAATTTTACTTCTTCTTACTGGCTATTACATCAACTTAGAAGCTTCATCTGTGTTCTACCATGGTGCTTTTAGTGTGTCCGCATACCGCAGCACGCGACATAGCTTTGCAGACGATAGGTACAACCGTTTCAGAGAGAAGAGCGGCCAATGTGACGATCTGGCTTTAAGTCGATTCGATAACAAATGACGAAAACGGACGGATGTCTCAGGTTTTTACTGCATATGAACACTTTTCACATTCTCCCGTGCAACTCGGCCGCTAGTCGTCCTTTCATGCAGAATCTTAAGGTCCTAGCTCATGTCCAAGGCACCAAAGCTAGCTAAAAAGTCAATAATCGATACCTAAAACTTGAATTGTACTACTTCTTACTGGCTATTACAACAACTTAGAAGCTTCATCTGTGTTCTACTATGGTGATTTTAGTGTCTCCGCATACCGCAGCACGCGACATATCTTTGTAGACGATAAGTACAACCGTGTCAGAGAGAAGAGCGACCAATGTGACGATCTGGCTTTAAGTCGATTCGATAACAAATGACGAAAACGGACGGATGTCTCAGGTTTTGACTGCATATGAACACTTTTCACATTCTCCCGTGCAACTCGGCTGCTAGTCCTCCTTTCATGCAGAATCTTAACGTCCTAGCTCATGTCCAAGGCACCAAAGCAGGCTAAAAAGTCAATAATCGATACCTAAAACTTGAATTGGACTACTTCTTACTGGCTATTACATCAACTTAGATGCTTCATCTGTGTTCTACTATGGTGCTTTTAGTGTCTCCACATACCGCAGCACTCGACATAGCTTTGCAGACGATAAGTACAACCGTTTCAGAGAGAAGAGCGGCCAATGTGACGATCTGGCTTTAAGACGATTTGATAACCAATGACGAAAACGTACATATTTCTCGGGTTTATACTACATATGAACACTTTTCACATTCTCCCGTGCAACTCGGCTGCTAGTCCTGCTTTCATGCAGAATCTTAAGGTCCTAGCTCATGTCCAAGGTACCAAAGCCAGCTAAAGGGTCAATAATCGATACCTAAAACTGGAATTGTACTTCTTCTTACTGGCTATTACATCAACTTAGAAGCTTCATCTGTGTCCTACTATGGTGCTTTTAGTGTCTCCACATACCGCAGCACGCGACATAGCTTTGCAGACGATAAGTACAACCGTACAGAGAGAAGAGCGGCCAATGTGACGATCTGGCTTGAAGTCGATTCGATAATATATGACGATAACGAACGGATTTCTCAGGTTTCTACTACATATGAACACTTTTCACATTCACCCGTGCATCTCGGCTCCTAGTCCTCCTTTCATGCAGAATCTTAAGGTCCTAGCTCATGTCCAAGGCACCAAAGCCAGCTAAAAAGTCAATAATCGATACCTAAAACTTGAATTGTACTACCTCTTACTGGCTATTACATCAACTTAGAAGCTTCATCTGTGTTCTACAATGGTGCTTTAAGTGTCTCCACATACCGCAGCACTCGACATAGCTTTGCAGACGATAAGTACAACCGTTTCAGAGAGAAGAGCGGCCAATGTGACGATCTGGCTTTAAGTCGATTCGATAACAAATGACGAAAACGGTCGGATTTCTCAGGTTTTTACTACATATGAACACTTTTCACATTCTCCCGTGCAACTCGGCTGCTAGTCCTCCTTTCATGCAGATTCTTAAGGTCCTAGCTCATGTCCAAGGCACCAAAGTCAGCTAAAAAGTCAATAATCGATACCTAAAACTTGAATTGTACTACTTCTTAGTGGCTATTACGTCAACTTAGAATCTTCATCTGTGTTCTACTATGGTGATTTTAATGTCTCCGCATACCGCAGCACGCGACATAGCTTTCAGACGATAAGTACAGCAGTTTCAGAGAGAAGGGCGGATAATGTTACGATCTGCCCTTTAGTCGACTTGATAAGAAAAGACGAAAACGGACGGATTTCTCAGGTTAATACTACATATGAGGACATTTCACATTCTCCCGTGCAACTTTTCTGCTAGTCTCTCTTTCATGCAGATTCTTAGGGTCCTAGCTCATGTCCAAGTCACCAAAGCCAGCTAAAAAGTCAATAATCGATACCTAAAACTTGAATTGTACTACTTCTTACTGGCTATTACATCAACTTAGAAGCTTCATCTGTGTCCTACTATGGTGATTTTAGTGTCTCCACATACCGCAGCACGCGACATAGCTTTGCAGACGATAAGTACAACCGTTTCAGAGAGAAGAGCGGCCAATGTCACGATCCGGTTTTAAGTCGATTCGATAACAAATGACGACATTGGACGGATTTCTCAGGTTTTTACTACATATGAAAACTCTTCACATCCTCCCGTGCAACTCGGCTGCTAGTCCTCCTTTCATGCAGAATCTTAAGGTCCTAGCTCATGTCCAAGGCACCACAGCCAGCTAAAAAGTCAATAATCGATAAGTAAAACTTGAATTGTACTACTTCTTACTGGCTATTACATCAAATTAGAAGCTTGATCTGTGTTCTAATATGGTGCTTTTAGTGTCTCCGCATACCGCAGCACGCGACGTAGCTTTGCAGACGATAAGTACAACCGTTTCAGGGAGGAGAGCGGCCAATGTGACGATCTGGCTTTAAGTCGATTCGATAACAAATGACGAAAACGGACGGATTTCTCGGGTTTTTACTACATATGAACACTTTTCACATTCTCACATGCAACGCGGCTGTTAGTCCTCCTTTCATGCAGAATCTTAAGGTCCTAGCTCATGTCCAAGGCACCAAAGCCAGCTAAAAAGTCTATAATCGATACCTAAAACTTGATTTGTACTACTTCTTAGTGGCTATTACATCAACTTAGAATCTTCATCTGTGTTCTACTATAGTGCTTTTAGTGTCTCCACATGCCGCAGCACGCGACATAGCTTTGCAGACGATAAGTACAACCGTTTCAGAGAGGAGAGCGGCCAATGTGTCGATCTGGCTTTAAGTCGATTCGTTAACAAATGACGATGGCGAACGGATCTCTCAGGTTTTTACTACATATGAACACTTTTCACAATCTCCCGTGCAACTTGGCTGCTAGTCCTCCTTTCATGCAGAATCTTAAGGTCCTAGCTCATGTTCAAGGCACCAAAGCCAGCTACAAAGTCAATAATCGATACCTAAAACTTGAATTTTACTACGTCTTACTGGCTATTACATCAACTTAGAAGCTTCATCTGTGTTCTACTATGGTGCTTTAAGTGTCTCCGCATACCACAGCACGCGACATATCATTGCAGACGATAAGTACAACAGCGTCAGAGGGAAGAGCGGCCAATGTGACGATCTGGCTTTAAGTCGATTCCATAACAAATGACGAAAACGGACGGATTTCTCAGGTTTTTACTACATATGAACACTCTTCACATTCTCCCGTGCAATTCGCCTGGTAGTCCTCCTTTCATGCAGAATCTTAATGTCCTAGGTCATGTCCAAGGCACCAAAGCCAGCTAAAAAGTCAATAATCGATACCTAAAACTGGTATTGTACTAATTCTTACTGGCTATTACATCATCTTAGAAGCTTCATCTGTGTTCTACTATTTTGCTTTTAGTGTCTCCGCATACCGCAGCACGCGACATAGCTTTCAGACGATAAGTACAACCGTTTCAGAGAGAAGAGCGGCCAATGTGACGATCTGGCTTTAAGTCGATTCGATTACAAATGGCGGAAACGGACGGATTTCTCAGGTTTTTACTACATATGAACACTTTTCACATTCTCCCGTGCAATTCGGCTGCTACTCCTCCTTTCATGCAGAATCTTAAGGTCCTAGCTCATGTCCAAGGCACCAAAGCCAGCTAAAAAGTCAATAATCGATACCTAAAACTTGAGTTGTACTAATTCTTACTGGCTATTACATCATCTTAGAAGCTTCATCTGTGTTCTGCTATGGTGCTTTTAGTGTCTCCGCATACCGCAGCACGCGACATAGCTTTCAGACGATAAGTACAATCGTTTCGGAGAGAAGAGCGGCGAATGTGACGATCTGTCTTTAAGTCGAATCGATAACAAATGACGAAAACGGACGGGTTTCTCAGGTTTTTACTACATATGAACACTTTTCACATTCTCCCGTGCAACTCGGCTGCTAGTCCCGCTTTCATGCAGATTCTTAAGGTACTAGCTCATGTCCAAGGCACCAAAGCCAGCTAATAAGTCAATAATCGATATCTAAAATTTAAATTGTACTACTTCTTACTAGCTATTACATCAACTTAGAAGCTTCATCTGTGTTCTACTATGGTGCTTTTAGTGTCTCCACATACCGCAGCACGCGACATAGCTTTGCAGACGATAAGTACAACCGTTTCAGAGAGAATAGCGGCCAATGTGACGATCTGGCTTTAAGTCGATTCGATAACAAAAGACGAAAACAGACGGATTTCTCAGGTTAATACTACATATTAACACTTTTTACATTCTCCCGTGCAACTTTTCTGCTAGTCCTCCTCTCATGCAGATTCGTAAGGACATAGCTCATGTCCAAGGCACCAAAGCCAGCTAAAACGTCAATAATCGATGTCCAAATGTTGAATTGTACTACTTCTTACTGGCTATTACATCAACTTAGAAGCTTCATCTGTGTTCTACTATGGTTATATTGGTGTCTCCACATACCGCAGCACGCGACATAGCTTTGCAGACGATAAGTACATCCGTTTCAGGGAGAAGAGTGGCCAATGTGACGATCCGGCTTTAAGTCGATTCAATAACAAATGACGAAAATGGACGGATTTCTCAGGTTTTTACTACATATGAAAACGTTTCACATCCTAACGTGCAGCTCGGCTGGTACTCCTCCTTTCATGCAGAATCTTAAGGTCCTAGCTCATGTCCAAGGCACCAAAGCCAGCTAAAAAATCAATAATCGATATCTAAAATTTCAATTGTACTACTTCTTACTAGCTATTACATCAACTTAGAAGCTTCATCTGTGTTCTACTATGCTGCATTTAGTGTCTCCGCATACTGCAGCTCGCGAAGTAGCTTTGCAGACGATAAGTGCAGCCGTTTCAGAGAGAAGAGCGGCCAATGTCACGATCTGGCTTTAGGTCGATTCGATAACAAATGACGAAAACGGAAGGATTTCTCAGGTTTTTACTACATATGAACACTTTTCATATTCTCCCAGGCAAGTCAGCTGCTAGTCCTCCTTTCATGCAGAATCTTAAGGTCCTAGCTCATGTCCAAGTCACGAAAGCCAGCTAAAACGTCAATAATCGATACCTAAAACTTGAAATGTACTACCTCTTACTGGCTATTACATCAACTTAGGAGCTTCATCTGTGTTCTACTATGGTGATTTTAGTGTCTCCACATACCGCAGCACTCAACATAGCTTTGCAGACGATAAGTACAACCGTTTCAGAGAGAAGAGCGGCCAATGTGACGATCTGGCTTTAAGACGATTCGATTACCAATGACGAAAACGTACGGATTTCTCGGGTTTTTACTACATATGAACACTTTTCACTTTCTCCCATGCAACTCGGCTGCTAGTCCTCCTTTCATGCAGAATCTTAAGGTCCTAGCTCATGTCCAAGGCACCAAAGCCAGCTAAAAAGTCAATAATCGATATCTAAAATTTCAATTGTACTACTTCTTACTAGCTATTACATCAACTTAGAAGCTTCATCTGTGTTCTACTATGCTGCTTTTAGTGTCTCCGCATACCGCAGCACGTGACATAGCTTTCAGACGATAAGTACAACAGTTTCAGAGAGAAGAGCGGCCAATGTGACGATCTGGCTTTAAGTCGATTCGATAACTAATGACGAAAACGGAAGGATTTCTCAGGTTTTTACTACATATGAACACTTTTCTCATTCTCCCGTGCAATTCGGCTGCTAGTCCTC
The DNA here is from genome assembly GCF_023897955.1 of Schistocerca gregaria. NCBI lineage: Eukaryota > Metazoa > Arthropoda > Insecta > Orthoptera > Acrididae > Schistocerca > Schistocerca gregaria. The sequence goes on from NW_026061853.1 coordinate 1,760,563, forward strand.
CTTTCATGCAGAATCTTAAGGTCCTAGCTCATGTCCAAGGCACCAAAGCCAGCTAAAAAGTCAATAATCGATACCTAAAACTTGAGTTGTACTAATTCTTACTGGCTATTACATCAACTTAGAGGCCTCATCTGTGTTCTACTATGGTGCTTTTAGTGTCTCCGCATACCGCAGCATGCGACATAGCTTTCAGACGATAAGTACAACCGTTTCAGAGAGAAGAGCGGCCAATGTGACGATCTGGCTTTAAGTCGTTCCGATAACAAATGACGAAAACGGACGGATTTCTCGGGTTTTTACTACATATGAACACTTTTCACATTCTCCCGTGCAATTCGGCTGCTAGTCCTCCTTTCATGCAGAATCTTAAGGTCCTAGCTCATGTCCAAGGCACCAAAGCCAGCTAAAAAGTCAATAATCGATACCTAAAACTTGAGTTGTACTAATTCTTACTGGCTATTACATCATCTTAGAAGCTTCATCTGTGTTCTGCTATGGTGCTTTTAGTGTCTCCGCATACCGCAGCACGCGACATAGCTTTCAGACGATAAGTACAACTGTTTCAGAGAGAAGAGCGGCCAATGTGATGATCTGGCTTTAAGTCGATTCGATAACAAATGACGAAAACGGACGGATTTCTCAGGTTTTTACTACATATGAACACTTTTCACATTCTCCCGTGCAACTCGGCTGCTAGTCCTCCTTTCATGCAGAGTCTTATGGTCCTAGCTCTAGTCCAAGGCACCAAAGCCAGCTAAAAAGTCAATAATCGATACCTAAAACTTGAGTTGTACTACTTCTTACTGGCTATTACATCAACTTAGCTTCATCTGTGTTCTGCTATGGTGCTTTTAGAGTCTCCACATACCGCAGCACTGCGACATAGCTTTGCAGACGATAAGTACAACCGTTTCAGAGAGAAGAGCGGCAAATGTGACGAACTGGCTTTAAGTCGATTCGATAACAAATGATGTAAACGGATGGATTTCACAGGTTTTTACTACATATGAACACTTTTCACATTCTCCCGTGCAATTCGGCTGCTAGTCCTCCTTTCATGCAGAATCTTAAGGTCCTAGCTCATGTCCAAGGCATTAAAGCCAGCTAAAAAGTCAATAATCGATACCTAAAACTGGAATTGTACTAATTCTTACTGGCTATTATATCATCTTGGAAGCTTCATCTGTGTTCTACTATGGTCCTTTTAGTTTCTCCGCATACCGCAGCACGCGACATAGTTTTGCAGACGATAAGTACAACCGTTTCAGAGAGAAGAGCGGCCAAAGTGACGATCTGGCTTTAAGTCGATTCGATAACAAATGACGAAAACGGACGGATTTCTCAGGTTTTTACTACATATGAACACTTTTCACATTCTCCTGTGCAACTCGGTTGCTAGTCCTCCTTTATTGCAGAATCTTAAGGTCCTAGCTCATGTCCAAGGCACCTAAGCCAGCTAAAAAGTCAACAACCGATACCTAAAACTTGAATTGTACTACTTCTTACTGGCTATTGCATCATCTTAGAAGCTTCATCTGTGTTCTACTATGGTGCTTCTAGTGTCTCCGAATACCGCAGTACGCGACATAGCTTTGCAGACGATAAGTACAACCGTTTCAGAGAGAAGAGCGGCCAATGTGACGATCTGGCTTTAAGTAGATTCGATAATAAATGACGAAAACGGACGGATTTCTCAGGTTTTTACTACATATGAACACTTTTCACATTCTCCCGTGCAACTCGGCTGCTAGTCCTCCTTTCATGCAGAATCTTAAGGTCCCAGCTCATGTCCAAGGCACAAAAACAGCTAAAAGGTCAATATTCAATACCTAATACTTGTATTGTCCTACTTCTTACTGGCTATTACATCAACTTAGAAGCTTGATCTGTGTTCTACTGTAGTGCTTTTAGTGTCTCAGCATACCGCAGCACGCGACATAGCTTTGCAGACGATACGTACAACCGTTTCAGAGAGAAAAGCGGCCAATGTGTCGATCTGGCTTTAAGTCGATTCGATAACAAATGACGAAAACGGACGGATTTCTCAGGTTTTTACTACATATGAACACTTTTCACATACTCCCGTGCAACTGAGCTGCTAGTCCTCCTTTCATGCAGAATCATAAGGTCCTAGCTCATGTCCAAGGCACCAACGCCAGCTAAAAAGTCAATAATCGATACCTAAAACGCGAATTGTACTACTTCTTACTGGATATTGCATCAACTTAGAAGCTTCATCTGTGTTCTGCTGTGGTGATTTTAGTGTCTCCGCATACCGCAGCACGTGACATAGCTTTGCAGACGATAAGTACAACCGTTTCAGAGAGAAGAGCGGCCAATGTGACGATCTGGCTTTAAGTCGATTCGATAACAAATGACGAAAACGGACGGATTTCTCAGGTTTTTACTACATATGAACACTTTTCACATTCTCCCGTGCAACTCGGCTGCTAGTCCTCCTTCATGCAAAATCTTAAGTTCCTAGCTCGTGTCCAAGGCACCAAAGAAGTGTAAAAAGTCAATAACCGATACCTAAAACTTGATTTTTACTTCTTCTTACTGGCTATTACATCAACTTAGAAGCTTCATCTGTGTTCTACTATGGTGCTTTTAGTGTCTCCGCATACCGCAGCACGCGACATAGCTTTGCAGTCGATAAGTACAACCGTTTCAGAGAGAAGAGCGGCCAATGTGACGATCTGGCTTTAAGTCGATTCGATAACAAATGACGAAAACGGACGGATGTCTCAGGTTTTTACTGCATATGAACAGTTTTCACATTCTCCCGTGCAACTCGGCTGCTAGTCCTTCTTTCATGCAGAATCTTAAGGTCCTAGCTCATGTCCAAGGCACCAAAGCTAGCTAAAAAGTCAATAATCGATACCTAAAACTTGAATTGTACTACTTCTTACTGGCTATTACAACAACTTAGAAGCTTCATCTGTGTTCTACTATGGTGATTTTAGTGTCTCCGCATACCGCAGCACGCGACATATCTTTGTTGACGATAAGTACAACCGTGTCAGAGAGAAGAGCGACCAATGTGACGATCTGGCTTTAAGTCGATTCGATAACAAATGACGAAAACGGACGGATTTCTCCGGTATTTTTTACATGTGAACACTTTTCACATTCTCCTGGGTAACTCGGCTGCTAGTCCTCCTTTCATGCAGAATCTTAACGTCCTAGCTCATGTCCAAGGCACCAAAGCCAGCTAAAAAGTCAATAATCGATACCTAAAACTTGAATTGGACTACTTCTTACTGGCTATTACATCAACTTAGATGCTTCATCTGTGTTCTACTATGGTGATTTTAGTGTCTCCGCATACCGCAGCACGCGACATAGCTTTGCAGACGATAAGTACAACCGTTTCAGAGAGAAGAGCGGCCAATGTGACGATCTGGCTTTAAGTCGATTCGATAACAAATGACGAAAACGGACGGAGTTCTCAGGTTTTTACTACATATGAACACTTTTCACATTCTCCCGTGCAACTCGGCTGCTAGTCCTCCTTCATGCAAAATCTTAAGTTCCTAGTTCGTGTCCAAGGCACCAAAGAAGGGTAAAAAGTCAATAACCGATACCTAAAACTTTAATTGTACTACTTCTTACTGGCTATTACATCAACTTAGAAGCTTCATCTGTGTTCTACTATGGTGCTTTTAATGTCTCCGCATATCGCAGCACGCGACATAGCTTTGCAGACGATAAGTACAACCGTTTCAGAGAGAAGAGCGGCCAATGTGACGATCTGGCTTTAAGTAGATTCGATAACAAATGACGAAAACGGACGGATTTCTCAGGTTTTTACTACATATGAACACTTTTCACATTCTCCCGTGCAACTCGGCTGCTAGTCCTCCTTTCATGCAGAATCATAAGGTCCTAGCTCATGTCCAAGGCACCAAAGCTAGCTAAAAAGTCAATAATCGATAACTAAAACTTGAATTGTACTACTTCGTACTGGCTATTACATCAACTTAGAAGCTTCATCTGTGTTCTACTATGGTGCTTTTAGTGTCTCCGCATACCGCAGCACGCGACATAGCTTTGCAATCGATAAGTACAACCGTTTCAGAGAGAAGAGCGGCTAATTTGACGATCTGGCTTTAAGTCGATTCGATAACAAATGACGAAAACGGACGGATTTCTCGGGTTTTTACTACATATTAACACTTTTCACATTCTCCCATGCAAATCGGCTGCTAGTATTCCTTTCATACAGAATGTTAAGGTCCTAGCTTTTGTCCAAGGCACCAAAGCCATCTAAAAAGTCAATAATCGATACCTAAAACTTGAATTGTACTACGTCTTACTGGCTATTACATCAACTTAGAAGCTTCATCTGTGTTCTACTATGGTGCTTTTCCTGTTTCCGCCTACGGCAACATGCGACATACCTTTGAAGACGATAAGTACAACCGTTTCAGAGAGAAGAGCGGCCAATGTGACGATCTGGCTTTAAGTCGATTCGATAACAAATGACGAAAACGGACGGATTTCTCAGGTTTTAACTACATATGAACACTTTTCACATTCTCCCGTGCAACTAGGCTGCTAGTCCTCTTTTCATGCATAATCTTAAGGTCCTAGCTCATGGCCAAGGCACCAAAGCCAGCTAAAAGTTCCATATTCAATACCTAAAACTTGAATTGTACTACTTCTTACTGGCTATTACATCAACTTAGAAGCTTCATCTGTGTTCTATTATGGTGCTTTTAGTGTCTAAGCATACCGCAGCACGCGACATAGCTTAGCAGACGATAAGTACAACCGTTTCAGAGAGAAGAGCGGCCAATGTGTCGATCTGGCTTTAAGTCGATTCGATAACAAATGACGAAAACGGACGGATGTCTCAGGTTTTTACTACATATGAACACGTTTCACATTCTCCCGTGCAACTCGGCTGCTAGTCCTCCTTTCATGCAGAATCTTAAGGTCCTAGCTCATGTCCAAGGCACCAAAGCCAGCTAAAAGTTCCATATTCAATACCTAAAACTTGAATTGTACTACTTCTTACTGGCTATTACATCAACTTAGAAGCTTCATCTGTGTTCTACTATGGTGCTTTTAGTGTCCCCGCATACCGCAGCATGCGACATAGCTTTGCAGACGATAAGTACAACCGTTTCAGAGAGAAGAGCGGCCAATGTGACGATCTGGCTTTAAGTCGATTCGATAACAAATGACGAAAACGGACGGATTTCTCAGGTTTTTACTACATATGAACACTTTTCACATTCTCCCGTGCAACTCGGCTGCTAGTCCTCCTTCATGCAAAATCTTAAGTTTCTAGCTCGTGTCCAAGGCACCAAAGAAGGGTAAAAAGTTAATAACCGATACATAAAACTTGAATTTTATTTCTTCTTACTGGCTATTACATCAACTTAGAAGCTTCATCTGTGTTCTACTATGGTGATTTTAGTGTGTCCGCATACCGCAGCACGCGACATAGCTGTGCAGACGATAAGTACAACCGTTTCAGAGAGAAGAGCGGCCAATGTGACGATCTGGCTTTAAGTCGATTCGATAACAAATGACGAAAACGGACGGATGTCTCAGGTTTTTACTGCATATGAACACTTTTCACATTCTCCCGTGCAACTCGGCTGCTAGTCCTCCTTTCATGCAGAATCTTAAGGTCCTAGCTCATGTCCAAGGCACCAAAGCCAGCTAAAAAGTCAATAATCGATACCTTAAACTTGAATTGGATTACTTCTTACTGGCTATTACATCAACTTAGATGCTTCATCTGTGTTCTACTAAGGTGATTTTAGTGTCTCCGCATACCGCAGCACGCGACACTGCTTTGCAGACGATAAGTGCAACCGTTTCAGAGAGAAGAGCAGCCAATGTGACGATCTGGCTTTAAGTCGATTCGATAACAAATGACGAAAACGGACGGATTTCTCAGGTTTTTACTACATATGAACACTTTCCACATTCTCCCATGCAACTCGGCTGCTAGTCGTCCTTTAATGCAGAATCTTAAGGCCCTAGCTCATGTCCAAGGCACCAAAGCCGGCTAAAAGGTCAATATTCAATACCTAAAACTTGAATTGGATTACTTCTTACTGGCTATTACATCAACTTAGATGCTTCATCTGTGTTCTACTATGGTGATTTTAGTGTCTCCGCATGCCGCAGCACGCGACATAGCTTTGCAGACGATAAGTGCAACCGTTTCAGAGAGAAGAGCAGCCAATGTGACGATCTGGCTTTAAGTCGATTCGATAACAAATGACGAAAACGGACGGATTTCTCAGGTTTTTTCTACATATGAACACTTTTCACATTCTCCCATGCAAATCGGCTGCTAGTCCTCCTTTAATGCAGAATCTTAAGGTCCTAGCTCATGTCCAAGGCACTAAAGCCAGCTAAAAAGTCAATAATCGATACCTAAAACTTGAATTGGATTACTTCTTACTGGCTATTACATCAACTTAGAAGCCTAATCTGTGTTCTACTATGGTGCTTTTAGAGTCTCCGCATACCGCAGCAGGTGACATAGCTTTGCAGACGATAAGTACAACCGTTTCAGAGAGAAGAGCGGCCAATGTGTCGATCTGGCTTTAAGTCGATTCGATAACAAATGACGAAAACGGACGGATTTCTCAGGTTTTTACTACATATGAACACTTTTCACATTCTCCCGTGGAACTCGGCTGCTAGTCCTCCTTTCATGCAGAATCTTAAGGTCCTAGCTCATGTCCAAGGTAACAAAGCCATCTAAAAAGTCAATAATCGATACCTAAAACTCGAATTGTACTACTTCTTACTGGCTATTACATCAACTTAGAAGCTTCATCTGTGTTCTACTGTGGTGATTTTAGTGTCTCCGCATACCGCAGCACGTGACATAGCTTTGCAGACGATAAGTACAACCTTTTCAGAGAAAAGAGCGGCCAATTTGACGATCTGGCTTTAAGTCGATTCGATAACAAATGACGAAAACGGACGGATTTCTCAGATTTTTACTACATATGAACACTTTTCACATTCTCCCGTGCAACTCGGCTGCTAGTCCTCCTTTCATGTAGAGTCTTAAGGTCCTAGCTCATATCCAAGGCACCAAAGCCAGCTAAAAAGTCAATAATCGATACCTAAAACATGAATTGTACTACATCTTACTGGCTATTACATCAACTTAGAAGCTTCATCTGTGTTCTACTATGGTGCTTTTAGTGTCTCTGCATACCGCAGCACGCGACATAGCTGTGCAGACGATAAGTACTATCGTTTCAGAGAGAAGAGCGGCCAATGTGACGATCTGGCTTTAAGTCGATTCGATAACAAATGACGAAAACGGACGGATTTCTAAGGTTTTTACTACATATGAACACTTTTCACATTCTCCTGTACAACTCGGCTGCTAGTCCTCCTTTCATGCAGAATCGTAAGGTCTAGCTCATGTCCAAGGCACCAAAGTCAGCTAAAATGTCAATGATCGATACCTACAACTTGAATTGTACTACTTCTTACCTTCTATTACATCAACTTAGAAGCTTTATCTGTGTTCTACTATGGTGATTTTAGTGTGTCCGCATACCGCAGCACGCGACATAGCTTTGCAGACGATAAGTACAACCGTTTCAGAGAGAAGAGCGGCCAATGTGACGATCTGGCTTTAAGTCGATTCTATAACAAATGACGAAAACGGACGGATGTCTCAGCTTTTTACTGCATATGAACACTTTTCACATTCTCCCGTGCAACTCGGCTGCTAGTCCTCCTTTCATGCAGAATCTTAAGGTCCTAGCTCATGTCCAAGGCACCACAGCCAGCGAAAAAGTCAATAATCGATACCTAAAACTTGAATTGGATTACTTCTTACTGGCTATTACATCAACTTAGATGCTTCATCTGTGTTCTACTATGGTGATTTTAGTGTCTCCGCATACCGCAGCACGCGACATAGCTTTGCAGACGATAAGTGCAACCGTTTCAGAGAGAAGAGCGGCCAATGTGACGATCTGGCTTTAAGTCGATTCGATAACAAATGACGAAAACGGACGGATTTCTCAGGTTTTTACTACATATGAACACTTTTCACATTCTCCCGTGCAACTCGGCTGCTAGTCCTCCTTCATGCAAAATCTTAAGTTTCTAGCTCGTGTCCAAGGCACCAAAGAAGGGTAAAAAGTTAATAACCGATACATAAAACTTGAATTTTATTTCTTCTTACTGGCAATTACATCAACTTAGAAGCTTCATCTGTGTTCTACTATGGTGATTTTAGTGTGTCCGCATACCGCAGCACGCGACATAGCTGTGCAGACGATAAGTACAACCGTTTCAGAGAGAAGAGCGGCCAATGTGACGATCTGGCTTTAAGTCGATTCGATAACAAATGACGAAAACGGACGGATGTCTCAGGTTTTTACTGCATATGAACACTTTTCACATTCTCCCGTGCAACTCGGCTGCTAGTCCTCCTTTCATGCAGAATCTTAAGGTCCTAGCTCATGTCCAAGGCACCAAAGCCAGCTAAAAAGTCAATAATCGATACCTTAAACTTGAATTGGATTACTTCTTACTGGCTATTACATCAACTTAGATGCTTCATCTGTGTTCTACTAATGTGATTTTAGTGTCTCCGCATACCGCAGCACGCGACACTGCTTTGCAGACGATAAGTGCAACCGTTTCAGAGAGAAGAGCAGCCAATGTGACGATCTGGCTTTAAGTCGATTCGATAACAAATGACGAAAACGGACGGATTTCTCAGGTTTTTACTACATATGAACACTTTCCACATTCTCCCATGCAACTCGGCTGCTAGTCGTCCTTTAATGCAGAATCTTAAGGCCCTAGCTCATGTCCAAGGCACCAAAGCCGGCTAAAAGGTCAATATTCAATACCTAAAACTTGAATTGGATTACTTCTTACTGGCTATTACATCAACTTAGATGCTTCATCTGTGTTCTACTATGGTGCTTTTAGTGTGTCCGCATACCGCAGCACGCGACATAGCTTTGCAGACGATAAGTACAACCGTTTCAGAGAGAAGAGCGGCCAATGTGACGATCTGGCTTTAAGTCGATTCTATAACAAATGACGAAAACGGACGGATGTCTCAGCTTTTTACTGCATATGAACACTTTTCACATTCTCCCGTGCAACTCGGCTGCTAGTCCTTCTTTCATGCAGAATCTTAAGGTCCTAGCTCATGTGCAAGGCACCACAGCCAGCGAAAAAGTCAATAATCGATACCTAAAACTTGAATTGGATTACTTCTTACTGGCTATTACATCAACTTAGATGCTTCATCTGTGTTCTACTATGGTGATTTTAGTGTCTCCGCATACCGCAGCACGCGACATAGCTTTGCAGACGATAAGTGCAACCGTTTCAGAGAGAAGAGCAGCCAATGTGACGATCTGGCTTTAAGTCGATTCGATAACAAATGACGAAAACGGACGGATTTCTCAGGTTTTTTCTACATATGAACACTTTTCACATTCTCCCATGCAAATCGGCTGCTAGTCCTCCTTTAATGCAGAATCTTAAGGTCCTAGCTCATGTCCAAGGCACTAAAGCCAGCTAAAAAGTCAATAATCGATACCTAAAACTTAAATTGGATTACTTCTTACTGGCTATTACATCAACTTAGAAGCCTAATCTGTGTTCTACTATGGTGCTTTTAGTGTCTCCGCATACCGCAGCACGCGACATAGCTTTGCAGACGATAAGTACATTCGTTTCAGAGAGAAGAGCGGCCAATGTGATGATCTGGCTTTAAGTCGATTCGATAACAACTGACGAAAACGGACGTATTTCTCAGGTTTTTACTACATTTGAACACTTTTCACATTCCCCCATGCAACTCGGATGCTAGTAATCCTTTCATGCAGAATCTTAAGGTCCTAGCTCATGTCCAAGGCACCAAAGCCAGCTAAAAGTTCCATATTCAATACCTAAAACTTGAATTGTACTACTTCTTACTGGCTATTACATCAACTTAGAAGCTTCATCTGTGTTCTATTATGGTGCTTTTAGTGTCTCAGCATACCGCAGCAGGTGACATAGCTTTGCAGACGATAAGTACAACCGTTTCAGAGAGAAGAGCGGCCAATGTGTCGATCTGGCTTTAAGTCGATTCGATAACAAATGACGAAAACGGACGGATTTCTCAGGTTTTTACTACATATGAACACTTTTCACATTCTCCCGTGGAACTCGGCTGCTAGTCCTCCTTTCATGCAGAATCTTAAGGTCCTAGCTCATGTCCAAGGTACCAAAGCCAGCTAAAAAGTCAATAATCGATACCTAAAACTCGAATTGTACTACTTCTTACTGGATATTACATCAACTTAGAAGCTTCATCTGTGTTCTACTGTGGTGATTTTAGTGTCTCCGCATACCGCAGCACGTGACATAGCTTTGCAGACGATAAGTACAACCGTTTCAGAAAAAAGAGCGGCCAATTTGACGATCTGGCTTTAAGTCGATTCGATAACAAATGACGAAAACGGACGGATTTCTCAGATTTTTACTACATATGAACACTTTTCACATTCTCCCGTGCAACTCGGCTGCTAGTCCTCCTTTCATGTAGAGTCTTAAGGTCCTAGCTCATATCCAAGGCACCAAAGCCAGCTAAAAAGTCAATAATCGATACCTAAAACATGAATTGTACTACATCTTACTGGCTATTACATCAACTTAGAAGCTTCATCTGTGTTCTACTATGGTGCTTTTAGTGTCTCTGCATACCGCAGCACGCGACATAGCTGTGCAGACGATAAGTACTAGCGTTTCAGAGAGAAGAGCGGCCAATGTGACGATCTGGCTTTAAGTCGATTCGATAACAAATGACGAAAACGGACGGATTTCTAAGGTTTTTACTACATATGAACACTTTTCACATTCTCCCGTACAACTCGGCTGCTAGTCCTCCTTTCATGCAGAATCGTAAGGTCTAGCTCATGTCCAAGGCACCAAAGTCAGCTAAAATGTCAATAATCGATACCTACAACTTGAATTGTACTACTTCTTACCTTCTATTACATCAACTTAGAAGCTTTATCTGTGTTCTACTATGGTGATTTTAGTGTCTCCGCATACCGCAGCACGCGACATTGCTTTGTAGACGATAAGTACAACCGTTTCAGAGAGAAGAGCGACCAATGTGACGATCTGGCTTTAAGTCGATTCGATAACAAATGACGAAAACGGACTCATTTCTCAGGTTTTTACTACATATGAACACTTTTCACATTCTCCCGTGCAACTCGGCTGCTAGTCCTCCTTTCATGCAGAATCTTAAGGTCCTAGCTCATGTCCAATTCACCAAAGCCAGCTAAAAAGTCAATAATCGATACCTAAACTTGAATTGGACTACTTCTTACTGGCTATTACATCAACTTAGATGCTTCATCTGTGTTCTACTATGGTGATTTCAGTGTCTCCGCATACCGCAGCACGCGACATAGCTTTGCAGACGAGAAGTACAACCGTTTCAGAGAGAAGAGCGGCCAATGTGTCGATCTGGCTTTAAGTCGATTCGATAACAAATGACGAAAACGGACGGATTTCTCAGGTTTTTACTACATTTGAACACTTTTCACATTCTCCCGTGCAACTCGGCTGCTAGTCCTCCTTTCATGCAGAGACTTAAGGTCCTAGCTCATGTCCAAGGCACCAAAGCCAGCTAAAAAGTCAATAATCGATACCTAAAACATGAATTGTACTACTTCTTACTGGCTATTACATCAACTTAGAAGCTTCATCGGTGTTCTACTATGGTGCTTTTACTCTCTCCACATACCGCAGCACGCGACATAGCTTTGCAGACGATAAGTACAACCGTTTCAGTGAGAAGAGCGGCCAATGTGACGATCTGGCTTTAAGTCGATTCGATAACAAATGATGAAAACGGACGGATTTCTAAGGTTTTTACTGCATATGAACAGTTTTCACATTCTCCCGTGTAACTCGGCTGCTAGTCCTCCTTTCATGCAGAATGTTAAGGTCCTAGCTCATGTTCAAGGCACCAAAGCCAGCTAAAAAGTCAATAATCGATACCTAAAACTTAATTGTACTACTTCTTACTGGCTATTACATCAACTTAGAAGCTTCATCTGTGTTCTACTATGGTGATTTTAGTGTCTCCGCATACCGCAGTACGCGACATAGCTTTGCAGACGATAAGTACAAGCGTTTCAGAGAGAAGAGCGGCCAATGTGACGATCTGGCTTTAAGTCGATTCGATAACAAATGACGAAAACGGACGGATTTCTTAGGTTTTTACTACATATGAACACTTACTACATATGAACAGTTACTACATATGAACATTTGAATAGGATTGGGGAGAAGAGAAGTTTGTGGCACAACTTGACTAGAAGAAGGGATCGGTTGGTAGGACATGTTTTGAGGCATCAAGGGATCACAAATTTAGCATTGGAGGGCAGCGTGGAGGGTAAAAATCGTAGAGGGAGACCGAGAGATGAGTACACTAAGCAGATTCAGAAGGATGTAGGTTGCAGTAGGTACTGGGAGATGAAGCAGCTTGCACAGGATAGAGTAGCATGGAGAGCTGCATCAAACCAGTCTCAGGACTGAAGACAACAACAACATGAACACTTTTCACTTTCTCCCATGCAACTCGGCTGCTAGTCCTCCTTCATGCAAAATCTTAAGTTTCTAGCTCGTGTCCAAGGCACCAAAGAAGGGTAAAAAGTCAATAAACGATACATAAAACTTGAATTTTATTTCTTCTTACTGGCTATTACATCAACTTAGAAGCTTCATCTGTGTTCTACTATGGTGCTTTTAGTGTGTCCGCATACCGCAGCACGCGACATAGCTTTGCAGACGATAAGTACAACCGTTTCAGAGAGAAGAGCACCCAATGTGACGATCTGGCTTTAAGTCGATTCGATAACAAATGACGAAAACGGACGGATTTCTCAGGTTTTTACTACATATGAACACTTTTCACATTCTCCCATGCAACTCGGCTGCTAGTCGTCCTTTAATGCAGAATCTTAAGGTCCTAGCTCATGTCCAAGGCACCAAAGCCGGCTAAAAGGTCAATATTCAATACCTAAAACTTGAATTGAATTACTTCTTACTGGCTATTACATCAACTTAGATGCTTCATCTGTGTTCTACTATGGTGCTTTTAGTGTGTCCGCATACCGCAGCACGCGACATAGCTTTGCAGACGATAAGTACAACGGTTTCAGAGAGAAGAGCGGCCAATGTGACGATCTGGCTTTAAGTCGATTCTATAACAAATGACGAAAACGGACGGATGTCTCAGCTTTTTACTGCATATGAACACTTTTCACATTCTCCCGTGCAACTCGTCTGCTAGTCCTCCTTTCATGCAGAATCTTAAGGTCTTAGCTCATGTCCAAGGCACCAAAGCCAGCTAAAAAGTCAATAATCGATAACTAAAACATGAATTGTACTACTTCTTACTGGCTATTACATCAACTTAGAACCTTCATCTGTGTTCTACTATGGTGCTTTTACTCTCTCCACATACCGCAGCACGCGACATAGCTTTGCAGACGATAAGTACAACCGTTTCAGTGAGAAGAGCGGCCAATGTGACGATCTGGCTTTAAGTCGATTCGATAACAAATGACGAAAACGGACGGATTTCTCAGGTTTTTTTTTAGATATGACCACTTTTCACATTCTCCCGTGCAACTCGGCTGCTAGTCCTCCTTTCATGCAGAATCTTAAGGTCCTAGCTCATGTCCAAGTCACCAAAGCCAGCTAAAAAGTCAATAATCGATACCTAAACTTGAATTGGACTACTTCTTACTGGCTATTACATCAACTTAGATGCTTTATCTGTGTTCTACAATGGTGATTTCAGTGTCTCCGCATACCGCAGCACGCGACATATCTTTGCAGACGAGAAGTACAACCGATTCAGAGAGAAGAGCGGCCAATGTGTCGATCTGGCTTTAAGTCGAATCGATAACAAATGACGAAAACGGACGGATTTCTCAGGTTTTTACTACATATGAACACTTTTCACATTCTCCCGCGGAACTCGGCTGATAGTCCTCCTTTCATGCAGAATCTTAAGGTCCTAGCGCATGTCCAAGGCACCAAAGCCAGCTAAAAAGTCAATAATCGATACCTAAAACTCGAATTGTACTACTTCCTACTGGATATTACATCAACTTAGAAGCTTCATCTGTGTTCTACTGTGGTGATTTTAGTGTCTCCGCATACCGCAGCACCTGACATAGCTTTGCAGACGATAAGTACAACCGTTTCAGAGAAAAGAGCGGCCAATTTGACGATCTGGCTTTAAGTCGATTCGATAACAAATGACGAAAACGGACGGATTTCTCAGGTTTTTACTACATATGAACACTTTTCACATTCTCCCGTGCAACTCGGCTGCTAGTCCTCCTTTCATGCAGAGTCTTAAGGTCCTAGCTCATGTCCAAGGCACCAAAGCCAGCTAAAAAGTCAATAATCGATAACTAAAACATGAATTGTACTACTTCTTACTGGCTATTACATCAACTTAGAAGCTTCATCTGTGTTCTACTATGGTGCTTTTACTCTCTCCACATACCGCAGCACGCGACATAGCTTTGCAGACGATAAGTACAACCGTTTCAGTGAGAAGAGCGGCCAATGTGACGATCTGGCTTTAAGTCGATTCGATAACAAATGATGAAAACGGACGGATTTCTAAGGTTTTTATTACATATGAACAGTTTTCACATTCTCCCGTGTAACTCGGCTGCTAGTCCTCCTTTCATGCAGAATGTTAAGGTCCTAGCTCATGTTCAAGGCACCAAAGCCAGCTAAAAAGTCAATAATCGATACCTAAAACTTGAATTGTACTACTTCTTACTGGCCATTACATCAACTTAGAAGCTTCATCTGTGTTCTACTATGGTGATTTTAGTGTCTCCGCATACCGCAGTACGCGACATAGCTTTGCAGACGATAAGTACAAGCGTTTCAGAGAGAAGAGCGGCCAATGTGACGATCTGGCTTTAAGTCGATTCGATAACAAGTGACGAAAACGGACGGATTTCTTAGGTTTTTACTACATATGAACACTTTTCACTTTCTCCCATGCAACTCGGCTGCTAGTCCTCCTTTCATGCAGAATGTTAAGGTCCTAGGTCATGTCCAAGGCACCAAAGCCAGCTAAAAAGTCAATAATCGATACCTAAAACTTGAATTGTACTACTTCTTACTGGCTATTACATCAACTTAGAAGCTTCATCTGTGTTCTACTATGGTGCTTTTAGTGTCTCCACATACCGCAGCACGCGACATAGCTTTGCAGACGATAAGTACAACCGTTTCAGAGAGGAGAGCGGTCAATGTGACGATCTGGCTTTAAGTCGATTCGATAACAAATGACGAAAACGGACGTATTTCTCAGGTTTTTACTACATTTGAACACTTTTCACATTCTCCCGTGCAACTGGGCTGCTAGTCCTCCTTTCATGCAGAATCTTAAGGTCCTAGCTCATGTCCAAGACACCAAAGCCAGCTAAAAGTTCCATATTCAATACCTAAAACTTGAATTGTACTACTTCTTACTGGCTATTACATCAACTTAGAAGCTTCATCTGTGTTCTATTATGGTGCTTTTAGTGTCTCAGCATACCGCAGCACGCGACATAGTTTTGCAGACGATAAGTACAACCGTTTCAGAGAGAAGAGCGGCCAATGTGTCGATCTGGCTTTAAGTCGATTCGATAACAAATGACGAAAACGGACGGATTTCTCAGGTTTTTACTACATATGAACACTTTTCACATTCTCCCGTGGAACTCGGCTGCTAGTCCTCCTTTCATGCAGAATCTTAAGGTCCTAGCTCATGTCCAAGGCACCAAAGCCAGCTAAAAAGTCAATAATCGACACCTAAAACTCGAATTGTACTACTTCTTACTGGATATTACATCAACTTAGAAGCTTCATCTGTGTTCTACTGTGGTGATTTTAGTGTCTCCGCATACCGCAGCAAGTGACATAGCTTTGCAGACGATTAGTACAACCGTTTCAGAGAAAAGAGCGGCCAATTTGACGATCTGGCTTTAAGTCGATTCGATAACAAATGACGAAAACGGACGGATTTCTCAGGTTTTTACTACATATGAACACTTTTCACATTCTCCCGTGCAACTCGGCTGCTAGTCCTCCTTTCATGCAGAGTCTTAAGGTCCTAGCTCATGTCCAAGGCACCAAAGCCAGCTAAAAAGTCAATAATCGATACCTAAAACATGAATTGTACTACTTCTTACCTTCTATTACATCAACTTAGAAGCTTCATCTGTGTTCTAATATGGTGATTTTAGTGTCTCCGCATACCGCAGCACGCGACATTGCTTTGTAGACGATAATTACAACCGTTTCAGAGAGAAGAGCGACCAATGTGACGATCTGGCTTTAAGTCGATTCGATAACAAATGACGAAAACGGACGGATTTCTAAGGTTTTTACTACATATGAACACTTTTCACATTCTCCCGCGCAACTCGGCTGCTAGCCCTCCTTTCATGCAGAATCGTAAGGTCCTAGCTCATGTCCAAGGCACCAAAGCCAGCTAAAAAGTCAATAATCGATACCTAAAACTTGATTTGTACTACTTCTTACTGGCTATTACATCAACTTAGAAGCTTCATCTGTGTTCTACTATGGTGCTTTGAGTGTCTCCACATACCGCAGCACGCGACATAGCTTTGCAGACGATAAGTACAACCGTTTCAGAGAGAAGAGCGGCCAATGTGACGATCTGGCTTTAAGTCGATTCGATAACAAATGACGAAAACGGACGGATTTTTAAAGTTTTTATTACATATGAACACTTTTCACATACTCCCGTGCAACTCGGCTGCTAGTCCTCCTTTCATGCAGAATCGTAAGGACCTAGCTCATGTCCAAGGCACCAAAGCCAGCTAAAAAGTCAGTAATCGATACCTAAAACTTGAATTGTACTACTTCTTACTGGATATTACATCAACTTAGAAGCTTCATCTGTGTTCTACTATGGTGCTTTTAGTGTCTCCACATACCGCAGCACGCGACATAGCTTTGCAGACGATAAGTACAACCGTTTCCGAGAGCAGAGCGGCCAATGTGACGATCTGGCTTTAAGTCTATTCGATAACAAATGACGAAAACGGACGGATTTCTCAGGTTTTTACTACATATGAACACTTTTCACATTCTCCCCTGCAACTCGGCTGCTAGTCCTCCTTTCATGCAGAATCTTAAGGTCCTAGCTCATGTCCAAGGCAGCAAAGCCAGCTAAAAAGTCAATAATCGATACCTAAAACTTGAGTTGTACTACTTCTTACTGGCTATTACATCAACGTAGAAGCTTCATCTGTGTTCTACTATGGTGATTGTAGTGTCTCCGCATACCGCAGCACGCGACATAGCTTTGCAGACGATACGTACAACCGTTTCAGAGAGTAGAGCGGCCAATGTGACGATCTGGCTTTAAGTCGATTCGATAACAAATGACGAAAACGGACGGATTTCTCAGGTTTTTACAACATATGAACACTTTTCACATTCTCCCTTGCAACTCGGCTGCTAGTCCTCCTTTCATGCAGAATCTTAAGTTCCTAGCCCATGTCCAAGGCACCAAAGCCAGCTAAAAAGTCAATAATCAATACCTAAAACTTGAATTGTACTACTTCTTACTGGCTATTACATCGGCTTAGAAGCTTCATCTTTGTTCTACTACGGTGCTTTTAGATTCTCCGCATGCCGCAGCACGCGACATAGTTTTGCAGACGAAAAGTACAACCGTTTCAGAGAGAAGAGAGGCCAATGTGACGATCTGGCTTTAAGTCGATTCGATAACAAATGACGAAAACGGACGGATTTCTCAGGTTTTTACTACATATGAACACTTTTCACATTCTCCCGTGCAACTGGGCTGCTAGTCCTCCATCATGCAAAATCTTAAGTTCCTAGCTCGTGTCCAAGGCCCAAAGAAGGGTAAAAAGTCAATAACCGATACCTAAAACTTTAATTGTAATACTTCTTACTGGCTATTACATCAACTTAGAAGCTTCATCTCTGTTCTACTATGGTGCTTTTAGTGTCTCCACATATCGCAGCACGCGACATAGCTTTGTAGACGATAAGTACAACCGTTTCAGAGAGAAGTGCGGCCAATGTGACGATCTGGCTTTAAGTAGGTTCCATAACAAATGACGAAAGCGGACGGATTTGTCAGGTTTTTACTACATATGAACACTTTTCTCATTCTCCCGTGCAACTCGGCTGCTAGTCCTCCTTTCATGCAGAATCTTAAGGTCCTAGCTCATGTCCAAGGCACCAAAGCCAGCTAAAAAGTCAATAATCGATACCTAAAACTTGAATTGTACTACTTCTTACTGGCTATTACATCAACTTAGAAGCTTCATCTGTGTTCTACTATGGTGATTTTAGTGTCTCCGCATGCCGCAGCACGCGACATAGCTTTGCAGACGATAAGTACAAGCGTTTCAGAGAGAAGAGCGGCCAATGTGACGATCTGGCTTTAAGTCGATTCGATAACAAATGACGAAAACGGACGGATTTCTCAGGTTTTTACTACTTATGAACAATTTTCGCATTCTCCCGTGCAACTCGGCTGCTAGTCCTCCTTTCATGCAGAATCTTGAGGTCGTAGCTCATGTCCAAGGCACCAAAGCCAGCTAAAAAGTAAATAATCGATACCTAAAACTTGAATTGTACTACTTCTTACTGGGTATTACATCAACTTAGAAGATTCATCTGTGTTCTACTATTGTGCTTTTAGTGTCTCCGCATACCGCAGCACGCGACATAGCTTAGCAGACGATAAGTACAAGCGTTTCAGAAGGAAGAGTGGCCAATGTGACGATTTGGCTTTAAGTAGATTCGATAACAAATGACGAAAGCGGACGGATTTGTCAGGTTTTTACTACATATGAACACTTTTCTCATTCTCCCGTGCAACTCGGCTGCTAGTCCTCCTATCAAGCAGAATCATAAGGTCCTAGCTCATGTCCAATGCACCAAAGCCAGGTAAAATTCAATAATCGATACCTAAAACTTGAATTGTACTACTTCTTACTGGCTATTACATCAACTTAGAAGCTTCATCTGTGTTCTACTATGGTGCTTTTAGTGTCTCCGCATACCGCAGCACGCGACATAGCTTTGCAGACGATAAGTACAACCGTTTCAGAGAGAAGAGCGGCCAGTGTGACGATCTGGCTTTAAGTCGATTCGATAACAAATGACGAAAACGGACGGATTTCTCAGGTTTTTACTACATATGAACACTTTTCACATACTCCCGTGCAACTCGGCTGCTAGTCCTCCTTTCATACAGAATGTTAAGGTCCTAGCTCATGTCCAAGGCACCAAAGCCAGCTAAAAAGTCAATAATCGATACCTAAAACTTGAATTGGACTACTTCTTACTGGTTATTACATCAACTTAGAAGCTTCATCTGTGTTCTACTGTGGTGATTTTAGTGTCTCCACATCCCGCAGCACGTGACATAGCTTTGCAGACGATAAGTACAACCGATTCAGAGAGGAGAGCGGCCAATGTGACGATCTGGCTTTAAGTCGATTCGATAACAAATGACGAAAACGGACGTATTTCTCAGGTTTTTACTACAAATGAACACTTTTCACATTCTCCCGTGCAACTCGGCTGCTAGTCCTCCTTTAATGCAGAATGTTAAGGTCCTAGGTCATGTCCAAGGCACCAAAGCCAGCTATAAAGTCAATAATCGGTACCTAAAACTTGAATTGTACTACGTCTTACTGGGTATTACATCAACTTAGAAGCTTCATCTGTGTTCTACTATGGTGCTTTTAGTGTCTCCGCATACCGCAGCACGCGACATAGCTTTGCAATCGATAAGTACAACCGTTTCAGAGAGAAGAGCGGCCAATGTGACGATCTGGCTTTAAGTCGATTCGATAACAAATGACGAAAACGGACGGATTTCTCAGGTTTTTACTACATATGAACACTTTTCACATTCTCCCGTGCATATCGGCTGCTAGTCCTCCTTTCATGCAAAATGTTAAGGTCCTACCTCACGTCCAAGGCACAAAAGCCAGCTAAAAAGTCAATAATCGATACCTAAAATTGAATTGTACTACTTCTTCCTGGCTATTACATCAACTTAGAAGCTTCATCTGTGATCTACTATGGTGCTTTTAGTGTCTCAGCATACCGCAGCACGCGACATAGTTTTGCAGACAATAAGTACAACCGTTTCAGAGAGAAGAGCGGCCAATGTGACGATCTGGCTTTTAGTCGATTCGATAACAAATGACGAAAACGGACCGATTTCTCAGGTTTTTACTACATATGAACACTTTTCATATTCTCCCGTGCAACTCGGCTGCTAGTCCTCCTTTCATGCAGAATCTTAAGGTCCTAGCTCATGTCCAAGTCACCAAAGCCAGCTAAAAAGTCAATAATCGATACCTAAAATTGAATTGTACTACTTCTTCCTGGCTATTACATCAACTTAGAAGCTTCATCTGTGATCTACTATGGTGCTTTTAGTGTCTCAGCATACCGCAGCACGCGAAATAGTTTTGCAGACGATAAGTACAACCGTTTCAGAGAGAAGAGCGGCCAATGTGACGATCTGGCTTGAAGTCGATTCGATAACAAATGACGAAAACGGACCGATTTCTCAAGTTTTTACTACATATGAACACTTTTCTCATTCTCCCGTGCAACTCGGCTGCTAGTCCTCCTTTCATGCAGAATCATAAGGTCCTAGCTCATGTCCAATGCACCAAAGCCAGGTAAAATTCAATAATCGATACCTAAAACTTGAATTGTACTACTTCTTACTGGCTATTACATCAACTTAGAAGCTTCATCTGTGTTCTACTATGGTTATTTCAATGTCTCCGCATACCGCAGCACGCGACATAGCTTTGCAGACGAGAAGTACAACCGTTTCAGAGAGAAGAGCGGCCAATGTGACGATCTGGCTTTAAGTCGATTCGATAACAAATGACGAAAGTGCACGGATTTCTCAGGTTTTTACTACATATGAACACTTTTCTCATTCTCCCGTGTAACTCGGCTGCTAGTCCTCCTTTCATGCAGAATCATAAGGTCCTAGCTCATGTCCAAGGCACCAAAGCCAGCTAAAAAGTCAATAATCGATACCTAAAACTTGAATTGTACTACTTCTTACTGGCTATTACATCAACTTAGAAGCTTCATCTGTGTTCTACTATGGTGCATTTCGTGTCTCCGCATACCGCAGCACGCGACATAGCTTTGCAATCGATAAGTACAACCGTTTCAGAGAGAAGAGCGGCCAATGTGACGATCTGGCTTTAAGTCGATTCGATAACACATGACGAAAACGGACCGATTTCTCAGGTTTTTACTACATATGAACACTTTTCATATTCTCCCGTGCAACTCGGCTGCTAGTCCTCCTGTCGTGCAGAATCTTAAGGTCCCAGCTCATGTCCAAGGCACCAAAGCCAGCTAAAAAGTCAATAATCAATACCTAAAACTTGAATTGTACTACTTCTTACTGGCTATTACATCAACTTAGAAGCTTCATCTGTGTTCTACTACTCTGCTTTTAGTTTCTCCGCATACCGCAGCAGGCGACATAGTTTTGCAGACGATAAGTACAACCGTTTCAGAGAGAAGAGCGGCCAATGTGACGATCTGGCTTTAAGTCGATTCGATAACAAATGACGAAAACGGACGGATTTCTCAGGTTTTTACTACATATGAACACTTTTCACATACTCCCGTGCAACTCGGCTGCTAGTCCTCCTTTCATACAGAATGTTAAGGTCCTAGCTCATGTCCAAGGCACCAAAGCCAGCTAAAAAGTCAATAATCGATACCTAAAACTTGAATTGGACTACTTCTTACTGGTTATTACATCAACTTAGAAGCTTCATCTGTGTTCTACTGTGGTGATTTTAGTGTCTCCACATCCCGCAGCACGTGACATAGCTTTGCAGACGATAACTACAACCGATTCAGAGAGGAGAGCGGCCAATGTGACGATCTGGCTTTAAGTCGATTCGATAACAAATGACGAAAACGGACGGATTTCTCAGGTTTTTACTACTTATGAACAATTTTCACATTCTCCCGTGCAACTAGGCTGCTAGTCCTCCTTTCATGCAGAATCTTGAGGTCGTAGCTCATGTCCAAGGCACCAAAGCCAGCTAAAAAGTAAATAATCGATACCTAAAACTTGAATTGTACTACTTCTTACTGGGTATTACATCAACTTAGAAGATTCATCTGTGTTCTACTATTGTGCTTTTAGTGTCTCCGCATACCGCAGCACGCGACATAGCTTAGCAGACGATAAGTACAAGCGTTTCAGAAGGAAGAGTGGCCAATGTGACGATCTGGCTTTAAGTAGATTCGATAACAAATGACGAAAGCGGACAGATTTGTCAGGTTTTTACTACATATGAACACTTTTCTCATTCTCCCGTGCAACTCGGCTGCTAGTCCTCCTATCAAGCAGAATCATAAGGTCCTAGCTCATGTCCAATGCACCAAAGCCAGGTAAAATTCAATAATCGATACCTAAAACTTGAATTGTACTACTTCTTACTGGCTATTACATCAACTTAGAAGCTTCATCTGTGTTCTACTATGGTGCTTTTAGTGTCTCCGCATACCGCAGCACGCGACATAGCTTTGCAGACGATAAGTACAACCGTTTCAGAGAGAAGAGCGGCCAGTGTGACGATCTGGCTTTAAGTCGATTCGATAACAAATGACGAAAACGGACGGATTTCTCAGGTTTTTACTACATATGAACACTTTTCACATACTCCCGTGCAACTCGGCTGCTAGTCCTCCTTTCATACAGAATGTTAAGGTCCTAGCTCATGTCCAAGGCACCAAAGCCAGCTAAAAAGTCAATAATCGATACCTAAAACTTGAATTGGACTACTTCTTACTGGTTATTACATCAACTTAGAAGCTTCATCTGTGTTCTACTGTGGTGATTTTAGTGTCTCCACATCCCGCAGCACGTGACATAGCTTTGCAGACGATAAGTACAACCGATTCAGAGAGGAGAGCGGCCAATGTGACGATCTGGCTTTAAGTCGATTCGATAACAAATGACGAAAACGGACGTATTTCTCAGGTTTTTACTACAAATGAACACTTTTCACATTCTCCCGTGCAACTCGGCTGCTAGTCCTCCTTTAATGCAGAATGTTAAGGTCCTAGGTCATGTCCAAGGCACCAAAGCCAGCTATAAAGTCAATAATCGGTACCTAAAACTTGAATTGTACTACGTCTTACTGGGTATTACATCAACTTAGAAGCTTCATCTGTGTTCTACTATGGTGCTTTTAGTGTCTCCGCATACCGCAGCACGCGACATAGCTTTGCAATCGATAAGTACAACCGTTTCAGAGAGAAGAGCGGCCAATGTGACGATCTGGCTTTAAGTCGATTCGATAACAAATGACGAAAACGGACGGATTTCTCAGGTTTTTACTACATATGAACACTTTTCACATTCTCCCGTGCATATCGGCTGCTAGTCCTCCTTTCATGCAAAATGTTAAGGTCCTACCTCACGTCCAAGGCACCAAAGCCAGCTAAAAAGTCAATAATCGATACCTAAAATTGAATTGTACTACTTCTTCCTGGCTATTACATCAACTTAGAAGCTTCATCTGTGATCTACTATGGTGCTTTTAGTGTCTCAGCATACCGCAGCACGCGAAATAGTTTTGCAGACAATAAGTACAACCGTTTCAGAGAGAAGAGCGGCCAATGTGACGATCTGGCTTTTAGTCGATTCGATAACAAATGACGAAAACGGACCGATTTCTCAGGTTTTTACTACATATGAACACTTTTCATATTCTCCCGTGCAACTCGGCTGCTAGTCCTCCTTTCATGCAGAATCTTAAGGTCCTAGCTCATGTCCAAGTCACCAAAGCCAGCTAAAAAGTCAATAATCGATACCTAAAATTGAATTGTACTACTTCTTCCTGGCTATTACATCAACTTAGAAGCTTCATCTGTGATCTACTATGGTGCTTTTAGTGTCTCAGCATACCGCAGCACGCGAAATAGTTTTGCAGACGATAAGTACAACCGTTTCAGAGAGAAGAGCGGCCAATGTGACGATCTGGCTTGAAGTCGATTCGATAACAAATGACGAAAACGGACCGATTTCTCAAGTTTTTACTACATATGAACACTTTTCTCATTCTCCCGTGCAACTCGGCTGCTAGTCCTCCTTTCATGCAGAATCATAAGGTCCTAGCTCATGTCCAATGCACCAAAGCCAGGTAAAATTCAATAATCGATACCTAAAACTTGAATTGTACTACTTCTTACTGGCTATTACATCAACTTAGAAGCTTCATCTGTGTTCTACTATGGTTATTTCAATGTCTCCGCATACCGCAGCACGCGACATAGCTTTGCAGACGAGAAGTACAACCGTTTCAGAGAGAAGAGCGGCCAATGTGACGATCTGGCTTTAAGTCGATTCGATAACAAATGACGAAAGTGCACGGATTTCTCAGGTTTTTACTACATATGAACACTTTTCTCATTCTCCCGTGTAACTCGGCTGCTAGTCCTCCTTTCATGCAGATTCATAAGGTCCTAGCTCATGTCCAAGGCACCAAAGCCAGCTAAAAAGTCAATAATCGATACCTAAAACTTGAATTGTACTACTTCTTACTGGCTATTACATCAACTTAGAAGCTTCATCTGTGTTCTACTATGGTGCATTTCGTGTCTCCGCATACCGCAGCACGCGACATAGCTTTGCAATCGATAAGTACAACCGTTTCAGAGAGAAGAGCGGCCAATGTGACGATCTGGCTTTAAGTCGATTCGATAACACATGACGAAAACGGACCGATTTCTCAGGTTTTTACTACATATGAACACTTTTCATATTCTCCCGTGCAACTCGGCTGCTAGTCCTCCTGTCGTGCAGAATCTTAAGGTCCCAGCTCATGTCCAAGGCACCAAAGCCAGCTAAAAAGTCAATAATCAATACCTAAAACTTGAATTGTACTACTTCTTACTGGCTATTACATCAACTTAGAAGCTTCATCTGTGTTCTACTACTCTGCTTTTAGTTTCTCCGCATACCGCAGCAGGCGACATAGTTTTGCAGACGATAAGTACAACCGTTTCAGAGAGAAGAGCGGCCAATGTGACGATCTGGCTTTAAGTCGATTCGATAACAAATGACGAAAACGGACGGATTTCTCAGGTTTTTACTACATATGAACACTTTTCACATACTCCCGTGCAACTCGGCTGCTAGTCCTCCTTTCATACAGAATGTTAAGGTCCTAGCTCATGTCCAAGGCACCAAAGCCAGCTAAAAAGTCAATAATCGATACCTAAAACTTGAATTGGACTACTTCTTACTGGTTATTACATCAACTTAGAAGCTTCATCTGTGTTCTACTGTGGTGATTTTAGTGTCTCCACATCCCGCAGCACGTGACATAGCTTTGCAGACGATAACTACAACCGATTCAGAGAGGAGAGCGGCCAATGTGACGATCTGGCTTTAAGTCGATTCGATAACAAATGACGAAAACGGACGGATTTCTCAGGTTTTTACTACAAATGAACACTTTTCACATTCTCCCGTGCAACTCGGCTGCTAGTCCTCCTTTAATGCAGAATGTTAAGGTCCTAGGTCATGTCCAAGGCACCAAAGCCAGCTATAAAGTCAATAATCGGTACCTAAAACTTGAATTGTACTACGTCTTACTGGGTATTACATCAACTTAGAAGCTTCATCTGTGTTCTACTATGGTGCTTTTAGTGTCTCCGCATACCGCAGCACGCGACATAGCTTTGCAATCGCTAAGTACAACCGTTTCAGAGAGAAGAGCGTCCAATGTGACGATCTGGCTTTAAGTCGATTCGATAACAAATGACGAAAACGGACGGATTTCTCAGGTTTTTACTACATATGAACACTTTTCACATTCTCCCGTGCAAATCGGCTGCTAGTCCTCCTTTCATGCAGAATGTTAAGGTCCTACCTCATGTCCAAGGCACCAAAGCCAGCTAAAAAGTCAATAATCGATACCTAAAATTGAATTGTACTACTTCTTCCTGGCTATTACATCAACTTAGAAGCTTCATCTGTGATCTACTATGGTGCTTTTAGTGTCTCAGCATACCGCAGCACGCGAAATAGTTTTGCAGACAATAAGTACAACCGTTTCAGAGAGAAGAGCGGCCAATGTGACGATCTGGCTTTTAGTCGATTCGATAACAAATGACGAAAACGGACCGATTTCTCAGTTTTTACTACATATGAACACTTTTCATATTCTCCCGTGCAACTCGGCTGCTAGTCCTCCTTTCATGCAGAATCTTAAGGTCCTAGCTCATGTCCAAGTCACCAAAGCCAGCTAAAAAGTCAGTAATCGATACCTAAAATTGAATTGTACTACTTCTTCCTGGCTATTACATCAACTTAGAAGCTTCATCTGTGATCTACTATGGTGCTTTTAGTGTCTCAGCATACCGCAGCACGCGAAATAGTTTTGCAGACGATAAGTACAACCGTTTCAGAGAGAAGAGCGGCCAATGTGACGATCTGGCTTTTAGTCGATTCGATAACAAATGACGAAAACGGACGGATTTCTCAGGTGTTTACTACATATGAACACCTTTCACATTCTCGCGTGCAACTCGGCTGCTAGTCCTCCTTTCATGCAGAATCTTAAGGTCCTAGCTCATGTCCAAGGCACCAAAGCCAGCTAAAATGTCAATAATCGATACCTAAAATTTGAATTGTACTACTTCTTACTGGATATTACATCTACTTAGAAGCTTCATCTGTGTTCTACTGTGGTGATTTTAGTGTCTCCGCATACCGCTGCACGTGACATAGCTTTGCAGACGATAAGTACAACCGATTCAGAGAGGAGAGCGGCCAATGTGACGATCTGGCTTTAAGTCGATTCGATAACAAATGACGAAAACGGACGGATTTCTCAGGTTTTTACTACATATGAACACTTTTCACATTCTCCCGTGCAACTCGGCTGCTAGTCCTCCTTTCATGCAGAATCATAAGGTCCTAGCTCATGTCCAATGCACCAAAGCCAGGTAAAATTCAATAATCGATACCTAAAACTTGAATTGTACTACTTCTTACTGGCTATTACATCAACTTAGAAGCTTCATCTGTGTTCTACTATGGTGATTTCAATGTCTCCGCATACCGCAGCACGCGACATAGCTTTCCATACGAGAAGTACAACCGTTTCAGAGAGAAGAGCGGCCAATGTGACGATCTGGCTTTAAGTCGATTCGATAACAAATGACGAAAGTGGACGGATTTCTCAGGTTTTTACTACATATGAACACTTTTCTCATTCTCCCGTGCAACTAGGCTGCTAGTCCTTCTTTCATGCAGAATCATAAGGTCCAAGCTCATGTCCAAGGTACCAAAGCCAGCTAAAAAGTCAATAATCGACACCTAAAACTTGAATTGTACTACTTCTTACTGGCTATTACATCAACTTAGAAGCTTCATCTGTGTTCTACTATGGTGCTTTTCGTGTCTCCGCATACCGCAGCACGCGACATAGCTTTGCAATCGATAAGTACAACCGTTTCAGAGAGAAGAGCGGCCAATGTGACGATCTGGCTTTAAGTCGATTCGATAACAAATGACGAAAACGGACCGATTTCTCAGGTTTTTACTACATATGAACACTTTTCATATTCTCCCGTGCAACTCGGCTGCTAGTCCTCCTGTCGTGTAGAATCTTAAGGTCCTAGCTCATGTCCAAGGCACCAAAGCCAGCTTAAAAGTCCATAATCAATACCTAAAACTTGAATTGTACTACTTCTTACTGGCTATTACATCAACTTAGAAGCTTCATCTGTGTTCTACTACTCTGCTTTTAGTTTCTGCGCATACCGCAGCAGGCGACATAGTTTTGCAGACGATAAGTACAACCGTTTCAGAGAGAAGAGCGGCCAATGTGACGATCTGGCTTTAAGTCGATTCGATAACAAATGACGAAAACTGACGGATTTCTCAGGTTTTTACTACATATGAACACTTTACACTTTCTCCCGTGCAACTCGGATGCTAGTCCTCCTTTCATGCAGAATGTTAAGGTCCTAGGTCATGTCCAAGGCACCAAAGCCAGCTATAAAGTCAATAATCGATACCTAAAACTTGAATTGTACTACGTCTTACTGGGTATTACATCAACTTAGAAGCTTCATCTGTGTTCTACTATGGTGCTTTTAGTGTCTCCGCATACCGCAGCACGCGACATAGCTTTGCAATCGATAAGTACAACCGTTTCAGAGAGAAGAGCGGCCAATGTGACGATCTGGCTTTAAGTCGATTCGATAAAAAATGACGAAAACGGACGGATTTCACAGGTTTTTACTACATATGAACACTTTTCACATTCTCCCGTGCAAATCGGCTGCTAGTCCTCCTTTCATGCAGAATGTTAAGGTCCTACCTCATATCCAAGGCACCAAAGCCAGCTAAAAAGTCAATAATCGATACCTAAAATTGAATTGTACTACTTCTTCCTGGCTATTACATCAACTTAGAAGCTTCATCTGTGATCTACTATGGTGCTTTTAGTGTCTCAGCATACCGCAGCACGCGACATAGCTTTGCAGACGATAAGTACAAGTGTTTCAGAGAGAAGAGCGGCCAATGTGACGATCTGGCTTGAAGTCGATTCGATAACAAATGACGAAAACGGACCGATTTCTCAGGTTTTTACTACATATGAACACTTTTCATATTCTCCCGTGCAACTCGGATGCTAGTCCTCCTTTCATGCAGAATCTTAAGGTCCTAGCTCATGTCCAAGTCACCAAAGCCAGCTAAAAAGCCAATAATCGATACCTAAAAATTGAATTGGACTACTTCTTACTGGCTATTCCTTCAACCTAGAAGCTTCATCTGTATTCTATTATGGTGCTTTTAGTGTCTCCGCAAATCGCAGCACGCGACATAGCTTTGCAGACGATAAGTACAACCGTTTCAGAGAGAAGAGCGGCCAATGTGACGATCTGGCTTTAAGTAGATTCGATAACAAATGACGAAAACGGACCGATTTGTCAGGTTTTTACTACATATGAACACTTTTCTCATTCTCCCGTGCAACTCGGCTGCTAGTCCTCCTTTCATGCAGAATCTTAAGGTCCTAGCTCATGTCCAATGCACCAAAGCCAGGTAAAATTCAATAATCGATACCTAAAACTTGAATTGTACTACTTCTTACTGGCTATTACATCAACTTAGAAGCTTCTTCTGTGTTCTACTATGGTGATTTCAATGTCTCCGCATACCGCAGCACGCGACATAGCTTTGCAGACGAGAAGTACAACCGTTTCAGAGAGAAGAGCGGCCAATTTGACGATCTGGCTTTAAGTCGATAAGATAACAAATGACGAAAGTGGACGGATTTCTCAGGTTTTTACTACATATGAACACTTTTCTCATTCTCCCGTGCAACTCGGCTGCTAGTCCTCCTTTCATGCAGAATCATAAGGTCCTAGCTCATGTCCAAGGCACCAAAGCCAGCTAAAAAGTCAATAATCGATACCTAAAACTTGAATTGTACTACTTCTTACTGGCTATTACATCAACTTAGAAGCTTCATCTGTGTTCTACTATGGTGCTTTTCGTGTCTCCGCATACCGCAGCAGGCGACATAGTTTTGCAGACGATAAGTACAACCGTTTCAGAGAGAAGAGGGGCCAATGTGACAATCTGGGTTTTTAGTCGATTCGATAACAAATGACGAAAACGGACGGATTTCTCAGGTTTTTACTACATATGAACACTTTTCACATTCTCCCGTGCATATCGGCTGCTAGTCCTCCTTTCATGCAAAATGTTAAGGTCCTACCTCACGTCCAAGGCACCAAAGCCAGCTAAAAAGTCAATAATCGATACCTAAAATTGAATTGTACTACTTCTTCCTGGCTATTACATCAACTTAGAAGCTTCATCTGTGATCTACTATGGTGCTTTTAGTGTCTCAGCATACCGCAGCACGCGAAATAGTTTTGCAGACAATAAGTACAACCGTTTCAGAGAGAAGAGCGGCCAATGTGACGATCTGGCTTTTAGTCGATTCGATAACAAATGACGAAAACGGACCGATTTCTCAGGTTTTTACTACATATGAGCACTTTTCATATTCTCCCGTGCAACTCGGCTGCTAGTCCTCCTTTCATGCAGAATCTTAAGGTCCTAGCTCATGTCCAAGTCACCAAAGCCAGCTAAAAAGTCAATAATCGATACCTAAAATTGAATTGTACTACTTCTTCCTGGCTATTACATCAACTTAGAAGCTTCATCTGTGATCTACTATGGTGCTTTTAGTGTCTCAGCATACCGCAGCACGCGAAATAGTTTTGCAGACGATAAGTACAACCGTTTCAGAGAGAAGAGCGGCCAATGTGACGATCTGGCTTGAAGTCGATTCGATAACAAATGACGAAAACGGACCGATTTCTCAAGTTTTTACTACATATGAACACTTTTCTCATTCTCCCGTGCAACTCGGCTGCTAGTCCTCCTTTCATGCAGAATCATAAGGTCCTAGCTCATGTCCAATGCACCAAAGCCAGGTAAAATTCAATAATCGATACCTAAAACTTGAATTGTACTACTTCTTACTGGCTATTACATCAACTTAGAAGCTTCATCTGTGTTCTACTATGGTTATTTCAATGTCTCCGCATACCGCAGCACGCGACATAGCTTTGCAGACGAGAAGTACAACCGTTTCAGAGAGAAGAGCGGCCAATGTGACGATCTGGCTTTAAGTCGATTCGATAACAAATGACGAAAGTGCACGGATTTCTCAGGTTTTTACTACATATGAACACTTTTCTCATTCTCCCGTGTAACTCGGCTGCTAGTCCTCCTTTCATGCAGAATCATAAGGTCCTAGCTCATGTCCAAGGCACCAAAGCCAGCTAAAAAGTCAATAATCGATACCTAAAACTTGAATTGTACTACTTCTTACTGGCTATTACATCTACTTAGAAGCTTCATCTGTGTTCTACTATGGTGCATTTCGTGTCTCCGCATACCGCAGCACGCGACATAGCTTTGCAATCGATAAGTACAACCGTTTCAGAGAGAAGAGCGGCCAATGTGACGATCTGGCTTTAAGTCGATTCGATAACACATGACGAAAACGGACCGATTTCTCAGGTTTTTACTACATATGAACACTTTTCATATTCTCCCGTGCAACTCGGCTGCTAGTCCTCCTGTCGTGCAGAATCTTAAGGTCCCAGCTCATGTCCAAGGCACCAAAGCCAGCTAAAAAGTCAATAATCAATACCTAAAACTTGAATTGTACTACTTCTTACTGGCTATTACATCAACTTAGAAGCTTCATCTGTGTTCTACTACTCTGCTTTTAGTTTCTCCGCATACCGCAGCAGGCGACATAGTTTTGCAGACGATAAGTACAACCGTTTCAGAGAGAAGAGCGGCCAATGTGACGATCTGGCTTTAAGTCGATTCGATAACAAATGACGAAAACGGACGGATTTCTCAGGTTTTTACTACATATGAACACTTTTCACATACTCCCGTGCAACTCGGCTGCTAGTCCTCCTTTCATACAGAATGTTAAGGTCCTAGCTCATGTCCAAGGCACCAAAGCCAGCTAAAAAGTCAATAATCGATACCAAAACTTGAATTGGACTACTTCTTACTGGTTATTACATCAACTTAGAAGCTTCATCTGTGTTCTACTGTGGTGATTTTAGTGTCTCCACATCCCGCAGCACGTGACATAGCTTTGCAGACGATAACTACAACCGATTCAGAGAGGAGAGCGGCCAATGTGACGATCTGGCTTTAAGTCGATTCGATAACAAATGACGAAAACGGACGTATTTCTCAGGTTTTTACTACAAATGAACACTTTTCACATTCTCCCGTGCAACTCGGCTGCTAGTCCTCCTTTAATGCAGAATGTTAAGGTCCTAGGTCATGTCCAAGGCACCAAAGCCAGCTATAAAGTCAATAATCGGTACCTAAAACTTGAATTGTACTACGTCTTACTGGGTATTACATCAACTTAGAAGCTTCATCTGTGTTCTACTATGGTGCTTTTAGTGTCTCCGCATACCGCAGCACGCGACATAGCTTTGCAATCGCTAAGTACAACCGTTTCAGAGAGAAGAGCGGCCAATGTGACGATCTGGCTTTAAGTCGATTCGATAACAAATGACGAAAACGGACGGATTTCTCAGGTTTTTACTACATATGAACACTTTTCACATTCTCCCGTGCAAATCGGCTGCTAGTCCTCCTTTCATGCAGAATGTTAAGGTCCTACCTCATGTCCAAGGCACCAAAGCCAGCTAAAAAGTCAATAATCGATACCTAAAATTGAATTGTACTACTTCTTCCTGGCTATTACATCAACTTAGAAGCTTCATCTGTGATCTACTATGGTGCTTTTAGTGTCTCAGCATACCGCAGCACGCGAAATAGTTTTGCAGACAATAAGTACAACCGTTTCAGAGAGAAGAGCGGCCAATGTGACGATCTGGCTTTTAGTCGATTCGATAACAAATGACGAAAACGGACCGATTTCTCAGTTTTTACTACATATGAACACTTTTCATATTCTCCCGTGCAACTCGGCTGCTAGTCCTCCTTTCATGCAGAATCTTAAGGTCCTAGCTCATGTCCAAGTCACCAAAGCCAGCTAAAAAGTCAGTAATCGATACCTAAAATTGAATTGTACTACTTCTTCCTGGCTATTACATCAACTTAGAAGCTTCATCTGTGATCTACTATGGTGCTTTTAGTGTCTCAGCATACCGCAGCACGCGAAATAGTTTTGCAGACGATAAGTACAACCGTTTCAGAGAGAAGAGCGGCCAATGTGACGATCTGGCTTTTAGTCGATTCGATAACAAATGACGAAAACGGACGGATTTCTCAGGTGTTTACTACATATGAACACCTTTCACATTCTCGCGTGCAACTCGGCTGCTAGTCCTCCTTTCATGCAGAATCTTAAGGTCCTAGCTCATGTCCAAGGCACCAAAGCCAGCTAAAATGTCAATAATCGATACCTAAAATTTGAATTGTACTACTTCTTACTGGATATTACATCTACTTAGAAGCTTCATCTGTGTTCTACTGTGGTGATTTTAGTGTCTCCGCATACCGCTGCACGTGACATAGCTTTGCAGACGATAAGTACAACCGATTCAGAGAGGAGAGCGGCCAATGTGACGATCTGGCTTTAAGTCGATTCGATAACAAATGACGAAAACGGACGGATTTCTCAGGTTTTTACTACATATGAACACTTTTCACATTCTCCCGTGCAACTCGGCTGCTAGTCCTCCTTTCATGCAGAATGTTAAGGACCTTGCTCATGTCCAAGGCACCAAAGCCAGCTAAAAAGTCAATAATCGATACCTAAAACTTGAATTGTACTACGTCTTACTGGGTATTACAACAACTTAGAAGCTTCATCTGTGTTCTACTATGGTGCTTTTAGTGACTCCGCATATCGCAGCACGCGACATAGCTTTGTAGACGATAAGTACAACCGTTTCAGAGAGAAGAGCGGCCAATGTGACGATCTGGCTTTAAGTAGATTCGATAACAAATGACGAAAGCGGACGGATTTGTCAGGTTTTTACTACATATGAACACTTTTCTCATTCTCCCGTGCAACTCGGAAGCTAGTCCTCCTTTCATGCAGAATCATAAGGTCCTAGCTCATGTCCAATGCACCAAAGCCAGGTAAAATTCAATAATCGATACCTAAAACTTGAATTGTACTACTTCTTACTGGCTATTACATCAACTTAGAAGCTTCATCTGTGTTCTACTATGGTGATTTCAATGTCTCCGCATACCGCAGCACGCGACATAGCTTTCCATACGAGAAGTACAACCGTTTCAGAGAGAAGAGCGGCCAATGTGACGATCTGGCTTTAAGTCGATTCGATAACAAATGACGAAAGTGGACGGATTTCTCAGGTTTTTACTACATATGAACACTTTTCTCATTCTCCCGTGCAACTAGGCTGCTAGTCCTTCTTTCATGCAGAATCATAAGGTCCAAGCTCATGTCCAAGGCACCAAAGCCAGCTAAAAAGTCAATAATCGACACCTAAAACTTGAATTGTACTACTTCTTACTGGCTATTACATCAACTTAGAAGCTTCATCTGTGTTCTACTATGGTGCTTTTCGTGTCTCCGCATACCGCAGCACGCGACATAGCTTTGCAATCGATAAGTACAACCGTTTCAGAGAGAAGAGCGGCCAATGTGACGATCTGGCTTTAAGTCGATTCGATAACAAATGACGAAAACGGACCGATTTCTCAGGTTTTTACTACATATGAACACTTTTCATATTCTCCCGTGCAACTCGGCTGCTAGTCCTCCTGTCGTGTAGAATCTTAAGGTCCTAGCTCATGTCCAAGGCACCAAAGCCAGCTTAAAAGTCCATAATCAATACCTAAAACTTGAATTGTACTACTTCTTACTGGCTATTACATCAACTTAGAAGCTTCATCTGTGTTCTACTACTCTGCTTTTAGTTTCTCCGCATACCGCAGCAGGCGACATAGTTTTGCAGACGATAAGTACAACCGTTTCAGAGAGAAGAGCGGCCAATGTGACGATCTGGCTTTAAGTCGATTCGATAACAAATGACGAAAACTGACGGATTTCTCAGGTTTTTACTACATATGAACACTTTACACTTTCTCCCGTGCAACTCGGATGCTAGTCCTCCTTTCATGCAGAATGTTAAGGTCCTAGGTCATGTCCAAGGCACCAAAGCCAGCTATAAAGTCAATAATCGATACCTAAAACTTGAATTGTACTACGTCTTACTGGGTATTACATCAACTTAGAAGCTTCATCTGTGTTCTACTATGGTGCTTTTAGTGTCTCCGCATACCGCAGCACGCGACATAGCTTTGCAATCGATAAGTACAACCGTTTCAGAGAGAAGAGCGGCCAATGTGACGATCTGGCTTTAAGTCGATTCGATAAAAAATGACGAAAACGGACGGATTTCACAGGTTTTTACTACATATGAACACTTTTCACATTCTCCCGTGCAAATCGGCTGCTAGTCCTGCTTTCATGCAGAATGTTAAGGTCCTACCTCATGTCCAAGGCACCAAAGCCAGCTAAAAAGTCAATAATCGATACCTAAAATTGAATTGTACTACTTCTTCCTGGCTATTACATCAACTTAGAAGCTTCATCTGTGATCTACTATGGTGCTTTTAGTGTCTCAGCATACCGCAGCACGCGACATAGCTTTGCAGACGATAAGTACAACCGTTTCAGAGAGAAGAGCGGCCAATGTGACGATCTGGCTTTAAGTAGATTCGATAACAAATGACGAAAGCGGACGGATTTGTCAGGTTTTTACTACATATGAACACTTTTCTCATTCTCCCGTGCAACTCGGCTGCTAGTCCTCCTTTCATGCAGAATCTTAAGGTCCTAGCTCATGTCCAATGCACCAAAGCCAGGTAAAATTCAATAATCGATACCTAAAACTTGAATTGTACTACTTCTTACTGGCTATTACATCAACTTAGAAGCTTCTTCTGTGTTCTACTATGGTGATTTCAATGTCTCCGCATACCGCAGCACGCGACATAGCTTTGCAGACGAGAAGTACAACCGTTTCAGAGAGAAGAGCGGCCAATGTGACGATCTGGCTTTAAGTCGATAAGATAACAAATGACGAAAGTGGACGGATTTCTCAGGTTTTTACTACATATGAACACTTTTCTCATTCTCCCGTGCAACTCGGCTGCTAGTCCTCCTTTCATGCAGAATCATAAGGTCCTAGCTCATGTCCAAGGCACCAAAGCCAGCTAAAAAGTCAATAATCGATACCTAAAACTTGAATTGTACTACTTCTTACTGGCTATTACATCAACTTAGAAGCTTCATCTGTGTTCTACTATGGTGCTTTTCGTGTCTCCGCATACCGCAGCAGGCGACATAGTTTTGCAGACGATAAGTACAACCGTTTCAGAGAGAGGAGCGGCCAATGTGACGATCTGGCTTTAAGTCGATTCGATAACAAATGACGAAAACTGACGGATTTCTCAGGTTTTTACTACATATGAACACTTTACACTTTATCCCGTGCAACTCGGATGCTAGTCCTCCTTTCATGCAGAATGTTATGGTCCTAGGTCATGTCCAAGGCACCAAAGCCAGCTAAAAAGTCAATAATCGATACCTAAAACTTGAATTGTACTACTTCTTACTGGC
This sequence comes from Schistocerca gregaria, assembly GCF_023897955.1. Taxonomy (NCBI): domain Eukaryota; kingdom Metazoa; phylum Arthropoda; class Insecta; order Orthoptera; family Acrididae; genus Schistocerca; species Schistocerca gregaria. The sequence goes on from NW_026061853.1 coordinate 1,796,856, forward strand.
TATTACATCAACTTAGAAGCTTCATCTGTGTTCTACTATGGTGCTTTTCGTGTCTCCGCATACCGCAGCACGCGACATAGCTTTGCAATCGATAAGTACAACCGTTTCAGAGAGAAGAGCGGCCAATGTGACGATCTGGCTTTAAGTCGATTCGATAACAAATGACGAAAACGGACCGATTTCTCAGGTTTTTACTACATATGAACACTTTTCATATTCTCCCGTGCAACTCGGCTGCTAGTCCTCCTGTCGTGCAGAATCTTAAGGTCCTAGCTCATGTCCAAGGCACCAAAGCCAGCTAAAAAGTCCATAATCAATACCTAAAACTTGAATTGTACTACATCTTACTGGCTATTACATCAACTTAGAAGCTTCATCTGTGTTCTACTGTGGTGATTTTAGTGTCTCCGCATACCGCTGCACGTGACATAGCTTTGCAGACTATAAGTACAACCGATTCAGAGAGGAGAGCGGCCAATGTGACGATCTGGCTTTAAGTCGATTCGATAACAAATGACGAAAACGGACGGATTTCTCAGGTTTTTACTACATATGAACACTTTTCACATTCTCCCGTGCCACTCGGCTGCTAGTCCTCCTTTCATGCAGAATGTTAAGGACCTAGCTCATGTCCAAGGCACCAAAGCCAGCTAAAAAGTCAATAATCGATACCTAAAACTTGAATTGTACTACGTCTTACTGGGTATTACATCAACTTAGAAGCTTCATCTGTGTTCTACTATGGTGCTTTTAGTGTCTCCGCATAACGCAGCACGCGACATAGCTTTGTAGACGATAAGTACAACCGTTTCAGAGAGAAGAGCGGCCAATGTGACGATCTGGCTTTAAGTAGATTTGATAACAAATGAGGAAAGCGGACGGATTTCTCAGGTTTTTACTACATATGAACACTTTTCTCATTCTCCCGTGCAACTCGGAAGCTAGTCCTCCTTTCACGCAGAATCATAAGGTCCTAGCTCATGTCCAATGCACCAAAGCCAGGTAAAATTCAATAATCGATACCTAAAACTTGAATTGTACTACTTCTTACTGGCTATTACATCAACTTAGAAGCTTCATCTGTGTTCTACTATGGTGATTTCAATGTCTCCGCATACCGCAGCACGCGACATAGCTTTGCAGACGAGAAGTACAACCGTTTCAGAGAGAAGAGCGGCCAATGTGACGTTCTGGCTTTAAGTCGATTCGATAACAAATGACGAAAGTGGACGGATTTCTCAGGTTTTTACTACATATGAACACTTTTCTCATTCTCCCGTGCAACTCGGCTGCTAGTCCTCCTTTCATGCAGAATCATAAGGTCCTAGCTCATGTCCAAGGCACCAAAGCCAGCTAAAAAGTCAATAATCGATACCTAAAACTTGAATTGTACTACTTCTTACTGGCTATTACATCAACTTAGAAGCTTCATCTGTGTTCTACTATGGTGCTTTTCGTGTCTCCGCATACCGAAGCACGCGACATAGCTTTGCAATCGATAAGTACAACCGTTTCAGAGAGAAGAGCGGCCAATGTGACGATCTGGCTTTAAGTCGATTCGATAACAAATGACGAAAACGGACCGATTTCTTAGGTTTTTACTACATATGAACACTTTTCATATTCTCCCGTGCAACTCGGCTGCTAGTCCTCCTGTCGTGCAGAATCTTAAGGTCCTAGCTCATGTCCAAGGCACCAAAGACAGCTATAAAGTCCATAATCAATACCTAAAACTTGAATTGTACTACTTCTTACTGCCTATTACATCAACTTAGAAGCTTCATCTGTGTTCTACTACTCTGCTTTTAGTTTCTCCGCATACCGCAGCAGGCGACATAGTTTTGCAGACGATAAGTACAACCGTTTCAGAGAGAAGAGCGGCCAATGTGACGATCTGGCTTTAAGTCGATTCGATAACAAATGACGAAAACTGACAGATTTCTCAGGTTTTTACTACATATGAACACTTTACACTTTCTCCCGTGCAACTCGGATGCTAGTCCTCCTTTCATGCTGAATCTTAAGGTCCTAGCTCATGTCCAAGGCACCAAAGCCAGCTAAAGATCAATATTCAATACCTAAAACTTGAATTGTACCACTTCTTACTGGCTATTACATCAACTTAGAAGCTTGATCTGTGTTCTACTATGGTGCTTTTAGAGTCTCAGCATACCGCAGCACGCGACATAGCTTTGCAGACGATAAGTACAACCGTTTCAGAGAGAAGAGCGGCCAATGTGACGATCTGGCTTTAAGTCGATTCGATAACAAATGACGAAAACGGACGGATTTCTCAGGTTTTTACTACATATGAACACTTTTCACATTCTCGCGTGCAACTCGGCTGCTAGTCCTCCTTTCATGCAGAATCTTAAGGTCCTAGCTCATGTCCAAGGCACCAAAGCCAGCTAAAATGTCAAGAATCGATACCTAAAATTTGAATTGTACTACTTCTTACTGGATATTACATCAACTTAGAAGCTTCATCTGTGTTCTACTGTGGTGATTTTAGTGTCTCCGCATACCGCTGCACGTGACATAGCTTTGCAGACGATAAGTACAACCGATTCAGAGAGGAGAGCGGCCCATGTGACGATCTGGCTTTAAGTCGATTCGATAACAAATGACGAAAACGGACGGATTTCTCAGGTTTTTACTACATATGAACACTTTTCACATTCTCCCGTGCAACTCGGCTGCTAGTCCTCCTTTCATGCAGAATGTTAAGGACCTAGCTCATGTCCAAGGCACCAAAGCCAGCTAAAAAGTCAATAATCGATACCTAAAACTTGAATTGTACTACGTCTTACTGGGTATTACATCAACTTAGAAGCTTCATCTTTGTTCTACTATGGTGCTTTTAGTGTCTCCGCATATCGCAGCACGCGACATAGCTTTGTAGACGATAAGTACAACCGTTTCAGAGAGAAGAGCGGCCAATGTGACGATCTTGCTTTAAGTAGATTCGATAACAAATGACGAAAGCGGACGGATTTCTCAGGTTTTTGCTACATATGAACACTTTTCTCATTCTCCCGTGCAACTCGGCTGCTGGTCCTCCTTTCATGCAGAATCATAAGGTCCTAGCTCATGGTCAAGGCACCAAAGCCAGCTAAAACGTCAATAATCGATACCTAAAACTTGAATTGTACTACTTCTTACTGGCTATAACATCAACTTAGAAGCTTCATCTGTGTTCTACTATGGTGCTTTTCTGTTTCCGCCTACGGCAACACGCGACATAGCTTTGCAGACGATAAGTACAACCGTTTCTGAGAGCAGAGCGACCAATGTGACGATCTTGCTTTAAGTAGATTCGATAACAAATGACGAAAGCGGACGGATTTCTCAGGTTTTTACTACATATGAACACTTTTCTCATTCTCCCGTGCAACTCGGCTGCTGGTCCTCCTTTCATGCAGAATCATAAGGTCCTAGCTCATGGTCAAGGCACCAAAGCCAGCTAAAAAGTCAATAATCGATACCTAAATCTTGAATTGGACTACTTCTTACTGGCTATTACATCAACTTAGAAGCATCATCTGTGTTCTACTATGGTGCTTTTAGTGTCTCCGCATACCACAGCACGCGACATAGCTTTGCAATCGATAAGTACAACCGTTTCAGAGAGAAGAGCGGCCAATGTGGCGATCTGGCTTTAAGGCGATTCGATAACAAATGACGAAAACGGACCTATTTCTCAGGTTTTTACTACATATGAACATTTTTCACATTCTCCCGTGCAACTCGGCTGCTAGTCCTCCTTTCATGCAGAATCTTAAGGTCCTAGCTCATGTCCAAGGCACCAAAGCCAGCTAAAAAGTCCATAATCAATACCTAAAACTTGAATTGTACTACTTCTTACTGGATATTACATCAACTTAGAACCTTCATCTTTGTTCTACTGTGGTGATTTTAGTGTCTCCGCATACCGCTGCACGTGACATAGCTTTGCAGACGATAAGTACAACCGATTCAGAGAGGAGAGCGGCCCATGTGACGATCTGGCTTTAAGTCGATTCGATAACAAATGACGAAAACGGACGGATTTCTCAGGTTTTTACTACATATGAACACTTTTCACATTCTCCCGTGCAACTCGGCTGCTAGTCCTCCTTTCATGCAGAATGTTAAGGACCTAGCTCATGTCCAAGGCACCAAAGCCAGCTAAAAAGTCAATAATCGATACCTAAAACTTGAATTGTACTACGTCTTACTGGGTATTTCATCAACTTAGAAGCTTCATCTGTGTTCTACTATGGTGCTTTTAGTGTCTCCGCATATCGCAGCACGCGACATAGCTTTGTAGACGATAAGTACAACCGTTTCAGAGAGAAGAGCGGCCAATGTGACGATCTTGCTTTAAGTAGATTCGATAACAAATGACGAAAGCGGACGGATTTCTCAGGTTTTTACTACATATGAACCCTTTTCTCATTCTCCCGTGCAACTCGGCTGCTAGTCCTCCTTTCATGCAGAATCTTAAGGTCCTAGCTCATGTCCAAGGCACCAAAGCCAGCTAAAAAGTCAATAATCGATACCTAAAACTTGAATTGGATTTCTTCTTACTGGCTATTACATCAACTTAGAAGCTTCATCTGTGTTCTACTATGGTGCTTTTAGTGTCTCCGCATATCGCAGCACGCGACATAGCTTTGTAGACGATAAGTACAACCGTTTCAGAGAGAAGAGCGGCCAATGTGACGATCTTGCTTTAAGTAGATTCGATAACAAATGACGAATGCGGACGGATTTCTCAGGTTTTTACTACATATGAACCCTTTTCTCATTCTCCCGTGCAACTCGGCTGCTAGTCCTCCTTTCATGCAGAATCTTAAGGTCCTAGCTCATGTCCAAGGCACCAAAGCCAGCTAAAAAGTCAATAATCGATACCTAAAACTTGAATTGGATTTCTTCTTACTGGCTATTACATCAACTTAGAAGCTTCATCTGTGTTCTACTATGGTGCTTTTAGTATATCCGCAAATCGCAGCACGCGACATAGCTTTGCAGACGATAAGTACAACCGTTTCAGAGAAGAGCGGCCAATGTGACGATCTGGCTTTAAGTAGATTCGATAACAAATGACGAAAGCGGTCGGATTTGTCAGGTTTTTACTACATATGAACACTTTTCTCATTCTCCCGTGCAACTCGGCTAATAGTCCTCCTTTCATGCAGAATCATAAGGTCCTAGCTCATGCCTAATGCACCAAAGCCAGGTTATATTCAATAATCGATACCTAAAACTTGAATTGTACTACTTCTTACTGGCTATTACATCAACTTAGAAGCTTCATCTGTGTTCTACTATGGTGCTTTTAGTGTCTCCGCATACCGCAGCACGCGACATAGCTTTGCAGACGATAAGTACAACCGTTTCAGAGAGAAGAGCGGAAAATGTGACGATCTGGCTTTAAGTCGATTCGATAACAAATGACGAAAACGGACGGATTTCTCAGGTTATTACTACATATGAACACTTTTCACATTCTCCCGTGCAAGTCGGCTGCTAGTCCTCCTTTCATACAGAATAATAAGGTCCTAGCTCATGTCCAAGGCACCAAAGCCAGCTAAAAAGTCAATAATCGATACCTAAAACTTGAATTGTACTACTTCTTACTGGTTATTACATCAACTTAGAAGCTTCATCTGTGTTCGACTGTGGTGATTTTAGTGTCTCCAGATCCCGCAGCACGTGACATAGCTTTGCAGACGATAAGTACAACCGATTCAGAGAGGAGAGCGGCCAATGTGACGATCTGGCTTTAAGTCGATTCGATAACAAATGACGAAAACGGACGTATTTCTCAGGTTTTTACTACATATGAACACTTTTCACATTCTCCCGTGCAACTCGGCTACTAGTCCTCCTTTCATGCAGAATGTTAAGGTCCTAGGTCATGTCCAAGGCACCAAAGCCAGCTATAAAGTCAATAATCGATACCTAAAACTTGAATTGTACTGCGTCTTACTGGGTATTACATCAACTTAGAAGCTTCATCTGTGTTCTACTATGGTGCTTTTAGTGTCTCCGCATACCGCAGCACGCGACATAGCTTTGCAGACGATAAGTACAACCGTTTCAGAGAGAAGAGCGGCCAATGTGACGATCTGGCTTTAAGTAGATTCGATAACAAATGACGAAAGTGGACGGATTTCTCAGGTTTTTACTACATATGAACACTTTTCTTATTCTCCCGTGCAACTCGGCTGCTAGTCCTCCTTTCATGCAGAATCATAAGGTCCTAGCTCATGTCCAAGGCACCAAAGCCAGCTAAAAAGTCAATAATCGATACCTAAAACTTTAATTGTACTACTTCTTACTGGCTATTACATCAACTTAGAAGCTTCATCTGTGTTCTACTATGGTGCTTTTCGTGTCTCCGCATACCGCAGCACGCGACATAGCTTTGCAATCGATAAGTACATCCGTTTCAGAGAGAAGAACGGCCAATGTGATGATCTGGCTTTAAGTCGATTCGATAACAAATGACGAAAACGGACGGATATCTCAGGTTTTTAATACATATGAACACTTTTCACATTCTGCCGTGCAAATCGGCTGCTAGTCCTCCTTTCATGCAGAATGTTAAGGTCCTACCTCATGTCCAAGGCACCAAAGCCAGCTAAAAAGTTAATAATCGATACCTAAAATTGAATTGTACTACTTCTTCCTGGCTATTACATCAACTTAGAAGCTTCATCTGTGTTCTACTATGGTGCTTTTAGTGTCTCAGCATACCGCAGCACGCGAAATAGTTTTGCAGACGATAAGTACAACGGTTTCAGAGAGAAGAGCGGCCAATGTGACGATCTGGCTTAGAGTCGATTCGATAACAAATGACGAAAACGGACCGATTTCTCAGGTTTTTACTACATATGAACACTTTTCATATTCTCCCGTGCAACTCGGCTGCTAGTCCTCCTTTCATGCAGAATCTTAAGGTCCTAGCTCATGTCCAAGGCACCAAAGCCAGCTAAAAAGTCAATAATCGTACCTAAAACTTGAATTGTACTACTTTTTACTGGCTATTCCATCAACTTAGAAGCTTCATCTGTGTTCTGCTATGGTGCTTTTAGTGTCTCCGCAAATCGCAGCACGCGACATAGCTTTGCAGACGATAAGTACAACCGTTTCAAAGAGAAGAGCGGCCAATGTGACGATCTGGCTTTAAGTAGATTCGATAACAAATGACGAAAGCGGACGGATTTGTCAGGTTTTTACTACATATGAACACTTTTCTCATTCTCCCATGCAACTCGGCTGCTAGTCCTCCTTTCATGCAGAATGTTAAGGTCCTAGGTCATGTCCAAGGCACCAAAGCCAGCTATAAAGTCAATAATCGATACCTAAAACTTGAATTGTACTACGTCTTACTGGGTATTACATCAACTTAGAAGCTTCATCTGTGTTCTACTATGGTGCTTTTAGTGTCTCTGCATACCGCAGCACGCGACATAGCTTTGCAGACGATAAGTACAACCGTTTCAGAGAGAAGAGCGGCCAATGTGACGATCTGGCTTTAAGTCGATTCGATAACAAATGACGAAAGTGGACGGATTTCTCTGGTTTTTACTACATATGAACACTTTTCTCATTCTCCCGTGGAACTCGGCTGCTAGTCCTCCTTTCATGCAGAATCATAAGGTCCTAGCTCATGTCCAAGGCAACAAAGCCAGCTAAAAAGTCAATAATCGATACCTAAAACTTGAATTGTACTACTTCTTACTGGCTATTACATCAACTTAGAAGCTTCATCTGTGTTCTACTATGGTGCTTTTCGTGTCTCCGCATACCGCAACACGCGACATAGCTTTGCAATCGATAAGTACAACCGTTTCAGAGAGAAGAGCGGCCAATGTGACGATCTGGCTTTAAGTCAATTCGATAACAAATGACGAAAACGGACGGATATCTCAGGTTTTTACTACATGTGAACACTTTTCACATTCTCCCGTGCAAATCGGCTGCTAGTCCTCCTTTCATGCAGAATGTTAAGGTCCTAGCTCACGTCCAATGCACCAAAGCCAGCTAAAAAGTCAATAATCGATGCCTAAAACTTGAATTGTACTACTTCTTACTGGCTATTCCATCAACTTAGAAGCTTCATCTGTGTTCTACTATGGTGCTTTTAGTGTCTCCGCAAATCGCAGCACGCGACATAGCTTTGCAGACGATAAGTACAACCGTTTCAGAGAGAAGAGCGGCCAATGTGACGATCTGGCTTTAAGTAGATTCGATAACAAATGACGAAAGCGGACGGATTTGTCAGGTTTTTACTACATTTGAACACTTTTCTCATTCTCCCGTGCAACTCGGCTGCTAGTCCTCCTTTCATGCAGAATCATAAGGTCCCAGCTCATGTCCAATGCACCAAAGCCAGGTAAAATTCAATAATCGATACCTAAAACTTGAATTGTACTACTTCTTACTGGCTATTATATCAACTTAGAAGCTTCAACTGTGTTCTACTATGGTGCTTTTAGTGTCTCCGCATACCGCAGCACGCGACATAGCTTTGCAGACGATAAGTACAACCATTTCAGAGAGAAGAGCGGAAAATATGACGATCTGGCTTTAAGTCGATACGATAACAAATGACGAAAACGGACGGATTTCTCAGGTTTTTACTACATATGAAGACTTTTCACATTCTCCCGTGCAACTCGGCTGCTAGTCCTCCTTTCATACAGAATGTTAAGGTCCTAGCTCATGTCCAAGGCACCAAAGCCAGCTAAAAAGTCAATAATCGATACCTAAAACTGGAATTGGACTACTTCTTACTGGTTATTACATCAACTTAGAAGCTTCATCTGTGTTCTACTGTGGTAATTTTAGTGTCTCCAGATCCCGCAGTACGTGACATAGCTTTGCAGACGATAAGTACAACCGATTCAGAGAGGAGAGCGGTCAATGTGACGATCTGGCTTTAAGTCGATTCGATAACAAATGACGAAAACGGACGTATTTCTCAGGTTTTTACTACATATGAACACTTTTCACATTCTCCCGTGCAAGTCGGCTGCTAGTCCTCCTTTCATGCAGAATGTTAAGGTCCTAGGTCATGTCCAAGGCACCAAAGCCAGCTATAAAGTCAATAATCGATACCTAAAACTTGAATTGTACTACGTCTTACTGGGTATTACATCAACTTAGAAGCTTCATCTGTGTTCTACTATGGTGCTTTTAGTGTCTCCGCATACCGCAGCACGCGACATAGCTTTGCAGACGATAAGTACAACCGTTTCAGAGAGAAGAGCGGCCAATGTGACGATCTGGCTTTAAGTCGATTCGATAACAAATGACGAAAGTGGACGGATTTCTCAGGTTTTTACTACATATGAACACTTTTCTCATTCTCCCGTGCAACTCGGCTGCTAGTCCTCCTTTCATGCAGAATCATAAGGTCCTAGCTCATGTCCAAGGCACCAAAGCCAGCTAAAAAGTCAATAATCGATACCTAAAACTTGATTTGTACTACTTCTTACTGGCTATTACATCAACTTAGAAGCTTCATCTGTGTTCTACTATGGTGCTTTTCGTGTCTCCGCATACCGCAGCATGCGACATAGCTTTGCAATCGATAAGTACAACCGTTTCAGAGAGAAGAGCGGCCAATGTGACGATCTGGCTTTAAGTCGATTCGATAACAAATGACGAAAACGGACGGATTTCTCAGGTTTTTACTACATATGAACACTTTTCACATTCTCCCGTGCAAATCGGCTGCTAGTCCTCCTTTCATGCAGAATCTTAAGGTCCTACCTCATGTCCAAGGCACCAAAGCCAGCTAAAAAGTCCATAATCAATACCTAAAACTTGAATTGTACTACTTCTTACTGGCTATTACATCAACTTAGAAGCTTCATCTGTGTTCTACTACTCTGCTTTTAGTTTCTCCGCATACCGCAGCAGGCGACATATTTTTGCATACGATAAGTACAACCGTTTCAGAGAGAAGAGCGGCCAATGTGACGATCTGGCTTTAAGTCGATTCGATAACAAATGACGAAAACTGACGGATTTCTCAGGTTTTTACTACATATGAACACTTTACACTTTCTCCCGTGCAACTAGGATGCTAGTCCTCCTTTCATGCTGAATCTTAAGGTCCTAGCTCATGTCCAAGGCACCAAAGCCAGCTAAAGATCAATATTCAATACCTAAAACTTGAATTGTACCACTTCTTACAGGCAATTACATCAACTTAGAAGCTTCATCTGTGTTCTACTATGGTGATTTTAGTGTCTGCGCATACCGCAGCACGCGACATAGCGTTGCAGGCGATAAGTACAACCGTTTCAGAGAGAAGAGCGGCTAATGTGACGATCTGGCTTTAAGTCGATTCGATAACAAATGACGAAAACGGACGGATTTCTCAGGTTTTTACTGCATTTGAACACTTTTCACATTCTCCCGTGCAACTCGGCTGCTAGTCCTCCTTTCATGCTGAATTTTAAGGTCCTAGCTCATGTCCAAGGCACAAAATCCAGCAAAAAATTCAATATTCAATACCTAAAACTCGAATTTTACTATTTCTTACTGGCTATTACATCAACTTAGAAGCTTTATCTGTGTTCTACTATGGTAATTTTAGTGCCTCCGCATACCGCAGCACGCGACTTAGCTTTGCAGACAATAAGTACAACCGTTTCAGAGAGAAGAGCGGCCAATGTGACGATCTGGCTTTAAGTCGATTCGATAACAAATGACGAAAACGGACGGATTTCTCGGGTTTTTACTACATGTGAAGACTTTTCACATTCTCCCGTGCAAATCGGCTGCTAGTCCTCCTTTCATGCAGAATGTTAAGGTCGTAGCTCATGTCCAAGGCACCAAAGTCAGCTAAAAAGTCAATAATTGATACCTAAAACTTGAATTGTACTACTTCTTACTGGCTATTACATCAACTTAGAAGCTTCATCTGTGTTCTACTATGGTGATTTTAGTGTCTCCGCATACCGCAGCACACGACATAGCTTTGCAGACGATAAGTACAACCGTTTCATCGAGAAGAGCGGCCAATGTGACGATCTGGCTTTAAGTCGATTCGATAACAAATGACGAAAACGGACGGATGTCTCAGGTTTTTACTACATATGAACACTTTTCACATTCTCCCGTGCAACTCCGCTGCTAATCCTCCTTTCATGCAGAATCTTAAGGTCCTAGCTCATGTCCAAGGCACCAAAGCCAGCTAAAAAGTCAATAATCGATACCCAAAACTTGAATTGTACTACTTCTTACTGGCTATTACATCAACTTAGAAGCTTCATCTGTGTTCTACTATGGTGCTTTTAGTGTTTCCGCATACCGCAGCACGCGACATAGCTTTGCTGACGATATGTACAAATTTTTCAGAGAGAAGAGCGGCCAATGTGACGATCTGGCTTGAAATCGATTCGATAACAAATGACGAAAACGGACGGATTTCTCAGGTTTTTACTACATACGAACACTTTTCACATTCTCCCGTTCACCTCGGCTGCTAGTCCTCCTTTCATGCAGAATCTTAAGGTCGTAGCTCATGTCCAAGGCACCAAAGCCAGCTAAAAAGTCAATAATCGATACCTAAAACTTGAATTGTACTACTTCTTACTGGCTATTACATCAACTTAGCAGCTTCATCTGTGTTCTACTATGGTGCTTTTAGTGTCTCCGCATACCGCAGCACGCGACATAGCTTTGCAGACGATAAGTACCACCGTTTCAGAGAGAAGAGCGGCCAATGTGACGATCTGGCTTTAAGTCGATTCGATAACAAATGACGAAAACGGACCGATTTCCAGGTTTTTACTACATATGAACACTTTTCATATTCTTACGTGCAACTCGGCTGCTAGTCCTCCTGTCGTGCAGAATCTTAAGGTCCTAGCTCATGTCCAAGGCACCAAAGCCAGCTAAAAAGTCCATAATCAATACCTAAAACTTGAATTGTACTACTTCTTACTGGCTATTACATCAACTTAGAAGCTTCATCTGTGTTCTACTACTCTGCTTTTAGTTTCTCCGCATACCGCAGCAGGCGACATATTTTTGCATACGATAAGTACAACCGTTTCAGAGAGAAGAGCGGCCAATATGACGATCTGGCTTTAAGTCGATTCGATAACAAATGACGAAAACTGACGGATTTCTCAGGTTTTTACTACATATGAACACTTTTCACATTCTCCCGTTCACCTCGGCTGCTAGTCCTCCTGTCATGCAGAATCTTAAGGTCCTAGCTCATGTCCAAGGCACCAAAGCCAGCTAAAATGTCAATATTCGATACCTAAAACTTGAATTGTACTACTTCTTACTGGCTATTACATCAACTTAGAAGCTTCATCTGTGTTCTACTATGGTGATTTTAGTGTCTCCGCATACCTCAGCACGCGACATAGCTTTGCAGACGATAAGTACAACCGTTTCAGAGAGAAGAGCGGCCAATGAGACGATCTGGCTTTAAGTCGATACGATAACAAATGACGAAAACGGTCGGATTTCTCAGGTTTTTACTACATATAAACACTTTTCACATTCTCCCATGCAACAGGGCTGCTAGTCCTCCTTTCATGCAGAATCGTAAGGTCCTAGCTCATGTCCAAGGCACCAAAGCCAGCTAAAAATTCAATATTGAATACCTAAAACTTGAATTGTACTACTTCTTACTGGAAATTACATCAACTTAGAAGCTTCATCTGTGTTCTACTATGGTGCTCATAGTGTCTCAGCATACCGCAGCACGCGACATAGCTTTGCAGACGATAAGTACAACCGTTTCAGAGAGAAGAGCGGCCAATGTGACGATCTAGCTTTAAGTTGATTCGATAACAAATTACGAAAACTGACGTATTTCTCAGGTTTTTACTACATATGAACACTTTTCATATTCTCCCGTGCAACTCCGCTGCTAATCCTCCTTTCATGCAGAATCTTAAGGGCCTAGCTCATGTCCAAGGCACCAAAGATAGCTAAAAAGTCAATAATCGATAACTAAAACTTGAATTGTACTACTTCTTACTGGCTATTACATCAACTTAGAAGCTTCATCTGTGTTCTACTATGGTGATTTTAGTGTCTCCGCATACCGCAGCACGCGACATACCTTTGCAGACGATAAGTACAACCGTTTCAGAGAGAAGAGCGGCCAATGTGACGATCTGGCTTTAAGTCGATTCGATAACAAATGACGAAAACGGACGGATTTCTCGGGTTTTTACTACATGTGAAGACTTTTCACATTCTCCCGTGCAAATCGCTGCTAGTCCTCCTTTCATGGAGAATGTTAAGGTCGTAGCTCATGTCCAAGGCACCAAAGTCAGCTAAAAAGTCAGTAATTGATACCTAAAACTTGAATCGTACTACTTCTTCCTTTCTATTACATCAACTTAGAAGCTTCATCTGTGTTCTACTATGGTGATTTTAGTGTCTCAGCATACCGCACCACGCGACATAGCTTTGCAGACGATAAGTACAAGCGTTTAAGAGAGAAGACCGGCCAATGTGACGATCTGGCTTTAAGTCGATTCGATAACAAATGACGAAAACGGACGGATCTCTCAGGTTTTTACTACATTTGAACACTTTTCACATTCTCCCGTGCAACTCGGATGCTAGTCCTCCTTTCATGCAGAATATTAAGGTCCTAGCTCATGTCCAAGGCACCAAAGCCAGCTAAAAATTCAATATTCAATACCTAAAACTTGAATTGTACTACTTCTTACTGGCTATTACAACAACTTAGAAACTTGATCTGTCTTCTACTATGGTGCTTTTAGTGTCTCCGCATTCCGCAGCACGCCACATAGTTTTGCAATCGATAAGTACAACCGTTTCAGAGAGAAAAGCGGCCAATGTGACGATCTCGCTTTAAGTCGATTCGATAACAAATGACGAAAACGGACGGAGTTCTCGTGTTTTTACTACATGTGAAGACTTTTCACATTCTCCCGTGCAAATCGGCTGCTAGTCCTCCTTTCATGCAGAATCTTAAGGTCCTAGCTCATGTCGAAGGCACCAAAGCCAGCTAAAAAGTCAATAATCGATACCTAAAACTTGAATTGTACTACTTCTTACTGGCTATTACATCAACTTAGAAGCTTCATCTGTGTTCTACTATGGTGCTTTTAGTGTCTCCGCATACCGCAGCACGCGACAGAGTTTTGCAATCGATAAGTACAACCGTTTCTGAGAGAAAAGCGGCCAATGTGACGATCTGGCTTTAAGTCGATTCGATAACAAATGACGAAAACGGACGGATTTCTCGTGTTTTTACTACATGTGAAGACTTTTCACATTCTCCCGTGCAAATCGGCTGCTAGTCCTCCTTTCATGCAAAACGTTAAGGTCCTAGCTCATGTCCAAGGCACCAAAGCCAGCTAAAAAGTCAATAATCGATAACTAAAACTTGAATTGTACTACTTCTTACTGGCTATTACATCAACTTAGAAGCTTCATCTTTGTTCTACTATGGTGATTTTAGTGTCTCCGCATACCGCAGCACGCGACATAGCTTTGCAGACGAGAAGTACAACCGTTTCAGAGAGAAGAGCGGCCAATGTGACGATCTGGCTTTAAGTCGATTCGATAACAAATGACGAAAACGGACCGATTTCTCAGGTTTTTACTACATATGAACACTTTTCATATTCTCCCGTGCAACTCGGCTGCTAGTCCCCCTTTCATGCAGAATATTAAGGTCCTAGCTCATGTCCAAGCACCAAAGCCAGCTAAAAATTCAATATTCAATACCTAAAACTTGAATTGTACTACTTCTTCCTTTGTATTACATCAACTTAGAAGCTTTATCTGTGTTCTACGATGGTGCTTTTAGTGTCTCCGCATACCGCAGCACGCGACATAGGTTTGCAGACGATAACTACGAGCGTTTCAGAGAGAAGAGCGGCCAATGTGACGATCTGGCTTTAAGTCGATTCGATAACAAATGACGAAAACGGACCGATTTCTCAGGTTTTTACTACATATGAACACTTTTCATATTCTTACGTGCAACTCGGCTGCTAGTCCTCCTGTCGTGCAGAATCTGAAGGTCCTAGCTCATGTCCAAGGCACCAAAGCCAGCTAAAAAGTCCATAATCAATACCTAAAACTTGAATTGTACTACTTCTTACTGGCTATTACATCAACTTAGAAGTTTCATCTGTGTTCTACTATGGTGCTTTTAGTGTCTCCACATACCGCAGCACGCGACATAGCTTTGCAATCGATAAGTACAACCGTTTCAGAGAGAAGAGCGGCCAATGTGACGATCTGGCTTTAAGTCGATTCGATAACAAATGACGAAAACGGACGGATTTCTAAGGTTTTTACTACATATGAACACTTTTCTCATTCTCCCGTGCAACTCGGCTGCTAGTCCTCCTTTCATGCAGAATCATAAGGTCCTAGCACATGTCCAAGGCACCAAAGCCAGCTAAAAAGTCAATAATCGATACCTAAAACTTGAATTGTACTACTTCTTACTGGCTATTACATCAACTTAGAAGCTTCATCTGTGTTCTACTATGGTGCTTTTCGTGTCTCCGAATACCGCAGCACGCGACATAGCTTTGCAATCGATATGTACAACCGTTTCAGAGAGAAGAGCGGCCAATGTGACGATCTGGCTTTAAGTCGATTCGATAACAAATGACGAAAACGGACGGATTTCTCAGGTTTTTACTACATATGAACACTTTTCACATTCTCCCGTGCAAATCGGCTGCTAGTCCTCCTTTCATGCAGAATGTTAAGGTCCTACCTCATGTCCAAGGCACCAAAGCCAGCTGAAAAGTCTATAATCGATACCTAAAATTGAATTGTACTACTTCTTCCTGGCTATTACATCAACTTAGAAGCTTCATCTGTGTTCTACTATGCTGCTTTTAGTGTCTCAGCATACCGCAGCACGCGAAATAGTTTTGCAGACGATAAGTACAACCGTTTCAGAGAGAAGAGCGGCCAATGTGACGATCTGGCTTTAAGTCGATTCGATAACAAATGACGAAAACGGACCGATTTCTCAGGTTTTTACTACATATGAACACTTTTCATATTCTTACGTGCAACTCGGCTGCTAGTCCTCCTGTCGTGCAGAATCTTAAGGTCCTAGCTCATGTCCAAGGCACCAAAGCCAGCTAAAAAGTCCATAATCAATACCTAAAACTTGAATTGTACTACTTCGTACTGGCTATTACATCAACTTAGAAGCTTCATCTGTGTTCTACTACTCTGCTTTTAGTTTCTCCGCATACCGCAGCAGGCGACATATTTTTGCATACGATAAGTACAACCGTTTCAGAGAGAAGAGCGGCCAATGTGACGATCTGGCTTTATGTCGATTCTATAACAAATGACGAAAACTGACGGATTTCTCAGGTTTTTACAACATATGAACACTTTACACTTTCTCCCGTGCAACTCTGATGCTAGTCCTCCTTTCATGCTGAATCTTAAGGTCCTAGCTCATGTCCAAGGCACCAAAGCCAGCTAAAGATCAATATTCAATACCTAAAACTTGAATTGTGCCACTTCTTACTGGCTATTACATCAACGTAGAAGCTTGATCTGTGTTCTATTATGGTGCTTTTAGTGTCTCAGCATACCGCAGCACGCGACATAGCTTTGCAGACGATAAGTACAACCGTTTCAGAGGGAAGAGCGGCCAATGTGACGATCTGGCTTTAAGTCGATTCGATAACAAATGACGAAAACGGACGGATTTCTCAGGTTTTTACTACATATGAACACTTTTCACATTCTCGCGTGCAACTCGGCTGCTAGTCCTCCTTTCATGCAGAATCTTAAGGTCCTAGCTCATGTCCAAGGCACCAAAGCCAGCTAAAATGTCAATATTCGATACCTAAAACTTGAATTGTACTACTTCTTACTGGCTATTACATCAACTTAGAAGCTTCATCTGTGTTCTACTATGGTGATTTTAGTGTCTCCGCATACCGCAGCACGCGACATAGCGTTGCAGGCGATAAGTACAACCGTTTCAGAGAGAAGAGCGGCCAATGTGACGATCTGGCTTTAAGTCGAATCGATAACAAATGACGAAAACGGACGGATTTCTCAGGTATTTTTTTACATATGAACACTTTTCACATTCTCCTGGCAACTCGGCTGCTAGTCCTCCTTTCATGCAGAATCTTAACGTCCTAGCTCATGTCCAAGGCACCAAAGCCAGCTAAAAATTCAATATTGAATACCTAGAACTTGAATTGTACTACTTTTTACTGGCTATTACATCAACTTAGAAGCTTCATCTGTGTTCTACGATGGTGCTTTTAGTGTCTCCGCATACCGCAGCACGCGACATAGATTTGCAATCGATAAGTACAACCGTTTCAGAGAGAAGAGCGGCCAATGTGACGATCTGGCTTTAAGTCGATTCGATAACAAATGACGAAAACGGACGTATTTCTCAGGTTTTTACTACATTTGAAGACTTTTCACATTCTCCCGTGCAACTCGGCTGCTAGTCCTCCTTTCATGCAGAATATTAAGGTCCTAGCTCATGTCCAAGGCACCAAAGATAGCTAAAAGGTCAATAATCGATACCTAAAACTTGAATTGTACTACTTCTTACTGGCTATTACATCAACTTAGAAGCTTCATCTGTGTTCTACTATGGTGATTTTAGTGCCTCCGCATACCGCAGCACGCGACTTAGCTTTGCAGACAATAAGTACAACCGTTTCAGAGAGAAGAGCGGCCAATGTGACGATCTGGCTTTAAGTCGATTCGATAACAAATGACGAAAACGGACGGATTTCTCGGGTTTTTACTACATGTGAAGACTTTTCACATTCTCCCGTGCAAATCGGCTGCTAGTCCTCCTTTCATGCAGAATGGTAATTTCGTAGCTCATGTCCAAGGCACCAAAGTCAGCTAAAAAGTCAATAATTGATACCTAAAACTTGAATTGTACTACTTCTTACTGGCTATTACATCAACTTAGAAGCTTCATCTGTGTTCTACTATGGTGATTTTAGTGTCTCCGCATACCGCAGCACGCGACATAGGTTTGCAGACGATAAGTACAACCGTTTCAGAGAGAAGAGCGGCCAATGTGACGATCTGGCTTTAAGTCGATTCGATAACAAATGACGAAAACGGACGGATGTCTCAGGTTTTTACTACATATGAACACTTTTCACATTCTCCCGTGCAACTCCGCTGCTAATCCTCCTTTCATGCAGAATCTTAAGGTCCTAGCTCATGTCCAAGGCACCAAAGCCAGCTAAAAAGTCAATAATCGATACCCAAAACTTGAATTGTACTACTTCTTACTGGCTATTACATCAACTTAGAAGCTTCATCTGTGTTCTACTATGGTGCTTTTAGTGTTTCCGCATACCGCAGCACGCGACATAGCTTTGCTGACGATATGTACAAATTTTTCAGAGAGAAGAGCGGCCAATGTGACGATCTGGCTTTAAGTTGATTCGATAACAAATGACGAAAACGGACGGATTTCTCGGGTTTTTACTACATGTGAAGACTTTTCACATTCTCCCGTGCAAATCGGCTGCTAGTCCTCCTTTCATGCAGAATCATAAGGTCCTAGCTCATGTCCAAGGCACCAAAGCCAGCTAAAAAGTCAATAATCGATACCTAAAACTTGAATTGTACTACTTCTTACTGGCTATTACATCAACTTAGAAGCTTCATCTGTGTTCTACTATGGTGCTTTTAGTGTCTCCGCATACCGCAGCACGCGACATAGCTTTGCAGATGATAAGTACAACCGTTTCAGAGAGAAGAGCGGCCAATGTGACGATCTGGCTTTAAGTCGATTCGATAACAAATGACGAAAACGGACGGATTTCTCAGGTTTTTAATACATATGAACACTTTTCACATTCTCCCATGCAACAGGGCTGCTAGTCCACCTTTCATGCAGAATCTTAAGGTCCTAGCTCATGTCCAAGGCACCAAAGCCAGCTAAAAATTCAATATTGAATACCTAAAACTTGAATTGTACTACTTCTTACTGGAAATTACATCAACTTAGAAGCTTCATCTGTGTTCTACTATGGTGCACATAGTGTCTCAGCATACCGCAGCACGCTACATAGCTTTGCAGACGATAAGTACAACCGTTTCAGAGAGAAGAGCGGCCAATGTGACGATCTAGCTTTAAGTTGATTCGATAACAAATTACGAAAACGGACGGATTTCTCAGGTTTTTACTACATATGAACACTTTTCATATTCTCCCGTGCAACTCCGCTGCTAATCCTCCTTTCATGAAGAATCTTAAGGGCCTAGCTCATGTCCAAGGCACCAAAGATAGCTAAAAAGTCAATAATCGATAACTAAAACTTGAATTGTACTACTTCTTACTGGCTATTACATCAACTTAGAAGCTTCATCTGTGTTCTACTATGGTGATTTTAGTGTCTCCGCATACCGCAGCACGCGACATACCTTTGCAGACGATAAGTACAACCGTTTCAGAGAGAAGAGCGGCCAATGTGACGATCTGGCTTTAAGTCGATTCGATAACAAATGACGAAAACGGACGGATTTCTCGGGTTTTTACTACATGTGAAGACTTTTCACATTCTCCCGTGCAAATCGGCTGCTAGTCCTCCTTTCATGGAGAATGTTAAGGTCGTAGCTCATGTCCAAGGCACCAAAGTCAGCTAAAAAGTCAGTAATTGATACCTAAAACTTGAATCGTACTACTTCTTCCTTTCTATTACATCAACTTAGAAGCTTCATCTGTGTTCTACTATGGTGATTTTAGTGTCTCAGCATACCGCACCACGCGACATAGCTTTGCAGACGATAAGTACAAGCGTTTCAGAGAGAAGAGCGGCCAATGTGACGATCTGGCTTTAAGTCGATTCGATAACAAATGACGAAAACGGACGGATCTCTCAGGTTTTTACTACATTTGAACACTTTTCACATTCTCCCGTGCAACTCGGATGCTAGTCCTCCTTTCATGCAGAACATTAAGGTCCTAGCTCATGTCCAAGGCAACAAAGCCAGCTAAAAATTCAATATTCAATACCTAAAACTTGAATTGTACTACTTCTTACTGGCTATTACAACAACTTAGAAACTTGATCTGTCTTCTACTATGGTGCTTTTAGTGTCTCCGCATTCCGCAGCACGCCACATTGTTTTGCAATCGATAAGTACAACCGTTGCAGAGAGAAAAGTGGCCAATGTGACGATCTGGCTTTAAGTCGATTCGATAACAAATGACGAAAACGGACGGAGTTCTCGTGTTTTTACTACATGTGAAGACTTTTCACATTCTCCCGTGCAAATCGGCTGCTAGTCCTCCTTTCATGCAGAACGTTATGGTCCTAGCTCATGTCCAAGGCACCAAAGCCAGCTAAAAAGTCAATAATCGATACCTAAAACTTGAATTGTACTACTTCTTACTGGCTATTACATCAACTTAGAAGCTTCATCTGTGTTCTACTATGGTGCTTTTAGTGTCTCCGCATACCGCAGCACGCGACAGAGTTTTGCAATCGATAAGTACAACCGTTTCAGAGAGAAGAGCGGCCAATGTGACGATCTGGCTTTAAGTCGATTCGATAACAAATGACGAAAACGGACCGATTTCTCAGGTTTTTACTACATATGAACACTTTTCATATTCTCCCGTGCAACTCGGCTGCTAGTCCCCCTTTCATGCAGAATATTAAGGTCCTAGCTCATGTCCAAGCACCAAAGCCAGCTAAAAATTCAATATTCAATACCTAAAACTTGAATTGTACTACTTCTTCCTTTGTATTACATCAACTTAGAAGCTTTATCTGTGTTCTACGATGGTGCTTTTAGTGTCTCCGCATACCGCAGCACGCGACATAGGTTTGCAGACGATAACTACGAGCGTTTCAGAGGGAAGAGCGGCCAATGTGACGATCTGACTTTAAGTCGATTCGATAACAAATGACGAAAACGGACGGATTTCTCAGGTTTTTACTACATTTGAACACTTTTCACATTCTCCCGTGCAAATCGGCTGCTATTCCTATTTTCATGCAGAATGTTAAGGTCCTAACTCATGTCCAAGGCACCAAAGCCAGCTAAAAGGTCAATAATCGATACCTAAATCTTGAATTGTACTACTTCTTCCTGGCTATTACATCAACATAGAAGCTTCATCTGTGTTCTACTATGGTGCTTTTAGTGTATCAGCATACCGTAGCACGCGACATAGCTTTGCAGACGATAAGTACAAGTGTTTTGGAGAGAAGTGCGGCCAATGTGACGATCTGGCTTTAAGTCGATTCGATAACAAATGAAGAAAACAGACGGATTTCTCAGGTTTTTACTAAATATGAACACTTTTCACATTCTTCCGTGCAACTCGGCTGCCAGTCCTCCTTTCATGCAGAATCTTAAGGTCCTAGCTCATGTTCAAGGCACCAAAGCCAGCTAAAAATGCAATAATCGATACCTAAAACTTGAATTGGACTACTTCTTACTGGTTATTACATCAACTTAGAAGCTTCATCTGTGTTCTACTGTGGTGATTTTAGTGTCTCCAGATCCCGCAGCACGTGACATAGCTTTGCAGACGATAAGTACAACAGATTCAGAGAGGAGAGCGGCCAATGTGTCGATCTGGCTTTAAGTCGATTCGATAACAAATGACGAAAACGGACGGATTTCTCAGGTTTTTACTACATATGAACACTTTTCACATTCTCCCGTGAAACTCGGCTGCTAGTCCTCCTTTCATGCAGAATGTTAAGGTCCTAGCTGATGTCCAAGGCACCAAAGCCAGCTAAAAAGTCAATAATCGATACCTAAAACTTGAATTGTACTACTTCTTACTGGCTATTACATCAACTTAGAAGCTTCATCTGTGTTCTACTATGGTGCTTTTAGTGTCTCCGCATACCGCTGCACGCGACATAGCTTTGCAATCGATAACTACAACCGTTTCAGAGAGAAGAGCGGCCAATGTGACGATCTGGCTTTAAGTCGATTCGATAACAAATGACGAAAACGGACGGATTTCTCAGGTTTTTACTACATATGAACACTTTTCACATTCTCCCGTGAAAATCGGCTGCCAGTCCTCCTTTCATGCAGAATCTTAAGGTCCTAGCTCATGTTCAAGGCACCAAAGCCAGCTAAAAATGCAATAATCGATACCTAAAACTTGAATTGGACTACTTCTTACTGGTTATTACATCAACTTAGAAGCTTCATCTGTGTTCTACTGTGGTGATTTTAGTGTGTCCGCATACCGCAGCACGCGACATAGCTTTGCAGATGATAAGTACAACTTTTTCAGAGAGAAGAGCGGCCAATGTGACGATCTGGCTTGAAGTCGATTCGATAACTAATGACGAAAACGGACGGATTTCTCAGGTTTTTACTACGTATGAACACTTTTCACATTCTCCCGTGAAACTCGACTGCTAGTCCTCCTTTCATGCAGAATGTTAAGGTCCTAGCTGATTTCCAAGGCACCAAAGCCAGCTAAAAAGTCAATAATCGATACCTAAAACTTGAATTGTACTACTTCTTACTGGCTATTACATCAACTTAGAAGCTTCATCTGTGTTCTACTATGGTGCTTTTAGTGTCTCCGCATACCGCAGCACGCGACATAGCTTTGCAATCGATAAGTACAACCGTTTCAGAGAGAAGAGCGGCCAATGTGACGATCTGGCTTTAAGTCGATTCGATAACAAATGACGAAAACGGACGGATTTCTCAGGTTTTTACTACATATGAACACTTTTCACATTCTCCCGTGAAAATCGGCTGCCAGTCCTCCTTTCATGCAGAATCTTAAGGTCCTAGCTCATGTCCAAGGCACCAAAGCCAGCTAAAAATTCAATATTGAATACCTAAAACTTGAATTGTACTACTTGTTACTGGCTATTACATCAACTTAGAAGCTTCATCTGTGTTCTACTATGGTGCTTTTAGTGTCTCCGCATACCGCAGCACGCGACATAGCTTTGCAATCGATAAGTACAACCGTTTCAGAGAGAAGAGCGGGCAATTTGACGATCTGGCTTTAAGTCGATTCGATAACAAATGACGAAAACGGACGTATTTCTCGGGTTTTTACTACATTTGAAGACTTTTCACATTCTCCCGTGCAACTCGGCTGCTAGTCCCCCTTTCATGCAGAATATTAAGGTCCTAGCTCATGTCCAAGCACCAAAGCCAGCTAAAAATTCAATATTCAATACCTAAAACTTGAATTGTACTACTTCTTCCTTTGTATTACATCAACTTAGAAGCTTTATCTGTGTTCTACGATGGTGCTTTTAGTGTCTCCGCATACCGCAGCACGCGACATAGGTTTGCAGACGATAACTACGAGCGTTTCAGAGAGAAGAGCGGCCAATGTGACGATCTGACTTTAAGTCGATTCGATAACAAATGACGAAAACGGACGGATTTCTCAGGTTTTTACTACATTTGAACACTTTTCACATTTTCCCGTGCAACTCGGCTGCTAGTCCTCCTTTCATGCAGAATCTTAAGGTGGTAGCTCATGTCCAAGGCACCAAAGCCAGCTAAAAAGTCAATAATCGATACCTAAAACTTGAATTGTACTACTTCTTACTGGCTATTACATCAACATAGAAGCTTCATCTGTGTTCTACTATGGTGCTTTTAGTGTATCAGCATACCGTAGCACGCGACATAGCTTTGCAGACGATAAGTACAAGTGTTTTGGAGAGAAGAGCGGCCAATGTGACGATCTGGCTTTAAGTCGATTCGATAACAAATGACGAAAACGGACGGATTTCTCAGGTTTTTACTAAATATGAACACTTTTCACATTCTTCCGTGCAACTCGGCAGCTAGTCCTCCTATCATGCAGAATCTTAAGGTCCTAGCTCATTTCCAAGGCACCAAAGCCAGCTAAAAAGTCAATAAACGATACCTAAAACTTGAATTGTACTACTTCTTACTGGCTATTACATCAACTTAGAAGCTTCATCTGTGTTCTACTATGGTGCTTTTAGTGTCTCCGCTTACCGCAGCACGCGACATAGCTTTGCAGACGATAAGTACAACCGTTTCAGAGAGAAGAGCGGCCAATGTGACGATCTGGCTTTAAGTCGATTCGATAACAAATGACGAAAACGGACGGAATTCTCAGGTTTTTACTACATATGAACACTTTTCACATTCTCCTGAGCAACTCGGCTGTCAGTCCTCCTTTCATGCAGAATCTTAATTTCCTAGCTCATGTCCAAGGCACCAAAGAAGGGTAAAAAGTCAATAACCGATACCTAAAACTTGAATTGTACTACTTCTTACTGGCTATTACATCAACTTAGAAGCTTCATCTGTGTTCTACTATGGTGCTTTTAGTGTGTCCGCATACCGCAGCACGCGACATAGCTTTGCAGATGATAAGTACAACTTTTTCAGAGAGAAGAGCGGCCAATGTGACGATCTGGCTTGAAGTCGATTCGATAACTAATGACGAAAACGGACGGATTTCTCAGGTTTTTACTACGTATGAACACTTTTCACATTCTCCCGTGAAACTCGGCTGCTAGTCCACCTTTCATGCAGAATGTTAAGGTCCTAGCTGATGTCCAAGGCACCAAAGCCAGCTAAAAAGTCAATAATCGATACCTAAAACTTGAATTGTACTACTTCTTACTGGCTATTACATCAACTTAGAAGCTTCATCTGTGTTCTACTATGGTGCTTTTAGTGTCTCCGCATACCGCAGCACGCGACTTATCTTTGCAATCGATAAGTACAACCGTTTCAGAGAGAAGAGCGGCCAATGTGACGATCTGGCTTTAAGTCGATTCGATAACAAATGACGAAAACGGACGGATTTCTCAGGTTTTTACTACATATGAATACTTTTCACATTCTCCCGTGAAAATCGGCTGCCAGTCCTCCTTTCATGCAGAATGTTAAGGTCCTAGCTCATGTCCAAGGCACCAAAGCCAGCTAAAAATTCAATATTGAATACCTAAAACTTGAATTGTACTACTTCTTACTGGCTATTACATCAACTTAGAAGCTTCATCTGTGTTCTACTATGGTGCTTTTAGTGTCTCCGCATACCGCAGCACGCGACATAGCTTTGCAATCGATAAGTACAACCGTTTCAGAGAGAAGAGCGGGCAATGTGACGATCTGGCTTTAAGTCGATTCGATAACAAATGACGAAAACGGACGTATTTCTCGGGTTTTTACTACATTTGAAGACTTTTCACATTCTCCCGTGCAACTCGGCTGCTAGTCCCCCTTTCATGCAGAATATTAAGGTCCTAGCTCATGTCCAAGCACCAAAGCCAGCTAAAAATTCAATATTCAATACCTAAAACTTGAATTGTACTACTTCTTCCTTTGTATTACATCAACTTAGAAGCTTTATCTGTGTTCTACGATGGTGCTTTTAGTGTCTCCGCATACCGCAGCACGCGACATAGGTTTGCAGACGATAACTACGAGCGTTTCAGAGAGAAGAGCGGCCAATGTGACGATCTGACTTTAAGTCGATTCGATAACAAATGACGAAAACGGACGGATTTCTCAGGTTTTTACTACATTTGAACACTTTTCACATTTTCCCGTGCAACTCGGCTGCTAGTCCTCCTTTCATGCAGAATCTTAAGGTCCTAGCTCATGTCCAAGGCACCAAAGCCAGCTAAAACGTCAATAATCGATAACTAAAACTTGTATTGTACTACTTCTTACTGGCTATTACATCAACATAGAAGTTTCATCTGTGTTCTACTATGGTGCTTTTAGTGTCTCCACATACCGCAGCACGCGACATAGCTTTGCAATCGATAAGTACAACCGTTTCAGAGAGAAGAGCGGCCAATGTGACGATCTGGCTTTAAGTCGATTCGATAACAAATGACGAAAACGGACGGATTTCTAAGGTTTTTACTACATATGAACACTTTTTACATTCTCCCGTGCAAATCGGCTGCTATTCCTATTTTCATGCAGAATGTTAAGGTCCTAGCTCATGTCCAAGGCACCAAAGCCAGCTAAAAGTTCAATAATCGATACCTAAATCTTGAATTGTACTACTTCTTCCTGGCTATTACATCAACTTAGAAGCATCATCTTTGTTCTACTATGGTGCTTTTACTGTCTCCGCATACCGCAGAACGCCACATAGCTTTGCAGACGATAAGTACAACCGTTTCAGAGAGAAGAGCGGCCAATGTGACGATCTGGCTTTAAGTCGATTCGATAACAAATGACGAAAACGGACGGATGTCTCAGGTTTTTACTACATATGAACACTATTCACATTCTCCCGTGCAACTCGGCTGCTAGTCCTCCTTCATGCAAAATCTTAATTTCCTAACTCATGTCCAAGGCACCAAAGAAGGGTAAAAAGTCAATGACCGATACCTAAAACTTGAACTGTACTACTTCTTACTGGCTATTACATCAACTTAGAAGCTTCATCTATGTTCTGCTATGGTGCTTTTAGTGTCTCAGCATGCCGCAGCACGCGACATAGCTTTGCAGACGATAAGTACAACCTTTTCAGAGAGAAGAGCGGCCAATGTGACGATCTGGCTTTAAGTCGATTCGCTAACAAATGACGAAAACGGACGGATTTCTCAGGTTTTTACTACATATGAACACTTTTCACATTCTCCCGTGAAAATCGGCTGCCAGTCCTCCTTTCATGCAGAATCTTAAGGTCCTAGCTCATGTCCAAGGCACCAAAGCCAGCTAAAAAGTCAATAATCGATACCTAAAACTTGAATTGAACTATATCTTACTGGCTATTACATCAACTTAGAAGCATCATCTTTGTTCTACTATGGTGCTTTTACTGTCTCCGCATACCGCAGAACGCCACATAGCTTTGCAGACGATAAGTACAACCGTTTCAGAGAGAAGAGCGGCCAATGTGACGATCTGGCTTTAAGTCGATTCGATAACAAATGACGAAAACGGACGGATGTCTCAGGTTTTTACTACATATGAACACTATTCACATTCTCCCGTGCAACTCGGCTGCTAGTCCTCCTTCATGCAAAATCTTAATTTCCTAACTCATGTCCAAGGCACCAAAGAAGGGTAAAAAGTCAATGACCGATACCTAAAACTTGAACTGTACTACTTCTTACTGGCTATTACATCAACTTAGAAGCTTCATCTGTGTTCTACTATGGTGCTTTTACTGTCTCCGCATACCGCAGCACGCGACATAGCTTTGCAGACGATAAGTACAACTTTTTCAGAGAGAAGAGTGGCCAATGTGACGATCTGGCTTTAAGTCGATTCGATAACAAATGACGAAAACGGACGGATTTCTCAGGTTTTTACTACATATGAACCCTTTTCACATTCTCCCGTGCAAATCGGCTGCCAGTCCTCCTTTCATGCAGAATCTTAAGGTCCTAGCCCATGTCCAAGGCACCAAAGCCAGCTAAAAAGTCAATAATCGATACCTAAAACTTGAATTGTACTACTTCTTACTGGCTATTACATCAACTTAGAAGCTTCATCTGTGTTCTACTATGGTGCTTTTAGTGTGTCCACATACCGCAGCACGCGACATAGCTTTGCAATCGATAAGTACAACCGTTTCAGAGAGAAGAGCGGCCAATGTGACGATCTGGCTTTAAGTCGATTCGCTAACAAATGACGAAAACGGACGGATTTCTCAGGTTTTTACTACATATGAACACTTTTCACATTCTCCCGTGCAAATCGGCTGCCAGTCCTCCTTTCATGCAGAATGTTAAGGTCCTAGCTCATGTCCAAGGCACCAAAGCCAGCTAAAAAGTCAATAATCGATACCTAAAACTTGAATTGAACTATATCTTACTGGCTATTACATCAACTTAGAAGCATCATCTGTGTTCTACTATGGTGCTTTTACTGTCTCCGCATACCGCAGAACGCCACATAGCTTTGCAGACGATAAGTACAACCGTTTCAGAGAGAAGAGCGGCCAATGTGACGATCTGGCTTTAAGTCGATTCGATAACAAATGACGAAAACGGACGGATGTCTCAGGTTTTTACTACATATGAACACTATTCACATTCTCCCGTCCAACTCGGCTGCTAGTCCTCCTTCATGCAAAATCTTAATTTCCTAGCTCATGTCCAAGGCACCAAAGAAGGGTAAAAAGTCAATAACCGATACCTAAAACTTGAATTGTACTACTTCTTACTGGCTATTACATCAACTTAGAAGCTTCATCTGTGTTCTACTATGGTGCTTTTAGTGTGTCCGCATACCGCAGCACGCGACATAGCTTTGCAGACGATAAGTACAACTTTTTCAGAGAGAAGAGCGGCCAATGTGACGATCTGGCTTGAAGTCGATTCGATAACTAATGACGAAAACGGACGGATTTCTCAGGTTTTTACTACGTATGAACCCCTTTCACATTCTCCCGTGAAACTCGGCTGCTAGTCCTCCTTTCATGCAGAATGTTAAGGTCCTAGCTCATGTCCAAGGCACCAAAGCCAGCTAAAAAGTCAATAATCGATACCTAAAACTTGAATTGTACTACTTCTTACTGGCTATTACATCAACTTAGAAGCTTCATCTGTGTTCTACTATGGTGCTTTTAGTGTCTCCGCATACCGCAGCACGCGACATAGCTTTGCAATCGATAAGTACAACCGTTTCAGAGAGAAGAGCGGCCAATGTGACGATCTGGCTTTAAGTCGATTCGATAACAATTGACGAAAACGGACGGATTTCTCAGGTTTTTACTACATATGAACACTTTTCACATTCTCCCGTGCAAATCGGCTGCCAGTCCTCCTTTCATGCAGAATCTTTAGGTCCTAGCTCATGTCCAAGGCACCAAAGCCAGCTAAAAAGTCAATAATCGATACCTAAAACTTGAATTGTACTATATCTTACTGGCTATTACATCAACTTAGAAGCATCATCTGTGTTCTACTTTGGTGCTTCTACTGTCTCCGCATACCGCAGAACGCCACATAGCTTTGCAGACGATAAGTACAACCGTTTCAGAGAGAAGAGCGGCCAATGTGACGATCTGGCTTTAAGTCGATTCGATAACAAATGACGAAAACGGACGGATGTCTCAGGTTTGTACTACATATGAACACTATTCACATTCTCCCGTGCAACTCGGCTGCTAGTCCTCCTTCGTGCAAAATCTTAATTTCCTAGCTGATGTCCAAGGCACCAAAGAAGGGTAAAAAGTCAATAACCGATACCTAAAACTTGAATTGTACTACTTCTTACTGGCTATTACATCAACTTAGAAGCTTCATCTGTGTTCTACTATGGTGCTTTTAGTGTGTCCGCATACCGCAGCACGCGACATAGCTTTGCAGACGATAAGTACAACTTTTTCAGAGAGAAGAGCGGCCAATGTGACGATCTGGCTTGAAGTCGATTCGATAACTAATGACGAAAACGGACGGATTTCTCAGGTTTTTACTACGTACGAACACTTTTCACATTCTCCCGTGAAACTCGGCTGCTAGTCCTCCTTTCATGCAGAATGTTAAGGTCCTAGCTCATGTCCAAGGCACCAAAGCCAGCTAAAAAGTCAATAATCGATACCTAAAACTTGAATTGTACTACTTCTTATTGGCTATTACATCAACTTAGAAGCTTCATCTGTGTTCTACTATGGTGCTTTTAGTGTCTCCACATACCGCAGCACGCGACATAGCTTTGCAATCGATAAGTACAACCGTTTCAGAGAGAAGAGCGGCCAATGTGACGATCTGGCTTTAAGTCGATTCGATAACAAATGACGAAAACGGACGGATTTCTCAGGTTTTTACTACATATGAACACTTTTCACATTCTCCCGTGAAAATCGGCTGCCAGTCCTCCTTTCATGCAGAATCTTAAGGTCCTAGCTCATGTCCAAGGCACCAAAGCCAGCTAAAAAGTCAATAATCGATACCTAAAACTTGAATTGTACTACTTCTTACTGGCTATTACATCAACTTAGAAGCTTCATCTGTGTTCTACTATGGTGCTTTTAGTGTGTCCACATACCGCAGCACGCGACATAGCTTTTCAATCGATAAGTACAACCGTTTCAGAGAGAAGAGCGGCCAATGTGACGATCTGGCTTTAAGTCGATTCGCTAACTAATGACGAAAACGGACGGATTTCTCAGGTTTTTACTACATATGAACACTTTTCACATTCTCCCGTGCAAATCGGCTGCCAGTCCTCCTTTCATGCAGAATCTTAAGGTCCTAGCTCATGTCCAAGGCACCAAAGCCAGCTAAAAAGTCAATAATCGATACCTAAAACTTGAATTGAACTATATCTTACTGGCTATTACATCAACTTAGAAGCATCATCTTTGTTCTACTATGGTGCTTTTACTGTCTCCGCATACCGCAGAACGCCACATAGCTTTGCAGACGATAAGTACAACCGTTTCAGAGAGAAGAGCGGCCAATGTGACGATCTGGCTTTAAGTCGATTCGATAACAAATGACGAAAACGGACGGATGTCTCAGGTTTTTACTACATATGAACACTATTCACATTCTCCCGTGCAACTCGGCTGCTAGTCCTCCTTCATGCAAAATCTTAATTTCCTAACTCATGTCCAAGGCACCAAAGAAGGGTAAAAAGTCAATGACCGATACCTAAAACTTGAACTGTACTACTTCTTACTGGCTATTACATCAACTTAGAAGCTTCATCTGTGTTCTACTATGGTGCTTTTAGTGTGTCCGCATACCGCAGCACGCGACATAGCTTTGCAGACGATAAGTACAACTTTTTCAGAGAGAAGAGTGGCCAATGTGACGATCTGGCTTTAAGTCGATTCTATAACAAATGACGAAAACGGACGGATTTCTCAGGTTTTTACTACATATGAACACTTTTCACATTCTCCCGTGCAAATCGGCTGCCAGCCCTCCTTTCATGCAGAATCTTAAGGTCCTAGCACATGTCCAAGGCACCAAAGCCAGCTAAAAAGTCAATAATCGATACCTAAAACTTTAATTGTACTACTTCTTACTGGCTATTACATCAACTTAGAAGCTTCATCTGTGTTCTACTATGGTGCTTTTAGTGTGTCCACATACCGCAGCACGCGACAGAGCTTTGCAATCGATAAGTACAACCGTTTCAGAGAGAAGAGCGGCCAATGTGACGATCTGGCTTTAAGTCGATTCGATAACAAATGACGAAAACGGACGGATTTCTCAGGTTTTTACTACATATGAACACTTTTCACATTCTCCCGTGCAAATCGGCTGCCAGTCCTCCTTTCATGCAGAATCTTAAGGTCCTAGCTCATGTCCAAGGCACCAAAGCCAGCTAAAAAGTCAATAATCGATACCTAAAACTTGAATTGTACTATATCTTACTGGCTATTACATCAACTTAGAAGCATCATCTGTGTTCTACTTTGGTGCTTCTACTGTCTCCGCATACCGCAGAACGCCACATAGCTTTGCAGACGATAAGTACAACCGTTTCAGAGAGAAGAGCGGCCAATGTGACGATCTGGCTTTAAGTCGATTCGATAACAAATGACGAAAACGGACGGAAGTCTCAGGTTTGTACTACATATGAACACTATTCACATTCTCCCGTGCAACTCGGCTGCTAGTCCTCCTTCGTGCAGAATCTTAATTTCCTAGCTGATGTCCAAGGCACCAAAGAAGGGTAAAAAGTCAATAACCGATACCTAAAACTTGAATTGTACTACATCTTACTGGCTATTACATCAACTTAGAAGCTTCATCTGTGTTCTACTATGGTGCTTTTAGTGTGTCCGCATACCGCAGCACGCGACATAGCTTTGCAGACGATAAGTACAACTTTTTCAGAGAGAAGAGCGGCCAATGTGACGATCTGGCTTGAAGTCGATTCGATAACTAATGACGAAAACGGACGGATTTCTCAGGTTTTTACTACGTATGAACACTTTTCACATTCTCCCGTGAAACTCGGCTGCTAGTCCTCCTTTCATGCAGAATGTTAAGGTCCTAGCTCATGTCCAAGGCACCAAAGCCAGCTAAAAAGTCAATAATCGATACCTAAAACTTGAATTGTACTACTTCTTACTGGCTATTACATCAACTTAGAAGCTTCATCTGTGTTCTACTATGGTGCTTTTAGTGTCTCCGCATACCGCAGCACGCGACATAGCTTTGCAATCGATAAGTACAACCGTTTCAGAGAGAAGAGCGGCCAATGTGACGATCTGGCTTTAAGTCGATTCGATAACAAATGACGAAAACGGACGGATTTCTCAGGTTTTTACTACGTATGAACACTTTTCACATTCTCCCGTGAAACTCGGCTGCTAGTCCTCCTTTCATGCAGAATGTTAAGGTCCTAGCTCATGTCCAAGGCACCAAAGCCAGCTAAAAAGGCAATAATCGATACCTAAAACTTGAATTGTACTGTATCTTACTGGCTATTACATCAACTTAGAAGCATCATCTGTGTTCTACTTTGGTGCTTCTACTGTCTCCGCATACCGCAGAACGCCACATAGCTTTGCAGACGATAAGTACAACCGTTTCAGAGAGAAGAGCGGCCAATGTGACGATCTGGCTTTAAGTCGATTCGATAACAAATGACGAAAACGGACGGATGTCTCAGGTTTTTACTACATATGAACACTATTCACATTCTCCCGTGCAACTCGGCTGCTAGTCCTCCTTTATGCAAAATCTTAATTTCCTAGCTGATGTCCAAGGCACCAAAGAAGGGTTAAAAAGTCAATAACCGATACCTAAAACTTGAATTGTACTACTTCTTACTGGCTATTACATCAACTTAGAGGCTTCATCTGTGTTCTACTATGGTGCTTTTACTGTCTCCGCATACCGCAGCACGCGACATAGTTTTGCAATCGATAAGTACAACCGTTTTAGAGAGAAGAGCTGCCAATGTGACGATCTGGCTTTAAGTCGATTCGATAACAAATGACGAATACGGACGGATTTCTCGGGTTTTTACTACATGTGAAGACTTTTCACATTATCCCGTGCAAATCGGCTGCTAGTCCTCCTTTCATGCAGAATGTTAAGGTCCTAGCTCATGTCCAAGGCACCAAAGCCAGCTAAAAAGTCAATAATCGATACCTAAAACTTGAATTGTACTACTTCTTACTGGCTATTACATCAACTTAGAAGCTTCATCTGTGTTCTACTATGGTGCTTTTAGTGTCTCCGCATACCGCAGCACGCGACATAGCTTTGCGGACGATAAGTACAACCGTTTCAGAGAGAAGTGCGGACAATGAGACGATCTGGCTTTAAGTCGATTCGATAACAAGTGACGAAAACGGACCGATTTCTCAGGTTTTTACTACATATGAACACTTTTCACATTCTCCCGTGCAACATGGCTCCTCGTCCTCCTTTCATGCAGAATCTTAAGGTCCTAGCTCATGTCCAAGGCACCAAAGCCAGCTAAAAAGTCAATATTCAATACCTAAAACTTGAATTGTACTACTTCTTACTGGTTATTACATCAACTTAGAAGCTTCATCTGTGTTCTACTATGGTGCTTTTAGTGTCTCAGCATACCGCAGCATGCGACATAGCTTTGCAGACGATAAGTACAAGTGTTTCAGAGAGAAGAGCGGCCAATGTGACGATCTGGCTTTAAGTCGATTCGATAACAAATGACGAAAACGTACGGATTTCTCAGGTTTTTAATACATATGAACACTTTTCACATTCTCCCGTGCAACTCGGCAGCTAGTCCTCCTTTCATGCCGAATGTTAAGGTTCTAGCTCATGTCCAAGGCACCAAAGCCAGCTAAAAAGTCAATAATCGGTACCTAAAACTTGAACTGTACTACTTCTTACTGGCTATTACATCAACGTAGAAGCTTCATCTGTGTTCTACTGTGGTGCTTTTAGTGTCTCCGCATACCGCAGCACGCGACATAGCTTTGCAATCGATAAGTACAACCGTTTCAGAGAGAAGAGCAGCTAATTTGACGATCTGGCTTTAAGTCGATTCGATAACAAATGACGAAAACGGACGGATTTATCGAGTTTTTACTACATATAAACACTTTTCACATTCTCCCATGCAAATCGGCTGCTACTCCTCCTTTCATGCAGACTGTTAAGGTCCTAGCTCATGTCCAAGGCACCAAAGCCAGCTAAAAAGTCAATAAACGATATCTAAAACTTGAATTGTACTACTTCTTCCTGGCTATTACATCAACTTAGAAGCTTCATCAGTGTTCTACTATGGTGCTTTTAGTGTCTCCGCATACCACAGCACGCGACATAGCTTTGCAGACGATAAGTACTACCGTTTCAGAGAGAAGAGCGGCCAATGTGGCGATCTGGCTTTACGTCGAATCGATAACAAATGACGAAAACGGAAGGATTTCTCAGGTTTTTACTACATATGAACACTTTTCACATTCTCCCGTGCAAATCGGCTGCTAGTCCTCCTTTCATGCAGAATCATAAGATCCTAGCTCATGTCCAAGGCACCAAAGCCAGCTAAAAAGTCAATAATCGATACCTAAAACTTAAATTGTACTACTTCTTACTGGCTATTACATCAACTTAGAAGCTTCATCTGTGTTCTACTGTGGTGCTTTTAGTGTCTCCGCATAACGCAGCACGCGACATAGCTTTGCAGACGGTAAGTACAACCGTTTCAGAGAGAAGAGCGGCCAATGTGACGATCTGGCTTTAAGTAGATTCGATAACAAATGACGTAAACGGACGGATGTCTCAGATTTTTACTACATACGAACATTTTTCACATTCTCCCGTGCAACTCGGCTGCTAGTCCTCCTTTCATGCAGAATGTTAAGGTCCTAGCTCATGTCCAAGGCACCAAAGCCAGCTAAAAAGTCAATAATCGATACCTAAAACTTGAATTCCACTACTTCTTACTGGCTATTACATCAACTTAGAAGCTTCATCTGTGTTCTACTATGGTGCTTTTAGTGTCTCCGCATACCGCAGCACGCGACATAGCTTTGCGGACGATAAGTACAACCGTTTCAGAGAGAAGTGCGGACAATGAGACGATCTGGCTTTAAGTCGATTCGATAACAAGTGACGAAAACGGACCGATTTCTCAGGTTTTTACTACATATGAACACTTTTCACATTCTCCCGTGCAACTTGGCTCCTCGTCCTCCTTTCATGCAGAATCTTAAGGTCCTAGCTCATGTCCAAGGCACCAAAGCCAGCTAAAAAGTCAATATTCAATACCTAAAACTTGAATTGTACTACTTCTTACTGGTTATTACATCAACTTAGAAGCTTCATCTGTGTTCTACTATGGTGCTTTTAGTGTCTCAGCATACCGCAGCATGCGACATAGCTTTGCAGACGATAAGTACAAGTGTTTCAGAGAGAAGAGCGGCCAATGTGACGATCTGGCTTTAAGTCGATTCGATAACAAATGACGAAAACGTACGGATTTCTCAGGTTTTTAATACATATGAACACTTTTCACATTCTCCCGTGCAACTCGGCAGCTAGTCCTCCTTTCATGCCGAATGTTAAGGTTCTAGCTCATGTCCAAGGCACCAAAGCCAGCTAAAAAGTCAATAATCGGTACCTAAAACTTGAACTGTACTACTTCTTACTGGCTATTACATCAACGTAGAAGCTTCATCTGTGTTCTA